>NW_027185698.1:35402070-35416235 GCF_028583685.1 Petaurus breviceps papuanus
TGTTAGGCATTGATAACCTGGTATTGATCCCTGATAAAATGCTAACATGGATTTTTTAAAAGAATTTTTACAGGAACTTTGAAGAGGGGTCAGTAAATGATCCTCCGAAACTAATATGGGTCCACAAAGAACAAATCATGCTAAACTACACTCATTTCATCATTTGATAGGGTGGCTAGGCTCGTGAGTGAGGGACATGCTTTAGAATTATGTATCAGTATTCTTTTGTCAAATCTTCAAAGGACTTCTGATCTCAGAAATTCAGGTATTCCGTTTATCAATAGAGAATGTAACCCATCCATGCCTTCTCACTCTGAGCAATCCTTATCAGTGTTCACCCACAGAGTGTTCCCAAAGACTGGAGGCCACTTAAATTTCATGGCTACATCACTGGACTATCCATCTAAAAGTCTTTGTTTTATTCTGAACTAACAGCAGCACCTTCTCCGCAACTGGAGTAGCACCAGATTGCTTTTTTATGAATCACATGCACAGCTTCACTCAACCAGCATATGAGAATCCCTTATGCTCAATCTGTCTTTTTATATCCACATTCTTCTGCTTTGGGGACTACCTCCCCAATTTGCCTAATATTTGAGTTGGGGTGGGTAAATTCCTTTCAACTTCCATCCTGCCCCTGGCAGCTGGCCCTGAGGTTATGAAGGCTGCTCAAGACCTTCATTTAACAGTATTGAAGGAGAATGGTGTAGAGTTAGAGACTTCTGTCCTGAATTCCTGCAACTGTACTCATGCTCATAATTAGCCTGATCCAGATCCCACCCTCTACAAATACACACACACACACACATACACACCACACATGCACGCACACATGCACACACAGTTGTACCTTGTCATCTTTATCACATTATCTCACATTCCTGCATTCTCCTGAAATATATCCTCCTCCATTCTCTGACCCCCACACCTCCCATCAGCACTCCAGCTTCATCTAGAGCCCTGGGGTTCTGGTTGGTGAGTATTTGCCATAACTATCCTGAACAAGAATTACCATGCTGCTACTCCCTGGCTACCTCCTAACATGCTACTGCATGCATGCCCATCCACCTCCACCTTTCTACCTCTTGCTTTGGTAAGGTAATCAGATCTAAACTACCACTCTTGAAAAGGACAAATCAAAGGAGTTCCATGGCTCAATTCACCAGCCCTTTGATTTCCCTGACCAAAACACCTCACTCTATAAATGTTGTCCTTGCCCATGAGAATGTAAGGTTGTCAAAGTCAGGAATTATCTTCTTTTTGTATTTTATTCCCAAAATTTAATGCACATAGTAGGGTTTAATAAATGTTTTTTTTATTCATTCCAGTCATTCAAATTAGTTCTCTCCTATATATCCTAGGCAGAGGGTCAATAGCAAGAATACTAAGGATACTTCAGCATCTGCAACCATATTAAAAAATAGCCATAAGTGCAAGATGGCAGTCTAGTCTCATTGTAAGGTATCAATAATTGATAAAAAAAAAATCTTCCACAATCTCTTCTCAGGAGACCTATTGCTGAAGCTGTAAGGTTGCCATGCATTTAATATTACCTAGTCATTTATTACCAGAAGCTGCACAGTATGAATGCACAGTAAGTCTCCTTGTCAGAAAACTTCCCATCAAACCAAGTGAAAGAACAGGTGCACTCACACCTAGGAATCAGTCATATAATACTAGAACTTAAAAACTTGAAAAGAACCTCAAATGTTACCTGTTTTAACCCTAACCTAAGTAAGAATTCATTCCTACAATATCCTTGATAAATGGTTGCCCAATTCTTAAATGCCTTCAATGATAAAAAAAAAAATCCACTACTTACTGAAGCAGCCTATTCCACTGTAGGACAGTTCTATATCAGCATTGGTTTTTTTTTCCTTATAGTAGACCAAAATCTGTCTCTCTGCCAGTGGGTGCCCACCCATATCCTATTGCAGCTTGCAGAAAATTGAATCATCATTCTCCACTATAGCCCTTCAAAAACTTAAACACCACTCTTACACCCCTTCCCCCACCCTTGCTCAGGCTCCATTGTTTTAAGATAAACATCCCAAGTATCTTCAACCAAGCCTAATATGCTAGACTTTAGAGTCCTTTCACCACTCTCTGGCACCTTTCTTAACCAGAGACCCATGAATGTGTCTGATAATTATGATATGACATTATATTTATAATATATGTATATATACACACATATATATGCATATATGTATCACTGTATTTCAATATAACAGATTTCCTTCGCAATATTATGTATTTAATTCCATGCATTTAACAACATGATTCCAAGAAGGGATGCATAGGCTTCACCAGCCCACCATAAGGGTCCATGATACAAAAAGGTTAAGAAACCCTGTTCTAAATCTCTTCTGTCTCATCAAAGTTATTTCTAAAATGTAGTCCTTAATACTGGACACCAGGTATTCAATATTCACTCCTTTCCCTACCCGCAGCTCAACTACATAAAAGTCCATTGATTTTCTAGGGTTTCTCTGAAGAACCAGGAGTTTACAGCACATTCAGTACCCTTCCATCTCACTCCAGCAATGATTAAAGCCAAAACCATACCACTTGAGTTACTTACCTCAATATTTGAAGTTTCCACAATTTCATCGGGGCATGTACTTCTATCAATGCACATTGCAACCATTCCATGCCTTAGTAAATGGTTTGATGAGTCACTACGATCAAAAGAAAAACAAATCACCTGGTGGCCAAGTCTCCAGTCCTATGCTAAGCTTCTTTTCAACTTAGCTAGTCTGGTCTTCAGCAACAAACATATGGTCCTTTGCCAAAATTGTGCTCAGAACCTTCTCAGCCCATCATAAACAGACTGAGTTTATACTCCCCTAGCATAGCTTTGGGGAAACCAGGGATACCTCCCTAGTGCAGCGATGCAATACGGCAGGACTTTGCTGAAAAATCTTTGGTTATATAAAGTTAAAAAAAAATTGGAAGAGCTTAAGCACACACTCAAACAAGTTACCCTAGATTCAACTCCATGGACTAGTTTTGACTAAAGCTCTATACTAAAGTAAAGATAAAAGAAATACCATACTAAGGAATCAGCAGGAAAAAGCAGAGCACATATAATGAATGTAAGTAGATTAGGGGCTGGGAGAAACCTAGAAGGCCATCTGGTCCAACTTCTTCATTTTACAGATAAGGAAACTGAGGCCCTGAATAATTAAGTGCTTTGCTCACACTCATACGGCTAATAAGTGTCATAAGGTAGGATCTGAACCCAGGTCTCCCTGACTGTAAGTCCAATGCCCTATCTACCAACCAAGGAACCTGTCCCATGGAAAAGGGAGAGTTTGCATAGTGTGAAAAAAGGTCACTGGAGAGGTTTTGGTGATGATGTACAGGATAGTGGAAAGATTCAGTGTCAGAATATCAGGGGGCGAACTCTTTCACTTACTATCTGTGCAATCTTGTACAAGCCACTTCCACTTCTCTAGGTCTCTTTCCTCACCTGTAAAATGTCAATGTAAAATATTAGATGACCTCAGAGATTTCCGATAGCTATCAAGCTATATGGCCTAGGTTCAGATCTTGCCTCAAACATTTGCTGACTCTGTATCCTTGGACACCTCCTTCCCATCTGTAAAAAGCAGGGGTGGGTGGCCTAGGTGACCTGTGAGGTCCCTACAAATTCTAGACCATGCAACTTAGATTAACCTTATACTTAAGGTTGGCTTTTTTTTAACTATCAAAACAATCACATCCTTTTCCCTTCTCTTTTGACTCCTCCTTGGTTGTCTCTTACAAAGAATAATTTATCTTCCTATCCCTCTCCTTCCAAGTACTTCACACAGCATGCTGAATATAACAGGCTGTTTAATACTAATCAAGAGCTACTAAACAGAGGAATGGTTCCAGTTCTTCTTCTAATCCACTTTGACCTCAAAACACAAAAGATTTGGAGTCAGAAAACTTGACTTCACATCCTGCCCCTGCTCCTCACTAGCTGTAGGGCTGTGGACAAGTCATTGAAATTCTCTGGTCCTCACTTTTCTCATGTGTATAATGAGAAAGTTAGAATGATAATAATAACAATGACATTTATATCTCACTTTCAAGTTTGTAAAGTGCTTTATACACATTGTCTCATTGATCTTGACAACAATCCTGTGAGAAAACGGTGAGGGAGGTTAAATTATTTGCCCAGGGTCACACCACTTGCTAAGTCAGTGTCTGAACCAAGAACAGAAGGCAGATCTTCCTATATCCAAGCCTAGAACTCTATTGGTTATGCCACCAAGACTGTCTTGATGGTCCCTTTCAGCTCCGAACTCTATGATCCTACTGGTCATCAACACAGTGCTTCTCTATCTGAAAAACTCACTGATCAACCAGATTCCCTTCATCTATCTCTTTAGAGAATTCTCCTTAGGAAGGCCTTCTATATCAAATGAGATAATATATGGAAAGCATTTTGCAAATCTCAGTGCACTACATAAAATGGTAACTGTCATTGTCATCACCATCATCACCACTTCTGGTCAATTCAGCCCTAAAATAAAGAGAAAGAGAGAAAGCACAGAGGCTTCTTTTGTGGGCAACACAGGTGACTCATTGTTCCCCAAGTCTCTTCAAGAAAAAAAAGAGCCTCTCTGTCTCGTTAGCTAAGGAATAGCTCCAAAAGACAGGGGTATTGAGAAAAAGGCAGAGAACAGTTCAGAGTCTTGGCTGCCTGCTGGCAACCACTGCAACAAATTTAAGAGTGAACCCGATTCTTCCCCCACACACTCCTTACATAACCACCCTTCCCAGAGAGCAATCTCTTTCTAATTTCTTTTATTTCTTTGATCAAAACAAAACAAAATCTTTATTTTTTGCATTGGATTTTCTTAAACACCTCTTAAAATAATTTATTTGCTCCAGTAAAAATTACACCAAATGGCCTCCCCTTCCAACTCAGGAATTCAGTGCAAAGAGCCAGGATCAGCACAGCTTTTCTGATCTCATCAATAGCAAACTTCCTTTGGAGCTCACATTGCCCTTTGTTCTAAGGAGCTTAGTTAGCAAAGTCTATCTCACTTAACTACATGGATTCCAATATTGGCAGATCGTAAGCTTGAAGAGGTCAGGCATTGTTTATCTCCTCCAGGACACAACAGGCACTGCAGTGTATCACATAAATGGACCTCAGGGCCTGGTCATTATTAAGCTGCCACTTTATAACAAGAAGGGTCTACTCTTGGAATCATTTACTCAATAAAGTCAGGTCTTCTCATTTAAGGCCAAGAGAATGCTCAGGGCACAGCAGCACCTCATTTAGATAACATCATCCTGGAATATGATGTTTCACATGGGTAGATCTGCCAGATATATGAAGCTTATTCTTTAAGTATCAATGCCTTATGTGACTATTCATGACTCCTCATGAGAGCCCATGCTTTCCTTCAGGTTATTATTCCCTCTGCCTGCTCCTCCCACCCCAAGTTGTTGAAGTCATACCCACATCTTAAGGTCCAATTAGAGCCATGATTAAGGTACTGTGACTAGGGTTTTCCCAGGCATTGATTTAGAAGTGGTACTACTTCATTCTACAAGACCACTGTAACCTGATGTCTCATACCTCATGATCTACTAGTCTATAACCTTGGGGGAAGGGGGAGAGGCAAGAGGATGAAGTTAGGCAGGTCATGGAAGAGGGAAAGGGAGCAAAGTCATGGGCCAGAAGGGTGTGAGGAGAACAAGTCACCACTTCTACCGATGCAATTGTACTAATGATGTATAGCACCCCACTATCACTCCACTCCCTGACATCTTTTGTGCTTGCCATCACACACTTCTAATTTGTTTTTCCATGTGAAAAAAAAAGCCATGTTTTCATGTCTGACCTCTAAGACCAATCCAGGTACCACCTTAACCACAAAACCTTAGACTCATAGAAACATAGATTTCCAGAGCTAGAAAGTAACTCAGGAGCCATCTGATCCTAATCCCTCCAACAAGTACTTATCCAGGTCTTGTCTGAAGACTTTCAGGAACAGGAAACTCATCGCTTCCCAAGGCAATCCATTCTACTTTTGGACAACTCTAATGAGTTTCCTTCTATGAAGCTCAAATAGATCTTTCTGCCTCACCCTGACATTCTGTTGATAAATGATCTCTCTCTTCCTCCTCTGACCTACCCTGTTCATATTCATCTTTTGACACATTCATCACACTCTGCTTTTAATTCTGGTTACTTACATACTGCATACTTACAGATCTGCTGGTTGAATTAATACATACATACATGTGACAAAAACCATCCACAAATATCCTTACCAACCTAATCATGTCGGGAATAGGAGATTATTTCACTGGATATGGAGTCATTCAAAAGACTACCTTGCCATCTCCTCAGCCTCCTAGGAGACCTTGGTGATTCTGCCCATGGAGCCTAGTGAAGGAAATCTAGTCATTTGAGTAATTTTTTCAGTTGTGTCTGACTCTCCATGACCCCATTTGGGGTTTTCTTGGCAAAGATATTGCAGTGGTTTACCATTTCCTTCTCCAGCTCATTTTACAGATGAGGAAACCGAGGCAAACAGGCTTAAGTTATTTGTCCAGACACTAACAAGTGTCTGAGGCCATATTTGAACTCAGGAAGATGAGTCTTCCTGATTCCAAGTCTAGTGTTCTATCTACTGTGTCACTTAGCTTTCCCTAGTGAAAGGAGTAAGTTTTAAAAGTTAGGAATCCTGGTATTCCAGAATTCATGTTTGAAACCAATGTTGTATTTATGCCCCCCCAAAAAATCAAGAAGTGACATTCACACCTCCAGACCAGAGACAAAGACTCCTCGTAAAGCAATGCTACTTTTGGATACAAAGTTGGTGGGTCTGATATTATGTACAAACTAAGGACATTTATGCCTACTTTCCTCAGAGATTAAGGAGATATAAGGGAGAGTATTCTCTCCCTTTCCCAAATATTTATATTTTGTTTTGCTATACCTTTAAAGCAAATACCTCTTTGTAAAAGCTACCTAGTGTTGAGTTTAAGTAAAACTGGGGCACTAGTCCCAAATGGTGGGGGTGGGGGACACAGCTTGTGGGGACTCAAGCCAATATCAGTAGAGAAAAGACACCCAAACTCCTCAATCTAGAACACTAAAGGGAGATATGTAGCAGCCTGGCTCTAGGAAAGTGGACCAGGGCACACACTCCACACAGAGCTTAAAATGGCTTTATTTAAAAAGGAATACAGTTTGAGGAAAGGTTAGGAAAGACAAACCACACTAGGATGTTTCTTGCTGGGCTTCTATGAGTCTATGATTCAAATAAAAGCCTTCAAAAAGACAGACATATATACATCTACATATACATATACATGTGTGTGCATGTACACAATACACATATACATATGTATATATGTATGTGTTTGTGTGTATGTAGATATACAAACACATATATGAGTGTGTGCATATACATATAAACATATAAATATAGAGAGATGTCTTGCTGATGCCAAGCATCAGCTTTCTAGCACAGAATCACTGGCTAACTTTGGAGATCCGTTCTAACCCACATATTTCCAACAGGAACAAAGGTCAGATAACTCAGGTCAGAATACTGATCTTAAGCCTTAGATGGACTACTTTTCGTCATAGGTCTGAGAATATAATCATGGAGACGGCATCAAGTGCCTTCTCTGCTTGGTAAAGAGAAAGTTCAAGGATTTCATGCTATTGTATTGTTCTCCTAGTATATCCTAATTTGAATAAACCATTTGTGTCCTTGTGGAAAGAGACAAGAGCCAGGACTTAATAGTCTGAGAGCTGGGCAGTGGTTAGAGCCCACAGCTGTGCCAGGAACAGACTTACCTGTCTAATGGTAGACAAGTGTGTCTGTCATTTGGGTTCTGCCAATGACTAGAGATCTCAGATAAAAAACAGCCAGGAGGCATCGGGGAGGATAGAGAGTCAAAGGCTCTAGTTACATGGGAACCCTGAACTGGAAGCAAGCTGGTGATAACAGACTCAGGGGGCATCATGAGGAGGAGGATCATGAAGGCCTATGTGGCCTCTAAAGAGGATGGAAACCAAAATTCTTGGCTGGGACAGGACAGGGACCAAACTCCATGAAGGTCAGAGTCTAGCATTATAATATAACTAGAAAATTGGTTTTCAAAACCATAAAATGTCAAATCTGAAAGGGACCTTAGAATATAGGCAGAGAACATAGTATTATATATATATATATTATATATACATTATATACATCATATATTATATATACCTATAGAGAGAGAATATAGAGAATATCTATAGTAGAGAATAGTGGAATGAACTCAAAATCAAGAAAGTATAGATTCATCTCTTGCTTCAGATACTTATTTACTGTGACCCTGAACAAGTCATTTAACCTCTATCTGTCTCAGTTTCCTCATCTGAAAATCAGAGGTGATAATAGCATTCATCTCCCAGGGATACTGTGAGGATCAAATGATATAATATTTGTAGTGCTTTGCAAACCCTAAAACACTATAAATCCTAGTTGTTGTTGCTATCATCATCATCATCATCATCATTTGCTGGATCCTGAGAAACCAAAAACTTATCAAATGAGAATCAAATATGTGTAAGGCATTTTGCAAACTTAAAGTACCATTAAATTCATCATCGCCATCATCATAATCATTGTTGTTGCTGTGATTAATGAAATATTTATCAAATTTGTAATCTATCCAAATCTAGATGGCACCGCCAATGGACACGATTACAATCAGGATCTGAAGAGATCTTGACAATCCAGTAAGTCCTGGAAAACTACAGTTCAAGAGCAAAATTTGGCCCAGTAAAACTTTTTGAATCATTCTTAACTCACATATATACAAAAACAGACTGCAGTTCAAAAACAGGTAGAGGTCCATATTTAGTCCACGGGTCATAGCTTGCTGACCCTTGGATTCTAGAGCATAGGGTTAAATCTAATAAAAAGAAGTCTGATAGATATATAAAATCATTAGCTCCAGAAGTACAAAATAGAGGAAAATGGCTAAACAGCAATTTATACAAAAAAAAAATATTGGGGTTTTGTTTACTTTAAAACTCAGTGTAACACAGCAGGATACCATGGGGATTTCCATCTCCCTCTGCTTCAAAAAAAAAACCTAATATACCTTATACAGGATTTTAAAGTTTGCAAAGTTCTTTACAAATATTTTCACATTTGATCCTCACAATTACCCTAGAAGGTAGGTGCTACTATTATCTTCATTTTACAGATGCAAAAGCTGAGGCAGACAGAGGTTAAGTGACTTCCAGGATCATACAGGTAGTGTCTGAGGCTGAACTTGAACTCAGGTCTTCTTGACTTCAATCCCAGAGCTATATCCACTGAGTTATCTCTCTGCCTCTAATATCATCTTGGTATGCACTAAGAAAATCATAGCTTCCTGGAATAAGGCGATGATTATTTATCAAATGGCACCTGGAAATTTATGTTTAGTTCTAAGAGCCAGAGTTTAGGAAGAAACTAGATAAATTGTTAAAATGCCCTGAGGAGTGCAACCAGGATAGAAGGGCCTTGAGTCCATATCATAGGAGGATTCACTGAAGTAGGGATGTTTAGCCTGGAGAAAAGAAGTCAAGATAGACATGGCAGGCATCTCCAAGTATTTAAAGGGCCACAATGTCAAAGTAGAATTGGACTTGTTTCATTTGTACAAAAAAAAAAACAGGAGCACTGGTAGAAGTTGCAAAAAGGTCAATTTCAGCATGGCATCTGGGTGAATTTCCTAACAATTAGGATTAGTCAAAAGTGAAATGGGCTGCCGCAAGAAGTAGTGGGGTCTCCTGTCCTTGGAAGATGCTTAATGAACACATATTGAGTATAGTCAAATGGGAATTCATTTTGTTGTGAGTAGACTAGTTATTGATTAAGCTTCCTTCCACCTTTAAAAATTCTCCGACTCTATGAAAAGTTTAGGAGACTGGGTCAATATGCTGTCAGGACAGAAATGGTCATAAGCAGTTATTTTTATAACAAATTTCTGATAACTGCTTCTCGTTTTATCATTTTGTCTCCTAAAAGTTAAAGGCACACTATGAAAAAATGGTTACTTTCTTGTGTGTATTTTAATATGTCTAAACATTATTAGCCTTGGTTTCATCTCATAATTTAGCTCCTGGTTATTATTCAGGTTTCTTGAAGAGCTCTTATTAAAATATTGTTACTTCATTTCTATTCATTAAACTACTTGTAAGCATTCCAAAAGTGGCTCATTTAGCAACATTTTGGCTATTAAGAAGTTCTTGAAATGGGAAAAGGACAGAGTGTGCTGTGTATATAAATGACAGCCTGATTTCAGCCAAGGATTGCACTAAGGCATTCAGCAAGTTTTCCCACACTGCTTCTGCATGCAAATAAATTCTGCCCTATAACACAACTACAATTCCTGCCCAGATCCCATTTTGGCCACAAATTATTAACAGCTTAGGGACCAAGCAAACATATGAGTACGGACCATTCAGTTGGTTTTCTTTCATGATAGTAATTAAAACAACTTCCTGTCTTTCCCAAAGTATGTGAAAAAATATATATAAATAAAATTTTAGAGGTGAATAGAGCTTTAGAATATTGAATGTTAAAACTAGGCACAGTCTAGAGCTGGAAGGGAAATTTCATGAAAATAAATAAGTGTGTATTATGAAGTCAGAGACAATAATAAATACATAATTAGTACTGAGATAAGAGAAAGTAGATATGGGGTTTCCATTTCCACATTGAGATATATACAGGGAAATAGCTCAATTATTCTTAAAAAATATTCAGCACTAGAGAATACAAAAGCACAACTGAAACCGGTCCAAGCCTTCAAGAGCCTACATTCAACTTTAAGGATACAACATGGACACAGTAAGGAGGGATCATTAGAGAGAGAGAGCTCAATTAGAGGGATCTGGCAGGGTTTCCTAAAGAGATGACAACCAAACTGAGCTTTGAAGGTAAAGTTTTCTGTGCAACAGAGCTGAAGAGGAAACCAATTCTAGCTCTATGGTACAGTTGATGGAAAGACAAAAAATCTGGAAACAGAATGCCAAGTTCAGAGGACAACAAGCAGACCAGTATAAGGACTTGTGGAGAATAGGAGAAGAGAGGGAAATATAAAAGGTGCAGATTGACACTGAGAAAATGGCAAGCAAATTACATAGTACATGTAAAATATACTGTCTGTAAATTTATTGCACATGGTGACTATATATTATCTATTATGTCTTCTATACGGATGAATTCTGGCCCTATTGATAAGGGCTAAAATACAATGTAAAATATGTCAATATATTATGTTTATATTTATTGCACATGAAAATTTTCCATTGTCTACAATGAATGGATTTTAGCCCTAGCCAATGAGGTCATGTCCATTCTCGTTCATAAATTTCCAGGCACTGGCCCACTGAAAACTTGCTTCTGCATATTTCAGAGTGCCACTCCCCTAACATGACAGGTGCACCAAGAACAGTGGAGATGTCCCCCACACAGGGCCTAGGGACAGGAGGAGAATGCAAACCTTGTTATCACTCATCATTAACACCTGCCAGGTGATCAGACATAATAAGGAAACTCTAAGGGGATCTTAATTCCTTCCTTCCAGCTGGTAGGCAGACAGGACTAATGAAAAATGTGTCAGAGAGAAAGGTAATATAACATCAGAGAGGGTGAAATCTTTTTAAATTAAAAAATAGAAACAAGTTTGATCCAAGATAATACTGATTTCATTGAGCACTGTGTCAATTGGCCTGGTCACTTAAAAGTAGTATTTCCTTAGCACTCAGTCCAATTAAAAAAAAAAAAACAGATTGGATCAACCAGAGACAGTCCCATTTCCTTCATGAAATCTTTGAGGTCTGATCCAAGCCTGAGGGACCCTTTTACCCACCTCAGTTCCTGAAGTACTTAGCATTTGCTCCATCGAGCATAGACAGCACTTATTAAACTGTGACCCCATATGGGGTCTCAAAAAAATTTGGTAACACTAAAAGGTTTCTAAAGCACAACGATCAAAAATTAGTTAGGAATCGAACAAGTAATGAATTCTAGGTGTTTCTGGCAGTACCTGCCTGTGTTGTATGGCCAACTTCACTGCAGTTTTGGTTCTTAACACAAAGCATGCACTCTTTGCTCTGTGCATGCCCTCAGGCCATGCAACTCCAATGGACAAGTTTAAGAAGCCCTGCCTATACAACACCAACTCCTTACCTATAGCCACTTCTGGGGAGGGACTGTGTGTTATAAGTCTTTAGTTGCCTGTGGCATTTAAATTATTTTTAAGGTTTGCAAAGCATTTTACAAATATTATTTCATTTGGTTCTCACAACATTCCTCAAAGGTAGGAATTATTATTTTTATGCCTATTTTATGAATGAAGAAACTGAGACAGACAGAAGTTAAGTGATTTGTCCAGGGTCACATCTAGAAAGGATCTGAGGCAATATTTAAACCCAGGTTTTCCTGACTCAAAGTCCAGTGCTATACACAGCACCATGTAACTGTCCACACATAGTAGGCATTCAATAAATATTTGTTGATAACAATGTTTATTATTTGTTTATTCACTCAGCAAACATATGACAAGTGCCTATTAGGTGCCAGACACTGGTACTAGAAGAAACATTAGATTCTTTTTTTTTTTTAGATATTAGATTCTTATAATGTAGTTGGGAGATACCAACATAGAGGTATGAACCCTGATTTTGCCATCTGATCTCTGCCCTGGCCCTACACAACTGACTTACTAGTTCTAGTTGCAGGGAGGATGAGAGTCGCAAAAATTCTATGTGGAGTCAGCAAAGTAAGGTTCACACCACTGTTAGTCAGGGATTTGCTTGGATAGAGAGGCCAGACTCCCCTAACATCAATGGAATATGCTGTGAAAGGTACCAAGCTCTATTAAGGCCTTTACAAAAGCAGGATCACCTCCACACCTGGTGGGGGGGGGGAGTCCCCACAATACAGGGATTCTCATGGAAGAACTATTGATGCATTTGCTTAAAAAAAAAGTTGTTCTTAAAACCACAACTAGCTCAATAGGAAGAAAATGCTTTGAAGGCAACAATCACAGTTCTTAGGGGTAGCAAACTGAAGTAAGCAACCATGATTTCTACTTAATTTAGAGAAATAAGATTTTGCACCCTTCACAAAGATCTCCTCGATACCTCATCCTAGTTATGTGGTCACCTGGGCTTTCAAAATCCAAGATAACAGAATATAAGTTTTAGCAGGTCCTGTGTACTCAGAAAGGCTTGGAATATGGCTTTCATGATGGATTGTGTATTGAACACCAACCACTATGGCTAAGTACAGGAAGATTCACCCTTTTTGTGGAGTAGGCCATAAGAGAATGAACTATTTTGGCCACAGTAACTCATGAAATCATTTACTAAAGAAAAGAGAGGCCACAATATGGATCAGGTGAGGGAGCCCTCACACTGGCAGAATTATAGATCTTCTGATTTACTTACATGTGTCCATGTTGATTGTTCAGATAGAAAGTAAGCTTCTTGAGGTGAGGAATTGTTCCATTTTGGTCTTTATTTCTCTAGTGCCTACCAGAGTACCTAGCACAACATTGGTCCTTAATAAATGCTTGTTGATGGACTGATTGATTCTGAAGAATGGAAGTAACCAATTAATCTATCAGTAAACATGTCTTAAGTATCTACTATGTGCCAGGCACTGTGCTACATAATAGACACAAGATTTTACACGTAAAATACTCAAGGAGTTCATTCAGACCAAGCAGAGATTCTCAATCTTATCAGAAACTCATATACCTTTGTCTGGAGGCTACCTCTGTTAAGACTTAGCTTGGTTCAGATAAGTAGTAGATGTGAAGAAAAAGAGACTCAAAATTCTAAAAGCACAAATCCAGAGTCTTGGGATCCTACATCCATTCCTGCTGAGTCAACCCAAAGCTATTTCTCTTCTGAAAAGAGAATATACAGCATTTCCTTCCAGTCTGAAAGGATCCTATGATCTCCCTTTAGATGAGGTTATTCAATATATATGCCATAGAAGATTCAATCTGACATATCAGTAAAGGTGGAGCTAAGTTTAATAATCCAAAGCTTATTAAACACTGGCCATATACAAAGTCCAGTGTGGATATAGATCAATAGATAGATAGATAGATAGATAGATAGATAGATAGATAGATAGATA
>NW_027185698.1:35416245-35462435 GCF_028583685.1 Petaurus breviceps papuanus
ATAGATAGATAGATAGATAGATAGATAGATAGATAGATAGATAGATAGATAGATAGATAGATGGATAGAATGAGATATCTATCTAACTACATATACACACACGGGTGTGTATACATATATACATATACACGTGTAGGCGTATATATGTGTATATTACACACATATAAATATACATTTATACACACACATATGATCTTCACATTCCCAAAACTTACAGTCTTGTTGGAAGGGATTCCATTTTAATGAGCAAGATCTAATACATTTGTACTCACTCACTCTACTCTCTCTCTCTCCCTGTCTCCCCCCTTCTCTCTTTCTCTCTCTCCCCCTCCATCCCTCCCTCTCTCCCTCTCTCTCCAGACTATATGGTTTTTGTATAGCCAGCCCACTAGTCAAGTGACTTGTACATAATACATACTTAACAAACATTGGTTGAATTGAGTGACAGAATATAGCTCCCCAAAAGATTCAACATCACAAAGCAATCTGTTACATGTCCAACATGACTAACAACTGACAATTTACAGTTTACAAAATCATTATCCATGATTTCATTTGAGCCTCACAAAAATTTTGTGATGTACAGTACCAGTCCTGGGTTCAAATTCTATCTTGGTCTGTATCTGACCATGGGCAAGTTACTTTACCAATGAACTTCAATTTCTTCATCTCCAAAATGATGACAACACCTGTAATCACTACCTCAGAGTGCTGAAAAGCTCAAATGAGATAATACAATGTCAGCTATTTATTATTTTTACTAAGTAAGACATTATTACCCCATTTTATATTTGATGAAACCAGGATTCAGAGAGTGATTAGCCCAGGGACACACAGTTAGCAAGTAGCAAAACCAGGACCCAAATCCAAGCTTTCTGGTTTTCTTTGCTCTATCAGTGTCTTTCTGCATCTTGTTTAATTGGAATTTACAGTCCTTGCTGATGTGTATGATACAGATATCAGTCCAAAGAGAAATCTCCCCATCTATTCTCCTCTTTGGTCTGTTTTTCAATTAAGGTAATAGCTTTTTGCAGCTGTGGATGTAAGAAGCATCACAGTAAATTACTGCTGAAGGAAGCCTCTGCTCCAGTGAGGTCCCACACCACCCCACCACCATGAGACCCATTCTTTCTTAAGTTTCCCCTAAGTTATCAACAGAACCTGAGAAACTCATAGGATGAACTTACAAAGCTTGTATCAAAAACCCTAAAAAACAAATCAAGTCACTCACCCACACTACCCCTATTCTTGGCTATGAAAGGTGGGTAAGTAAACATAATGCTTCACAAATAAAACAGGGAAGAGAGAACAACCAGGAAATCATAAGATCATGGCTTTGGAGCCAGGAAAAAACCTTAAATATCAACTAGTTGAACCCTTTTATTTTATAGATGGAGAAACTGAGGCCCCTAAAGGAAAAGTCACTTACTTGCCCAAAGGGACACAGCTGGGCTCTGTTTAATCCTTCTTTAACTAAAGCAGGGGAGAGAAGGGAGAGATTTCAGCAAATAAGCAAACCAGTATGAATCACAGGTGTGTAACTGTGACTGCTCAGTATTGTAGTCTGGGAAAAACAAAAAAACAAAAATGATCCTAGTCTTTCTGTATCAAACTCACTGTTTGTGCCTTGGCCACACCCTCTCCTTCTGCTGGGTACCTCGTCGTTCTGCCTGGAGCCTCTTCTGAAACCTGTCCCCCATTTGGATATTCTATGCTGAAAAGCTTCCAGGCTAGAAACTTCCTGTGTCCTGCATGAATGGAATTTCCCTGCCTATAACCTCAGAAACAGGAAATCAATCAAATATAGGTAAATCAGGTCCCACCCTAACCTATAAATACCCTCAATTGTCTTGATCTGAGACATGCCCCAATGTGTGAAATAAAGATGGACCTAGGACTCTCAGGAAAAACATGGTATAATGAATGCCCTAGTCCTGGGAGGAGTCCCTCAGGAGACCAAGTTTATCGCCCTTCTGCCACACCTTGAAGACCATAAAGTCTGAGGCTCCATGGCAATTTATTCCTTAACCTGACCTGCTGTTATGGGAATGGGAATTAAGATCTTCCCTGCCCCTAGTCCCTTTGATAGGCTTAAGTGACTCTGAGAACCTTCCTTGATTTGAAAATATACTCTGCCCCCTAATAGGCAGAACATGGAGCCTGTGGCTGGAGGCTTGTTTTTCAGGAATGCCCACACCTGTTATTTTGTGATTGGGCAGTGGGTCATGGGGGTTGTTACATTCTCTGAGCCAGGAGAAGGTGATCCCTGATGTGAGATTTTGCTTCGGGGCTCACTTTGAGAAGAGTTAATGTGATTTGACCAGACAAGACTCTGGGCAGTCGTTGAGCCCCCTGGCTTTGATAACCCAGATGGTGGTGCTTCCCTCTCTGTTAACTGACTGGGTATGGATGTAATGGTCAGACATCTGGAAGCCTGTCTGCTAATGTTTCTCTGTATTTATTGTCTTCTTATAGCTTGTTTATATTCTCTGAAGTTCAGGGTGCTGACCTTTTTCCCCTGAACTAGGTAAATGACATATGTTTGATTAAAGCAAGATTGTTAACCCATTTTGAGTTGCTTTCCTTTAGGAAAGCAGATCTAAGAACCTGTGTTCGCAGTCACCCTGGGTATGCTAGGGTGCTTGCTGCTACACCTGCCCTGTACAGCTCTGGAGGTGTGTTTTGTTTTTTTCCAAGTGAACCTTTAATGTCTCCCAGGGAGGGACAAGCCTTGGCAACCTAAGAATCTTCTAAGTTAGAAATGCCAACATCTGCCACAGTTCACATTATGGAGGTAGAGAGGGTCATTCAGCAGACTTCTCTGATACATTGCTCTTTGTTGCTTCTGCCTCTCCTTCCACAAACCCATGGGGTGACTCAGCAACCAGATACAGTGGAGAATGTACTGAATTTGGAGCCAGAAGATATAGGTTGTACTACTTCATAGTTGGATGACCAGATATAGTCATTTAACCTTGATGGGCCTCAATTTCCTTATCTGTAAAAATGAGGCCTCTAAGTTCCCTTCCAGATCTAAATCTATGATTCTATAATCAGAAAGCATATAAACTTCCTTCAACACAGAAAGCCAAAATATTCGTTAAGGTCAGCATTGATTGATTAACTCATTTGTTTCTTTAAGGAGGATAAGTGACTTGACCATAATCATACAACTGAGATACAGGGTGAATTGGGTAGGGTGAATCTGAAGTCAGAGTACCTAACTCTCCTGTCTCTATCACTTTGTGACCTTGGGCAAATCCTTTGTCTTCTTTGTACCCAATTTCCTTCCTGTATAAGATGAGGTGGGATTGGACTAGATGACCTCACAAGTCCTTTCTAGTTCTAATTCTAGAATCCTAAGTGGTTGAGGTAGGATTTGAACTGAGGTCTCTCCTAACTTTTAATGTGGTCCTCTCCCCTCCGCCAATAATATCACATTATTTCTCTGGGGCAGAAATAATATGTTGTTTTACCAGAGCACAAAGCTCATATAGAGAGTAATAAGAGCTAAGGTTAAAAACATGGGTCTGACTCTTCCCCCTCTGCAGAGGTGGTGAATCCACAGACTACCAGGTATTTATTTAATGTACTGTTTTGTTTTGCATATTTTTCAAGTCAAAAAAGATTTTTTTATGGGATGATTCTGGGAGGAGAAAGAAAGGGATACAAGGAAAAAATTAGGGAACACAAAAAAGACAACACAAATTTATTGGAAAAAAGATTTTGGTGTGAATTAGGTTTTTCATGGTCTGAGAACTAGGTTAAGGAATCTATACTTTGTACTCTGGACTAATGAGTAAGATGGTGACATGGTGAAAAGAGTGTCTTAGAAAGATTCATCTGATGGTGAACAGAGCCCAATATAAACAAAGTTCCAAATCAAGACATAAAGTGGAAAAGTAAGCAAATAACATAAAAAGAACCTGACTGTAAAAAGCTACTATGACAACAGGAAATATCAAAGCACAAACAAGGCAATGAAGTCAAAATAGCTAAAACAAAACCTGAAAAATAAAGGGAAATTGGGCACAAGCACAACAAGAATTCTTGGGAAAGCTTAAAAATTATTTTCAAAAGCAAATAAGAATGGGGTGGCTAGGTGGCACAGTGAGTAAAAGCACCAGCCCTGGAGTCAAGAGGACCAGAGTTCAGTTCCGGCCTCAGACACTTAACACACACACACACACACACACACACACACACACACACACAATTAACCGTGTGACCTTGGGCAAGTTACTTAACCCCAATTGCCCTCCAAAAGGCAAAAAAAAAGCAAATAAGAGTGATATAGGGAAAATTAGACAAAGAAATGAAAGGGAAGGGAGAAAATTATGAAAAGACAATTGACAATTTGGTAAAAGAGTTACCAAAAAAATACTCAAGAGAATAACACCTTAAAAACAGAATTGGCTAAATGGAAAAAGAGGTACAAAAATTCACTGATGAAAATAACTCCTTAAAAATCAAAATTGGCCAAATGGAAAAGAGGTACAAAAGTTCAATGAAGGAAAGAATTCCTTAAAACTTAGAATTGAGTTAGTAGAAACTAACAATTCCATGAGACATCAAAAAACAATAAAGTCAAAAGAATGAAAACAGAAGAAAATGTGAAATATCTCATCAGAAAAACAACTGATTTAGAAAACAGATTGAGGGAAGATAACTTAGGAATAATTGGACTATCCACAAGTCACATTCAAAAAAGAATCTAAATATCAAATTTCAAGAAATTAACAAGGAAAACTGCTCAAATATACTAGAACCAGAGGGTAAAATAGAAATTGAAAGAATCCATTGATAACTTCCTGAAAGAAATCCCAAAATGTATATTACTAGAACATTATAGTGAAATTCCAGAGCTCCCAAGTCAAGAGAAAATATTTCAATCAACAAGAAAGAAACCATTCAAATACCATGGAGCCACAACTATACCATCAGAGGAACTTAAAGACGGCTTGGAATATGATATTCCAGAAAGCAAAAAAGCTGATATTGCAATGAAGAATAACCTGCCCAACAAAAACTGAGCATAATTTTTCAAGGAAAAGTGGATATTTAATGAATAGAGGGCTTTCAAGCATCTCTGATGGAAAGACCAAAGCTGAATAGAAAATTTGACTTCAAATACATGACTTAAGAGAAGCATAAAAAATAAACATGAAAGAGAAATCATAAGAGACTTGATAAATTAAACTGGATACCTTTCTATGTGGGAAAATGATGCATGTATCTTCTAAGAACTTAGTCATTATTAGAGTAGCTTGAAGGATTCTACATAGAAAGGGGGTGTGAGAGTCTATATTGGGATGATGTAAAAAAAATGGATATGTGAGAAAGAGAGATACCCTGAGAGAAGGGGGAAAGGAGGGTAAGAAAGGAGAAAATTATCTCACATAAAAGAGGCATGAAAGGAAGGGCTTTTACAGTGGAGAGGAAAATGGAAGGGGGTGGGAATTGCTTGAACCTCCCTCACATATAAATTAGTTCAAAAAGGGAAATATGCATACACACACATATATGTACATATATGTGCATATACATATATACACTTGGTTAATAATATAAATCTATCTTACCCAACAGGGAAGTAGTAGGTAAGAGAAAGGGGAGGTGACAGAAGGGAAAGCAATTTTTTTTAAAAGGTGGTGATCAGAAGCAAAACAGACTTTAGAAGAGGGACAGGGAAAAAAGGAAAGAATAAACATAAGAAAATGTGATGGAAAGACATACACAGTTAGTAATTGTAACTGTGAATGTGAATGGAATAAACTCTTCCATAAAACAGAAGTAGGTAGCAGAAAAGATTAGAAACTAGAATTCAACAATATTTTGTTTACAAGAAACACACTTAAAACAGAGAGAGACACAGAGTAAATATAAGGGGTTGGAGAAGAACATATTATGCTTCAGTTGTAGCAAAAAAAAAAATAAAAGAGGTGTAGCAATCATGATCTCCCACAAAACAAAAACAAAAATAAACCTAACTAAAAGGAATAAGCATGAAAACTACATTTTGTTAAAATGTACCCTAGACAATGAAGCAATATCAATGCTAAACATATATACATCAAATGGCATATCACCCAAATTCCTAAAGAAAAAGTTAAATTACAGATTGAAGCAAACTACCTGCTCTCTTTCTTTTTCTTGTTTGGTTTTGTTTCTTTTTTCCCATTGTTCATTCCTTCTGATACAATCCTGACAAATGTCTAATGTGAAAGTATTTGCAGATCCTATACTTGATTGTATGCCTCCATGGAGTGGGGGGAGGGAGGGAGAGAAAATTTGAAACTCAAGGAATTGTGGAACTGAATCTTGTAAAGTAAAAGTAAACAAACAAATTAATAAAGACCAAAAAAAAAGAAAGAAAAAGATAAACTAGAAGAGAAAATAGCAAAACTAAATTAGTGGGGGACCCCAAATTTCTCCTCTCAGAGCTAGATAAATCAAACCATAAAAAATAAAAAAGAAGATAAGGAGATGAATAGAATCTTAGAAAAGCTAGATATGACAGACCTCTGGAGAAAACCAAATGGGAATAGAAAGGAGTAGACCTTTTATCAGTAGTACATGGCACCTTCACAAAAATTCACCATGTATTAGGGCATAAATACCTGACAACCAAGTGCAGAAAGGAAGAAATATTAAATGCACCTTCTTTAGACCATAATACAATAACAATTACATTCAATAAAAGGCAGTGGAAACATAGATTAAAAACTAATTAAAAAACAAATAATCTATTCCCAAAGAATGAGTAAGTTGTAGAACAAATCATAGAAATAATAATTTCATTAAAGAGAATGACAACAATGAAAGAATATACCACAATTTATGATATTCAGTCAAAGTAGTACTTAGGGTGAAAATTTATATCTCTGAATGCTTAAAGCAATAAAATAAAGAAAAAAGCAGATCAATAAATTGGATATGCAACTAAAAAACTAAACTAAAAAAGGAATAAACTAAAAATCTCCAATTAAACACCAAAATGAAAATGCTGAAAATCAAAGGAGAGATTAATAAAATTTTAAGTTAAAAAAAACTTGAACTAATCAATAAGAAGCTGGATTTATGGGGGGAAAAACACATAAACCATTGCTTTATTTGAGCTAATAAAAAAGAAGAAAATCAAATTACTAATATCAAAAATGAAAAGGGTGAATGTATCACCAATAAAGATGAAATTAAAGCAATTAGTAGGAGTTATTTTGCCCAATTATATGCTAGTAAAACTGACAATCTAAGTGAAATGGGGGTGGGGTGCATTTCAGGCATTTTTCAGTTACAGCCAACTCTTTGTGACCTCATTTGGGGTTTTCTTGGCAAATATATTAGAGAGGCTTGCCATTTCCTTCTCCAGTTCATTTTATAGATGAGGAAACTGAGACAAACATGATTAAGTGATTTGTCAAGGATCATACAATTAGAAAGTATTGGAGGCCAGATATGAACTCAGAAAGATGAGTCTTCCCTGAGTATAAGCCAGGTACTCTATCCACTGTACCATCTAACTGCCCAAATAAAACGGATAAATACTTATAAAAATATAAACTGTCCAGATTAACAGAAAAGGAAAGAGAATACTTAAATAATCTTTAGAAAACAAATTGAACAAACCATCAACAAGTTACCTAAGGATTCCCAGGACCAGAGGAATTTACAAGCAAATTATACCAAACATTTAAGAACAATTAATCCCAATTACATGTAAAATATTTGAAAAAACAGGCAAAGAAGGAATCCTACCCAATTCCCTTTATGCCACAAACATGATTTTGATAGCTAAACCAAGGAGAACAAAGACAAGGAAAGAAAACTATAGACCAATTTCTTTAATGGATATCAATGCAAAAAAAAATTTTTAATAAAATACTAGAAAGGAGATTACAACAATATCATATACTATGACCATATAAGATTTATACCAGGAATAAAGGGCTGATTCAATATTAGGAAAGCTATCAGCATAACTGACCATATCAAAGTCCATAAAAATACATTATTAAATCAATAGAGGCTGAAAAAGCCTTTGAAAAATACAACACCCATTCCTATTAAAAACACTAGAAAACAACTTACAATGATTAAGTTGTATCTATTTAAAACTATCAGCAAGCATTATTTATAATGGGAATAAGCTACAAGTCTTTCTGATAAGATCAGGCATCAAGCAAGGATGTCCATTATCACCACTATTATTCAATATTGTACTAGAAATGCAAACTATAGCAATAAGACAAAAAAGAAGAAGAAATTGAAGAAATTAATAGGCAATGAGAAAAGCAAACTATCATTGTCTGCAGATGACATGATGATATACTTAGAGAACTCCAGAGAATCAACTAAAAAACTAGTTGAAGGGGTGGCTAGGTGGTGCAGTGAGTAAAGTGCCGACCCTGAACTCAGGAAGACCTGAGTTAGGATTCAGCCTCAGACACTTAACACAAACACACACACACACACACACACACACACACACACAAAAACAAACAACTGCCGTGTAACGTTGGGCAAGTTATTTAACCCCAATTGCCCTCCAAAAGGCAAAAAATAAAAATAAAAAACCCAACTAGTTGAAACAATGAACAATTTCAGCAGTTGCAGGATTTAAATAAACCTATGCAAATCAGCCGCCTTTCTGTACACTACCAACAAATCCCAACAGGAAAAGCCAGAAAGAGAAATTCCATTTAAAATAACTACATAAGGGAAGCCTAGGTGGCTCAGTGAATAGAGCACCAGCCTGGAGTCAGGAGGACCTGAGTTCAAATCCGACCTCAGACACTTGACACACTTAATAGCCATGTGACTTTGGGCAAGTCACTTAACCCCAATTGCCCTCCAAAAAGCAAAAATAAAAATGAATAAATAAAAATAAAATAACTGCATACAACATAAAATACTTGGGAGTCTACCTGCCAAGACAGGGATTATATGACCACAATTACAAGATAGTTTTCACACAAATAAAAACAGATATAAACAAATAGAGAAATATTAATTGCTATTGGGTAGGCTGAGCCTATATTATAAAAATGACAATTCTACCTAAGCTAATTTCCTTATTCAATGCCATACCAATTAAAATGCCACAGAATTATTTTATAGAGTTAGAAAAAAATAGTAACAAAGTTTATCTGGGAAAACAAAAGGTAAAAAATATAAGGGAAATATAATGGGGGGAAAATGTGAAGGAAGGTGGCCCAGCCATCCCATATCTCAAATTGTATTATAAAGCAGAGTCATCAAAACAATCTGGTACTGGCTAAGAAATAGAGTGGTGAATCAGTGGAATAGATTAGGTACACAATACACAGAAGTAAATGACTATGGTAATTTAGTATTTAATAAACCCAAAGATCCAAGCTTTGAAGATAAGAACATGCCATTTGACAAAAATGCTAAAAATAGGAAAGCAGTTTGGAAAAACTAGGCATAGACCAACCTCTCACACTATATACCAAGATAAGGTAAAAATGGATAAAGAATTTAGAGATATAAAGGGTAACAGAAGTACATTAAATAAGTACTAAATAATGAATAATAATGTAAACTAAGTACATGGGATAGTATACCTGTCAGATCTATGGATAAGGGAAAAGTTTATGACCAAACAAGAAATAGAGGAGATTACAGGAAGTAAGATATACAATTTTAATTGTATTAAATTTTAAAAAAAGCTTTTGCAAAAACAAAACATTGAAGCCAAAATTAGAAGGAAAACAGGAAACTGTCAAAAAAAATGTTTGCAACAAGTTTCTCTTATAAAGGTCTGATTTCTTAAATATATAGAGAACTAAGCCAAATTTATAAAAATAAGAGTTATTCCCCAGTAGATAAATGGTGAAACAAGCAGTTTTCATAAGAAGAAATCAATAGCCACATGAAAAATAGTCTAAATCACTACTGTTTAGTAAAATACAAATTAAAACAACTCTGAAATAGCACCTCATACCTATCAGATTGACTAACATGAGAGAAAAGGAAAATGACAAATGCTAGAGGGGATATAGAAAAATTGTGACACTGATGCATCATTGGTAGAGTTGCAAACTAGGTCAAGCATTCTGTAGAACAATTTGGAACTTCCACTTAAATTATGTCATACCTTTTGACCCAGGAACACCATTACTAGGTCTGAATTCCTAAAGAGATCAAATAAAAGAGAAAAGAGCCTATTTCTACAAAAATATTTATAGCAGCCCTTTTTGTGATGAGAAACAATTGGGAATAGAGGGGAATGCCCTCAACTGGGGAATGGCTGAACAAGTTGTGTTATATAACTGTGATGGAATGCTACTGTGCTATAAGAAATGATGAGCTTTCAGAAAACCCTGGAAAGTCGTATATGAACTGATGCAAAGTGAAGTGAACAGAACCAGAAGAACATAGTACATAGTAACAGCAATATTTTAAGGACGACCAACTGTGAAAGACTTAACTAATCTGATCAAAACAATGATTCAAGACAATTCCAAAAAATGCATGATGGAAAATGCTATCCACCTCCAGAGAACTGATGAACTCTGAAGAACGAAGCATACTTTCTTTATTATTATTATTTCATTTTGTTTTGTTGGGTGTTTTATTTTTCACATGGCCAATATGAAAATATGTTTTGCCTGACCTCACATGTATGACCAGAATCAAAGTGCTTGCCTTCTCAAGGAGTATGGAGAGGTAAGAGAGAGGAAGAGAATTTGGAACTCAAAAGTTTAAAAAAATGATTAGTAAACTTTTTATATGTAATTGGGAATTATTTTTGTATTTATCTAATATTTAATTTTTCCCCAGTTACATGTAAACAACAATTTTTAACATTTGATAATAATCTGAGTTCCAAATTCTCTTTTCCTCCCTCCCCAGCCCCTTTGAGAAGACAAGCAATTCCATATAGGTTATATATGTGTAGTCATGCAAAACATATCCATAATAGTCATGTTGTGAAAGAAAACACAGACAAAAAATACTCAAGAAAAATGAAGTGAAAAAAAAAGTTATTTCAGTCAGTATTCAGACACCATCATTTCTTTGTCTGGGAATGGATAGCATTTTTCATCCTAAATCCTTCAGAGCTGTCATGGAACATTGTGTTGTTGAGAATAACTAGGTCATTCACAACTGATCATCCTACAATATTGCTGTTACTTTGTACCCATAATTGGGAATTACTTAATTAAATAAAAAAATATATATGGAGAAAGAGGGAGGAGGGGCAAAGAGTCATAGAACTAAAGAGTCACAAGTGGTTCCAAAGTTTCAAGTCTGGGTAACTTGGAAAATTTAAGGCATCAAGCATGTATCATGTTCCTATTATTTTAGAGACTGTGCTAATCCTGAATCATTGATTTTGCTTGATCCTGGGGGGAGAAAAAAACAGTCCTCCTTTCCACCAAAGCTGTAATGAATTCTGGATACAATATACTTATTTCAAATCAAGGTCATGCTTTAAAACCCAGACACAAATGTATTTAAAACTAGGGAGCCAGGGTGAGGAAAGAACACTGAACTGGGAATGTGGAAATGTAGCTTCTAGTCTTGGATGTGCCCGTAATTCAGTTCAATTGTTTTTTAATGTTAATTTCCTGGGCAAGGTATTGTGCTAGTCAAGTGTGTGTTCTTGGTTGGCAAAATCATTTTACTAGTATTGTCTTCAGTCTTCTCATCTGTAAAATAGAGGAGAGAGGGAAACTAGGAAATGCAGTGAATTGAGTGCTGACTCTGGAGTCACTCATCTTCCTAAATTCAAATCCAGCCTCAATCACTTACTAGATGTACAACCCTGGACAAGTCACTTAACCCTGTTTGACTCAGTTTCCTCATCTGTAAAATGAGCTGGAGGAGGAAATGGAAAATGACTCCAGCATCTTTGCCAAGAAAACCCTCAATGGGATCATGAAGAGTTGAACAAAACTAAAAACAATTGAGCAACAACAAAACAGGGGAGAGGGTTGGATTCAGGATGATTTGTTCTGTGAAGTTTGGATTCAGTCAAAGAGCTGTACTTGAGGACCTAGAGGGCCACCTGTGGCCCCGAGGTTGCAGGTTCCCCACCCCTGGATTAAATAATGACTAAGGACCCTTACACTATAAATCTGTGATTCAAGCAGTCATAGTAAAAGGGGGGGGAGTCCTGTTTAAATTGAACTAAAGAAGAGAAGACAGAATTTTAACATTTATGAATGGCAAAAGATATACATGGAAGTATGGGAAAAGCAATGGATAACCACTGCCATTTTCATTCAGGGAATGATGCAATGAAGACAATGAATACCGGGATAAAATGAGGTTTCCTTGTATTGAATAAGCATGAATTAAACACCTACTATGTACAAGGTACTGTTCTACGCATTGGGAATAAATATATTTGTGACAGTCTGTTCCCCCCCCCCCCGATCAAAGAGTTTATAATCTATTGGAAGGGAGTAAGGAAACATGGTTTCAAATAATAAATATGAAATATAATACAAAGTTCTTCGGATGGGAGGGAGGAGAGAGATAACAGCTAGAAAGGATCAGGAAGGGCCATGTGGGGATGACACTCAAGCTATGGCCTGAAGAGACAGAGGGATGCCAAGAGACAAAAGTAAGACAGGAGAGCGGTGCAGATATGGGAGACAGTCTGTGCAAAGGCAAAGGTGAGAGACAGAAGAGTTTGTACAGCAAAACAGCAAGTAGGTGCCTTTAGCAGCAAGGCCAAGGGAATGAAGGAAGTCAGTCAGGAAATAGACTGGGCTGTGACTTGAAAATAACCAAGTTATGATTGGATACTAGAAGGCAGTTAAGCACTAGCTCTAACTGTATAACGAGAGAATGATCACCCTGTTTTCATGAGATGCCTGTCACCCACTCTGATCTTTCCTGGGAGATGGAGCACTACCAGGCCTTACTATCTTCCTTTCTATTGCAGGTAATGACTCTCATCTCTTATAAGAAATGTGACCAATCCCCTATTATACAAGTTGAGCTGCACCTTAACTTTCTTCCAGTATAATTAATTCCTTCCTTCCTTCCTTCCTTCCTTCCTTTCTTCCTTCTTTCCTTCCTTCCTTCCTTCCTTCCTTCCTTCCTTCCTTCCTTCCTTCCTTCCTTCCTTCCTTCCTTTTTTAAGCAGGTATATGTTGGGCCCTCACTTTTGTGAAAAATACATCTAGCTTAGCTTTCCATCTTCAGGGTCTTACCACCTGCCCTGCCTCTATGCCCTCCCTACCGTTGGCACTGTCCTCTGACCTAATGGTGCAACCTAAGGTCCTCTGGGCTTTGTTATAAGCCCAGCAGTTAACCCTTTAGACCTGAGCCTTTCCATTCTTCCTACAGTTGCTTTCTTTTAGGTGTTATCTCTCCCAGCAAAGAGTGTTAGCTCCTTGAGAGCAGAGAATGTCTTTCTTTTTCCATTTGTACCCCTTGCACTTACTTAGCACAATGCTTGGCACATAGTAAGCACTTAATGATTTTTTTTTTTTTCATTCTCTCCTTCAGAAGAATGGTAATTAAACCGTTTACCTGGCAAGCTTCCCTCCCCAAGAAGCAGCATCTTGTATTCAACTTCCTGGACCTTGCTTATCAAAGTTATGCAAATGGAGTGTCACAGAAGGCACACTTCCTGAGTCTATTACCCACTGTCAGCACTAGAAGTAAGGCTCACACATGTTGGTTTCAACATTCGGGGCCTCTGAAGCTTTGCTATTCATCCCTGGCCAGCAGCATGCTGCACTGTCAGAAACGACTGATGGGCCCATATGTCTGTTTATCCGACTCAGCTCTGGGCTGATTGTGAATGCAGTAACGTCTGCTCAAACATTCCTTTCATGGCGAGTGAAGGCCCTTGATTCCTCCCAGCCTCCCAGAAATATCAACGCTTTTTTTTTTTTTTTTTAAGCAATCGGGGTTAAGTAACTTGCTCAAGGTTACACGGCCAGGTGTTTCTGGGTGGGTGCTAAGTGTCAGAGTCCGGATTCGATCCCCAGGTCATCTCGACACTGGAGCCTGTGCTCTTACTCGCTGTGCTACCTGGCCACCCCAATATCAATGCTTCTTATAGATTCCTTCTCTTCCTGCAATGTCCGGTTTAGGAGGCACCTCTTCCATGAAGACTCGCTGACCCACCCACCGAGATTCCAATGATTTTTTCTCAAATCTAGACTTAACTCTATGTAAACATAAAGTGAACCTCATTTTACCACATTTTTATAATTATTTTGTATACAATCAGTCTTTTTACTATACAATAAGAACCTCAAAGACAGAGAACATGTTTTTCACCTGTCTTCTTGCTATGGAGCCTTATTTAATAAATATTTAGGTAAAGAGCTCAAATAAATCTAACTGGTAACTCAGTAAAATGCTTCCAGTCTCTGATGTCCCCAATTCATCCTCCATCTACTGCTGCACAAGAAATCTTAATAACCATTCTGATGAGGTTACTCTGCTACTCAAACACCTTCTCTGATCCCCTACTACCTAATAAAGTATTAACTCCTCATCTGGAATTCAAGGCCTTCTATAAGCTGGCTGCAATATTCTGTTCTCTGTGGGCAGCTAGGTGTTGCAGAGGATAGAGTGCCAAGCCTGGAATCAGAAGACTCATCTTCCTGAACTCAAATCTGGCCTCAGACATTTATTTATTACCTGCATGACCCTGTACTTAAGTGAAGTCACTTAACCCTGTGTGCTTCAGTCTCCTCATCTGTAAAATGAACTGAAGCAGGACATGGCAAACAGCTCCAACAACTTTGCCAAGAAAACTCTAAATGGGGTCACAAAGAATCAGACACAACTAAAAATGACTGAAGAACAACCAATATACTACTCTAGCCTAATATTATTCCTCTTTACCTCAAAAACTGTAATATTCACTATCATGTATTTACACTCTGCCCTCCCCTACCTCCCTCTTTGCTCATGCTGTCTTACCCCTCACCACCACCACCACATCCCATGCTTGGAATGGATTCCCTGCCATCTGAAAGTTTTGAAATCCCTTCTTTCCTCCAGGCCCCAATTTTTGTGACATTTCCTCCATGATATTTCCTCCCTGATATCTATCTATTGCCACTCCCACCTCTTAACCCTCCCACTCATGTAAAATTAATCATTCTCTTCTTAAATACACATGCCTGGATCTCCCTTTTATACTTCTCACACTCCTCTGTATTAGAACTATTTAAATACGTAGGTGAATGCATAATTCTGTATCCTGTCCCTGTCACCACCACCACCAAATAGCCTGTCAGCTCTTTGAGAGTATATATCAGACTAACCTTTATCCCTGAGTTGCTGTAGCATGGCCTTACTTATGCTCAGAAAGTACTAAAGAAATTTCTCTTGCCTGAATGCATTGCCCCCTCAGCCAAAAACGGTCAGTTTTAAAGTTCTTAAAAAGCTTTCAGAAAAAGGCAAAAACAAAAAAACAACAAAAACTCTTAACTACTTCATCTTCCCCCCCAAAATGAGATTCCTGATAAAAATTCATTCTTCAAAACACACAGTATTGCTTTTAAAATCTTTTTGTGATATCATCCATATTTTATCACTTTCCAAAGGAACATTGTGAAGTTTTCTAGTAAACATTTTGGTCTGTGCAATTTTCACTCTTTACAAATTTAGCTAGTACTGAAAGAAGGCCTAGAAGATAAAATTCTCTGAAACTTATCTACTGTTCTACTAAACCAAACTCTAGAATTTCATAGGATGAGAGATTTAGAGCTCAAAGAGACTTCAGAAACTAGTCCAATCCCCTCATTTTACAGATGAGGAAACTGAGTCCCAGAGAGGGAAAGTGACTTGCCCAATGTGACACACAAGAAGCAACAAAAGTGAGATTTGAACCCTGGTCTTTTTAATTCCAAAATGGGTTCTCTTTCTACTACACCACATTGTCTCCTATTTAGGGAGCATTCTGACATTCCAGACAGCTCACATCCATTAGAACAAACTAAATATGTATGTGTGTGAGAGTGTGTGTGTGTGTGTATAAAATATAGTTTTTTCTTACCCATACATTTCACATCTCTTCACCTATGTGCACACGCACCCCAGGTTCACATGGAAAGGCCTCCAAGTTCTACAAGTCAGAGTAGTCTATACAAATGAGAACCCAGCCAAGACGATCACATTGCCTCTGCATCGCAACCACATCCTTTTTTCATAACTGACTGAGGGGCACACAGTGGTTTCCAGTATGTACGGAGACTTAAGGTAGTATCACTTTTTTCCCCATTCCTTCTTTCTTAATTGGTATAAATTGCCTCTTAATTGGTAGAAAAGATATTAGGGGGTGGAAGTATCTTGCATTCTTTAGTATGAGGAAGATCTTCCTCTTACTAAAAAGATACCAAGAGGACAGTTATCCCTTGAGAGAGCTGTATCTAAGAAAGGTCGTGCCTAGAGCATGCCGCATGAATCATGGGGGAGGGGGAAATCATTACCCTGAAAGGGAGACAGATACTTCTATGGGGCTCCAGCTGAGAGACTGTCAAGTGGGAAGAAGAAACAAGAAAAAAACAGGGGAGATAATAAATAGCATTTATTTCTCATACTGTTTTTTATTTTTAAAAAAAGTTTCATAAATTGTACCTCAGTTGATCCTCACAACAACCCTGGACTGTAGGTGCTATTTTATAGATGAGGAAATTAAGGTAGACAGAGGTTAAGTAGACTTCTCCATGGTTCATACAAGCTTCTTCTTGTTGTTTCTGTTGTGCTTGCTGTCGGGTTGTTTCTGACTCTTCATGAGCTTGAGTGGGGTTTTCTTGGCAAAGATACTGGACTGGTTTGGCATTTCCTTCTTCAGTGGATTAAGGCAAACGGAGGTTAAGTGACTTACCCAGAGTCACACAGCTAGTGAGTGTCTGAGGTCATATTTGAACTCAGGTCTTCCTGACTCTGGTTCAGTACTCTATCCACAGAGCACCTACTTGCCTCCAAGGCAGAGATTAAGTAATTTGCCCAGGATCATACAGCTAGTAAGTGCCTGATGCCAGATTTAAAATCAGGTCTTCCTGATTCTGTATGTATAGTTTTCTATCCACTGTGCCACCTAGATATCTCTAGACTGAGGTAAAAGTTCACCCAAGTTCACCTCTGGTAGCTTCCTCTTTTAACTATTCTAGCTAAGTAAGGACAATGCTTGTAGTTTCTACAAGCTAATGGACTACATGCAGATTCTCATGGCCCTCAAAAATGCATACCTTCTGTATAAAAATAGTTCTGGTTGCCCCTGCCCTATTTATATCTATTTTTAAAGATTTAATAATATATTTAATATTTCCTTTTTCCCCCAATACAGGTAAAAATAATTTTAACACTCAGTTTTGAAAATTTTGAGTTCCATATTCTCTCCCTCCTTCCTTGTCCTCCTCACTCATTGAGAAGGCAAAGAATTTGATATAGGTTATTCATGTGCAGTCATGTAAAATATATTTCCACACTAAGTCATGCTTTTGTACTTCCTTTCCCATTTGGTCAATTCTGCTTTTTACGGAATTCTTTTCAGTGGATTGTTGTGCCTCTTTTACCATTTATTCTATTCTGGTTTTTAAGGTGTTATTTTCTTCAGTGTTTTTTTTGTGCCTCTTTTACCAAAGTGTCGACTGTTTTTCATTATTTTCTTGCATCACTCCATTCTTTTTCCCAGTGTTTTCATTATCTCTCTTATTTGATTTTGAAAATCCTTTTTGAGCTCTTCTGGGTCAATTCACATTTTTCTTTGAGGCTTTGAATGTAACTATTTTGACTCCATTGTCTTCTTATGAGTTTGTGTTTTTATCTTTACCTGTCACAACAGTAACTTTTTAGGATCATGTTATTTTTGTTGTTGTTTGCTCATTTTTCCAGCCTATTTCTTGACTTTTAATTTGATGTCAAAGTTTAACTCGGTTTCTGGGGTAGAAGAGACACTGTCCTAAGCTTCAGATTTTTTTGCAACTGTTTTCAGAAGTGGGGGGGGGGGGGGGGGAACAGGGATCCATAAGTTTTCATTTCTTCCAAGGTGGTATGATCTAGGTATAGGTGTATTTACTATTCTCCTGGTCTTTGAGGAAGCAAAAACACTCATTTTTGGGTCCCCATTCCCCTGGAGCAACAAACTCTGGTGTGTTAGTATTCCTCCTCACACGGGGACTGAGACCAAGGACTGCATTCCAGATCTATGTATGGGCAATGCACCCAGTGCCAGTAAAGGGACCCCTGTAATCTCCTTCTGACCAATTGTCTGGCCCCTTTACCATCTGCAGGCTGAGAATTCTGGAAGTTGTGCTGCCACTGCTGACTTGGTAGCCCCAAGGCCTGCTGTTCATTTGCTAGCTCCTGGCCTGTGCTAGACTGTGCTCCACTCTCATCCCAGTGAAATAGACCTTTCCTGTTGACCTTATAAGTTGTATTGTGCTCGAAAATTGTTTCATCCCATCCTTCTATGGGTTCTTCCATTACAGAATTCATTTTGAGAAGTTATTTAAAGTTGCTTGGAGGGGGAACTCGGGAGAACTCAGGAGAATCCCCTGCCTTTTCTCTGCCACCTTGCACTATTTATATTTCTTACACTAACAATCACATATCTCCCTCCCATGCCTCAGTTTCCTTATCTATAAAAAGGGGATAATGAAAACTGCAGCATTTCCCTTACTGTTTTTTAAGGAAAGCATTTTACCAACTTTAAAAAAACTATAGAAAGGGGCGGCCAGGTAGCACAGCGAGTAAGAGCACCGGCTCCAGTGTTGAGAAGACCTGGAGATCGAATCCCGGGCTCAGACACTTAGCACCCACCCAGAAACACCCGACTGTGTAACCTTGAGCAAGTTACTTAACCCCGATTGCTTAGGGGCGGCCAGGTGGCTCAGCGAGTAATAGCACCAGCTCCAGTGTCAGGATGACCTGGATCAAATCCGGGCTCAGATACTCAGCACCACACCCAGAAATAATAACTGGCCCTGTAACCTTGAGCAAGTTACTTAACCCCAATTGCTTAAAAAAAAAAAACTATAGAAGGATAGTTATTGTTAATTCACCAAATCATTGGCTGGTAACATTTGAACATAAATCACTTGACTATTTGACTGAAGCTAGTCTTAATCAAACTGATACACAGTTGAGAATGTTGGTAGCTCATGGCCTACCCCAAACTCTCCTTAGTCCTATGGACCTTAAGGACCCTGATAGGTTAGGTTCAATCTAGGCAATTGTCCTTTTACTGAGACATATGTGGGTGGTTGCTTATGCTTTAAATTCCAAAAACAAAGTTTGCAAACAGCACTAAGACCCTAGAACAAGCACATGAAACAGAACTTCCTTTCATTATTAGTACTAAGCCTTCACCAGACGTCAAGTACAGGAAACATCATTCATTTCTATTGTGAATTTTAACTTGTGACCATTTCAATAAAGTTGGGCTCAGGATACAGAGTTTAGGTGCCTCAGAGTTTCTCCAGAACTGATGTTCTTAACCTAGGGTCCAAGGATCCCTGAGCAGATTGTAGATAGATTTCTAAATAGTCTGTGAATTTGGCTGAAGAAAAAAAATACACCTTAATTTTCAGTACCTTTCGGCTTTCTTAGTAATTCTTATCTACTGGTTCCTTTCTTACTATCTTTGAACATGCCCAAGTCTCACTCTTTCCAAACAAATCTTCACTAGACTCTACCATCCCCTCAAGATATCTTCCTATATTCTTCCTTCCCTTTGGCAACCAAACACTTGAAAAAACTATCAGCTCTCACTTGCCTCTACTTCTCCTTACATCTCAGCCTTCTATAATCTTGATTCCTATTTCATCACTCAATTGAAGATGCTCTCTCCAAAGTCACCTATGATTTCTTAATAGACCAATCTGATGGTCTGATGGACCTCATTGTCTTTCCCCCAAAATCCTCCCCTCTTCCAAACATCTTTATTTCTGTCACAGACATCACAATCTTCCAGGAGCCTAGGCTCATAACTTCTGCCTTATCCCCACCCACCACTCTCTCTTTATCCTACATATCTAGTCAGTTGCCAGAAATGCCATCTTTGCCTTCACAACATCTCTTACATCCAACCCCTCCTCTCCACTCCCATAATCATCACCTTAGTTCAGGTATTAGTCATCTCTCATCTAGATCGTCACAGTAGCCTCCTAATTGTTTTCCATGGCTCCAATCTCTCACTACTCCAGTACACTATACACTGTTACTGAAGTAATTTTCCTGAATAACAGATCTGACCAAGTGACTCCCCCATTCAATCAACTCCTGGGGTTTGGATTGCCTCTAAGATAAAACATGAGCTTTTTTGCTCAGCTTTCAAAAACCTACATAAACTGACTTTAACCTATCTTTCTGGACATGATAGACATTATTACCCTCATTTCTGCATTTTGTCTCTTTATATCTTTTTTAATCTCTGTGCTCCCCCATTCATCTCCCATCTCAGTGTCTTTGTACCCATACCTAGAATTTACTCCCTCCTTACCAACACCTCAATGAGTATCTCTTCCTTTAAAACACAAGTAAAGCATTATTTTATACAGACATGAAGCCTTTCCTGATTCAAATATACCTATATATGTACATGTATATATATACATATATATGCATAATATACACATATGTATGTGTATCCATATATATAATATACATACATATGTATTTGTATATATATATATATGATTCCGAGAGAAATGTACTATATGTGTTATATGTACTCATCACTCCCATTAGAACGTAATCCCAGATCATTTAATTCTTTGCACTTGTATCCACAGTACCTAGCACGCTGCTAGCCACATAACAAGTATTTTAAAAATACGTGTTCATTGATATAAGTGGCACACTAACATTTTTCATAATTCTGGTAAAGATACAAATAATGCTAAAGAGACTCATTTCTTAAAGAGAATCAGGTTGGACAGGTTTTTTTTTAAACTAAGCAGGGGGCAGCTGGGTGACAATGAATAGAGCACCAGCCCTGGAGTCAGACCTGAGCTCAAATTCAGCCTTAGACACTTGATACCTAACTAGCTATGTGACCTTAGGCAAATCACTTACCCCCAATTGCCTTGCCTTCCCCCTTCAAAAAAAAAACTAAGCAGAAATGGTTTATATTTTATCCTTGAAGCAATAGGAAGTAACTGGAGCTAACTGAGTCTCTTAAAGAAATGAAGCATCCCCTCTTCACTACCATATTGTTGACTTGCTTAGAAAGACCTTCTGTTCAAGTATAAACCACAAGTCCAGTGGCACTGTCACAAATGCAGAATTAGTGGAATCCAAATTAATGCAGTCTATCACAGCCTTCATCTGAAGCCCCACTTTGGCCTTGGAAGTGACCCTGGACTCCCAAAAGCTCTACTCCCAGAACGCAGGTTCTTGAGGCCCTACCAATTTAGAAGGGATTTCAGTACAAATTCAATGGAGTACTATGTGTTTGTCACCCAAGGACTAACCAAGTTGTGTGTGTGTGTGTGTGTGTGTGTGTGTGTACTCACATTCATCACTCAAAGATAGGCTATCAATCTTTCTGTTTTTGGTTTGTTTTGGCAACCACAACACTGAGGTCTATAAAGTGGGGCCACAATCTGCATCAATGAAGGGAGTAAGGACACCAGAGAACTCCAGGATCCTTCCTTTTATGTAGCCAAAGAGAAGTGGAGTTCTCTAGAGGGGGAAGGTTGCAGGTCTTCTTTTGAAGTATGTTGCTGTGGCCTTAACAGTTTAATATTGGGCATTTTGCACACACACACAAAAAGAAACTCAAATCAAAGAAAAAATGAAAGAAAGTGAAAAATAGCATGCTTCAGTCTGTATTCCATCAATATCAATTGTTTCTCTGGAGACGGATAGGATACTTCATTATTAGTCATTTGGGATGATCTTGAATCATTGTAGTGCTGAGAATAGCTAAGTCATTCCCAGTTCTTCATCAAACAATGTTGCCGCTGCTGTATATAATATTCTTCTGGTTCTATTCACTTCACTATGCATCAGTTCATGTAAGTCTTTCCAGGTTTTTCTGAAATCATCCTGCTTGTCATTTCTTATAGCACAATAGTATTCCATCACAGTCATATGCCACTCCTTGTTCAGTCAGTCCCCAATTGATGGGCATCCTTTCAATTTCCAATTCCTGGCCACCACAAAAAGAGCTACCATAAATATTTTTATATAAATAGGCCCTTTTCCCTTTTTTTGAATGTCTTTGGGATTCTTGTACAAAATTACTGATATGGAAATGTTTTACATAATTGCACATGTATAACATATCTAATTGCTTACCATCTCAAGGAGGAGGGAGCGGAGGGAAGGATAGAATTTGGAACTCAAAACTTTAAATAAAAATGTTTTTTAAATTGAAAAAAAAATTCTAAAGAAAAAAGTTTAATATTGGGAAATTAGAGAAGCTACAAAATAATGAGCTCCCATAAAAGCTACTAATATCATGGAGCTGTAAGGTTTTAAAGGGAAAAAGTACTTTGTGTCAATAATTCTTCATTTCCCTCCCAGGTTTAAATAGATTAGCCAGAGCCCTGAGGTATCCAGTACTTTTGTTTTAAAATAAATAAATAAATAAGATATCGGGTGTGCTGGAGGAAAATGGGCCAGAGACTGAAAGGCACCAGGGTTTCTCAGTGGAAAAAAACAATTACTGTCTGGGTTTCTTACATCCTTTATCCACTTACCACCAATCAAAACGACCAGCCCAAGGCTGCTTTTCAAACTCAGCTGATGAACAAATATTAATTAAGTATTTGCTGTGTTCCAGTGACTGGAGTGGATACTATGTGTGTGTGTGGGGGGGGGGAGGAGGAGGGTCAAAAATTAAATAAATTAAAGCTAAAATTTAAATTTAAAAAATTAATATACATAGTCCCTGTCCTTGAATAGCTTAAATTCTATTGGAGGAAACAACATACATATATATATACATACACATGAGCATCTACGAAATAGATAAAAGGTACTTAAGGAGGAGACCAGAGAGCCCAGGAAAAATGTCATGTAGAAGGAAGCATTGGAGTTGAGCTTGGAAGGAAACTTGGGGTTCTAAGAGGTAGATGGGAGGAAAGGGAGCAAGTTAGGAATGGGGGAAGGGACAACTAATTTTTAAAAGTAGAGAAAGCAACCACTAATATCTTACTATCTCAATAAAACTTGGAGACTGATTGTAGCCATCTGTGACCACTAAATGATGAACTTAGAGGCAGTGAAATAGCCAGTGAGAAGAGCGTTTGATACGAAGTCAGGTCAAGATAGATTCAGATACAAGCAACAACATTTACCAGCTGTGGGGCCCTTGGGTAACCCACTTGGTCCTCATTTTCCTCATCTGTAAAAAAGAGGTTTAATACATACACTGCCCACCTCCTGGGGCTTCAGAAATTTATTCAGAGATGCAGAGATTTGTAAATATACTTTATAAAAGGGAGTATGTATCATCATCACAACAACTTAGAAAAGTGTTTACTATGGCATGAAGTACTTTTTTACATAGGAGGAGAAAGTGCTTATCCTGGGGAAACCATGGAATTTCTAAGGCACCAGAGGAAGTCAAGGAGAAAGACAATCACTCCACTTAATAAGGAAATGTACTAGAGTCGAATTTAACTTTCCTTAAACATTGTTATCAAAGTGCTATGCTTTTGTTTGGGTGGGGAACCACTGGAGGACAGTATGAAATGGGGGCTATCAGCATGAGGAACTCCTTGTTTGGAAATTCCCTCCATTAAAGCAGATCAACACATTTTCAGTAACTCAAACTCTTAGAGTTGCCAAGGGCACTGAGAGGTTAGGTGATTTCCCCAGGGTCACACAGCTAGTTAATGTCAGAGGAAGAGTTTAAAGTCAGACCCTTCCTCACTCCCAGGCTGTCTATCTATTATACTATATTGCCTCTCAGTTATTTCTTTATATTACTATATTTATACTCACATATATATACATATATATGTATATAAAGTATATTTATATTGCCATTTCCTTCTCCAGGTCATTTTATAGATGAGAAAATTGAGGCAAACAAGGCTAAGTGACTTGCCCAGGATCACACAGCTAGGAAGTATCTGAGGCCAGAGTCAAACTCAGGAAAATTAGCCTTCCTGACTCTGGGGCCTGTGCTCTCTGCCCTGCACCACCTAACTGCCACAAGCTATTAGTAGAATACTTTTTCATCATTAAACACCTGACATCCTTTATCTCATTTAATTGACACAACACCCTAAGTGACAAATAGTATAAGCATTGTCACCTGAAAGAACCTGAATTGTACCAATCTATGGCCAAGTGATGAATTTTGAGGCAGATACCATGAGAAGAGTTCTGGATATGGAGTCAGGCTACCCTGGGTTCAGATACAAGCAACAACATTTACTAGTTATGGGGCCTTTGGGCAATTTGAAGTACTTAAATTGCACTTCCTGGACCGCAGTTTACTGATCTGTAAAAATATGAATTGGACTATATGATTTCTGAGGGTACTGTCAGCTCTAAATTACTCTACCTTCCTATCCTCCAAATAACAATTTCCATAAACATGTGGAGCTCCTATTAATTCAAACTAAGCTTTCAATTCTTGAGCCCAGATCATCCACAGAATATAAAATCAGTAGTTCTTGGGGATAGAAATCAGGAAAGGGGATCGGAGAACTAGTCTTTTTTTTTTTCATGCCTTATCCCTCCTCAGCACTTCGTTCAATTTTAGTGGCATAATACCTACTCAAACACATGTGAATTGACCATTACTAGATAGCAACATAACTCTAATTACTGAATTCACTTAAATATGTGCCAAGTGACCATTTCTAGGCTTGTTTAAGAAAATGCAGTCAAATAAATTCTTCCCTCCTGCTCTTCCTTTAAAAGAAGCAATGAGGGGCCGCCAGGTAGCACAGCGAGTAAGAGCACCGGCTCCAGTGTCAGGACGACCTGGAGATCGAATCCCGGGCTCAGACACTTAGCACCCACCCAGAAACACCTGGCCATATAACGTTGAGCAAGTTACTTAACCCCAATTGCTTAGGGGTGGCCAGGTGGCTCAGTGAGTAAGAGCACCGGCTCCAGTGTCAGGATGACCTGGATCAAATCCGGGCTCAGATACTCAGCACCACACCCAGAAATAACTGTCCGTGTAACCTTGAGCAAGTTACTTAACCCCAATTGCTTAAAAAAAAAAAAAAAGCAATGAAATGTTGGGAGATAGAGGGCCAACGTTGGAATCAAGGAAAGCTATGTTCAAGTCCTGCCTTTATCACATCCTAGATGTGTATCCATGGACCAGTGACAAGTTCTCAGTGCCCCAAAGATTCCCCAAGGCTATTAATAATAATGATGATAATAGGAATAGTGATGTTAATGACTGCATTTTTATATAGCACTTTAAGGTTTGCAAAACATTTTATAAATCTTCTTTCATTTGATCCTAATAACAACTCTGGGAGGCAGATGCTATAATTATCCCCTTTGTACAGATGGGGAAACTGAGGTGACAGTTAACAGTCTTGCTCAGAGTCATACTGCTAATGAGTATCTGAGGGCAGATTTGAATGCAGACTCTGGGTCTTATGCTTTATCCATCACTCCACCTATCGGCCCAATATTGATCTGACTTGATGGAAGGAGTTTCCATCCTGGGAATTCCCTACACTGATGAAATCACAGCTCCAAAACCCTCAAAGAAAAAAAAACTGTGTTTGTCAAATGCAGCTGCAACAAGAATGGAAAAATATCATTGTCCAAATGTCAGCCATTAGCAACTTTAAAAGCAAACTGCCAATTCCCACTTATCAAAACTAGGGCTGAGGTGAGGAAGAAATCCAGTAGCCTCATCTACAGCAAATAGCTTATATTTATATGGTACTTTAAGTTTTACAAAGTGCATTCCTCCCCAAAGCCCAGTGAAGTAAATAGGGTAAATAATGATTCCATTTTATAGAAGTAGGTACAGAAAAGGGACATGGCTTGATTACTTGCTCACAAGTAAATATTTTGGTGATAGAACTAAGGCCCAAACACTGGTCCTCTAACTCCCGTGGCACAGTTAGAGCTGCCCAAAGGAGAAATGAGCTATCTGCAGAAGTATCAGTTTGTATGCCCCTGCCTGGAGATCTTTGAACAAAGATTTGCATCAATAATTTGGATCAGACTACTTCTGAGATCCCTTCCAACCCCCAAAGTCTGTGATTATGGGAATACACAATTTCTGACTTCCTTTCCCTATCTGTGATTCAGCAAGATTTTTCCTACTACACTGGGCTGCCCAGCTGATGGCTGAAATATGTGTGTGTTAGATGGCCTGCATTCTGTCTGAGTGTGGAAAAAAGACACCAAACAGGAAATGGAGGTCTAAAAACAACAAAAAGCTAATGGGGCCATTATCTGAATAAAGGGGATAAGGACCGGGAAGGATAAAGGAGCTAAATATATTTATCTATAATGAATCTATCATTCTCCTTGGTAGACTGAATCATCTTTACTCAGCTATAATTCCAGCAATATTGCATTTTTTCTAGCAATAAGAAATTCTCATGGGCCTCAATATAGAACCAATATACCAGTGGCTTATTCCTTTGATTAAAATGGTCTAGGGCTGGAAATCGGGAGGGGGGGGACGGGGGGGGGGGGGTGGAATAGAGGTTCTTCCATACCCAGGCATATACAGTACTCCTTGGACAAGAGCTAATCCACTAGTTAGTTTATGACAAAAAGAGCATCAAGATGGCACAACTAAAAAGAAACAAAAAGACATTAATTGTCAATGTAGAAAATGCCAAGTGTGAATCAGTTAAATAAGGCAGAAAGTGGAAAAGCAATTGCTTGAAGCTTTTTTTTTTTTAAAGAAAATAGTGTTGGTGATTCAAGGAAGGTGATAACACAAGGTTTTCAGGATTTAAGATCACACAATCACAGAATGTGATAGTTGGAAGTCCTTGGAGGCCATCTAGCATAAGAAAGGCATGACCCAGGCCACCGTAACATGCCCAGCAAATGATCCAGCCCCTGCTTAAAGATCTCCAAGGGAGGGGAAACCTACCCCTTCCCAGGCAGCCTACTGCAGTTTCAGAAAGCTCTCATTGGAAGGATGTCCTTCCTAATATCAAGCTTAAATTGGTCTTTCTGGAACTTTACCCACTGCTGCTTGGTTTTGGCTTCCCAGGCCAAACTGAATAAGCCTCATGCTTCCTCTCTATGAAAGGCCTTCAGATACTTGAACAAAGTCAGGGTCTTCTCTCCAGGCTGAATATGCCCAGCTCTTTCCACACATCCTCATATGACGACATAGACAAAGCTCTTTACCGTTGTGGCTCTCCTACTCTGGACACTCTTCAGCTCAGCAATGTCTTTCTTAAAAGGAGGCCCTCAGAACCATATGCAATATTCTAGATGAGGTCTAATGAGGACAGAGTACAATGGGAGTGTCACCTCCCCATTACTGGATGTGCCCCTCTTAATGTGGTCCAAGATGATATTAGCTTTTTTGACTGCCATATCACTCTGTTGATGCAGATTGAATCAGTAGTTCACTAAAACCCCCAGATCTTTTTCAATCCAACTGCTGTCTAATAATGCCTCTCCCAATTCATGAAGCTGAATTTTGTACCCAAGTGCAAGGCTTTACATTTATCCCTATTGGATTTCAACTTATTAAATTCAGCCTGACACTCTAGCCTGCCAAGATCCTTTTGGCTCCTGATTCTATCATCTGGTATATTAGCTATCCTTCTCAGCTCTATGCCATCTGAAAATTTGATGAGCAGGCCATCCATGCCTTTATCCAAGTCTCTGATAAAAAAAAATGTGAAATAGCATAGAACCAAGCACAGATCCCAGAGGTACTGCACGGAAGACCTCCTGACATGTAGACATGGAGCCACTGACCACTACTTATTGCGTCCAGTCATCCAACCAGTTCTGAATCCATGTGACTGTCCAATTCATAATCTTTCCATCTCCACAAGAACAGTATGTGGCACTTTATCAAAAGCTTAGCCAACAAACAAAAACAAAATAGCCAGGTAGTTCAGTTGATCTAGAGTCAGGAAGACTTGAATTCAAATCTGACCTCAGACATTTACTAGAAGGGTAATTAATCCTGGGCACTCACTTAACCTCTTCAAGCCTTAACTTCCTCAGCAGAAAGATAGGGATAATGACAACACCTGCTTCCCAGGATTGTTTTGTGGATCAAATGAGACATTATTTGCAAAGTGCTTACCAGTGTCTGGCACATTGTAGCACTTAATAAATGCCCATTTCCTCCCTCCTTCCCTTTTTTCCTTCCTTCCTTTCTAAAATATAGGTAAACCCTATCAATAGCATTCCCCTTACCTACTAATTTAGTAATCTGGTCCAAAAATAAGGTAAATGTCCTATTAAAAAAATACCTATACTTATAGAATATTAGAGAAGGAAAGGCTCAACCTAGAACATAGAATGTCAAAGCAGGGAGGGAGTGAGTCTACAACCTAGAATATAGAATGCTCAAATAAGAAAGAAACCCACAACCTAAAACACACATAGAGTATCAGAACAGGGCAAGGCCCTACCAGCCAGAACATAGAACATCAGGGCATAGGACATAGCCCTGGAAGGAACCTTAAGAATTATTGTCTAACCTCCTTTATCCTATAGCTGGGAAAAGTGATGCAAAGAGAAGGAAAATGACTTGTTCAGATTATATAGTAAATGGCAACAAAGTCAACGTCTAATCCCCTCTTTCTGTATTCATTTCCTAGGCCTTTCTCACTTCTGATGTCTGGGAAGGAAAAGAAAGGAAAAAGAAGTAAGGAAGCAAACGAGGGATATTATTATATAAAGAAGCTTATATTTCTGCAATTACAAAGGATTTTACCTATATTAGGTGTATATATATATCTCCAAGGATTTTTGTCCTCATTTTGCATATGAAAGCAGGAAAGTATGATCACCCATCTAGACAGCAGCCATTCAGAGACTTGAATCCAAGTTTCCTGACTCAATGTCCTATGTCCTTCCACCATCCCATGTGTCTCCTTGCCCAAATTAGGCCCTGAGCAAGGAGAATCATCAAGCTTAATCTTACCAAATCAAAATGCAGCCCAGGTGAGTAAAGTTTCCACCAGAGAGTTGGTCAGTCTTTCTCCTCAAAAACCAGAGAAATCACTCCAGACAATTAGCACCCTCCTGGCAGTTTCAGCATAGCCCTGAACATTGAAACTGTTTTCATTCCTAAAAGAGTCTTTAGGAGAAGTTTAAGGCAGACCATCTATTTTCTGCCCTCCTGGTGAATTGAGTTGATATATTTAAAATAAAGACTTATCCTTGTGACATTTCCTGGCTTTCCAATGGACTCTTTTGATGTCTATCTTGGCATGAAAGGGGCCCTAAATTCTTAAAGATGGTGCCAGTAAAACATGAATTCTGGCAAGTCCTCCAACTAAGCTGGAAAGAATTTGAGTACAGGCCTCATGGTGAAACCTTAAGGTACTGGAAGTCACATGTGCAAGGCGAGTCCAGTGGAGATTATTTTAAACCCTAGGTACTATATTACACATTGGGAAATTGTCAGTAGGTCAATGAAAATAATAAAGTAATGATGTAACAAATGATCTAGTCACCTGTGCATTAAAAAATTAAGAGAAAATCATTTGCATGGTAAGTTTTCCTTTGGGAAACTGAATAGGTTGTTGGTTTTTTTTATATAATCCCAAATTTCTCCCCAAAACAAAGGCTTGACCTTTTTACACCAATATTCCTCCAGTTATGTCATAAGACTGTAAGTTACACATCCTAAGATTTCCCAGGAGCTGAAACAGAGAAGCACCCAAAGAATGACTGAAAGGTACACAGATGAATGTATTATAAAACCAGGAAATAGAGATGAAAGGATGTCATCATGAAAATACACTGACCAGAACAAAAGGCCAGCCTTACAGCAAGGATGAGGGATGAATAGCGGTTAGCCCTTTTTGTTCCATTTCTATCTAAACAACATCAAAAGAACATGAGGAAAGTCCCTAGCATGTTGGCTGTAGCTCCTGGGGCAGATCTGCAGGAGAATATAGATGGGACAGTGACACAGGACAGACACTCATGAAGAGGTGGCTATCTCTCATTAATCAGATCACATATGTACTGGATACACACACATACATTATATATATATATTATATATAAATATATATTTAAAACTCAAAAGCTTATGGAAGTGAATGTTGAAAACTAAAAATCAATCAATTAATTAATTAAAAATATTTCTTGGATACTAGTGCAATATTAGAGATGACCATCTGTTGCTCCTCATTCCCCCTATGTGACCAGATCACTTCCTTTTCCAGTCACATATGTCTTGGCTAATATCTTTTCTATTACTCTCCCACCACTGGTATTACATTAATACCTACTTCCACCTACCATGGATGAACTCTTACCTTGCCCCTTGGGATACATGAAATTTTGATCTTCTGAGATCATAGGGCCCCATGGTTCATCTTTATATAGCAGTACCAGGAGATACTGGTATTTTTTAAATTAGTTTCCACAACAGAGAGCAAGTTGGGATCATTAACAGTATTGCAGTTACAAGCTTTTCTTATAAGCAGCGCAATATTCCATTTAGAACAAGGCTGTGATCAAATACAAACAAACAAAAAACCAACTACCTCTATAGTTACTTAAATGTTTACACTGGTGATATTTCTTCTGGTTGTTTTCCCTTGCACCATGAAGCCTGCTATCTCTCATTTCCAGAGATCTTTTCACAACTCCAGGCCCCATCTGTTCCACCTGGTTTCTGGCTGGTACTTAGAGGAATAGTGTTAATTACCTCCTTGACAGTAAGCACTTCTACATAGTAAGCACAAATTATTATTCATTTCTTTTCCCCCAAATCATCCATGGTCTGTCTGTCATCCAGGGCTTCTTACCCCTTGCGAATGCTTTCTCTCTGATATATGACTATGAATTTATGATAAGGGATTACGGTCCTCCTCTCATCAGTAGAACTAAATCACAACCTGGTCACACCTTTGCATCTTGGGTGACTCCTGTCCTTAGCCTTCCACAATTCTTCCATAGAAGATGTCTACTCAAAGTGCTCTAGAGGCCTTTCTCCCAGGCTTCTTAATTCTTTGGATACTAGTGTGTCATTCAGTATCTGTTTGCTCTTACCCTCTCTATGAGCAGCCCACCTCCTTTTCCAGAAGTAAAAGTTCTTCATAATATATTTTACACCACTTCTCATATATGATATGAACTTGGCAATGGAAACTGCCTTTTGCAAAATGGTCTCATGATATAGCTTACATTCGCTTTTCAGTTGTGTCTGACTCTGTGACCCCATCTGGGGTTGTGTTGTCAAAGAAACTGAAGTGGTTTGCCATTTCCTTTTCCAGTTTATTTTATAGCTGTGAAAAATGAAGCAAAATGGGTGAAGTGACTTGCTCAGGGTCACACAGTTAAGAAGTGTCTAAGACCAGATTTAAACTCAGGAAGATGAGTCTTCCTGACCCCAGGCCTGCATTCTATCCACTGTGCCACCTAGCTGCCTCAGGTGATATCCCTAAGGCTTCAATAATGAACAACAGTTCCCCAGTGCCAGAATCAGCACACTAAGGAGAGCCCATTGTTAAATTTTCAGGGTGAGCATTTACACCTCAGAAACTGACTGGGAATCAAAGCTTGATCCATTGTTTTGTTGATCATCTAGATTTAATAAAGTGATGGAGAAAATGTTAGTCCTTCAGATTAAAATTAAAAGTATGTAATGAATACTTTTTTTTTAAGGGAGCCACTTGTTAAATATTTACCAGCATACTCCTGACTGGATCTCTCTGAATCTTTATTGCAATATATGACATAGAATATTGCTCCAAATCCCCCTGGACCTCAGCATCTATAAAATGAAGGGGTTTCTTCACTTGATGGCTTTTGAGGTCCCTTCCAGCCATAAGGCTATGATCCTAATCTCCTTAACTTGTGACTCTGGGTCCTTCTTTACTGATGAATGACTCCTCCATTTTACAATTTACAAACCTTCTTAAAGAGGCCACACAATCCCTCTCTATAGAGAGAGGAAATACTCTAGGTGAGAAAAAGCATGCTCCTGGCCTGGGTGAAGCAATCTGGACTATACTCCTAATTCACTTTGTGACCCTTTTCTGGACCTCCTTTTTAATATGTTTGTAAGGAAGACAATGACTTTGGACAAGTAGTCATCCATAAAATAAAGAAGTTCAACTGGCTGATCTCCAAGGTCCTGTCCTCCTCTGAAGCCTATGAAACCACCTCATCTACAAGTTATTGCTCAGTGTCAGAAAGGATTTGTAAATAACACTGAGCACCTCATACTGAAACTTCCTGAACTTCTCCACTTAAACAAATCAAAAATAAAGGCACAGAGGTACTTGTCCTTGCCTAGGTACTGTGACTTAGCATTTACCGTGTTTCCCCGATAATAAGACCTATCCCGAAAATAAGCCCTCCCCTTACTGTGTAAGATTCCTCTAAAATAAGCCCTCCCCCGAAAATAAGCCCTATTGAGATTGCTACTGTAGTGAAGGTGATCCCCTGCGCTCTGCGCTACACGCTACATTACGGTACCCTCTGTATGCACCGTTCCCCCCCGCCCCATGAAACGCACACCACGCTCCGAGCTGCATCCAATCAGAGCTGCAGCAGGGAGCATGTCATCCTGTTCTTCCCCAGTGATTTGCTTATTGAATAAAGGTACATTTTTTTTGTTCACATTTACCTGTTTATTAAAATTGCTGTCAATGTTCATTAAAATAAGCCCTCCCCTGAAAATAAGCCCTCTGGTGTTTTTCTGTCAAAAAAAAATAATAAGACAGTGTCTTATTATCAGGGAAACACGGTATGGCATACGAGCTCAACATTCCTTTTTATTTATCTTCTCCCGCAACAACCTTGCTGGAATGAATGTTAATTGAATTTGCAGCCACCTGTCATCTTATTTTATTTATGTGCATTGGATGGATTCATCACATTGTACCTTCTGGAGCATTTACAGCCACAAAAGAAAAAAAATGCCCACGATTCCAGTTTTCCCTCCGTAGCACCTGATGTAAATTCAAGGCCAGACAAAACAGTCACATCACACATAGGCAGCTGACCCCAAATTCCCAACATCCTGGAGTTCTTCATATCAAGAGTACGTCGCTCATCAGTGGCAGGATGCTAAGGAAAAAAGAGGGGGGATAGCCTCACACGAACTTTACCATCATGTAGATAAAAACACACAGAAATAAAAGGAGGAAATGTCATCTCACTTAAGAATGAAATTCACCATACAGGAAGTACTGCTGGAAAGATAGTAATCCTTCCCTTTTCAAAATATAACTTTCCCCCAGATGCTCACATAACACTTTGTTTGGTACCTCTCTGATGACCTTATCATAGTAGTCACAGTTATCTAGTTTGGTGCCTCAACCCCCGCCTAGACTGGAAGATCCATGGGGGCACGAAGTGAGTTTTCTTAAGCATCTTGTTTTTCTTTAATACACAGTATGGTGTACAATACTTGTTGTTGTTTAGTCGTATCCAACTCTTCGTGACCCTATTTGGGGGTTTATTGGCAAAGATACTGGAGTGGTTTGCCATTTCCTCCTCCAGCTCATTTTACAGATGAGGAAACTGAGGCAAACAGGGTTAAGTGACTTGCCCAGGGTCACACAGCTAGTAAGTATGAGGCCAGATTTGAATTCAGGTCTTCCTGACTCCAGGCCTAGCTCCTACCCACTGAGTCGCCTCAGCGTGGTTTCTTTTGGTCCTCACAACAACCCTGCAAGATGGATGCTATTGTCACCCCCATTTCACAAAGAAACTTAGTCTGACAAAGAGAGCAAGAAAATGACTTATAGGCTCATAAATTTAGAACTAGAAGAGACCTTAGAGATCACCAAGTCCAACTGACTTATTTTACAGATAAGAAATGGAAGGGTAGCCATGGTAAGTGACTCATCCAGGGTCACACAGTTGGTACGTATACAAAGAAGAATTTGAACCCAGTTCCAACACTTGATCCACTACACCACACTGTCTCTCCTCGACCACACAGGATCAGAGAGCTAGTAAATACCAGAGGCACAACATGAACTCTGATCCTCTCAACTCCCAGTCAAAGGGTTCTACCCATTATAGCATATTTTCTTTACAAGGTTCTCACGTGTTTCAAACAAAGTCTAAAAATTGCATTCCCCGCATGTTGCTGTCTATGGGGAGGTTTCTGAGCCTTCTCTGCAGCACATGTAATTTGATTTTTCCAAATCAATCCCTATGTGCCAGAGAGAACAGATTTGCTGGCATTCAAAAATGTGCATTTATAAAAAGTCATATCAAAAAAATCCCTCATTGCAGCCCCTTTAAAGCTATACCCTGGCCTGCTGCTCATCTTGGCTAGGCCTTGTCTTGGCTCTAGTTGCAGACAATCCTACAGCAGCATTGACAGAGGGGTGCAGGATGGATGACTGTCGGGAGGACATTATTCAAAGAAGAAATTATACAGTGATCCTCAACAGACTTCTCACCCGTCTAACAATTAGGACTTTTGTTTAAAGATGTAATATTGGGTTAAAGTTCCTATACCACAAGTCATCACTCAGTAGTCTAGACAAACATACCTCCTTCTAAATTTTCTTCATATGCATATATATGTGTATATATATATATATGTGTGTGTGTGTGTGTGTGTATATATATATTTTTACTTTTTGGAGGGGGGAAGGCAGAGCAATTGGGGTTAAGTGACTTGCCCAAGGTCACATGGCTAATAAGTGTTAAGTGTCTGAGGCCAAATTTGAACTCAGGTCCTCCTGACTCCAGGGCTGGTGCTCTATTCACTGCACCACCTAGCTGCCCCTTCTTCATATATTTTTAATTTATTCATTTCCATTTTCAAACACTTACTTTTCCCCCTTCATATCTCCCCACTACTGGGGAAACAAAAAGAGAAATACAAAATCCTTCGAATGCATAAGCATAATCATTCCAAACAAATTCTCATGTTGGCTCCATCCAAAAATGTGTGTCTCATGGTGCATTGTAGGGCATCCCCTCTCACTTAGGAGATGAGCAGCATTTTCACTATGGGTCCTCTGATGTCATAGCTGATCACTGCATTGATCAAAGCTCTAAAATTCAAAAATTATTCTACATTGCAATATTGATATAATACTGTAAATATTCTCCCAGTTCTCCTCACTTTATTCATATGTTTCACCTTTCTTTGGGAAAGGCAGGAGAGATTGCTTTAATGATTTTGCCCTAGGCCATCATCAGAGATGAAAGGGGTAGACCTTAGTGTTTATCTTAAACCACTACCTTTATTTAACTGTTGACAAAATTAAGGCCCAGATTGGTGAAACTGAATTGAATTTTCAGTCAGGACCACAGAGTCAGAGCTGGAAGGGAATTCAGAAGCCATCTGGCCAAAACCTCTCATTTTACAGACCCAGGAAGGTGTAAGTGACCTGCCCAGTCTCATTCAGAGTAAACAGCATGAGCAGAATTTGAACCCACATCCTTTAACTCCAGCCATGCTCTTTCCACTCCATTTGAAACAGCTGGTTACTGACAAACCTGGCCCTTGTTCCTGATTCCTAATCTAGGCCCATCACAGATAAAACAAGGATCAAGGCAAGATAATGAAATAACATTATAAACTCAAAAGATTATATGATAAAAATAAATAGAGCTCCTCTCCACCTTTATAAAGGAATATTACAGGGGGAAATGGCAAAGGTCCTTCTATTTTAAAGAAACTAAAGGAGAAAGCAGACTGCTCAGTATGAGAATGGGCAAACAATTGGTTTTGTCCAACAAGGTAAAGTGCTGCCTCGGGAGATATCGAGAGCCCCATCCTTGGAAACGTACAAGCAAGGCTAAATGATCATTTATCAAGGATGTTATAAAGAAGATTCCTGCATTAAGTGAGAGTTTGAGCTAGGTGCCTCTGAAGTCTCTTCTGAGACATATTCTATTCTACCGACAGCTTTCTTTAAAAAGAATATGGTCATGGGGCGGCTAGGTGGCTCAGTGAATAGAGCACAGGCACTGGAATCAGGAGGACCCGAGTTCAAATTCGACTTCAGATACTTAACACTTACTAGCCTTGGGCAAGTCACTTAACCCCAATTGCCCTGCCTTCCCCCCTCCAAAAAAAAAAAAAGAATATGTTCAGTGTGCCAGCAGACCATGCCATTGAGGAGGCTGAGGCCAATGGATTACTTAACCTCAGGAGTTCAAAGCTGCAGTGGGCTAAGTTGATTGGGTGTCTGCACCAAGCTTGGAACCAATATAATAAGCTCTCTGGAGTGAGGGGAGGTATTAGCCTGCCTAGAAGGGGCAAACCAGCCCAGGTCAGAAACAGTTCATCAGTTCTACTTGACATCTTTCACATCTCTCCTTTTTTCTTAAGTCCAGACCCACATCACCTCTCACCTGTATTATCTGAAAGTCTGATTGCTTTCATTACCTGTGGCCTCGCCCCTTTCCAACATACCCTTCACAAAGTTTCCAAAGTAATATCCCAAAAAAGAAGCCCCAGTGTATCAGATACAAAATAGTGATAGTCAAAGTCCTTCACCCTCTGTCTCCCTCCTCCTCCTCCCCACCTTCATTCCACTCCATATTCCGGCCACACTGACATTCTTATTGTCCTTCACATACAACATTCCATCGCTCTGTGCCCACATGAGGTCTTTCCTGATTCTCTATTTTCCAGTGTTCCTCCATCCCAAATTACCTTTTACCTTTATATCTATTTAAAGGTGCACATTATCTTCTATGGAATGTTAAGCCATTGAGGGCAGACATTCTTCTCATTTTCTTATCTCCCTCTTACTCTTCTTATTCCTTTCTCCTCTTTTTCTTCATCCTTCTTCTTCTCCTCCTCCTCCTCCTCCTCTTCGAAAATACCACAGCCCTCGCACATAGCAAGTACTTAAAGGCTTATGGATTTATGTCTAGCACCAATGATAATCGTATCTTCAAATGACTACAAAAACGACTTTTTCTGCCTCTGAACTCAATGCTCAGGGAATGAAGAACAGAAAAATAAACACCTAAAATCCTCTTTAAAAACTGGAAGCCTAAAACCTATCTTCTAATGCTCTTACTAAAAGAAAATTTCTAATATAAACCTATATTCATATACAAAGGTGCTTTCTAAGTCTTGTGGAATGAATTTGCCTGTCTTATCACCAGAATGGTGACCACTGAGTGCTGACTTTATTTCACAAGTTGACTCATGAACAATTATTGAGGCCTATATAGGTCACCATTTACAATAGTAGAAGGAATATCCAATTTCAATGAGATTATGAATCTTTTTTGAAAAGATAGTAGAAACATAATATCTAGATACCTTGATATCTGAATGATGGATAGCCATATATATTGGCATCTCAGGATATGATAGAGAGATAGATAAGAAGGATATGAAACACCTTGCCAGAGAACGTGCCTTGGGGCCAAGAAGACCTGGTTTCTAGCCAGAAGAGTCTAGCCTCTTATATAGACTGTATGATCCTGGTCAAGTCATAGATTCTCGATGCTATGGATTACTCTCTAAATCTATAAATTGCAGGGGCGGCCAGGTAGCACAGCTAGTAAGAGCACTGGCTCCAGTGTCGGGATGATCTGGGGATCGAATCCTGGGCTCAGACACTTAACACCCACCCAGAAACACCTGGCCGTGTAACCTTGAGCAAGTTACTTAACCCCAATTGCTTTTTAAAAAAATCTATAAATTGTAGAAAAGTTGCCAATTTGCATTAAAAGAAGGACTTTCATCACCTGGAAGTTCCCTAGATGAATGCAATCACAAGTCTGGTTCCAATCTTTATGTATGTATACATATATATAACATATCATATGTGTATATATATACATATATATATATATTTCATGTTTATATAGTTCACTATTGTTACAAAGCACTTTCACATTTTATGTGACTTTGGATGAGTAATTTCTCTTCCCTGGCTGTCAATCTCCTCCTCAATAAAATGAGTGTGCTGGTCTAAACGATCTCTAAGGTTCATTTCAGTTCTAAATGCTATGACCAAAAACTCACTGGTTCCTTAAAATCACCCTAGCAGGTAGAGAGTACAAGTGCTATTACTAGGCATATGGAGCTCAGATGCCTCTAACTCTTCCTCACAACAATGCAGGGGCATGGGCTTTGTGGACACTGCAGTAATCCTCACTTGACCATTGAGGAAACTGAAGTTTAGAGAGAGAAACTGACAGAGACTGAACTGACTCCAATCAGATCTTCCAACTCTAATGCTTATTTTAAGAAACAATGGCCTTGAAGTTTTGTTTCTATTGTTCTCTCTCTCCCTCCCTCCCCATTCTTCCCTCCTCCTCCTCCTTCTTTTCCTCTCTCTCATAGATAGATATAGATATATATATACATACATATTAATATTATTGTTAATTATTCACATTCCCTGTTAGTTATTAATATATGCTGCTACTTCTGCTTTGTTTTATCTGTATCACTTCATATATTTGCTTGTATTTCAATTAAACACTAAATAAGCCCCTACATGCCAAATACTCTGCAGTCATTCATTTCAAAAGTCCATTTTTCACTTCACAGTAACTCCTGTCCATTGGTTTCGTAAATTTGCATTTTATGGTACTTTCTAATAGACAAGTGACAGGGTTGGCCTAAAAATAAAGTGTTTAAGATAAACGTGTTCATATCAGTCACAAGCAGGCAGACAGCAGCAGTGCAGATTAACCTTTGCTCTGTGGCTAAGGTCCAACATCTTCTACCTGTAGCCATCCCTTATACAAATATATGGGGTCAGCTACATGGAACAGCAGATAGAGATCCAGCCCATTAGGCAGGAAGACTCATCTTTCTGAGTTCAAATCTGGCCTTAGACATTTACTAGCTTTGTAACCCTGGGCAATTCACTTTACCCTGTTTGCCTCAGTTTCCTATCTGTAAAATGAGCTGGAGAAGGAAATGGCAAACCACAATATACAAAGATAAAAATAATTCATCTAAAGAGAGAAAAAAAGAGAGCACAATTCCCAACCACAGTCATAGAGAAACAGGCCCATAACCAATGCTTCATTAAATTAACTTTACCATGGTATCTGGAAGGAGAAACTCAAGAGGAAAGAGGTTAGGGTAGGGGTGGTAAACCTGTGGCTTCAAAGGCCACCTGTGGCCTTCTAGGTCCTCAAGTGCAGCCCTTTGACTAAATCCAAACTTCACAGAACAAATCTCCTCAATAAAAGGATTTTCTAAAACTTGGACTCAGTCAAAAGGCCACACCCAAGGACTTAGAAGGCCCCCTGTGGCCTCCAGGACAAAGATTCCCCACCCCTGGGTTAGGGGCTAAGGGATGGGGGAGGGGAGGAAGATGTGCTTCCTAACAAGATCAGGAGAATTAGATGTGAAAGGTCCCAGCCCAGGAAGCAAATCTAAGCCAGGTGAGATGAACACTGCCACTAGCCAGCTGTTTCTCCTTAATCCAGTTGCCAAGTCTCTTGGTGCCTCAGATACCTCACCTCAAAGTGGCAAACTAAACATTCCCTAAGGTTCCTGGTGCCTGTGACATTGTATCCTAAGGGTTCTTTCCCAGTTCTAAACGTGTTGTGTTTCTGTAAAAGACAGCACCATATTCCAAGTAGGAGGCCTAGGGGAAAGATCACCGCCCTTAAAATCATCGTGTTTGGTTGGTTTTAAACCAATAAAACATATTCACAAAGGAAATGTAGAGCATAATCTCAACCGAAGTGGGGGGGGGGGGGGGGGGGGGGGGGGAAGGCTGTCTCTCTCCTCAAAGGGAAATGCTGAAAATAGAACACTGAAGGCTGGATTATATAAAAATTCTTTTTTTCTCTCTCTTACAGTTTTCTCTGAAAGTGTGGGCAAAGAGAAGTCCTGGAAAATGGGGGAAGAGGAAGAGAAGGTGGTGGTGAGAGGACAGATTTAGAAATGCAAGGTACCATGGAGATCATTTAGTCCAATTATTTCCCTTACAGAAGAGGAAACTGAGGCCCAGAGAGGGGAAGTGACTTGGCCAAGGTCACCCAAGTAGTAAATAGCAGAACCCAAGTCCTCACACTCCAAGTTCACTGTTCTTACCACTACCCCATTCATCTCACTACCCCGAGGGGCTTCAATCCACCCCACCGTCAGTCACGCAAGAATAGAGATCGGCTTTGCCAGGGTGGGGTCTGAGTCCTCTCTCCTTAGACACTGGTCCCTTGGATGGCTGGGACAGTCGTCTCAATAACCCCGGTGGCAATCAGGGGATGGATGCTCAAAACCCCGGTGGCCAGTCTGGACACCGGTGACACGCCTCCATCCCCAATCCTCCTCTGTCCTTACTCTGGCCCCGCCTGTCCACGCGGAGTCCCCTTCCCCGCATAGCGCAGTAGAGAAGCCCCAGCCCTTCCGAGGAAAGTAGGGTGGGGTTCCCTTTTCCTCACCTCAGCATGGATGGGAGAGAAAGAAAGAGGCATTACAGCACGAACCGGAGGAGGACCTGGGCCAGACTGGTGTGGGGAAGGTGTGGGCATCGAAAGAGCATAGCTCCTTTCCTCCAACCCTTCCTGAAGGGCTTTTTCCAGAATCTAGATTTGAAAGAGACCTTCGCAATCGCCTAGTCCGCTCCCCTCCCCCACCTCTCGAAATGGAGGTTCTGCGAGGTAAACGACTTGCCCAAGGTCATACAGGTAGTAAGAAGCAGAGGAGGGATTCGAACCCAAATTCCCCGACTCAAAATCCAACGCTGCCTCTCGAAAACGCTCAACCTGCCACCCGGCGAGGGGTGGGACGCGCTAACACAGAGCACCGTGCGAACTCTCTCTGCTGCCACATTTCTCCCCTCACCCCCTGCTCCGTGAATCCCAGTCCTTTTCGGGGGGCTGTCAATGCACTTGTTACTCACCAGCCTCGCACTTCTGCAATGTCAGGGCTGAAGCCACCTCCACGCCTGCAGCCCAGATCAGCATCCTGCCTCCCGTGCGTTCCCGAAGCCAACAGCTTCTTTTCAGCCACAATCAACGCAATTCATCCTCCTCCCTAGCCTTATTGGAGCGAAATAAAATTAAACACCGGGTGTGCAAAGGGGTGGGGAGAAAAAAGAAAGAAAGAAAGAAAGGCTGGGGAGTAAGCTGCCGCGAGGATCTCAGCAGACTCCCTTTAAAGTTGTCGCAGCAGCGCTTTCCCTGGGAGCCTCGGCACAGCTAGTGCATCACGCCAGCTCCTCTGGCCGGCCGGCCTGCCTGTCTCCCGTGCTCTAGGCTCCCAGGACACCGCCCATTCTCTCCAGCTTTAGATGGGGACCAGAACCGGGAGATGCGAAGCCTCGCTCCCATTGGTCCGCTCCCCTGCCGGTCACTGGAGGGTAGGCGGTGTCGCCTCTACATCTCCCCACCCGCAACCCAGACTCAGGCATTGAATTGGAAGGGACTTGCAGAAATAAGCCTTGAGCGTGCGCAGTTGCGGCTGCTGGTGACCCAGGTAGGTAGGCTGTCCTTAATGAAAGAAATCCATTTGTCCGGGATTTCTCAAAATCTCCATCCTCCTCTCCCTTTTTAAAGGGATTCAAGCTTTTCTTAGATACTCAGCAGGGAAAATTATCAAAAATCCCTTTGAGGTCTTTGAAATTTATTGGGAGCACAATCATAACAGCCTCCACACGCCCAGCCTTCAATTTAATTCAATTAAATTAAACACCTAAACCAGGGCTATAGGGGGACAAAGCTCATGGTTCTTGCAATCAAGGAGTTCATGGTCTCTCAATAAGAGCTTCATAGAATGTTAGAGCTGCAAGACTTCAGAAATTATCTAGGTCAAATCTCTTCTTTTAACAGAAAGGGAAACTGAGGCTCAAGATTAGTTTGCATCAAAACCAGAAGTAGGATCCAGAATTTTAAGATCTAGGTCAAAATTCTTTCACCAATACATATGCATACATTTGTATGATTCATTTTTTAAAGTTACTGTCACTTCCCAGCGACATCTTTAATGTTAGTTCACATCACTAAGATCCAGGTATGGAGAAAATGTTAATTAGGTAGATTTCTATTTTCTTTTTTCAGAAATCCAAAAAATTATGTAGAAATTCAAGATTTCAACTCCAGGTCAGTGTTCTTTTAGTAATAATAAATGCCTTTTTCCACTGCTGTCGTTCCCTAATGACCCCCCCCAAAAAAAAATCTCGCCTTTTTCTTCACAAATAAATGCATATGAAAGAAGTTAAAACAAATGAACACATCTATCTGTCACATTTTAAAACATATGTTCTACCTGTTTCTACAATCTACTATGTTTCCACTGAGAGATAATGAAGAAGGAATGCTTTATCACTGATCCTTTCAGTGTTCTCCCCATACCATCACAGCTTTTGTTAGGGGTGAAAGTTCCTCAGGACACTAAAAAACAGTATGCTCTGTGTTCGTAATAAAGTGTTGGAATATGCAGTGTTAGTGTTAGGTCATGAAAAGAGAAATCAACGTTAGGCAGAGAAGTTGGGGAAGTGTCACTGGAAGAGGTACACTTGAGATGAGCTATAAAAGATGGATGGATAATGGCTGAAGAAGACAGAAGATAGTACTATAGAAAGTGGAAGCAGCATGAATCAAGTAGGAGAAATAAAAGTTAGTGTGATGTGTACAAGGGCACCAAGGAGATGGGTGGCTAAATGGAAGGGTTTAGTCTGGGAAGGAAGTCAGAGATATTCAAGTTGCATTTTTTTCAAAGGGACCATCTAGAGAAAACTCCTTTGCAGCCTTTCCCAAAGGTAGAAATTTCAGGCCTGGCAAGAGAGAGTACTATAGCAAGTTGAATGAAAAAGAAAAAAAAAACTATCATGCTTTGAATTACACACACAGAGGCAGTTATAGTTTGGAGTGTAGTAGAAAGAAGACTGTTGATAGACAGAGGGAGCACCTACCTGTCAGAGTTAAAGAGTAGCCATAGCTATCCAAAGTGGTTGTTAACTCCCTTGGGCTATAAGAGCATAAAGATATGTTCCTCTTCTTGATAACTGTGGTGCTGTAATTGTGACTGGAAGTTGACCCTGGATGTTTGTACGGAATGTTAATAGGGTACAAGCAGGGATATGCTAGTAAATGTTTAACAACCAACTCTCCAAGAAAAAAAATTGGATGCATGACAGACTTTTAAATTTAATCTACATAATTAACATTTTCACCGTACCTTTTTTTAATCCTTAACAGTGAAGTTTGAATTCAGTCAAATGGCCTCACTTGAGAACCTAGAGGGCCATATGTGGCATCGAGGCCACAGGCTCCCCTGTAGTTAACAAAGCAATAAATTAAGCTCTGATTGGTAGTATTTGCTGATGTCCAGGATATAGATGATCATGTTGAAAATTTAACAATCAGCTCACGAAAAACCAGCTCAAACTGGCCCCAGCATACCCTTAGGTACAAGTCAACAAATGTGTAAGTAGTATATGTGTCTTCCAGACAACCTAAGGGTGTGTTACATGTGTGGATCATGGAGAGGGTGGGTACTGTGCCTAGCAGGAGACCATCTCAAGGTTGAATGTGTACTGGCTCCCAGTGCTGATTCCAATAATGCAGTATTAGCTTCCTGGAGGCTATGATGACAAAGCTAGAGTAGATAAGGATATCTGATTGGCACAGATCTGAGTCCCCCATGGTTACCCACTTATTTGATCCTTAGGACTATTCTACACTCTAGTTTCTCTCTTATTCATTGGCACTTGTTCCAGATCACTCAAATAAACTTATCCATGTTTTCCTGCAAACACACTCAGGGTCTATTTCTATAGATATATAGATCTATAGATTCTATAATCATAGCTCTATAGCTAGAAGGAACCTTAGATGTTGTCACATCCAGCTCCTCATTTTACAAATGAGGAACCTGAAACCTAGACAGATGAAACCAATTGCCTAAGGTCACCTGACCAGAATCTTCTGGATAGGATTTGAAGCCAGGATTTCCTGATTCTAAATCTAATGATCTATCTACTACACCACCCTCAATCTTTCTTGTGTTGTTTTTCAGCCATTTCAGTCATATCTGACTCTTTGTGGCTCCATTTGAGGTTTCCTTGTCAAAGAGACTGCAGAGTTTTGCTGTTTCCTTCTCCAGATTATTTTACAGATGATGAAACTGAGGCAACCAGGGTTAAGTGACTTGCCCAGAGTCACACAGCTAGTGTCTAAGGCCATTTGAACTCAGGAAAATGAGTTCTCCTGATTCCAGGTCCAGCAATTCTATCCACTTTGCCACTTAGCTGCTTATTATAAAGTACATAGTTCTGGTATATTTTACAACTCAGGAAACTGAGGATTACACAATGAAATTACTTTCCCATAATTACACACCTAATAAATATGTAAGGTAGGACTTAAACTCAGGTCTGCTAGTTGTTTTTTTCCCCCATGAAATCGTGCTGTGAGATCTTCCTATAGCCATATTTCCTATGCATATCTTGTTCCTAGTTCCCATTCAATTCGTTGTAAAAATGTTTAATATCTCTAGAGTTCTGTATTCTGGGATTCTTTCCCTATACTTGTTACTCTTCCCTGTACGAGATATCTGCCTTGAAATGGCACCATTTGCATTTAGGCACCTTTTGCCTTTGGTCCCCTAACAAGGCAGAATCTGTGGATCATACTTTTGGCTCTTGCATATTGTCTTATAAAAGAAATATCCATGCCAATTCTGTATTTAGAGATGCAGCATGGTCCAGAGAAAATACATTGCTCTGGGAGCCAGAACACCTAGGCTCAGTCCCAACTCTATCATTGAGAATAATAGCTCATATTTTTGTGGCACTTTACAGTTTATGATGTGTTTTGCATATATTATCTTATTTGAGACTTACAAGAACCATGCCAATAGGTATCCCACATATTCTCTATCAGTTTTTGTAAATTTATTAAGTACTTAACATGCACAAGGAACTATTCATTGAAAGATAAAAAATGAATAAATAAGATATAGCTCTTGTCCTCAAGGAGCTTATAATATTGCACAGGAGACAGGACAAAAACACAAAATATCTATTATATAAATTAGCATAAAGGGCAGCTAGGTGGCACAGCAGATAGAGTGGTAGGCCCAGAGTCAGGAAGATCTGAGTGCAAATCTAGCCTCAGACACTTACTAGCTGTATGACCCTGGGCAAGTTTACTTAATCCTATTTGCCTCAGTTTCCTCATTTGTAAAACGAACTGGAAAAGGAAATAGAAAATCATTTGAGTCTTTTTATCAAGAAAACCCCAAATGGGGTCATGAGGAATCAGACATGACTGAACAACAACAAAACAACCAAAAAATTAGAATATGGTGTATTACAAAAGAAAGGCAATTATTGTATAGTAGATAAAGAGCTGGCCTTGAAGTAAGGAAGTTCCAAGTTCAAGTCTTGCCTCTGATACATACTTGTTGGATAACCTTGTAGTAGTATCTCATCTGCACTGATAAAGTTTCCTAGGACACTGAGAGTTCCCTGCACCAATGAAATCACAGGCCTAGAGCAAGGGAAAGACTGAAGGAGACTGGGGGGGGGGTTGAGAAAGGGTATAAACTGCTATTAGAGACATGAGATGGGAAAGAAATCTACTTCTGTCCGGGAGTGGGGAGGGACAAGGTTCAGAGAAAGTGACACCTGAAGAAACCTTTGAAGGATTTCAGTAATATTATAATTTCCCTTTTCCAGACACAGAAAATGAGGGTCAGAGTGACACAATTGGCCAGTCCTGTGACTGGCCAAAGAGCAAACAGTTGGCAAGTGGCAGAGAAGAGATTTTGCATCTCAGCTCCTGGTCTAATACTCTGTTCTTTACACCATGCTATATACAAACTCTAACTAGCCACCATTCACTAGATTTGTGAACTTGAACAAGTTACTTGTACCATATGAAGTCCTAAGTAAATATAAAATATTGGTGGTATAAGCTTTCTGGTCCTTAAGTGTTTCTTTCCATCACCTCTCATCCTGTAAACACTGATTCTTGGAGAAGATCCCTGTTTTGTCAAGTGCCAATGCCACCTATATTCCTAATGGACATTGGGTGAACTTGAATTGACAATAAGCATAGGACGCCCCCACCCCCACACACACGATTCCTTCCTTTGTGATTTAGGAATAATAATGTATGTACCTCATAGGATTTGATGAGACTTAAATGAGATCAAAGGATCATAAATTTAAGGCTGAAAGGCATCTTAGAACTCTAGTCCC
>NW_027185698.1:35462535-35620951 GCF_028583685.1 Petaurus breviceps papuanus
TCTCTCTCTCTCTCTCTCTCTCTCTCTCTCTCTCTCCCTCTCCTTGTTCAGTAAGCTCTGGCTGAGTGCCTAGCATGGTGCTTTGACCTTCCAGGGCTCACTGAAATAAATTTCATTGTAATAATAACAACTCACATTTTATATAGGACATTATAGTTTACCAACTGTTTACAACTCTGTAAGATAAACAGTGCAAGCAGTATTATCTCCATTGGAGAAAGGAGGAAAGCCCAGAGGGCTGAAGCAATACTCCCATCATTACACAGCTAGACAGTGTCAAAGCCAGGACTGAAACCTTGGAGTCCTGCGGTCTTTCCAATACAACCACCATGGTCAGCACCATATTAATGTTGGCAAAGATGACAATGATTAATTACAATAATGATAGTGATGTGATCACTTCTATATTGAGTTTTAGGTATTCTGCTCCTCAGAAATTTGAAGTTTAAGGCAAAGACATTAAGTAAATTCCTGCCTGCTTTGTCCTTCCTGAAGTTTAATGGTGTTAACTCAAGGTCAGAAGTGAGGAGGCCAAATGGATGACCTGACTACCTTTTCTATCTGAGTAGATTCTTACCTAACAATATATAATAGAAAGGCAGCTGGCCTTGGAGTCAGATTACTCACCTTCAGTCTGAATTTGGGATTTTTCTATTTAACTATAAGTTCTGATCTCCTGGACAAGTCACATAACCACATAGAGCCTCAATGTTCTCATCTGTAAAATACAGCTCTGAAAGTGGCCTTGAAGATCATTCTGGATAACTATAACATATACAGGGTGTCCCAAAAGTTTTGGTGCAGTTTTTTAAGCTTTTTAATAACAGAAAACCACACTAAGACTTTGGGGATTTCCAATGTGTTTATGTGTATACACATCTACATGCATGTACACGTGCACATATATGTGTATATACACATGTTTACATGCATACATATATTTTGAGCTGGAAGAGACATTAGGAGTCTAGTCTAATCCCTGTATTTCACAGATGGAAAAACAGACTCAGAAAAATCAAATATCTTGCCCAGTGTCGTTAAATAGCAAAGGCAAAAGTGGCATTCAGGTCTCATTACTCCAAATCTTTAGGCTGTCTTAACTGCTATCAAAACAAAAATTATATATACATATATGTGTAAATATCTATGTATCTGTGTATGTACATATAGATCCATGTGTATAACTACTATGCTGTCTCTTAGACTGTATGTGTGTATATGTGTGTGTGTGTCTATACACATACACATCCTAAGAGACATCATGGAATAGTAGATAGACAGCTGAGCTCAAAGCCAAGAAATCCTGGGTTCATTTCCTATCTCAGACACATACTGTAACCTTAGGCAAATTATTTAATCTTTCAGCGCCCCTTTCCAAACTCTCTGGGACTCTAAATTGTAGGGTTGCTATCTGCATTGGTAGAGAGAATTTCCTCACCTGGAGGTCCTTACTCCACCAATGAAATGTTTCTTACACCAATGAAAGCACAGGTCTGCTTCACCCATATTCCACCAAAGAATTGTCTCTACACGTTTTGAATGTAAGCTCCAGGAGACTAGAAATTGTTGTATTTTATATTTGTATACCCAGCACTTAGCAAACCTACATTGTAGGTGCTTAATGAACTGTGTGATCATTGATTTTGTACAGTGAAATCATATCCCTGACACTACCTGTGTGACCTTCTGCACGTTGTTTAACCTCTCTCGGTTTTCTCTTCTATAAAATGAGGGTGTTGGAGTGGGCAGGATACCGCTCAGGTCCTATCTAGTTTTGAATAAATCATCACACATGTATATATGCACATATGTGCTATGCTTAGTCAGAATGTGTCTCATTACATTTTAGAAGGAGGTAAGGTTTGTTGTTGTTTTTAATAGAAAAATAAAAACAAGAAACTGGTAAAAAAAAAAATGTATTTACGTAGGAGGCTGCAGTGCCTTTACTAATTAATAGCTGTTACTCTTCAAACCCTCACTAAAGTCAGACTCAGAGTAGACTGTGACCCCACAGAGACAACACTAGCGTCACCAGTGGGGATTCGCTGAATCAACCCCTTCCTGGGCACTTAGGTGAGACGTGATCTCATTATCTCTAGACTATGACTGCAATCCCGAGGAGCAAGAAAGACCCACAAGCGCTTGCAAGGTAGTGATGCTCCAGAACTATCTTCCTACTCTAATTCTCTCTTCTCCCATCCACTTGCCACTAGTAAGACCAGAAGCGTGGAATCCTTCGATCCCTGGCCCCTAGAAATCGCTACGCAACTGAGGCCCGAGGCCAGGGCAGCGGCCAAGGCAGGGCCAGGTCCCTGTAGCCACCTCTGCCAAAGGAGCATGGGTCCTTCCCCGTGCTCCTGAGGCGCACGCGGGGCGTGGGTGTGCGGAGGGGAGGCGCGCACATCTGGGGAAGAAGCCCGAGTGGGCGGAGAGCCGCATCTGCTGCAGTGGGCGGGCTGTCGCAGGAAGGAGCCCCCGCAGCCGCCACCGCCACCTCGGGAGTTTGCTGGGCCAGTGCAGTAACTATGCAGTATGACTGTGGACAGTGCGTAGGTCAGTGCGTAGAGCTGCTCTGTGTGCCGTCTCCTCTTCCCGTCCTGCCCTCGCTTCTCCTGCCGCGGTTGTCCTTTTCCTCTCCCTCTCCCTCTCCGCGTTTTCATACCGGTGACAGGTTTTGGGGCTTGGGCAAAGTGGGAAGGGGAGGGGGCGACACTGGGACTGCGTGTTGGGCAGAGGGTGGGCTTGGGCTTGGGAAGTGACGTTCTCTTTAGGTAGCCCCTGGCACCCCCCCCGAGACATTTCAGGCAGTTTGGGGAGCTCTGAGGTGCCCCTCGGGGGGTAATAAGAAGGGGGAGAAGGGGAAAGGGAAGGCAGTGTCGCCTGCTTTGCATTCGGGTTTAAGAACCGACCTTGTGATGACTTGGTGTAGATGTCCAATCCCCATAAGTGTTACTGGGGATTTGACCTTTCCAGTTATTGACTCCAATGACTCGAAGTTATTTTTAAGCATATGTCTGGGGCTTTCGTTTGCCCTTTCCCTGCTTGTTATGGCCCTTTGGGGCTGTATCGTCTATGTCATGATGAGGATTCCTTCCCATCCTCACCCTCCTCCAGACAGCATGAATAATGTAGCGTCTTTCTACTGTTTGGTTTCTTTTATTTCTTCTTGGCACACTATATGCTGATGGAAAATAAGATCTAGGAATTATGTTTATAGTTACTATGTATGAAAAAAGAGGCAAGTGTTGGTTGGTACAACTTTAGAAAAAACTAGAATGGGAATTGAGACCTGGTTGTAAGTAAACCATTTCATCTTTACATGTCTCAGTTTCCACATCTGTAAAAATGAAAAGCCTGTTTGAGGAAGAAATGGTAGGGAACAAAAGGAGAGCTAAATTTTAACATCTCAAAAGGACCTTCCAGCCCTAATGACACAGGAATCTAAATGTGGTTGGAGAATTATTCTTCTAGGATCATGATAGATTTAGAGCTGAAAGGAACCAAGAGGCCATCTAGTCCAGTCCTTCTCGTTTTTGTTTGTTTGGTTTTTTTTTGTTTTGTTTTTTACTGATGAAGCCCAGAGTAAGCAATTTGCCCAAGGTCACAAAGGTAGTAAAGTCAGTGGCAGAATTTGAACTGAGTCATCTGATGTCATATGCAGTGTTCTTTCTGCTGGATTCAATGGTTTAATAAAAACCTAAACATCTGAAATTCAGATACAAAACAAGAAGAATCACTGGGTTTGGGTTTTTACATGTAACTGACTTGTTTAGGAATGGAGGTTCTACAATTCTCTTTATATTTGCACTGAGGACTTTAACTGGTTTGTTTTCTTCTAAGCCAAAGGAAACAATATGTCTTTACTTCAACTGATAGATTACTTCCTGAGCACCATAGATATGTTCAGCACCAGGCCATTTACCATGTTGTCTCTGGTCAGTCAAGATCCAAAAAGATTACAGCAGAATAGACTGATGACAGCAATCTAATGAGATAAAATATAATCGTATGTATGATAGTTCTTCATTTGGGTTTTTAAAAATCAGCTGCTCAAGTACATGGGGAGGGAAAGGACACAAAACACCTTGTATGGAAAAAAAAAAGATGGTAAGTACCAGATGAATCAAAGGCATGATGTGGCAGGCAAAATGTTAATTCTCCCCTAAACTGCATTGAAAGGAGCCAACTGTCCATTATTCTGGACATCTCCTTTATTCAGGACATGAAAATTGCATCACAGATTTAGAGATGATCTAGTCTAATCCCTTATTTTATTACATTCATTCTTTCAGTCAAGAAAAATCTCTTTTCTCTCCCTCCAACCTATTCTTGATTATAAAGAAAAAGAAAAGAAAAAGGAAAAACCCTTGTAACAAACAAGTAGTCAAGTAAAATAAATTCCTGCCTTGGTCATGTCCTAAAAATGTATTTTTCATTTGGCCACCTGAATTCATCACCTCTTCAAGAGGAAGTGAGGAGCAGACATTGTCGTCAGTCTTCTGGAGCCCTCTTATTTAGGAGACAAGGATACTTAGACCCAGAGAGGTTAATTGTCAATTCATATAGGTGGTAAGCCGAAGATTCAAAACCAGACATTTTAATTCCAAGTTCAAGCCTCTTTGTACCATACTGTTTACTTTCCCTTCTCTTCTTCCTCCCTGATCAGATAAAATTTCATACACTCATAATTTAAAGCCAGCAAAAGGCCTTGAAAATCATTTAATACTATCCTCTTCATTTTTAAGATATGAAGAAACTAAGACCCAAAGATTTTAATTGACTTAGCCAAAGTCACAGAGCCAGTAAATGCTGCAGCTAGACTTTGAACCAGCTCCTCTGCCTCCCAATTCTATGCCTTTTTCACTATACTCTGCTGCCTGCTTTCCCTTCCCTTCATCTTCCATAGTCAGATCACATTCATTTCTGGGTATTATTTTTAGAAGAGGTATGGAAAGGGAAGAGCACATGCAAAAAAGGGTGACTAGAGTGGAGAGATAATTCAAAGCCATGGTAAGGTGAAAGAATGAGCATGTTAAAGCTGGAGAAGACAAGTCTTGGGCAAAATATAATAACTTAGCTTCACGAATTTGAAGGGGTATCATGTGGAAGAGTCCTAAGTTGTGACCTACTAGACCCTGTAGATCAGAACTTAGAGCTGTTGGCAAAAGTCAAAAAGGTAGATAATATGGAAAATTTCCTTACCCATTTGAGTGGTCCAAAAGTAAGTGGGGCTGCCCCAGAGTTCATGGTTTCAAACTCCCTGTAAATATTTCAGTTGGAAGCCAAAAGACTATTTGTTGGGGATGTAATATTGAGGATGAAATTTCTGTTCAGGAAAAGAAAGGACACAGGACTTAGCCAAAAGACTTGGATTTGAATATTTGATCTGCTACTTATTACTCATGTATATGACCTTGGATAAATAATTTCTCTTTTGTGGGGCTCAGTCTCTTCATCTGTATAATGAGGACATTGGACAGGTTTATGCAATTTAGATCTTGAAGGGATGTTAGGGATAATCTTTCTCCATGCTCTTTGGTAGCTTAAGAAACTGACCAAGAGTTAAAATGATTTTCTCAAGGTCATACAGTGTAAATGGCAGAGACATGATTTGAATCCAGGATTGCCAATGCTAAATCCAGGGCTCTTTCAAGCACATTGTCTCTATTGCCACTTCTAGTTCTAAAGCCTCTGGTTCTTACATAATAGTTTATTTCAGTGATGCCTAGCATTGTTTTTAATTTGGAATCCATTGTACCTACTGGTAGTTTCATGTCCAGACATATGAAATAAGATCACTTTGTTGGATTTACAGTAGCCACAAAAAGGGAATAAAATTGGGAAGTAAAACTACCACTGTATAGTAGCAAAATGAAAGTGTTATATTTTTTATAATTAATAATAATAATGTGGATTCACAAACTCTTCATACAAAACCTATTTTGGCTCTCTGTTAAATGCATTGCCTTTTTCATTTTTCCTTCTATATCTACAACAGAGTACTAATAAACAGTGACTAGAATTAAAAATTCCCCAAGCTAAGGCCTTTATTACGATGATAACTACCATTGGAGAGTAGTGGTATAAATATATAGGTAGTCTGTATTTTGGGAGATCAGACTTTCCCATCTGCAAATAAATATAATCAAATTTAAGTTGAAACTCCTTCCCTTCCACTCTACCCTGAGGTTGGGGCAAGTCTTTTCTGTACAATTGTAAGTAGTAAATTTCCCCAAAACAGGGTCTACCAAACACATTGATAATCATCATAGTTTAGTTCCTCATTGATCAACATGGTTCATACTTTTAAAAAATGTTTATTGAAATGAACTGTTTATTCTTGACAAATATTGTGGCCTATGTGAAGTTTTGTTTTGGTTTCACATAGGAAAGGGAGGTTGGTCTAGTAGACTGATGGACAGTCTTTGGAGTCAGGAAGACCTAGGTTCAAATGCTGCTTCTGACTAGTTGTTCAGCTACAGACAAGTCACTTTTCAACTCTATGCCTTAGGTAACTCTCTAAGACTGAGTTCTCAAAGAGTTGCTGACCTCTTTTAGTGGAAGGCATCATGGTACTGTTCTGGAGTCAGAAGATCTGGGTTCAAATTCTGCTTCTATGTATTATTATGGGTTAGCCTTGGCCAAGTCACTTAACTTCCCAGGGCCTCAATTTCCTCCATATTGGACTAAATAGCTTCTTAAGCCCCCTACAACTCTAGAGTTATGATATTTATATGAAAATTTCTACAGAGGGAGCTCCCCACCCTGATGAAATCACAGTTTCAGATAAAAAAAAATCATAAAAACCAAAATAGAAAAAAAAATTTTAAATGCTTTACCTACAATAAAAGTGTCAAATTCAGATTTATTGTTGTATAATATTTTGTCTTATGAAAATAGGGTCAAGCATTCTTTTTGGAGTTATTGTTATTTGTGTCTTTTATGTCACAATTATTTCCCTACATATTCATCCCTTCCATGCCCTTCCCCAAGTCCTCCTTTGAACAAAGAAAAATAATCAAGCAAAATCATAGATCAGACTTTTTTTCAGTACTTTAGAAGTGGCATCTAAGTGACAGAGTAGATAGAAAGGTGGGCGTAGAGTCAGGAAGATCTCAGTTTGAATCCTGACTCTGACACTTACACTAGCTCAACAAATTGCCTTAACCTCTTTCAGCCTCAGTTCCTCATCTGTAAAATTAGGATAATAGTGCTTGATTCATAGGGTTGTCCTGAGGATCTCAAAAGATAATATGTGTAAAGCACTTTGCAAATATGCACTGTACAAATACTAGCTAATAGTACTCTTATCTATGATTTCATCTCTGTAGTAATCTTTATACTAATAGAGATGGCAACCATCCCACACCTAGGTAGACTTTTGTGAGTTGCTGTGGTCAGAAAAATTCATTCCCTGGTGGTCAACCTTCTGGAGTGGAGCCTTTTTACCACTTTGCTAAACTGTTAGGGGATAGACATATACACAGCTTGGTAGGACTTGCAGACCTTTGCAAGATTACTGACTGAGCTTTCAAGAACAGGGGTTGCCTTCACAATACAATAGGATATATAGAGCAAGACTTTAGTGGGGTGGGTTTAACACAATCTTTCTCAAAACATATTAGATCAAGGTAGTATTTTTCTCTCTTTCTTCTTTTTAACAGATGGTATATTTTTTAAACTGTCCCTTGGGGCAATAGATAACCTCACAAAGGGTGGATTTTATCCATAGGTCATCTAGTCATTCTTGCCTTATGGGGAGCATTGCATTTAAACAAAATGAAACCATCATTCTCTTTTATGCTATTGACATAAAATGTTGCTTCCTCTCATGCAAGTAGCTGTTTACAACAGTTCGGGGACAGGAGGGAAGAAATATATTAGGCATATTTTATGGATTGGGGCATTTCATGATAAGTACCTTCATTAGACTTATCTCTTCATGTATATCTTAGAAAATGCATAATTGATCCTCTTTAGTCATTGTCTATATTGTGCTATATATTATATTATATGCATAGAATTGCATTATGTATATGTGTGTACACTATATATAATGTATACACATGTGCATTCTATATAATGTATTTTGTGTGTGTTGGAGGGGGGGTGGTAAATACAGCTAATTCCTCCAAAGTCTTCCCCTGATGCTTCATCGAGTGGCAATGACGCCAGATTTATAAAAGTTATATTATCATAGATATATAAGTTATATCATCAAAATGCAACTCTGACCAGTCTTAGAAGAGTCTGTACATTTGTGTCCGTATATGTGTATATATGTACTCTGTGTGTGTGTCCTGAGACCAGGAACTCATCACCAAAAGGTTGATCACAGATGCTTTTATATTTAGCCACAGAAACTGATGAAGACAGAAGGATTCTGATCCACTTTTAATGGAGGAAAGATCAATGTGGATGAAATCGTGACTTTTTCTTATATATTGATAGAAGTGAATCACTAACTACTGAGACAGAAAAGGTTAAGCTACTATCATCCCACTTCCTCCCTCCTCCACATGGCATTAGAGAGTACACCATAGAAAGTCCAGTCTTTGAGATCACTGACAGAGACTTGCCATCTATCTATGAATCATGTTGTACTAAAAGAACAATTAGACATAAAGAAACAAGACAGTGAGGTGCCAAAGGCAAAGCTGAATGTTTATACAAAATTTTTGTTACTGATGATAAAGCTGGTAATTATCCTTTAACTACTGACAATGGCCCCATACCTCCTACGAGTTCATTTCACCACACTCAGTTTTTGCAAGCTAAGAACTGAGGTAAGCTATGCACATGGTTATTGTGAAAGCTCCATTGTGAAGAGCTAGAGTACCACAGTTAGAAAGTAACATGTGGATTTGGGTCTGGGCACAGTTGTATCTACTGTAGAGAGATAAACCATTGTGAGAGGTGGCTCAGGATAGTCCTTCCCATGCTGTGTATTTATTCACTAAGTATTTGTTAATGGGGCAAAAATAATTGTGTTAAATATGACAGATGAAATTTTGCTTTACAAATTTTTATCAGGAATTCATACCCACAGCTGCAGCAAAATACTGGTGTCTCTCAAGCAAGGTTTAAAAATTGTATCTCTTCTGTATTACTGTCTGTTGGAGACTCTGAACTTTCACTGAAACACATGAATATTGACTTATTACAAAATCAGTCATTGTGTGTCATGGGGAGTCAGAATGTGCATTCGTTTTTTGACAAGTCATATTCAAATGGATTGTTCCCCACCCCCATCCCCTGCCACATAGATTCTCATGTTGTTCACTATCCCTACCCAGCATTGCTGGTCAGAATGGAGAGATGGGGACTCAAACCTACTGGAAGAGAGTAACAATGAATTCCAGTTTCTTTCCCTGGATCCCTACTTCAGGGGGGAAAAAAACCTTCTGCTTTTATTCTTTGTTTTTTATAAAAGGAAATAATCTAAAATGCCAAACTAATATCTATGTTTTATTTTCTAGATAGCAGAGCATTTTTCATTGTTCCTTTTTTTTTTTACTTTTTACAATGCCATGCTTATTTGTGGGCATTTAATAAAACCTATTCTGCTATTTTCAAATACATAGGAAAACTGCATTAGCTGACTGGATTTTTACAATTGTAAGACTTCTTAGAGGTCAAAAGCCATTATCTTCTCTTCCTCCCTTCATCATCATCTTCATCATCAACAGCATCATCATTATGGTTGGTGCTTTGGTTCTATTTCTATACAAATAATATAATAGTAAGATACAGCTATCAAAATCCTGTTTCCTCCTATGAGGTTTATTACTGTGTATTTTAAGTCATATCCCTGATGATTTTCTTCAGTGCTGTTTGAAAGGAGCACCATGTTCTTCTAAAAGGACAATCTTGAAAAAAAATGTCACTTGTAACTTGTGGGAAACAGCATTAGGGCAGCTGAGAATCCTAATTGAGTTGATTTATGAGCAGAAAATTGCCACTCAGCCAGGTTTTCACCCCTCTTTGTGATTGCCTGCAGTCTTTTGTTGATGTGGATTTTTTTGGAACTAGTGTACTGTATGGCATGAATAGAAATTTTTTAAGTAGTAATGCTCAGATCCAATTATTAATTCACAGTACAAGTGTATGTATTTAGGGGGCAGTTTGTGCTTTACACAACTTAATATATTCTCATAAGCTTGAGGAATTCACTGAGAACAAAAAGGTTCATCGAAAAATGTCCCTGCAGCCTTCTCATCTCCCTTTGTCTCAGTAACTATGGTTTCTGTGCAAGTTAAAAACATACATACAAAATGAGAGTAGAGATTTTTTTCCTTGTTGGGGGGGAGGAGGTAACAAAGAGACTTATATAAGACTATGAGAACTGAGGATAACAATAAGGTTTATTTATTTTAAATAATATTTTAAAGTCCCCTAGACTAAGACATTTATTTTGGTTTGTGATTCATGATAAAAAATTATTCATATTTATAAAGAAGGGAAGGCTTTGTATTTTCCTTCTCTACAAAAGAAGTGAATTGGGCCAGAAACTCTTGAAGGTCCTTTTTAGTTCTGAATCCCATGATCCCCAAATAGTTGGTGCTCCTCCATTCAATGTTTATTATAGTTAGCCTGTGTGTTAAAATATAAGCATTTTTCTCACTTAGTATACTGTAAACTTCATGAGGAGGGCTCAGTCTAATCTATATTTTGTATAATCTGAATACCTAAAGTGCTCTGCAAAAAAAAAGCTTAAAATATTTGTTGAATGTGATTCAATTCTTCCCTTCAGCCCATTCCAAATATTTTTATCTTCTGGGTTTCAGTTGTATTGGAGGCGAGAAGGTGGAAGAGATGGAGCCAGATAAAGCTGTATGAAGCAGGACAAAGCTGTACGAAGCAGGACAAAGGCTTACCAGCCTTTAGCCACAGCAGACAATACTTGCTTTTCACATTACTTCAGTTTCTTCATCTGTAAAATGATGGGGCCTGACTATATTATCTCTAATGTTCCTTCCAGGTCAAAATCTTATGAACCTGTGAGTTTCTCCAAAGAGAAATTGCCAATTGTGTATGTACTCTGGGTATAAAAGGCCTTAGTAGCCCTTAACTTTTGATCATCACAGTGGCTTTACCCAGGAACTATCCAGGGTACTGAACACCTTTGACTGAAGTTTTCTCTCATCCTCTAAATAAGAATCCTCTGATGTTTTGTCAAACTTATTGTTTCTGCTGGCCTCTAGCTTTATTCATCTGAGGAGGAAGCATGATGTCGTGGAAAGAGCAATCGATCAGAAGATTTGGGCTCAGACTATGGCTTTGCCACTATCTTACTTACTCTGTGATCTTGGGCAAATCACCTACCCATTCTGGGCCTGATATTCCTAATCTCTCAAATGATGGAGTATATATTCAACTTCTTGCACTGCTGCATTGAGTACCAACAAACTTGTTACTCAAGATCTGATTGTAAAGATCCTCCAGGGCAATGAATCTACCTAAATTTCTTTATGTTGACCCTGAAAGAATCATCAGACACTGAGTCTTTTCATTCATAATAAAGAGGAAAGGAAAGGTAAGAATTGGGCAGAGCAGAAGACATACCATATACAGCATTCAAAGCCACAAGCCGGACAGAAACAGAGCATTGGATCTGAGGAACGGAGGATTAGCCCTAACAGAAAAGGGAATGGAAAGCCAGTTGAAACTAGTCATCTCTTGATAGGTGTTACTCAAGAAAAAGATCTTAGTCCAGCCAACCTCCTTGCCCATAATATGAAAAGGCTGGATTAGTTTCTAATGTCCTATTTGAAAAGTTTTATGTTTTTTCTAATAATTTTAGAAGTTCTTACTATTAATCCATGATCTCTGGCAAGTCCACAATATTGTCTTTCATTTGGTTATATCAGTTCATTTTCCTTCACATTATATGTTGAATATGCCTTGGTTTTCTTTTTCAGGTTTTATTCTTTTTTTGTCTGTATGATCCTCTCTCTTAGTTAATCTGCTTATTGGATTTTTTTTTCAAAATACAATTCTCTGTATTTTGAAATTTCAGCTTTGCTCTTGCATTTCAGGTCACTAACATTTGGGAAGCTACCAGGTAACCCAGCCTTGGGGAAATCCATACAGGAGCAGAAGAGAGAGGAACTGGAAATGGTAGAAGATTCCCAAATGTTAATCATGAGGAATTCATCAGAAAAGGTGAAATGCCAGAATTTCAAAAGAGAACCTTAAGAAAAACTCAGCCCACAAGCAGATTAACCAACAGAGAGTATCAAAAAGGCAAAAGCAAAAATGAGTACAACTTAAAAGAAAAAAAACACATTGAACAAATAGTATAATATGAAGGAAAATGAACCAATTTGACCTCATGAAAAAGAGAATCCTGTGGACTATCCACTGATCATGGGACAATGCAAGAAATTTCAGAATATTTTTTGTAACAAACAAAACAATTAGGAGAAGGAATTGGAAATAATTGTAGGCTAGACATCAGTGATCAACACAGAATTTAAAAATGCAAATAGCAGAGTAGCAAAATCTAAGTGGAGAATGGATAATGTTTTAAAAGAAGTAGAATCTCAGAGAGAGAATAACATTTGAAACACAAAAATACCAAACTGGAGGAAAATTTGGCAGGAGTGGCAAAAAACAACAATAGTTTTAAGATCATAGGATTCTCAGAGGAATATGACAAATCAAAAAAAATCTGGATACCATAATTCAGGACATAATACAAGAATACTATCCATGACTTCTGAATGCAAAATATTGATTTTGAGAGTATCCATGAAACACTACAATTAAAAATAAAAACAACATGCTTCAAATTCAAAGGTATATAGGAGTTAAATTTCATTATGTCAGCAATAAATTTCATAAAGAGGAGGGAGATATAACTTCAAATATAAAGGAAGTGCAATTTAAATCACACAGGATTATTTCATGTTCACAAAGGAAAAAAACACTGGAGAGAATGGAATAGTATCTAAAGGGAAAAGAGGAATAAGTTCATTGCAAAAAACACACACACATTTTACAAACCTGATTTTAATCATCAGGTTTTTTAAAGATGAGAAATTTTCCAAAAATAAAATAAGCATTTCTACCAGAAAAACCAAAGATGAGAAGATTTTTTTACTTCCAAATACATCAAACAACAGAAACATTAGTAAAACAAATGAAAAAAATTATCAAGAGAAAATAAAAACAATTATCTCATGTATAAACTATTTTCTAAAAGAAAAATCAATCTATGGATTAAAAGAAAGAATAAAGAAAAAGCATCAGGATTTAGAAGGGATGTAAGGGACTAAGAATTTAAAGGGTGGGGGAGGGTAGAATCAGGAATAAGGAAGGTGAGAGTTGATATAATCCTCCACAGATTAAATCTCCCCACTTAAGCATCTTTCATGGGAAGGGATAACAGAATGAGAAGTTGTGTGATGGAGATGTGGGAAGTAAAGGACAAAAAATGGAATGATGATGAACCTTTACTAAGTCCATAGGGGAACAGGGAGATGAAAAAGAATCCCTATAGATTTCAACTAAGTAGGAAAGTGCTATACTAGAATAGGAGCAATAAAGGGAAGGAACTGAGACAATGTGAGCAGAAGAAGCTGTCTTATCCCAGTAAGGAAAAGGAAAGTTTTCCACTGCAGAACATTCCCATTAGAAAAGAGGTATAGTCTGCAGTAAGAGACCTTTAGGATGGATTTCATCTGGGAGAATTTTTTTTTCACTAGAAGACTATATTCTCTGAGAAATTATTATACCTCCCCTCCAGAACATTTCAATCTTAGGGGACAGGATGGGTAAGTTCCCAAGGGTAATAAGCACCAAAAATAATAGAAAGGGCATACAGTCAGAACAAGGGTAAATTACCTTGTGAGACTAATCATAGGAAAGGCAAAGAGGGAATTAAGTCTCACTGTTTGGAACACAGAGAGACTTCTACTACATAATACTGCATCCATCTGACACTGAATTCCTTATGAGTTGATATTTCCAAGATTGACATACAAGTGGAAAAAAAGCAGGACAGGACAAGAACTTCAAAGTTAATAATACAAAATTTTCACAGAAGTGGAATTTGCACAGAGGGAACTCAAACTGGTGACTTAAAAAGATTTACTCCCATAAGGCACACAGAATAAAGAAGGAACATGAAAGAGTATGGTAACCTACTAATAAGAAAATAAAATTCAGAATATATTGAAAGGGAAAAAATGAGGGAACAAAGCAAAGGAAAACTTCTTAGGAAAAAGTATAGTAAAAAAGAATTACTATACTTGAATTACTATATCTTGAAGGGGAGAGAAGCTGTGGAACTATTTACTTAACATGGCAGAAAAAGTGAACAAATAAAGGAAAAAGATAAATAAATAAGAGAAAAATTAATTACATAAATGAATTAGAACAATTTGAATTAGGGAAGGGAAACGGGGCAATAGAGAGCCTGTGGAAAATAGATTAGCATCAAAGTAAAATAACACTAATTACACATTCCTTTAAAGAAGAAGAGGGTAAAAATCAATGGAAAAAGAAATAAATGTAGGGAAACAATCTTAACAATCATAATATTAAATATGAGTAAACTGAATAATTCAATGAAATTAAAAAGTGACAATAGAGAAGAAAAGAAAATACAATATATCTAAAGCAACATATCATAATAAACATACCTATTAAAAAAGATATATATATATAATGGAAATGAGAAATTAGTATGCCAAGTGAATCCCCAAAAGTGGGAATTAAAAATCGTAATATTAGACAAGTCAAAAATAAAAATGTGCAATATCAAGAGAGATGAAAATAAAAACTATATTCTGCTTAAAGCAACCACAGACAATGAACCAACAGCAAAACTAAGCACATATTTACTAAATGCCGTAGCATATCAGTTCATTAAGGAAAATTCAACTGAATTACAAAGACACATGGATAATTACAAAGTAATTGTAGGAAAGTTTAATGTTCTACTCAGAGCTGGACACACCTAACAGAAAGATAAAACCTATTTATATCTGTGATTAGCGGTTTGTTCTTGCATTTCTGCAGGACAGAGAATCATGATTAGGGCAATTAAACACTCCCAGATTATTTTAGACTTTGGCATATGATCAAAATCCAATTTTAGCCTAATTTTAAAGAATCAGTTCATATAATTTTAGGAATTAGAACTGGAAGGGGCCTTGGAGATCATGTGATCCAACTTCCTCATTTTTATGGAGGACGAAATGTAGACCTAAAGAAAGGATGGTCATATGGACTCAAAGACACACTGAGAGATTGTGATAAAGCTCAGATTTGAACCCCTGTTCTCTGACTTCCAGTTCATTAGTATTGCCAGTACTAATCCATGCTACCATGCTGCCATTTTGAGTGTGTTGAGCCAGAGGTGATTATAATAAGATTTCCCAATATGAGTGTGGCTCTTGTATGCTGAGCTATCGATATTTATATTTCAGGAAAGGAAAGGTGGCTGGCCTCAACGCAAGAAAAGGAAAACCCTCCAAAGGATTTTTCTGTCCCTTGATCACCTTCAACAGGTAAGATTAAAATGATCAGGGAGCTTTGCATTCATTTTAATTTATTAAGCACCCACTATTTTCAAGTCTTAAGTTCTGTGAGTGGACCCAACAATGAACAAGATGGAGTCTCTACCTTAATCAAGTCTATTAGGGAAGATAAGACATATACACAAATAACACACTTTCAAACTATATTGAAATTTACAGCAAGGAAGGATCACTGTTGACTGGGAAATCAAGGAATTTTAATGAGAGAGGTGGCACTAGAGTAGGTCTTGAAAGTGGAATAAGATTTTAGTAGATGGAAGGGAAGGAGAGTGGGAAATTCAGGTGTGGGAAATAATAGGAATAAAAGCATAGAGATGAAGAAAATGAATTTAATTTGTTTTCAAGTTCCAAATTAGCCTTCTTTGTTATCCATACTCTTGGGTGAAGAAACTATACAGTAACATCAATATTATAAAGATAATCAACTTTAAAAGTCTTAATAACTCTGATCAATACAATGACATCCCACAATTCCAAAGGACTCATGATGTAACATGCTGTCCACCTTCAGGTAAAGAGGCAATGTACTCAGAGTGCAGAATGAAGCATATTTCTTTTTCCCTTTCTTTTTCTTCTAAACATGCCTAATGTGGAACTTTGTTTTGCATGACTACATATTTTTAATGAAATTTGTTTTTCTTGCCTTTTTTATAGGGTAGAGGAGGAGAATAGGGAAGGGAAAGAATTTGGAATGGAAGAAAAAAAGAACAAAAATAATTGTAACCAGAAGGGGGGAAAAGAAACAATGATTCTTGTTAGGATTTTTACCATGAAGTTGATTAATTCCATTTTTTTATTATTTGGGAAAGAATTAAACTTCAACTCTTTTTAATTATATCAAAGTTAAATTAATTTTTCACATCTATTGCATTGTCAGCCACAACAAATAGGGGAACTTATTAATTTGTTACTGAAAATCATGATTAAAACAATTTTAAACAGCTATGCACTATTTTTAAATGACAAAAGGACTGATTTTAAAACTAAATACCCTGATTTGTCTTTTATAGAAATTACAAAGATTCTGCTACTCGGCAGGTTCAGCTTTCTCAAGAAAAGCAAGTAAGAAATGTCCTTCCCCAGGGATCCTAGCTAGTTACACCTAGAAAGAAGTATAAGATACAGCGTCAGAAGAGTGGGACTAGAGTCCCAGCTCTGCCAGGAACTTGCTATTTGGCTCATAGTAGACACTTAATAAAAGTTTATTGACCGACTGAATGTTTGAACCTAGACTCTCCTTCATCCTCATTTTTCTCATCTGTATTATGAGGGAAAGGACCAGATACTGTCTGAGGTCCCTTTCAACTCTAAAAATCCAAGAGTTAACCAAACCCAAATCTCAATTAATTGGACCTTTCCTTCTTCAATTTACATTGAAGAAAGAGTCAAATCCTATCTATCTATCTGTATGTATGTATGTACACATATATACATATATGAGTGTGCATGTATGTATATATATACATAGTGTGTATAAATACATGCATAAGTTTGTTTGAGGAATTTGGTTTAAAAAGGTTAACTTCCTGGATTTACCACATATTATCCAAATTACCAACACCTTCAGCACCTGTATCCCTGGATGGTATTAGAACTGATATTAACAACCCCAATGGCCATGTAGCAGCCAAAAAAAAAGTTTAAAGTTACTTTAGGAAACATTAATAGGGACCTTGCTCCAGAACAAGATGTTGATAATATCACCGTTCTTTTCTCTGATCAGACCAAGTCAAAATTACTGTGGGGAGGTCTAGGAACTACATTTTTAGGAAAGAGATTGGCCTGCTGGGTCACAGACAGAGGATAATGTCCAGACTGATGAGATAACTGAAGATCACACCAAATAAAAGGCACCATTAAAGCAGCTGGAAGGGTTAGCCTGGAGAAATACTCAAAGATTACTATAATGTGGAGCTGTGCTTAGGCTTATTCTTTTTGGTCCCAGAGGATAGAACTAAGCAATGAGTGAATGTTAGAGGAAAGTAGATTTTGGCTTGATGAGAGGAAAAACTTTCTAACAATGAGATATACAGTATTCAAATATGCCAAAGGCAGACATGTTCCCTGTCCCTGGAGATTTTCAGGTCATGGTTGTATGACCACTTGTCAGGGATATCATAAAGGGTTATCATGCTTCAGGTAGGAGAAGGACTAGTTAACCTCAAAGGTTCCTTTCAGCCTTGAGATTCTGAAATGGTACTCACATTGTAATGGTGGTCACATTGGTTGTGGAGTCATTAGATATTACCTATAAATCCAACAAAGTAGATGTGGACATTTTAGAATATTTTTAACAACAGGTGAAAACAACAAGATCTTCTGCTTAATCTTGACTAGAAAGTTCAGGATCCTTATTCTCCCAAGTGCTGTGGTTTATTGAAATTTTGTGTATATGTAAGTGCATATGTTCTCATATGTATACATTTGTATGTGTATATTATATGTACAGTACTATTACAGGGTAAGAATAAAACTGTGCCAATGAATCTGTATTCAGTTTAATACATATATGTATAGCTATTAGAGCTCAAAACTGCACCAAAACCTTCAGAACATCTTGTGCATTTTCTATATTTATTTATACATACATCTCTCTCTATATATATATATATATGGAGATATAATTTCATATATGTATAGAGATAAGTGCATATCTCTTTATAGAGAGAGACACAGACAGACATGCAGAGACAGAGACACAGACAGAATGTCAGAGATAGACAGAACCTTAGACCATGTAACATAGGATGTCAGCACTAGAAGGAGCCTTGGAACATAGAACATAGAATGTCTATATTGGAAGGAACTTTGGAGGTGATGAAGTCTAATTCTCTCTCTTCGTAGATAAGTATATTGAGGTCCAGAGAGGTACAGTAACTCAACCAAAACCAAACTGCCAGGAAGTGGCAGAGCCAACATTCAAAATAGGGTTCCATGCAGTGTTTTGCCCAAAGTTATTCATCTAATAAATGACAAAATCAAGACTCAAAACCAGGTCTTCTCTCTCCAGATTTAGTACTTTCTAAATATAAGAGGTTATTGTTATTGTTGTTGGTTTTTGTTTTCTTTCAAAGACTCTGAAATTCAATTCTAATTCTTTTCCTTTTCCTCAAGTCACTGTTCAATGAAGCCAGATTGATTTTCTTGATCATACAGAGTGGACTAGAAAAAAAAAGTCTGTCTCTGGCCATTATGGACATTTCATTATCCAACCTCTTAAGGTATTCTCTCCCTTCATATCCCAGTTGTGACCAAATTGACTTATTCTGTATCTGCCCTTCTCATCCTTCCCTCTCTTGACTCCATGCCTTTTTCTTATACTGTCCTTCATGCTGGGAATCAGCTCCCTTCTTGATCTTTGTCTGTTGAAGATGCCAGTTCCTCCACCAAGTTTTCCCTGATAGAAGGACCAGTTTTTATCCTGTCAGGTGCACCAATTGATAAAAACGTATTATTTTTAACATTTTTACATTTTACCATGATAACTTTGTACATTTTATATTTCATCTTTTCTCATTAAACCATAAGCTCCTTGAGGGCAGGGACTGTGTAATTTTTCATCTTTATCTTCATTTCCTCATCTCTGTGCCTAGTGATTTCACATGGTAGGCACTTAACAAATGTTTGCTTAAAATGAATTTTTGTTGAGTTCTCGAAAACCTAAGGAAGTGAACGTAGCAAAACAATGATAACATCTTAGGGTGGGATTGGACTAGATGAAACTTTGAAGTCACTTCCTACTCAAGGATTTTTTGGTCTGGGATTCTATGATCAGTAGCTTTGAGGAAGAACAGAATTATTTCTAATAATAAAATAAAATGATTATGCTACTTACAGGGATTTTAGTCAATACAGTTGTTACTGCTTTGAATTTTTAGAAAGTCTAATGTGTTTTAAAATATATGTCATAAAAGGCATTTTTTTCTCTTCCTGGAAAAAGGTACAATAGATTGGGATTTTCCCAACCAAACTGTTAATATAAGTCAGTGATAGATGGAAACACCATGAGTAGTGGCATTTAAAAATTAACTTCAAAGTTTCACAAGTCACCTTGGAATCTGTAAATTATGTGTGAATTGGAAATGATATGTTTTCTTTGCTCTACTGTGACCTCCATTAAGAAATCATGTCAATTTGATTTTTCCATCAGGAATAGTGTCCTTGACAAGTGAATTGGAGAGTGTGGCTCTTGATTTTTCAATGATCAATGTAAGTATTTGAAGAAATTATAGATTTAAAGTGAATATTCACCATTTGTGGTCAGAGCTTTGTTTCTTCATAATAAACTAAAACAATCTTCTTTGAGGGAAAATCTTGGAATTCTTTATTGGAATTTACCAGATTTTCCCATCTTAATTAAGAGATTAAAGAATTTTTAATTATGCTTTCATATATATATATGTGTGTGTGTGTGTGTGTGTGTGTGTACACACACATATGTATGTATATATACACATATACATATATGTATATACAGATAAAGGTAGTCAAGCTAGAGTCAAGCCCTTCACTTGGGTCTCTTATATTTAGGTTATTGATACAGAGTTCTAACCAGCCTTCTTTCCTCTTGAATCTTACTCCTTGTCTCTCCCCACCTCCCCAGTCCAGACTATATAACTTTGCCACATTTATCTTCCTAATATACCATTTTCATTGTGTTGCTCTTCTGTTGAAAAATCTTTAGTGACTCCCCATTATTACTAAGTATAAGTACTCCTTGGCCTGGCATTTAAGATATTCTACAATTTAACCATTAACATCTTTTTCACCTTTTCTTTCTACTATGTCCTAACCCTCTACTCCAGCCAGTCCTCCATTCACTGCACCACCAATATGATAGTCTCATTCCCACCTCATGCCCTTGTTTATAGTGTTCCCTGAGCTTACAAATCCATCTTTGTCATCCAGTTTTTAAGGCCTAGTTTGAGCTCTAACTGCTCCCTAAAATTTCCTCACATGAGCAAGGCCCTTGCTTTTTTAGTGATTCATATGTAAGTATTTGGAGAAAATGTAGATTTAAAATGGATAGTCACCATTTGGGGTCATTTGTATCTATTTAAGTTCATGAGACCTTGCCTTAACCTAAGGGAATATAGCTACCACTTTAGAGACTACTAGAAGGAAATTATATCTACACTTGTGCTAGGAAGAATGTGAGAATCTGCTGACAGACGAGGGGGAGATCAGGGAGAGACTATACCTAGTTGGGACATATTCATGGGGGATACAAGGCCCTATTTATGTGGGATACAAGGAGCAGATCCTCTGACTTGAGAGACAGTGATCATTCTATTCTATGGTACCAGTGAGGCATGAGGAGGAACCATATAAGTGGATATAGAAAATTGGGCTTCTAATCTAGACTCTGCTGCCAATTCATTGTGAAGTGGCCTTGGGGAAAATCACTTAACGTTTTTGTATGTTGGTCTCATTTGTAAAACGAAGGAATTTGGAAATCTATTTCTAGATTCTGTAGTCTGTGAGTTTCCCTGAAAATGAAAAATAGAGGCTCATGTTTAAAGAATTCTTAGCAGTTTCTTAAGAGCTCTCACATACATTATTTCATTTGATTTCCCCAACAATTTTGAAGGTAGCTGTTATCTCCATTTTACAAACAAGACAACCAATAATCAAAGAGTGACTTGCCCAAGGCCTTACAGCAAAAGTGCATGGATACTAAAATGGGAACAGTGAGATTCATATTTGGGTCTTCTGACACTGAGATTAATGTTTTTGTCTTCTTCATTCTTTACTGCATTGTCTTATAAAAATCCTCCATGTTTACTTTTGACTTCCTTTAGAAACTTGTAGAGGATTCAAAAGTGGGTTAATAATGTATAAGTTTATTGATTGATAACCAGCTTTCTTATTCCCTTTCCAAACGGATAAATAATCTAAATACTCCCTCTGCCTTGACATCAATCAATAACCAAATATTAAACACCTACTACATGCCTAGCATTGTTCTAGGTGTTAGGAATACAAATTCAAAATCAAAGAACTTACTTTTTACTGGGCAGTCATATTCTATAGCTTTCTACTTGCTTTTTCCTCTTTGGAAAAGTTCAAATTAGACCAGGATGAGGATTTAGTTTTTTTATTCTCAAGATAAGGGGGAGTTTGTGTTGTGAAGGGACAGAGTTGGACATGTTCTATCAATTTAGCATACATGTGGAAGATAAGATAGACTGGAGAGGAGAAGACTGGACACAGGAAGACCAGTTAGGACACTATTACTGCGGTTCAGGTGAGAGGGCATAAATTAGCATGGTTGCCATATTGGTGAAGGATGACAGATAGACATGAGAAATGAGGAGAAGGTTGAATTGAAAAACTTGGCAAGATATGGGGAAGAATGTATAAGAATTGAGAATGTCTACTAGGTAGGACCTAGTAATGGGACCTAGGTAACTAAAAGAATTGTGGTCTCTTGACAAAGTTAGGGAAATTAGGAAAGACAAATGGGTTTTGAGAATACAAATATAATGAATTCAGTTTTGGACATTGTTTTTCAGATTCCTATGGGACATCCAGGTAGACATATCCAGCAGGCAGTTGAGGTTGTAGAACTGAAACTCCATATTTAGTTATGGAGGTTATCTTCATAGAACTAGCATTTACCTCTTTGGAAACTGATGTGGTCACCAAGAGAAAGAGTATAGAGAAGAGAAATCTAAGAACAGAATTTTAGGAGTACACCCAAGGCATAGGGATGGTAGGTACATGGATGATTATTCTGCAAAGGAAATTAGAAAGCATTAGTCAGGCAGGTAAACTATGACAGGATAGGGTCATAAAAACTCTAAAAGAAGCCAGTATACAGAAGGAGGGGCTGCTCAATAATATCAAATGCTACATACAGTTTTAGAAAGATAAGAAAGTATGGCAGAGGGCAGCTGGGTGGCACAGTGAATAGAGCACCAGCCCTGGAATCAGGAGTTCAAATACGGCCTCAGACACTTAGCACAAAAACTAGCCATGTGACCTTGGGCAAGTCACTTAACCCCAATTGCCCTACCTTCCCCCCATCCAAAAAGCAAAATTTTTTTTTTAATTTTTAAAAAAGTATGGCAGTAAAGAACTGGAAGCAGAGGGGATGCCTGTCAATTGGGGAATGGCTAAACACATTGTGGTATATGATTGTGATGGGATACTGCTGTGCTATGAGAAATGATGAGTTGATTTATTTTATAAAAACATGAAAAGACTTGCATGAAATAATGAAGGGTGAAATGAGCAGAACCAAGAAAATGGCATACAGAGTAACAGCAATATTGTTCTTAGAACAACTCTGAATAAATAAGTCATTTTGAATATTACAAATTCTCAGATCAACTACAAAGGACCTATGAAGGAAGATACTATCCACATCCAGGGAAAGAACTGATAAATAATATGTATAGTATGCTTATATATATACAAGTGTGTATATATATATATGCATACATACTCTTTATATGTGTATTGTGTGTGTGTATATATATATATACATAGATGTATACATAATTGTATGTGTATGTATTTATATATCAATGTCTAACTGTAGCCTTCTCTAGGGTGGGGTGGGGAGGGACGGGGGAAAAAGAACACAGCAGAGAACTAAAGAAAACTTAAAAGGAAGCACAGAAAAGCAAAGTAACTTTCAAAACACTGTCTAGGGGCGGCCAGGTGGCTCAGAGAGTAAGAGCACCAGCCCCAGTGTTGGGATGACCTGGAGATCAAATCCAGGCTCAGATACTTAGCACCACACCCAGAAATAACTGGCCGTGTAACCATGAGCAAGTTACTTAACCCCAATTGCTTAAAAAAAAAATCACTGTCTAGTATTTATTACACAGTCGTTTTTTTAAAGTAAACAATGCAAAATGGAAATCCATGTTTTTATATTTAATATTTAATTTATCATATATAAATATATTAATATTTAATTTAATAATTAATCCTCCTTTATGTTATCCTGTGTACCTGGAAATGTTCTTCATCTTTTTGTATTTAAAGTCAAAATGAATATTTTTTAAAAAATTTTCAAAGCCACAGATTAAAAAAAAAAGGAGGTTGAATTCAGTGCTAGAAAGATCACTGGAGACTTAAGTAGACAGTTTCAGTCAAGTGTTTAGGACAAAAGGATGGATTACAAGAGGTCAAGAAGTGAATGAGAGTTGAGAAAATTGAGGCAGTGAATATAGACAGTTTTTTCTAAGAGATATCAGATAACAGCATTAAGGATGGTAGGGTTCAGCGAAGTTTGGGGGTTTGTTTGAGGTTTTCTTAAGGACAAGGAAAATCTAGGTTTGTTTGAAGCAGCAGTCCTCTTTAAATAGCCAGACCCCAGACTGAAGCCTCATCTCAGTAGCCTCAAGTTCTGGATCGGACTGTAAGCTAGGGCTTAGCCAACACCCACATCTTGCCATCTCAACAAGTGCCAACCACCTCTCTCTTCCAGGACAAGAGACCCTCAGCACCCTCCAGAAAGTCTGTCTCTACCTTGGGATAGTGAATTCAAATTTGGAGCTGTCTCTGAGATAGAACAGCTGAGGTAATAAGAGTGGATAAATAAAAAGAACTTCCTCTTTTCTGCTCCTACATATTTTTTTTTTTTAAGCAATCAGGGTTAAGTAACTTGCTCAAGGTTACATGGCCAGGTGTTTCTGTGTGGGTGCTAAGTGTCTGAGCCTGGGATTTGATCTCGAGGTCTTCTCAACACTGGAGCCAGTGCTCTTACTCGCTGTGCTACCTGGCGGCCCCTGCTCCTACATATTCTTAAGGGCTTCTTCCTCTTCTCCTACTTTAAGCCATTTTTGGTAATATATCGCGGTCTGTTAACCCCAAATTCCCACTGCTCTTATACTCACTAGAACTTTGAACTCCTAAAATATCCAGTCTGTGATTTGCAGCCAGAACATTTCCTAGGGTTTGTTGTTGTTATTGTTGTTGTTGGTTTGGTTTTTTATGAACTGGGATTTCATCAATGCAGAGAGATCTTGGTGAGGAATTCCGCCAACTAATGCAGACCGACACCTTTTATGCAGAACAATAAGCTGTTACCACTGAGTCCAGAAAGAGGTCAGGGCTGGGGTGTTTCACCATATCCCTTCTCTCTAAAGGATCCCATTCAGCTCTGGATCCAAGCAGGGAGGCAGATCATGTTCAGTCTTGGGGAGCATGATCTCCAAAGGATGGAATTAGGTCTTTTTTCTCCGTCTTGGACCTCTGCAACCACACCCCAGGGAAAATTTCTTGAAATAAAGTTTTTGGCTTTTGTCTAGAGTCTTCCCAAAGCAGGGAATAGAAAGCTACTAAATGTACAGATTATGTAGAATATTGCTGTTTATTTCCTCTACAAAAAAGAAATACCTAACACACACAAGACCCCTCCTGTTGATGGAATACTTACCAAAGAGGCTATAGTAGCATGACTTCTATTATCCTCTCCTGGGAGGCTGATACTTAAAGCATCAGACAAGACACAGTTTTCAGGCCTGTGAAGTCTTCATTTTGCATTTCCCTTCAGCTCTGTATTACCCAAATTCCTCTAGGTCCATGTCTTCTGGCAAGCCAGGCTAAGACTTAGACTTGCCTTCTGGATGGTGGGCATTTCCTCCTCCAAGAAACACTGTAGTAGACAGAGAGAGAGAGCATCTTTTGTGGAGCAACTGACACCAAACAAAGACTCAGGATCTTTTGAACTCCTGATTGCCTCAAGGGACGGACATGTCCATCTTGTAATTAATATTCTGTCACCTACAATCCATAAAGAAACAAACAGAAAAGGAAGTTGGAGGCCCAGGCTCAAGCTTACTTAGCCAGGTCTCCTTCTCTGGCTGCCATGTTGGAACAAGGGAGGCCACTCCTCCCTTACCCCCTTGGGGAGGCAGAGATATGTGGCACACTTATGAGGTAAAGTGAGAGACAGAGGGCAAAGCAGTTATGATTTTAAGCCCACTCTGTGGGCTTAGCAGTCAATCCAATCTCATGAAGTTCTGACACAGGCTACTCCCAACTCCTCTGCAGCTATGACAGAACAGGGGACCAAAAGACCACTAGGGTTTGCTGTGTCATCTCAACATGAATATGACCTCCAATATGTCCTCAACAAGTAGCCATAAAGAATTGCCTGGAGCACTGACTTCAAAGCTAAGTGACTCAGCCAAAGTCTCACAGCCAATACATGTCAGAGATGGACTTGAACCCAGTCTTTCTGACTCTGAAGCCAGATCACTACCAATTATGCCATAGTTCCAGAATGTTAATTTTAAAGAAGACCAGTTTTATATCAGGCAGCAATTTTATGTCACTGAAAGCCCTGCAAAATCTCCCACATAAGATCCAATCCACTCTCCTTTTCAACTCGATGTTCAGCTTATTATCTACCTGTGATTCTAATAAACTTACTCCATGGGCAACCCATCCAACAGTATGTCATTAAAAAAAAAAGATTAGATGTGTTAATTCAAAGTCCATTGCAGTGATAAATTTGCTTTCTAAATTTGATCATGATCTTAACTTTTTTTGTATTGATTGCTTATTTTATTCAAAGAGAAATCAAATATTTTCTCTAGCATGCTATATAAAGAGATTATACAACCATTGAGGCTAAAATGCATTTTATTAACTAAGACTAAATAAATGTGATTGACAAGGATTTATATAACTTAAAATAGCATAGTGGATTGGCTTAGAGGGGTTGATATCTGCTTTGGCAGGGGTTAGCTATGCTGACAAAATCATTGATCTTTTGAAACATGGAAGTACTGGGGTGGGAGGGAACCTAATTTTCAAAATCTAGATTTCTTGTTCTGAATGTTTTTGATGCCTTGTGAGGGCTGTAATTATATGTAGTTATAAACCTGTCATGTAAATTCCATTAATTTTCTTTAAAATGAATTTAAATTTCAGATTTAAAATCTTCAACCATTGCTTTCTCAATGTTTTCTATCTATGATGCATTTGTTAATATAATCATATGATCTCAGAGAACTGTAACTTTACAGTTGGAAAAGATGTTTGGGCTCATCTCTCCTTATTCAACTCAACATACAGTCATTCTCCTTCCCTGTTATTCCTGGTCGGATTTGGGTGTGTGGCATCTGTGAACTGGGTACAAAGTACGGCCTGGTTGAGTTCAACTCAACATTTATTAAGCAACTTCGGTCGATAGGGCGCTGTGTGCTGGACATACAGAGACCAAGATGAAACAGTCGCTACCCTCAAGGAGCTTACATTCTACTGCTGAAGAAAGAGAGAAGGACAGAGGGAGGAAGAGGACGAAGAGGAGTTAGAGAAAGCTCGGTTTGTATTGTTTGTACAAGTAGTAAATCCACAGTGATTTAAGAAGAGAAAGAAATTGTAACACGCCACATTCTAAGGTCCCTCCCAGCTCTGACATTCTATGATCTACATACATAGGATCAAAGGATTCAGAACTGGATAGGATCTTAGGGAGAGCATCTAGTTCAACCCTCTTGTTTTACAGAGGAGGAGACTGAGAAGCAGAGAAGTGAAGGCATCCACCCAAGGTCACACAGGCTAGGAAGTAGCAGAGCCAGGATTCCAACCCAGGACCTCTGACTCTCTCTATCTGTTGCTTCTTACATTTTACCATGCTGCCAGGTTCCTTCCACTTCTGGCCTTTTTCATTCTGTATTCTAAGGTTTCCTCCAGCTTGATCTTCTGATTCAATTCTCTTGTGATCCTAATAATTATTTATATCATAATGGCATCTCTGAGTGCATTTGGGGACTACAGATGTGAGGTAATTGATAATCCCATAATCCTTTGTCTACTCACCAGTTCTAGTGAACATTTTTAGAGGGCTGCAGATGGTAAATAGCAAATGGACAGGCTTGGAAGGCTTGAGTTCATAATCTCCAAAGTGGTCGGCATATATTATGCAAACTCAGCTCCTGCAGATCCATCCCAGAGGTAAGTCATATACCTTACACCACAAGTTTCTTTCAGTACTTTACTTCCCTCTAAGGGACCTTGCACAAGACTCTTCCAAGAGAATTCATGAGGTCACTGTTAAGATTCTCTCATCCACAAATGTGAAAGACTTAGCTATTCTGATCAAGACAATGATCCAAGACAATTCCAAAGGACCCATGATGGAAAATGCCATCCAAAGAGAAAAATAAACTCTGAATATGGATTAAAGCATACTTTCTAAACTTTCTTTATTTTTCTTGTTGGTGTGTGTATGTGTATTTTCTTTTGTAACATGGCTAATACAGAAACATGGTTTGTATGACTTCACATGTATAGTTGATGTCATATTGTTTGCCTTCTCAAGGGGTAGGGGAGGGATGGGAGGCAGAGAATCTGGAACTCAAAATTTTTAAAAATTAATCTTAAAATTTTGAATGTAATTTAGAAATAATGAAATAAATAAAATATATTTTAACAATTATTTTCCCATCCAGCCTTCCTTTGAGTCATAAAACCCTTTAAAAGAGGAAGGGTGAGTTTGATCAATTTAACAGTGGAGTTTAATTTTCTCTATACTAACATACAAAATTATATCACTGGTGCCTAAAACATTCCTCAGAGGCAGAAACTTTAAACTAAGGTTTAACTATGTTGAATTGAGTTCCCAGTTTAGGACTAATGGAAATGGATTGTAGGGTTTGTTGATTTCCACCTGGTTCTGTGGATCCTTCATCAAATATGTCTAGCCTTCTAAGTTTTTTTGTGTAAATAAATCTTTTTTATCAACTTAGAATTATAATTCAAGTACTTACCAGCTGTTCCATCAGGCAATGCAAACATTGAGTCTTACGAAAGTAGATTTTTAAAAAGATAAAATGTTGATGCACCATGCCTTCTCAGTTTTTTGTAAATTTTAAACCATCAGAAGATAGGTTGGTTGTTTGCCAGAGACCCAAGTATGAGTTTTATTTGACAAGGCATAGTTGGAGTGTTTTCTCATGCCTTTTATTTTTAGGAAAATTTGAAAAAGATACTGCAGTATCCTCTGAGTACCAATAATCCCAAGAGAAAAAGGAAGATCAAAATTTGAACAAAGAAGAATAAGATAAAGAAACATAATCTCCAACATCCTTCAGTTAGGGTCTTAAATCTTCAAAAGGAGCTTATATTACTTGATCTCTGTTTGTTTAATTGGCAAGAATTTATCTTTAACCTGTCACAATGTAAGTAACCAAAGTAACTTGTTTCCTGTGTTTATGGTTTTTCCAAGATTTCTCTCTTTTCCTCCTCTTCTCACATCACCCACATGCCTTCTTTCACTGTCTCCTCCTTCACTCCTATGTCCCAGAAAGAGCTGACCTTGTCTTTACCAAGTCAAAGCCCTCTACATTTTTTCCTGTAAGAAATGGTCATAATCTACTTTTCTGTATCCATATAACATTATTCTGAATACTCAGAAGGGTTCAAATGTTTAGGTGTGATTTCCAGATCCAGCAACAGAAACTAGAAACAGATTTGGCAGGACTGGGGGCCTATGGAGAAGGATGCTAGAGAAAGAATTTGAGAGCTTAAACACAGTGCCCATGCTTTTCCACTTTACTGTGCAGGTAATGAATACTGGTAAGTTTCTTGTAAGGAGTCTTTTCACTCCTAGTGTACTATGATGGTTGTGTTTTGAGCACCCACATGTGATTTTGCTTGTTAAAAACCCACACATGATTTTATTTGTAGAAAAAAACAAAGTTACTACTTCCCAAACTGCCATCTAAGTTGCCCAACTGCTTAAAAATAAAGGTTATCACAATTTAGATTGTTTCAAAGCAGGAAAACCTGGCAAATGGAGTATGAAAGATTAATAACTAACTTCTGCAAAAGGGAATGAATGAGTATTCTGATACAAAAGAAACATTTTAGCTATTATAAAAATGCTTAATTTCTGCAAAAACCACAGTGAAAAGACAATCCAGTAAATTCAAAATTTGTAAAAACTATGCATTGTCTTCTCCTTAAATTGTTTATGGAATTCCAGTTGCCTTACAGTCTTCCTACTGCTTAGTTCTGGTCATTTCCATCTTCTGCTAAAAAAAAAAATATTCAATTGTTTCCTGTTGCCTATAGGAAACATGGTAACGCTCCTTAGCCTGGTACTTAAAGACCTCAATATACTGGCTTCAACATACCTTTCTGGCCTTATTTCTTACTATGAAACTATTGGTTATTCTCCGTCTTGCCCTGCTATCTTTCATCTTGGGATATTCACAAAAATGAATCCCTATACCCACCCAAACATGTCATACCTAGTCACAGAGGATTCATTTCAACCTGCTGGATTTCTCAGTTTTCTCATCTGCAAAATTAAGTTCACAGGATTTGGAGCTGGAAAGAAACTTAGATGTGTTTTAGTCAAAATCACCAAATTTGAGAGCTGGACCTCAATAGCCTGGAATCTTGTCCAACCCAGACCACACAGAAATCCTCACTATCACATGCCCAGCAAGTGGTCCAATTTGTTCTAGAAAATCTACAAAGAAAGGGAACCCACCATCTCTCAAGGCAGCTCCTACCACTTTCAGCCAGCTCTAATTATTGTTTTCCTTGATGTCAGATCTAATTATGCCTCCTGACACCTTCTAAGCTCTGTTCCACATTCTGATCTCTGAGGCCCAAAAGGACTTAACCCAATCCCTTGTTTTCCCATTTGTAACCCTAGTGCTCAGCATAATGCCTGACATACTTAATAATGCATTTTCATACAGTCATTTTGTTTCAGTGTCATGATAAGGAGATAAGAAAAAATAAATGGTAGATTACCTTTCCCCACTTCCACCTAGGATCTGAGGGGGTTATTATGGCAGGTAACAAGATTAGAGGAAAAGAGGCCTCCTGAGGAAGACAAGAGGGACCAAGACATTAAGTAGTATGCCGTGCTGGGTCATACCAGGAATTACTGGGTAACAGAAAGCAAAGAAGCTACCCAGGAGCTGAGAAAGGGTTCTTGGTAACAGTTTGAAGACAGGAAATCTGGGGGGCAAACTACAAAGGGACAGTATGGAGAAATGTGTTTCATAGAGTCAGTTCTGGCTCGGGGGGGAGGGAAAAGGTCCTAAACCTAAACAATTATAGATGTCAGCATGAGATTAATTGATTTATCCTTATTCTGTTCCTAAATTCAACAATAGCTACCTCAACCTTCAACTTTTCATCATTCCTAAAATGGATCACTTTTCTATGCATTTACTGTCGTTCTCCTCAGGTCTTATTCCATAGGATACTGGTCTGGAAGAACAGTCATTTCACTAAAGGCCATTATCTCCTTTCAAGAAAACTGTCGATTCCTCTGACTCTTGTGAGGTGGGTGCAGGAGACTGTGAGCATGGACTGAAGGAAGCGCTACAGCTTCAGACATCTAGAGTCATTCGTGGTTTAGGGATAAGCAGTATGAATGGTCATAAATTAGTTCCACACCCACCCCTCCCCAGTTCAGGTTCTAGTGTCGAAACTCACCCCCAATGTACACATCTGCTTCTCTTTACATCAGGCTGAGTATTTCAATGAACCCATGATTTCCAAGGAAGAGATGGAAAGGAAGGAGGGGTGTCGGCTCCCATTACTCACTGCAGCAAATGACAATCCCTCTACTCCCCATCTGTGATTGTTATCTGTGTCTTTCAAGAAATCCTTCGCAGGAGAGCTATCCCCATAGGCTAGAGCCTGTCTCCTGTTCTTTAAATATTGTGTGGTGGTGGAATTATTGTTGTTGATGTTAATGATGGATCATTTCAGTTGTATTGGACTCTCCACGACCTCATTTGGGGTCTTCTTGGCAAAGATTACTAGAGTGCTTTGCTACTTGTCTCCAGCTCATTTTACAGATGAGGAAACTAAGGCAAACAGGGTTAAATGACTTGTCCAGGGTCACACAACTAATAAACATATGAATTCATATTTGAACTCAGGTCTTCCTGTCTCCAGTGGGCACTCTATCCACTGCACCACCTAGCCGCTCATTGTGTGACTATCAGGATCAGATATAAATTCCTCTGTTTGGCTTTTAAAAAACAAATACTTCTTCAAAACCTGGCCCCTTCCAACACCTTCCTCTTCCCCATCTTCTCTGCAGTCCAGTGCCAATGGCCTCCTTGCTGATCCTCACACATAATGCTCCATCTCCTTCCTCTGTGCCTTTTCAGTGACTGAACCTGTCCTTGGTATGCCCATTCATCTCTGTCTCCTGGCTTCTGTCAGGACTCAGCTAAAATCTCACGTGAAGACATTCCCAATCCACCTTGATATTCTGGTCTTCCTTGTACAGTTATCTCCGATTTATCCTGTGTGCGTCTTGTTTGTGCAGAAACGTTTCGATGTTGGCTCCCTCGTCAGACTGTGAGCACCTTGAGGGCAGGGATCAGTTTGTTATCATTGTCATCATTTTTTTTTCCTTTCTCTGTGTCCTCGGTTCTTTACACAGTGCCCAGCATTTACTTCACAACAAAGACAAAAATATGATCAGGACAAAGTAAAATAATAAAAAAACATTTTTTTCCTAATTCATCACTATTCTGTACAATCCATGTTGTCTAAAACTAGCTTTTGTTTGGTCAGCTGTCCTACCCGGGGAATGAAAGGCTGGCTATCACTTCTCCTTTTTCTTACTACTTGAAGGAACCACCTGAGTTCAAATCCAGCCTCAGACACTTGGCACTTAACTAGCTGTATGACCTTGAGCAAGTCACTTAACCCCAATTGCCTTGCCTTCCTCCCTCCAAAAAAAATGCTTGAAGGAATCCTTGAAGAAACAAACAATATTCCATTTCATCAGTAAAATAGTACCCATGTCATTTAATGCACAAAACTCTGTACTGGACCTGCAAGACATAAGTGGCTGAGAGGGCACGATCCCTAGAGGGATAATCTAAACAAGAAATACTGACACTTTCAATCAAATAAATTAGAGTTTTATTTAGCTAAGAAAACGACTTTTGTTGTATATAGTGCCCACCTGGTTGAACTAATGCATCATTTTTTAGGGCTGTAGAACAAACTTGTGATTTCATAGGTACAGAGAACTCCCAGGTAAGGAATTACCTCCTTCCAGTGTTGGTCAGCACCTTTTCTGCTAAAATACCCAGAGCATTGAGAAGTTCAATGACTTACCCATGGTCACATAGTAGGCATCAGAGGTAGGGTTTGCAGTCAGGTCTTTCTGGTTTCAAGACCAATTCTCTATCCACTATGCCATCCTACCTCTCATTATATGTTAAGAAGAGTAAATGATCAGAGACTCCGTGGAATTTAGACTGGAAGGGACCCAAAAATCCATCTAGTTCAACTAGTATCTGATCAGGAATCTCCTCTACAAAAACCTCAACAAATAACCATCTACCTTCCATTTAAAGACCTCCATTAATGAGAACTTATGACTTCCCAAACCAGTATCCTCTTCCACTTTTAGAAAGCTCTTATTTTTAGGAAAATAGACGTGAAATCTGCCTCTGCACCTTCCATCTATTACCCCTTGTTCTGCTTCCTGGGGGGGAAAAATACAGAATAAGCAAATTGCTAGTCCAAATGGCATCTCTTTAAATACTTGAAGACCGCTGATCACATCTTCCTTTAAATCTAATCTTTTCTAAGCTAAATAGCTTCAGTTCCTTAAACTAATTATAACATGGTTTGGCTTCTAGGCTTCTTGTTATCCTGGTTAAATCCTAGAATTGGATATGCCCTTAGACTAATCTAATCCAAACCAATGACTGAATGAGAATCTCTTTAAAATGTCTCTGACAAATGGTCATGTAGCCTCTACTTACACACTCCCCAGGAAAGCATTTCATTTTTAAATATAGTGTTGTGGATTTGAAGGATTTTCTTTGTATTCGTAAATTGGTTCAATGTGGAGCCACTTTGTTTTTTCATGTTACAAGTCTAACACAGAGCTGCCAGAAGAGGGCAACATTTCTGCAGCAAACATCTCTACCCTATCTTTTGTTTTGTTTTGTTTTAATAACATTTGAAGCACAAGACAAGGAAAGATACATCAAAAAATCAATTTTTAGGATGGATTATTTTCCATGGAAAGACTGAAAAATGTTCATATTTAATGAAGTATCCAGTTATGTAGACCAGTGGTATCAAACTCATATAGAAACAGGTGTCACAAAACCATACATAAGGATTCTTGGGGGCCATGTATTGACTTGGAAAACCACATATTAACATTATCTATATTTCATCGTATTTTTTATTTGTCTTGTTAAATATTTCCCAATTATATTTTAATCTGATTCTGTCTGCCCTTGAATGTAACTTGCAGGTGGTGTATTTGATACCTTTGGTGTAGAGGGTCCAGCCTCATTTGCAGAGAAAAGACTGCTCTTAACGATCTATGTTATATAGTGTTGGAGTGGCCAGATTTCTAAATTGGGACATGATGGCAAAGCTCATCTTTGACAATCCATATTTTTGGATCAAAGGAAAACTATCTGAACTTCCAAAATGCCATGGTTTTCAGTTACATAGTACTTTCTAAAGCTGTTGAAATCTTGTCTATTGTTTCCTATCTCTTTTTTTTAGACAGGACATCAACAAAATGGACCACAACCAAAGGAGGGTTACCAGGATGATAAAGGAATGGAAATTATGCTGTATGATACCCCATAAAAGGAAAGAAGGATGCTTAGCCTGAAAAAGACATAACGTAAGAGGAACAAGGGATAAAAAGTTGCAAGGGACCCTATCTTCCCCACCCCTCACACTTACTTTACAAAGGAGAAAACCAGCCCCATTATGACAAAGCTGGGTGGCTCAGGGGATAGAGTGATGAGCCTGGAGTCAAGAAGACCTGAATTCAAATCTGGCCTCATACTTACTAGATGGGTAACCCTGGGCAAGTCTGCCTTAACTTCCAACTTAACCTCTGACTGCCTCACTTTCCTCAACTGTAAAATGAGGATAATAACGAATGCCTACTTTGTGAAGATCAAATGAGAATGCTTGTTAGCAAATGTTTAATAAATGCTTGTTTCCTTCCTTTCCACACAAGGCAAAGGAACTTGGCCCAAGTCCACAGACCTAATTAGTAGCAAAGAATCAAATCTGACTTTGGTGCTCTTTCCACCAGGCCATGCTGATACTTCATAATAGTTGTCACGTCCAATCAACTAGCATTTGCTAAACGCTTGCTGTGAGCCAGGCACCATGCTAAGAGCTGGAGAGTCAAAGAAAATGGTGTTGATTAGAAGAAGAATTAGATCAATTCTACATAGCTCTGGAGGGAAGAACTAGAGTCAATCAACGAAAGTTACAAAAATGGAGATTGTTGCTTAACGACGATTAGAGCTGTCCAGTAACTGCGTGAACTAATTCAGTAGGTAATGATTATTATAGAAAAACAGAGAGACTTGATTTGACTGTTAATAAGAGGTTCCTTTATGCAGCCAACCTGCTAACTCCTCCATGACCCCTAACCCTGTGGCCTTTTAATTTCTCTCCAGTGTGAGGTCAGCCCTGGAGGTAGATCCCACAGTGTACACGGACCTAGAACTTCCCCTCCCCCAAATACAGAGCACCACCTTGACTTGGAGGAAGGGATAAAATTATTGGGTCACTGAGAAAAGAGGTGTATTCAGAGCAGGATTTGACTCCCTGAGGAAAATCTTTATTAGCAAAGGCCCTGCTCAGCCAGAGAGGAATGATGATGATGATGATGATGATGATGACAGCATTTTTATAATGCTCTAAGTGCCTTATAAATATTATCTCATTTTGTCCTCACAACAGATGGTAGATGCTATCATTATCCCCACTTTACAGATAAGGTAACCAAGGAATAGGAAGGTTAAATCACTTGCCCAAAGTCATACTAGTTAGTAAGTATCTGAGTCCAGATTTGAACTCAGGTCTTCCTGACTCCAGGCCCAGCGCTCTTTCTACTTTGTCATCTAACTGCCTAGTTGATTCTGTTAAGTATCTGAATCCAAACCAAAAATACCAAGTGCAAAAGGAAATCTTGGCAGGATCTGGGATGAGGGAACATCTTGGAGCTATTTAAGAAGAGATCACATCACCATTCATTAGAGCTGTTGTGAAGGAGACTCACGATTCAAATAGATGACCTTGGTTAGGCAATATGATATAGGGGAAAGAACACTGGATTTGGAATTAGAGGAAGACCCAATTTTTAATCTCAGCTCTACTCCTTACTGCCTGACTTTCCCCTCTTTGGGCTTCCATTTCCTCCTCTATAAAATGAGGACATTGAACCTGATAGCTTCTAAAGGCCCTTCCATCTCTAAATCTATGGTTCTAATATCTCTTACTCTAAGGTTCTCTGATTTTATTGAAATATTAAAGAAGACAGAAGACAGGATGGGGACAAGGAGACAAAGAAAAATTCAATTATAGGCCACAAAAGTTTTCAGTAGGTTAAGGATTTACAGAAATGCTTTCAGAACCAACAGACACCATTTCACAGAGCTGAAGTAAAGGCATCTGTCACTGCATTTGTTGAATATAACCAAAATGAGTTTATCTCTACAGGGGGTCACAAAATGGCACCATCCACAAATCTAATCAAAAGGTCCCCTATGAATGAAAGCAAGCTGAACTCAACCAACAAGATGCCAATAAATAAACTTTGAACAATGGCTTCCATGCCAGTTTGTTTACAAAATTAGTATTGATGGTGATTCAAGACTAGGTCATCACTGCCATTACAGAAAGGCTATCCTTATGAAGATCCCATTATTAGCCAATTGCAGTATATTCAAGGAAACAATGGAAATTGTGAAAATATATCACTGCAGGTAACAAAAATTCAGCATCAACCAAATACTTAGCAAGACACAGTCTAGTGGTCAGTATCATACATCAAAAACTGCCTATATAGACACTAAATAGAAAATTTACGTCTTACTTTCTTTATTTTTCAGATGAGAAAATGGAGCTCAGAAAAGTTTATAGGATTATGGATGTAGAGCTTGACAGAGCCATAGAGATCATCTAGTCAAGTCTCATCATTTTACAGATGAAACACTAAATCCCAGAGGGGTTGAATAATTTGACAAAAATCACACAGTAATGTAGTGGCAGAGCCAGGAAAAAACCCAGTCAGATTCCAGATCCAGCATTCTTCATTCACATCGTGCCACATAGTACCTCTCAAAAGTGAGTTTCCCAGTATCCTAGAGATAGAAAAGACTTGAGCCTGGGTTCAAATCCAGACCTTCTGACTCTAAGGTAAATTGCACATTTAACCCACATAACACAAGATTCAGATCCAACATGGAGGATGCAAACAATAAAGTTGCCTATTAGCAAGTTTAATTCCAGATTTACCCAGACTTTAAGGGAATTTCAACACCTCCAAGAACCCCAGATACTAGCTTGGATAGTAGGGGGTCAGAGAATATATGTGCTTTTTTCTATTTTTTTTTTATGAATTACATGCAAAAGAGAAAATGGAGATGAGTAAAGATTGGCCATCCTCTGAAACTGCTCCAGATCCTGGTATCCTGGGAGACAGATAGGCTTCCTCTCTGGATGCAGTCCCATTTGTATTTCCAGACTCATCTGACCCATTCCTCCAAGCCCTATGTAGCCCCTATTCTCCCAACTTCTGTCTAGCTGTTGCTACCATGGGTGGTACCAATCTTACAAGTGGTCTCTGGTTTCTTCTTGTTTCTAGCATTTATGTAGCACTTCACAAATATTTTATCCCCACAACAGCTCTGCTAGGTAGGTGCTATTGTTATTCCCATTTTACAAATGAGGAAACTGAGGTTTATAGAGGTTACAGATCACAACCTGAGATGCATAAAGCAAGATAAATCACTTGCTGAAGTTCACATAGAGATAAGTGCCAAAGCAGAAATTTGAATCCAGGTTCTCTGACTCCAAATCTTCTTTTGAGAACTGTCACACCTGATGATGACTATCATTCCTGATTTTTTTCATGTGGGGACAACCATTCACCAGGAGTCTGGAAGGTGACAAATTTTCCTCTCTATATTATTACTAAAATTCAATGAGATGAGACCAATGACTGAAATATGGCTAGGGAAGGGTATATTTTATTCCAAAGAACCAATGGGGGTAGCAGTATTGGAATAGCTTCAGAGAAGTTGGAATCGAATTTCAGAGCCCTGGTAGGGAGTGGGGCAATAGACAGCAGACATTATTATTGCAAGAGCAACCCACAGACCACCTGGGCAGGAACCAAGAATTAGATGAAGAGTCTGGAGGAAAAAAAAGTTCCAGATCTGTCAAGGAAGCAAACTTGTAGTGGTGGGGAATTGAAGATATCAAGATATCTGTGGTTGCATGAATGAAGGAATGAGAGGCACCTTGTTGGAGGAGAAGCATGAAAGCTATACTTTACTAAGCCAAAAGTTTTTTGATGATCAGTCATAAATGTATCAATTGTGTGAAGACAAGGTGTGCTGCAGGAAATCTTTGGACAAAGATCTCACATGTGGGTTACCCACAGGTGAATGAATATGTCTGGTCTATAAAACAGTGATTCATAAGCAGCCCCTGACTTTTTTTTTGCCCTTCTACCCCTACCACAGGTAAAGTTTAGGAAGGGCTGAAGGTCCTTTTGAATTCTGTTTGGATTCATGGGAACACAGATTCAGAGTTGGAAGAAATTCTGAAGGCCATCTCACTCAACTCACAGATTTAAGAGGTGAAGAAACTGAGTCCTAGAGAGAGAAGTGATTTACCTAAGGCATTAAGTGGAAAAGCTGGAATTTGAACCCAGGCTTTTTGATTCCAACTCCTATGTTCTTCACACTATGTCACACTGCCTACCTATCACCTATTGGTTAACTTAGAGGTGATGGGCCTCTCTGTACTTGGCTACCCAGTCAATCACCAAACATTTATTAAGCACTTAATACCTTCCAGGAGCCAGGCTAAGGGTTGAAGATACAAGAAAGGCAAAAACATCTGCTCTCAAGGAGCTTACATTCTAACGGGGAAGGGGAGAGAACAATATGGAAAAAATTATGTATTTACAATGTATATATAAGGTAAATTGGAGCTAATCTCCAAGGGAAGGGACTAGCATGGAGAGCAGGAAGAAAAGAAACAAAAAAGGCTTCTGGGAGAAGATGGGATTTGAACTGTCTTGAAGAAAGCAAGAAAAGCGAATGAGCATTGCTGGGATGGGGGAAGGCAGAGTCAAGAGATAGAATCAGTGTCGTGTTCAAGGAACCACAAGGAGGCCAGGGTTGCTGTAGCAACATGTAAGAAGACTGGAAAGAGAAGAAGGGCCCAGTTTGTGAAGGTCTTTAAAAATCCAAATAGAGGGGTTTATATTTGATCCTGGAGGCAATTGGGAGTCACTGAATTTATTGAGTAGGTCAGTATCATGGTCAGACTTGAACCTGAGGTTCAATCTAGACTTTGGCTAGTTTCTTGTATAGAAGAAGTCAATCCAGCCAGTCTTCGAAACCTACGAATCTTAGTAGGACCTTGGTACCAATGGCAGTCACCTCTGAAATCTGGACTTGTCTTTATACTACCTCAAGGCCTCCTCAGTGCCCTGCTTTGGATGGCACAGTTGCTTAACAGGGCAAAAGAGTACGGGCTTCTCTAAGTCAAGGCTGACCCCGGACTTCTAAGTTCTGAACTTTCAACTGCTTTATAATCTCTCTGTCTTTTTCTGGGAAGAAAAAAAATTCCCCCCAAATACAGTAGAGAGAAAATCTTTTTTGCACCTGCCAAACAACTTTCCAGGGCTGGTCAAAATTTCTCGTCAGAGGTTTCATCTCCATCTTACCAAGAATTTTTAAAGAGGTCCCACCTTTATTTTTCTGTGAATATTATTTTTGTTCTTATTTGTGTTATACTTATTTTTCTGTGAATTCTTTTAGAAATCAAATATGGTTTTTAAAACAATGCCATACAGTGATTTCTAACCACACAGGAAAATAGTTTTTTTTTTTATATTTCAACTTTTGAGAAGATTTGTGGTCACTGCCACCATCATTTTACAAGGCACTAAAATTATATCACAGGGAGTCTGTTTTTAAATGTAATTTTAAAAATTTAATTCACAAATAATCTAAAAGGCACATTAAAATAGACTTTTGAGGACTATGAAAATCAAAATAAACTTTCATCTTTGTATTATATACTATTATATTTTTTGTTCCTATTATTTTCAGCCAAGTTGCACATTTACTGTTTTCCTTCCTTTGGACTAGAAGTATATATTAAACAACTACAATGTACCTGCCCCAGTCCTAGGAAGGGAAGGGAGTATAGAGCAGTATGGGGCTCCAAATGGGCTCTACCTACAACCCAACATTCAATTGAGTAGAAAAGATGTGCACCCAGTGGGACATAGAGGGAAAAGGGCTGGTTGGAAGTCAAGAGACTCGAATTTTAGTCCTTAGCTTTTCCATGTAATTGACCACATTTAAAAGGTGTTTTAAGACTACAAGCACTTTCTTTCTACCAACAATCTTGTGGGGTAGATGATGCAAGGATTCTTATGGTCATTTTACACAGTAGGAAACTGAGGTTCAAAGAAGAAAATTATTTTGCCCTAAGTCATTAGTAGCAGATCCTGAACACAAATCAAGGACTCTATTGGGTTTTCCACTACATCACTTCCTATCTTAATCCTAGCTAGATCTATGACCCTGGGTATGAAATACACTCTCTGAACCTCTACATCACTGTCATTACTGATATCCCTTAAAAGAATCCCATCAAATACAGGAGATAAGGAAGAAATTTTCCCATCAAAGGATAACAGAATCATGATCTCAAATCTCTTTATATTTAATCCTCCCATTTCAAAGATGAGTAAACTGAGGATTTGGAGAGGTTATGTGACTTGCCCAAGATCATACAAGTAGTAAAGGTCAGAGGCAGGCTTCAAACCCAGGTCTTCTAACTCTAATGTTCCTTCCCTTGTACCACACTCCCCCCCCACTTTGTTCTCCTGTCAGTCCTGCATCATCCAAGCACTACTTGGTTATCCATCTCTACTTGAAGACCTCTACTGTTAGAGAACCCATTACTTCCCAAAGTCACTAACCCCACTTCTGGATAACTCTAACTGTGAGGAAGTTTATCCATCAAGTGCCCATTTCCCTTTCTGTAGCTCCCACCCATTGTTCTTAGTTCAGTCCTCTTCGAACAAGGGTAATCCTTCTTCCACATAGATTGGAGATGGCAATTGGGTATTTCCTGGGTCTTCTCTTCTCCCTCTGAACAATCTTAGTTCTTCTCACCAGCCTATTCACCTCCTATACATGCGTTCCACCTGGTCAATGTCTTTCTGTAAATATGGCAGCCAGAACAGAACCTGATATCGCAAATGTGTTCTGACAAAGGCAAGGACAACTTTGTCCCGGAGACACAGCTTCTGTTAATGCAGTGACCTAAGATCACATTAGTATTGGGAGCTTGCCAAAAATGGCAGCGACCTCAGACACCAAAGAAAACTTGCCAAAACAAACCAGTGCACCACACTTAAAGAAGCTATGCTGGTGAAATGGGGTGTCAGGAGGTAGAAGAGAGGGAAAGCCATTCAGTATTTCTGTTCCTTAGCTTCCTCATCTTTCAAATGTGGATAACAGGTAATACCCAGCCTACTTCCCAAGGTTGTGGTGAGAAGAGGATTTTGTAAACTAATCTTAAAAAGGCATGTCATTATCACTGAGTGTTATTATCATTAAGGTGGACAGAACAGGACTTAAGAACAACAGAATCCTCAGAATACTGTTCATAGCAATGGGACACCATAGATAGGAAGCCTGACCTGGAATCAAGAAGACTGGGTTCACAACCTGCCTTAGGCACTTAGTACCTGTGTGCCCTGGACAAGTTACTTAGCTAGTCTTATCCTCAGTTTTCTCATCAGTAAAATACCTTCCTTCAGAGGACTGTTGTCAGGATCAAATGATACAATATAGAAAGGGATTTGCAAGCCTTAAGTCAATGTTTGTTGTTGTTGTTGCTGCTGCTGCTGGAGCTTCTGTTGTTACCTTGTGATCCTCAGTAAATCACAACCCCTATGAGCCTCTCTTCCCTCATCTTTAAAATGAGGGGACTGGACTAGATGACCTCTAAGGCTCCTTGAGGAAGGAAATCTTTTGACCCTGTGATTCTCTAAGTCCTTCATACTACAAAGCTCCCAAGCCAATTCCCATCAGTACTAGGTTTTGCATTTTACAAACATGAACTATTCTTGGTGTGTTTGGAATGGGCTCTTATGCCTATTCAGCAAGAATGAGAGTTTTAGTTTAGCAGAAACTGGGCATAGACCATTATCTAACACTGTATATAAAAATCAAGTCTAAATAGGTACATGATCTAGGTATAAAGGCTGATACTGTAAGCAATCTGGGAAAACAAGGAATAGTTTACCTGTCAGATTCATGGAGAGGGGAAGACTTTATGACCAAACAAGAAATAGAGAGCATTATAAAATGAAAAATGGATAATTTTGATTACATTAAATTGAAAAGTTTCTGTACAAACAAAGCCGATGTAACCAAGATTAAGAGGGAAGTAGAAAATTGGGAAAGAATTTTTACAACCAATGTCTCTAATAAAGGCCTCATTTCTAAAATATACAGAGAATTGAGTCAAATCTATAAGAATACAAGTCATTCTCCAATTGATAAATGGTCAAAGGATATGAACAGGCAGTTTTCAGAGGAGGAAATTAAAGATATCTATAAGCATATGAAAAAATGCTCTAAAACACTATTGATTAAAGAAATGCAAATCAAAACAACTCTGAGGTACCACATCTTATCAGTCAGATTGGCTAAGATGACAAAACAGGAAAATGACAAATGCTGTAGAGAATGTGGACAAATACATTAATGCATTGTTGGTGGAGTTGCGAACTGATCCAGCCATTCTGGAGAGCAATCTGCAACTATGCTCAATGGGCTATAAATAATTTCATACCCTTTGACACAACCATACCACTTCTAGGGTTGTATCCCAAAGAGATCATAGAATTAGGAGGAAGACCCATATGTACAAAAATATTTATAGCAGCTCTTTTTGTGGTCACAAAGAATTGGAAATCAAGGGGATGCCCATCAATTGGGGAATGGCTAAACAAGTTGTGGTATATGAATGTAATGGAATACTATTGTTCTATAAGAAATGAGGAGCAGATGGACTTCATATTTACCTGGAGAGGCTTACATGAACTGATGCTGAGTGAGAAGAGTAGAGCCAGGAGAAATTTGTACACAATTACAGACACGACGTGTGTGTGACGACCAGCTTTGGTAGACTGGACTCTTCTCAGCAATGCAGGGTTATAAGTAAACCCCAAAAGACTCATGATGGAGAGAGATGTCTACAATCAGAGAAAGAACTAAAAAGAATAGAGTTTGAATGCAAATTGAAGCAAACTACCTGTTCTTTGTCTTTTTCTTGTTTGGTTTTGTTTCCTTTTTCCCATTGTTCATTCCATCCGATACAATCCTTGTTTATAACCTGACTAATGTCTAATGTGAAAGTATTTGCAGATCCTATATTTGATTGCATGCTGCCATGGCGGGGGGTGGGGGGGAGAGGAGGGAGGAAAGGAAGGGGGAGAAAATTTGAAACTCAAGGAATTGTGGAACTGAATCTTGTAAACTAAAAGTAAACAAATTAATAAAGACCAAAAAAAGAATGAGAGTTTTCAGACTAGAGATTTCTACAGGTGGATTAGTGGGGGGCAGGGGAAAAGCACCAAGCTTAGAGTGGGGAAACCCAGGTTCCAGTTCTGGTCCTTCCTTTCAACTTGAACGAGTGTTTCTCTCTCCCGCTCAGTTTCATTCTCTGCAAAATAAAGGGATGGATGAAATGAAACGACCTTTGAGGATCCTCCCAGCTCTGACACATACCATTTTTAATTCTAAGGTTCCTTCTAAGTATGATGTTCTATGTCCTGCGGCCAAAGTACAAACATGTTTTCATCCTATCCCATTCAGCTCTAAAACTCAGTGAGAACATGGAGTAGTGCAAAGAATACTACTGGTATTTGGGTCAGAGTTTGAATACTGATTCTGTTGATAACAAGCTACATGACCCTAGGCAGATTACTTCACCAACATAAGCCTCAGTCTCTGAATCTGTAAAATGGGTATGATAATAACATTTATAACACTTGTCTCATATCATTGTTGTAGGAAAATTGCTTTGTAAATATTAGGTGCTATAAAATGTGAGTTGTTATGATTTGAGGCAAAATGTTCTTTTTAGCCAGGTGGCCCAGTGGATAGAGCACTGGACATGAGCCAGGGAGACTTGAGACCAAAGTCCAAGCTTCAACACTTACTTAGCTATGTAACCTTGGGTAAGTCACTTAACCTGTTTGCCTCAGTTTCCTCAATTGTAAAATGAAAATAATAATAGAGTTCCTAGGGTTTTGTGAGGATCAAGTGCTTAGCACAATGGCTAGCACATGGTAGATGTTTAATAAATGCTTGTTTCTTTCTTTTACTTTCTTCCTCAGAGTTCTCACAAAGCTTACTCAGTGCATTTTCTTTTTCTTTTTTTTCTTTTGGGTGAGACAATTGGGGTTAAGTGACTTGCTCAAGGTCACACAGCTAATAAGTGTGTCAAGTATCTACAGTCTAATTTGAATTCAGGTCCTCCTGACTCCAGGGCTGGTACTCTATTCACTCGCCACCTAGGTGCCCCTCTCAGCATATCATATGTATCAGCTCAACCAACTTTGGACGACAGCCAACTTTTAGCACATATTTTTGTCCTATTAAGTTAGTTTTCATATTGATAATATTGTTAGCATTCTATCCTATTCTTAACATTACTGAGTTTGTCTTATTCTTAAGTTACTGCTACTTTGCAGTAGCTCCAAGATACTTACATGACCAAAGAGAAGAAAGATTCTAGTGTTTTAGGATCCTGTAGGGAGGATTTACAGAAAGATATAGACATGAAAGACATAAGATGAGAAGGAATGAGTGGGTTATCCACTGTAGCAGGAAAGAAAGGGTCCAGATTAATGAGAGCACAAGTCCATCAGAGGATAAAATATTAAGTTATGAATTTTAATCTCTTTGCAACATTATTTTTATTACCATCCCCAACCAAAGTGAGGCTCTTTTAGAAATGGGTATAGGAAAATAGGGACTGGATTTGGAAACTGAGGGTCTGGTTTTAAATTCAGGCTCTGCTACTTACCCCACCTTTGTAAATTCAGACCAATGGCATTATCTCACTGAGCTTCAATTTCTTCATCTATAATCGGTATGGGTTATATTAAATAACAAATAATTACATTAAGTTAAAAAAAATTAACTAAATAATTAAATTATTTCTACAGTCCCTTTCAGCTCTCAATCCTATGATCCTAGAGTCAGCATGGTGTAATGGAAAGAATCTTAGACATAGAATCACAGAGACCCCAGTTTTAATCCTGGTTCTATAACCTATTAGCTATGGGCCCCCCATCAAATCTCTTTAACCTCTGAGCCTCAGTTTCCTCATCTGTTAACTGGGGGCCATAATATTTTCACTAACTACTCTCACAGTGTTGTTCAATTCATTTCAACAAACATTTATTAAGCTCTTACTATATGCAAGGCACAATTCTATATCACAGAGGCACAAAAACAAAAATGGGAAAATGTCCTGCCTTCCAGTAGCTTACATTCTACTGAGGTATACCATATATAAAGTTAAGCAAATAGAAAGTAATTTCAAGAGGGAGAGGGCACTACTTGTCAGTGGGATCAGGAAAGGCTTTCCCTAGCAGGTGGGAAATAAGCAGAGCCTTGAAGGAAATTAAATATTCCAAAAGGCAATGGGGATGAGGCAGAACATTCCTGGCTTGTGCAGTTATGGAGCTGAGAGAATGACAAGTTGAGGAATAGCAAAGCAGGACAGTTGTAAATTTTAAAGCACAATAAAAATAGTAGTTGTTGTCCTGTCTTTGGTTCTTAATCCATGAAAAGAAAGTTTAACCCCCATAGAATTCTCTTCAACACAAAAAATCCGGCGCCCTCTGGTGGACACTTTTTTGTGTTCAAATCATTTGAATCTACCAGACTGGCAATTGCTTAGAACGAATGGATATGTTGAAATGATGTCCGGAAGGAAGGGGCATTAACTTGGTGTCTTCTGGAGTGTTACTAAATATCTCCTCACCCATTAAAGCCTTCACGGAAACTGGACACCCAACAGGTGCAGTCACTGCCCTTTGCCACTGTCTTAGGCAAATAAGCCAAGGTCTTTCTGCGGAACATTTAAAAGCTATTGGTTGCTTTTCTATCATTGTCCTCTCCTTTCAGGATGTTTAAAATGGCATTTTGGAAAAGTTACAAGCAACTCACAAAGAATAAAAACTCTCCAAACAGGCATAGTAGCCACACCTTGAATAAGGAATGATGTATCAACCCTTTCAAGTCCTGGCTCAAAGTTCACCTTTTGCAGAAGGCCTTTCCTTCTCCCTATCTGCTAGTGCCTTCCCCTCTGAGATTACCTCTCACCCTACTCTGTGTGTGTGTGTATACACATGTACATATATATATGTGTATATATATATACACACAACATATATCTGTGTATGTGTATATATATATTTATACACACACACATATATATACATATGTATATGTATGTATATATGTTAGTTCCTTGAAGCTGGGGACTGTCTTTGCCTTTCTTTGTAATCCCAGTTCTTAGCAAAGTAGCCAGCATATGATAAGTACTTAATAAATGTTTTTTTGGTAGATCAGTTGTTTTAGTTTGGTCTACTGAGATGGGTACTGGATTTATAAATGAAAAGAGAGAGAGACAGACAGAGACAGACAGACAGACAGAGAATTTATTATGTTGGAGGCATCATGGGTGAAGGAGAAGGCAGAGAAATGTTGTGGAAATCTGGAACTGGATAAGAAAAGGCCAAAGCTGTCCTATCGGATCAAGAAGGCTCCAGGGCTCTGGAACGAAAGTCCAATTTTCTGGTGGGGAGGAGGTAGAGCTGATGGTCAGAGTGGAGTGATAGCAGGACAATCCAAAGAGATGGCCAGGAAAAGTAACAGACTGGACAATATGAAACCTAGTTCAAGTCAGGGCTCCATTTGTAATACTGATCAGTTCAAAAAAGATGGCTAGGTGGATGTAATATGGTGGCCTTGAATTTGGAAAGAAAGACCTGAGTTTGAACTGTGCCTTGAACACTTACTAGCTATGGAGCTCTAGGCAAAGTCTCTTACCCTCTGTCAACCTCAGCCTTGGTTTCCTCATTTAAAATATTTGGGGATAATAATAGCAACTATTTCACAGGGTGAGGATCAAATATAAATATGTGTGTGTGTGTGTGTGTGTGTGTGTGTGTGTGTAAGGTGCTTTGAAAACCTTGAAAATGCCAAGGAATGTGAACTACCATTTTCAATTATTAACAATATTAAGTACATGTTAACAATAACTCACATTTTTACATCATTTTAAAATTGTCAGAATGTTTTCCTCCAAATACCACTGGCAAGGTAGATGATACAAGAATCTTGTATAGATGAAGAAACTGAGACTTCAGAGAAGCAAAGGGATTGACTTGGCCACTGCCACTTAGACGGGAAGTCCTGGGGCCAGGTCTAGAGGCCAGGCATCCAGGTTCCAATATCCAAGTCCTTTTTCAGCACGTTGTTCTGTGCCAAATATTGGAGGAGTGCTAATCACCACATGTCTCTGGACCTCAGTTGCTCACCTTCAAAATGGGAGTATTAGACTAATTCCCTTCCAGCCTGAATTTTAATGTAAGGTCGATAAATCTGACCAGACTAGGCTTTTAGGATTCTTCAGCACTCCAAAACCATTTGTGACTACCAGGAGAGTAACTTTTTCCCAGCTTGGAGTTAAGGGCTGTGCCTGCTATAAAAACAGAATGTGACTATCGCAAAGATTGCCACTAGATGGAACCATCCACAAACCATTATTTTGATGATTTGCCAAACAAATCACTCGATTTAGACCCAGAAGGGGCTTGAGAAACCACATTGTCTGCCCTGCTCATTTTATAGAAGAAAACAATGAGGCACACACCAGCCCAACTGACCTTGCAAAGCTATCAGTAGAGGCATAGAAAAGGAAAATGTTTCTCCTAGGGGATCCTGGCAATCTAGAGCATCTAGGGGCTTCTGGTTACGAATGAACTATTAGAACAAGCTAGGCAGTGCAATAGATAGAGTGCCAGGGACCTCAGTTAATCCAGTCTCACTTGCCAGCTGTATGACCCTGGGTAAGTCACTTAACCTTCTTTGTCCCAGTTTCCTCGTCTGTAAAATGAACTAGAAAAGGAAATGGCAAATCACTCCAGTATCTTTGCCAAGAAAACCCCAAATGGGGTTACAAAGAATCAGACATGACTGAAAATGACTCAACAACTGTAATAAAAAGATTTACGAGCATTCGAGAATCCTCTACTAGAAGTTAGGTTTACATGTGTCCAAAAATCCCCAACAAAAATAAGGAGTAAAGTCTTAATTAGCATCTCTCCTCTCATCCCTATAAACCTTAAGTACTCTAATTATAATGAACACACTATTATTACTCCCTGAAAGGGAGGAAAAGAGGGTAGACTAAAGAGTTATTCTGGCAACAAAGACCAATTTCACCTACTTCATAATTCTGCCTACGGTGCCCATGTGCACATCATCCTCAACTCATGGGGCATACATATAGGGCACAAGTTATGAACCACATCTATAAATTTGCATGTTTTATTCTTTTAATAAAAAAGTTTATATTAATATCATGAATTCTGCAAGATTCTGCTGAGATGATTTGGGTACAGTCAAATTAAAATTCTAAATAGTAACCATTTTCCCATTGGTAAAAGAAAGAACCATACCCAAACCTCCCAAATCAGACTTCTTAGCTTAGCATTTAAAGTCCTTGATGAGCGGATAGAAAAACCCAGCAGACATGTTATCGTGTACATCAGTTACATGGATTGCTGGCAAGAGTACTTTTCTCAGCTTGAAGGAAAGCCTGAAGGGGCACTAGAAATGGGAATGAGATAGAGGAACCAACTAAAGTTGGAACTTTGCTGAGAAAGTCAATTGCAAGTTGTCATTTGCAAATGAATGCTGCTGCTACCCCGGACTGACTAAAATCAGAAACAATGGAAGCCTTGCTTGTCTCAAGGATCTGCTTATGAAGTAATCTGTCTTAGCAGGACGTGCAGTTTGCCAGAATGTGCCTGCCTCTCAGCAGAGACCCAGGGAATTTATCCGCTCTCCACTGTCTACCTCTGTCCCACCCTATCACTGGCTAGTGAACCAGTATTGCTTACCCTTCAGAAGTTCCATGTTTTTTGTCTTCAGATAAAATGGTTGTTAATGTGTTCCAAATAAGAGAGAAACAGGTCAACAGATGTGTCTAGTGGAGATTTTTTTTTTTCACAGTATACCCTAGAAGTGGGGAAGGGGACCAATCTCTACTCATAAGCTAAGCAAAAGAAAAGATAGTCTGAGGGCTATAAGCTTATGGAATTACATTAATATTTGGCATAAACAGCTACACAAAATAGCAAGGGGAAAGGACAGGTATGAAACCATGAGACCAGTTGCTTGGACCGTAATTAAAAAAAAAAAAGAAATGAGAGCCTGCATTAAACTCTGATGACACAAAGCGCCCCATCTTGGAGTCAGAAAATCATAAAATGTCAGCTATTCCACTTTGTCTGTGTGACCTTGAGAAAGTCATTTCTTTCCTGTCTCTGGGCCCTGTGCAGAATCCTCTCCCATATATCTATGGGTTCAATTAGATCATGTCAATTCCCTTCCAACTCTAAACTGTTAAAGATTCTATGACCACAGTCCTCTCTGAATTTTGCTCCTCACTCTTCTATGCCGAAGTCAAGACCTACTTTGAACTCTACCTCCTCCATGAGGCCTTGTCTGTCTACTGAAGGCCACAATGATCTCCCACTCCCAAGACTCCTGTAGCTCAATCTCCGTCACTAATTAGGCTGTATACTAACTGTCCACTGCCTTCCCAGACCATAAACTACTCAAGGCCTTAGACTTTTCTCCTACCACTGAGCCTATCCCTGAGAGTTGATCTCTCAATAAATATTTGTTTTATTTATTGCATAGTTTTAAAAGTCCTCCCAAGAGAGTTCAAATGACCTGAATAGCTCCCTTCCAGGTTAGTTTATTACAAAAAGGGACAGTTCACTCAGGCCACAGGTTCCCCACCCCTGACAGAGTTATACTGAGGACATAGCTACAACTGGGGATAAAGAAATGCAATTAAGGACTGAATCTCTAAGTTTAAGGATGGCTGCTGGCACTTTCTGTGGTAGAAAATGATTGTAAACAAAGATTTACAAAATGACTAACATGGATGTTAGGAAATATTTCTTTCCTATAAATAAATGATAAATTCAGGGAATCTTGGGAAGACATAGAAATTGATGCTTTGTAATAATACTATAATATGTAAGAATATAATATATAATAATAATATAATATCAGAACCAAGAAAAATATACAATTGACTATAATAATGTAAATGGAAAAGATTAAAAAGAAAATAAACTATTTAAATTTATAATGACAAAGTTTGGCCCCGGAGAAAAGTTTTTAAAATGTACCTCCCTCTCTTTTTTCAGAGAAGTGGGGGCCTATGTTTATAGAATGTTGCATTTACTGTCCAAAATAGTTAATACATTCACTGGCTTTACTGAATCCTTTTTTTTTTCTGCTTTATTTTTTATTACAATGGAAAGTTCTCTGAATGGGAGAAGGAGAAGGGAAAATTTGGAAAGGAGAATGATATAAAAATAAAAACATTTTTTTTAAATCAGCTATGATTAGAAACCATCTCTGGCCTTAATCCTGATCTCTACTCACCTAGAAAGCAATAATAACTTAGGTTTACATAGTTTACATAGTTTCTCAAGATCAGTTTGCAAAGCTTTTCCCTACAACAACTCTATAAGGTAGGACCACAGGTATCTTTAAGCCCATTTTATTAATGGGTAAACTGAGGTGTCCAGAGGGAAATTTATTGCTCCTGTGGTCACATTGCAGGTAAATCTCTCTGCTGGTAAGTGGAAGAATCAGAATTTGAACCCAAACTTCCAAATTCCAACTCCAGCATACATGGGGTAAAGCTTAAAAAACTAATGTCAATATGAGAAATGTACCAGCATTGGCTTTGTCAAAACAGTCCTATCATGGAAGGTTTGGGCCTTACTAGAACAGCACCCCATGCTGTTACGACAAGTACTGAAGGAAAACCATAGCATACAAACCCCCCAGGGAAGGGAATGCAAAAAACAAAGACCCACCTCCCTATTATGATTTCACTCTAGGAACACCTAGGCAGACATTCTATCATCAGGGTAACTTTCCAGACTGAGGTTATCATTTCTTGAACCCCAAGAGACAGTAGCAAGCCTAATTATGAATTGGCAACCATGTCAGTCCTTAATACTCCTGACAGCTGGGTGGCAAAGTAGATAGAGCACTAGGCCTTTAGTCAAGAAGACATGAGTTCAAATTCAGCCTTAGATACTTACTAGCTGTATGACCTTGGGCAAGTCACTTATTGTTTGTCTGCTTCAGTTTCCTCATCTGTAAAATGGGGATAATAATAGCACTTACCTTCTAGGGCTGCTGTGAGAATCAAATAAGATAATATTTGTAAAGCACTTAGCATAGTGCCCAGCATATCATAGGTACTACATAAGTGATAGCTAATTATATTAGATAACATTCATACAGCTATATTATATAGCTATTATTAGTATATAATTCTTATTATTCCTAATTTACCCCCAGATAATGCTGCTTCCACTTGCTGCAGTTCCTCACAATGCAACACCAATAATATTTTACATTTATATAGCTTTCTTTTTTTTTTTTGGTGTAAGGCAATTGAGGTTAAGTGACTTGCCCAGGGTCACACAGCTAGTAAGTGTCAAGTGTCTGAGGCCAGATTTGAGCTCAGAACTTCCTGACTCCAACCTCGGTGCTCTATCTACTGCAACATCTAGCTGCCCCACATTTATATAGCATTTTAAAGTTGGCAAAGTACCTAAAACACATTTATGACTTACTACAACCCTTTGAAGTGGGTGCTTGTTATTAACCAAATGAAGAAACTGAGACTTGAAGGTTTAGTGAATTGCACAGGATCACACAGATATTAAGGGCATGAAGCAGGATTTGAAGTATCTTCCTGACATTGTCTAGCATTCTATCACCTGTACTTGTTTCCCATATCTCCTTAAAGAGTCTCTAATTTCAGTGCTAACAGACCATTCTTTCCACTATACCTGTCCTGTTACAAAGTTTAAAACAGAAGAGGGAACCACTGGAACCACCGCTTACTTTCCTTTCATCTTCTCCCATGAGGTTATAGGGTGAAGTCTCCCAGGACCAAAGATATTCAACCTTCTTCACTTCCTGTGACCTGCAGGAGACCCGAAGTTCCACGGGCTTCCTTCTGGCCACACATATGCTTACATTTATGGTCAGTATCTCATGGTCTCAAGTTTCATCACCCTTCAAAGAAAGCTGTGGTTTCCAGCCATTGCTCTGTGGGATAGTGTCTGCCCTGAAGGGCACTAAGTTATTCCTGAACATTCTGTATAAATAGTCACCAGGGCTTGGGGTCTGTTTGTTTGTTTTAGGGCAGGGAGAGAGTAGAGAAGCCTACTAGGTGATACAAGGCTAGACTGGACAAAGCAACCGCCTCTGGCACTTACGACCTGGCCAATTTTCCATCCTGCTCCAGTGGAAATTGACTCATCAACATTTAAACCCCTCTAGACTTGGCTTTCCCTTCTCTTCCTCTTTCTGCTCCCATTGGTTGTTATGTGCAAAAATATGGGAGTCCCATTTTGGGGGGACAAACACACCAATGGGGAACAGAAAGCATCAAACTCTATGATGGCTTGCAAGCAACAAGGTGGTGGATCCTGCCCCAAGAGATGATTTTAGGTCATAGTGGGAAGAGCTTTGGAATTAGAAACCTGGAACATAAAAACCTGGTAATGAAACTGGCCTGATAATAATCTGGTGGGACAAGCTCAAAATTCATCCTGATATTTGCCCCTTTCCCGTAATCAGAATTACCATTGGGAGTTAGAGACAATTCAATTCAAATCAAATCAATTCACTCAATTTTTTTTGAGTGCTACCTTCCTTAACTCTGTGAAAGTGGGATGAAGAACAAAAAAAAGACCCATTCCCTACCTACAAGAGGCTTAGATTCCCCCTGAGGAGACAATAATAGTAGTAGTTTCTCTTTATATAACATTTCGTGGTAGGAAAACACTTTCATTAAATCATTTGATCCTTAAAATAGTCCTATGAGGTAGAAAACATTATCCCCAGTTAACAGATGAGGAACTTCCAGCTCAAGGTCCCTCACTCTTCTCCTCCTCCTCCCCCCCCCATACCAGCTGCCTCCTACCAGGCATGTACACATAAAAGTAAATTGGATGGGGCAACATCAGAATTTTAGGTAAGAAAGGATCATTTTACCTTTCCAGCTCCTACTTTCCTCGAGATCCTTCCCAGCACTAAGAACAAACATATTAGATAGAATCACTGCTTTAGAGGGCATAGCTGTGTGTGGAGCAGCCATAAGCATATTTAAAGAAGATCAGAGAATGCTATGGTACGATCAGAACTCAGAGGTCATCATCTTCAACAAGATGTGGGAAACCTTAGCATGAATATCTCCAGGGATTGAAAAATCCCTCGTGGGGAAGCCCTTTTCATTTTTAGAATAGTTTGGTTCAAATATTTTTCCAATAGTAAACCAAAATCTCTCCCCATAATATCTATCCACTCATCTTAATTCTGCTTTGTGGAATCACATCAAAGATGCCCCCAAACCCTACAATGTTCACCATTCTAGATGTCCTTCTAGGGGCAAGCCCCAACTTATCCATGAATGTCCTTCCTTAAAGAAGGTGCCCAGAATCAATACTAGAGATATGGCCTCACTAGGACAAAAAAATATGGGTTTATCATCATGCAGCTTCTTGATGTCATCAAAATGTAAAACAGCTTAATATACAACTCCATTCATATACAATGAATGGAGAATTTTGAGGAGGAGGGAGAAAGGTTTTATATTCGAACCTTCACAAAAGGTCTTTTTGGATGCTCCATCATGGCAAGGAACTGACCTTGGACTTTCAAAGGTTCTGTCAGTAGAGTTAAAGATTGGGTAGGTTTTATCAACAGAAAAAAAAAACTGAGTATATTTCCAATAATATCACCTCTGTTTTCTGAAAACAAGCCAAGTTACCTATGAAGCAACATAACCACTAGCTTGGCCATTTGGTGATGAATTCTTTGTCTATTGCAACTCATGAAGCAGGTAAAAATACAAAACAGTCCCAAGTCTAGTACAATTTCTTTTGCTTGTGCCATCATGATGGCAGTGTAGTTAAACAGGGGATAGAGAGAGTTGGCACACAGTTTTTTGAGCACTTTCAAATATTAATCTAACTATGTGTACCCTAAATTCAAGATCTTTGTTCTGTAACCAAGGAATTAGTACAGTACTGGAGGAATTCAACCATATTAGCATTGGCATTCTTTCTACAAATGGAATTTGTAAATTTAAAAAAAACATAAAAAGTTGAAGCTAAATGAGAGAAAGGTCCTTCTTTAAGGCATTCATTCATTTGACAATCATTTGCCTACTACATGGTTGACGCAGAGGATAGAGAAATAAAAATTAGCATTCCCTTCCCTCAAAAAGCTTATATTCTACTGGGAAAGGGGAAGGAATGGCAACTATTTAAATAGGTAAATAAAATTGAAAGAAATTTACTCACTCCCAACATGGTTATATAATTCCTGGGAAATGCCAGTAACTGATGATAATCGGGAAAGACGTGTTGAGAGAGATGATGTACGCTCAAAGACCATAAAAAGCACCATTTCATGGTACACGTGGTCATCTTAGCTTGCAGTGCTCCTGACAACCAAAAATAAAAAAGACTTTCAGGAAAAGACCTGAAGTATATATGACAATTTCTCCTCAAGACGTTGAGGAGATAGAGAAATTCTCAAATCGAATCTGATCCAGAGCTATAATGAGGCATTTTTGTGCCCTATAAAGGTTTGAAAATTATGCCCTCCCTGAGACTTCGCTATAAAACAAGTGATGTGAAATAAAACAAAGTAAAATCCCCATAGAACAAGGAGAGTGGGAATTTTACAGCAATAAGAATATTGACACTGAGTGAAAGTCATGTCTAAAAGTGTCCCTTGAAAGAAAGCAATCATGAAAGACTTAAGCTCTGTAATAAACACAATAACCAGCTCTGTAATAAACACAATAACCAATCGGGACTCCAGAAAACTAATGATAATCATGCCTCCAATTTCTTGGCAGAGAAGTAATGAACCAGAGGTGCCAGGCGAGACTTGGTCAAAGTGTGAATTAATTTTGCTTACCTATACTTATTTATTACAATGGAAGGATTTTATTTTTTGAGAAGGATATAAGAATTAGAGTGTAGTGATAGTGATACAAAAAAAAGGGGGGGAAGAAAAGAAAATTGATAAATTTTTAAAAATAAACAAAAAGGGGCAGCTAGGTGGCGCAGTGAATAAAGCATCAGCCCTGGAGTCAGGAGGACCTGAGTTCAAATTCAGCCTCAGACACTTAACACTTAACTAGCCGTATGACTTTGGGCAAGTCACTTAACTCCAATTGCCCCTCCAAAAAGAAAAAAAAAGAGCAGAACAAAATTCAGAAGGGTTACAGATAAGCTGAGCATTGTTGGAAATATCAGATTAAGTCTGAAATAAATCTCCCCTCAAAAATCTAAATTGCAGTGAATGATTTAGTTACTCTCAGTAATGTAATGTTCAAAGAAAGTTCCAGTGAACTTATGATGAAAAATATCCATCTACAGAGAAAGAAATTATGGAATCTGAATACAGATTGAAGCATACTTTTTATTTATTTTTCTTTGGGTCTTTTTTTTTTGGTCTGTGTTTTCTTTCACATGACTAACATGGAAATATGTTTTCCATGACTACACATGTATAACATATCAAACTGCTTGCCTTTTCATGAGAGAGAGAGAGACAAAGAATTTGGAACTCAGAATTTTTTAAAATGAATATTAAAAATTTTATTTGGGGAAAAGTAAAATGTTAAAAAGATTCTAGTTATATATGGTAGAGATTCATGGATCTATAGACAATCTTAAAAAAAAAACCTTTAGGGGCAGCTAGATGGAACAATGAATAGAGCACCAACCCTGGAGTCAGGAAAACCTGAGTTGAAATCCAACCTCAGACACTTAACACATACTAGCTGTGTGACCTTGGGCAAGTCACTTAATCCCAATTGCCCTGCCTATGCTGAAATTGACAAAAAAGGATTTTTCCATATACAAAATAGCATAAAAATGATCATATGTTAAAATATAAATTTCTATTATATACAGCTTTCATATATACACATTTGTGTATGTATATATAAATTATATATACATAAATTTAGTGAGTGAATTCAATATGTCTTGCTTATCTGTGTTTCCTTCTGGAATTCCTTATGTTCTCTTCTGTGCATTTTAAAAATACTTTTTTTTCTTTTTTTCTTATTTTGGTAACATTATTGCTAGCTCCCCTCTCTTCCTAAGTCTCTCCCCCAACCATAAAAAAGAAAAGAAAAACACAGTCCTTATAACAGATAAACATATTCCAGTAAAACAAATCCACATTTGCCATGTCCAAAATTGTATTCCTTCTTTTGTACCCTGTGTCCACCAACCTTCTGTCGAGAGGTGAGTAGCATGCTTAATCACTGATGCTCTGAATGGAGTCGGTCATTGCACTGATCAGAGTTCTTGAGTATCACAACATTCTTTTCCTACACTATATTGTCATACATAAATTATTCTCCCAGTTCTGCTTACTTTACATTGCATCAGTTCCAATTCTCATTTTCTTTATTTCTTCCTGTTTGTTGATGTCTATACCATGTTCATAAAAAAAAATTAAAAGAATTTGTAAATGTCCCTCAATGTGATACTCTTGAATATTGCACCCTAGGTGACCACTTATCTTGTCTACCCCTAGTCTTACCTCTACTCAGTTTTCCCCAATATCATTTATGCAAAGCATCTGTGAAAGAGACTAACTTGCACATTATCTGAGTGAAGGATAGAGTTTTTTTCCCTCCTAAGAGAATTACTTCAACATGCTTTTAAGTTGTCATTCTCATTACACCCAAAGTACATTGTCTAAGATAGATATCTGGGGGAGAATATTCATCTGATTGCTCTAACAATCTCTGGAAGAAGAAAGAAAGGGGGAAAAAAAGACATCAGATGAGTTAATCTGCCTAGGTTGTATTCAGCCATTATTTTTAAAAGTTGGGGGTGGAGGAGGGAGGGGGCAAACATTTAAAAAGAGAACTATTTTGTCCAAACTACTCAGGAAAAGTCCTGCATAGGTACAGATGGCTTCTCAATCTCAGCAGCCATTGTGAGTTTTCATACTGCAAAATGGTACTTGAGTCAATCAATAAATATTCCTCCTACGTGCCAGTCAATGCTTTAGTTGCCAGTGATGCAAGTACAAAGAATACTTAAACTTCAATATGCCAGAGGTCCAATCCCACATTACCAACTGCTTCCTGGACATCTCTGCCGGAATTTCCCACAAACATCCCAAACACATTATGTCTGAAATAGAATTCATGATCTTCCTCTAAAACATCCTTTCTCCTAGCTTTTTTTTTCAGTAGAGGGCTCTACCATCCATCCTTTGGGTCACCCAGGTTAACAACCTTGGGATTATGTTGACTCCTTCTTCCCCTTTCCTCAATCCTAGGGTTGTTCTCCCTTCTCACTTACACATGCAGAATTTCTAGCTTCCCTCAGAACTCTGCTCAGTTATCATCTCCTATAAGAGTCCTTTGCCAGTCTCCCTGGGCTCTCCCTCTTTCTGATTTCTCAGGAAGTCATTTTGTATTGTCATATTGTATACTCACTCCAACCTAATTATAAGGTGAGAATGAAGAACTTTCCAGTCAATAAACCTTTATTAAGTACCTACTATGTGCCAGGCTCTGTGTCCAGTGCACTGAGTATGCACAAAGGGTGGTAGAAATGGAAGGTACTTGATGGCTGCCTGGGAAGCACTTTCTGTTCTAGCTTGTGGGTGGCTGTGGGACTGACTAATAAAAGAGCTGAAAATGTGTTGATTTGTACAAAAGTACAAGAAGCCCAGAAACAGATGACAGCTTCAGCCAAAGCTAATAATAATAATAGCTAGCATTTAATTAGGCCTTGAAAGTTTACACAACACTTTACAAATATAATCTTATTTATCCAGACAACAACCCTGGAAGGTGGGTGCTATTACTGTCCCTATTTTACAAATGAGGAAGTTGAGGCAGATAAAGAAAGTGACTTGCCCACAGTCACACAGTTAGTAACTGTCTGAGGTAGGATTTGAACTCAGCTCTTCCTGACTCCAAGCCACCTAGTTGAATAGAACAAAGCAACCAGTTCTTACAGACATCTTAAATTCCACACATCCAAAATTGAATTGTTTTTCTCCCCAAACTTTCCCCTCTACCTAATTTCCTTGTCACTGCCAAGGGAACTAAGTAAGATCCTCTCAGTCACCCAAGCTCCCAACCTACATGTCATCCCCAACTCCCCACTTCCTCTTACCCCATATATATGATCTGCTGCCAAAGTCTATTTTAGTTCCATAACAACTCTTGCATATGCCCCCTTCTCCACTTTTTTTGTGGCCAGCTCCCTGGTACAGGTCCTCATCACTTCACATTTGGAATCTGTGGCTTGGCTTTCCTGTCTCAACTCTATCCCTAATCCAGGCCATCCTCTGTTCATCTGGCAAAATGATGCCCCTAAAATACAGATCTGACCATGTCACTCCCTCCACCATGACCCACACCACACTCTCTCTCTCTCTCTCTCTCTCTCTCTCTCTCTCTCTCTCTCTCTCTCTCACTCACTCTTTCTCTGTGTGTGTGTCTCTCTGTCTCTCTCAACTCAAGAGGTTCCCTAGCACCTCTAAAATCAAGTACAAAATACTTTACTCAAAGCCCATCATAACCTGCCCCTCCCCCACCTTTCTAATCTTCTTACACTTTATACTCCATCCCATCCCCACATACCCTTTGATTCAGTGACATTGGCCACCTTGATGCTCCTCTCTCTAAAGATACTGCATTTCCCCAACTCTTGGTATTTCCACTAGCTGCTTAATATCCAGAATATGTATGTACGAGTATATACAGGTATAAACATAGATACAGGTATAGACATACATATGTATAGGTATATATACACATACATGTGTATAAACATATTATATAATTATCCCTAAAATGTGTATATATTATACATGTATGTACATATGTATGTATATATGCATGTATATATCCCTTGAAAGAAACTGAAAGAATGCTAGCTTTTTAAAATGTATTCTTAATGTAATGTATTTCATGTATTTTTAAGGTATTTGACCAGTAGGGGACATGGCTGACTAGTTGCCTGATCCTGATCAGTACTAAGAATCAAACCTTAGCATGGAAATGCTCACCCCTCAGAGGTTATGTGACATAATTAACACCAGAAGTGGGTCTGTGGTAACACCAAGCTCTCTGGCTCTCAGTGAGCTGGGCACCTATCTTACCTGGCTCTGCTTCTTTTTTTTTTTTAAATGCTTTATTAACTTCTAATTTACATCATTCATTTCCGCCAGATTTTGAGTTACAAATTTTCTCCCCGTTTTTCCCCTGCTCACCGCCCCAAAATAGCAGTCCCACAGGATATCCCCTCCTCCAATCTGCTCTCTCCCATATTTTCTCCCATACCCCTTTCGACTTTTCCAGTGCATCTCTATGCCCCAGTGCCTGTATATCTTATTTCCCAATTACATGTAAAATAGTATTAATAACAGTATATATATATATATATATGTGTGTGTGTGTGTGTGTGTGTGTGTGTATTTGATTTTAAAACTTTGAATTACAGATTCATTCCCTTCCTCCCTTGTCACCCACCCTTACTGGAAAGATAAGCAGTTCAGTATAGGTTGTACATGTGTGGCTAATGCAAAACAATAAAATAGTAGATATGTTGTAAAAGACTGACTATATTTTCCTCCCTCCTATCCCATCTCCCACTTGTTCTATTCTCTACTTTGATCCTGTCCCTTTTGAAAAGTGGGTTCTCCCAACTTCCCTCCCCCTGAGCCTGCCCTCCTTTCCATCATCCCCCTCTCATCACCTTCCCCCTACTCCTGGAGGGTGAGATACCCTATTTAGTGTGTATTTCATTCCCTCCTCAAGCCAAATTCAATGGTAATAAGGTTGACCCATTCCCTTTTGCCTTCCTATTCTTCCCCTCCATTGTAACCATTTCCCTTGCCTCTTCTATATGAGATAGTTTACCCCATTCTCTCTCTCCCCATCTCCTCTTATTATATTCCTCTCTCACCTCTTAATTTCACCTTTTAAGTATCATCCCTTCCTGTTAAATTGGTCCTGTGCCCTCTATGTATACCTGTAAACATATATACACACATTCACATATGTATTCATATGCCTATATACCCTCATATATAGACATATATATTTCTATTCCCTTCAACTACTGAGAAAAGTTTCATAAGTTACAATTATTGTTTTTCCATGTAGGAATGTTAATAGTTCAACTTTGATAAGTTCCTTATGATTTCTTTTCCCTGTTTACCTTCTCATGCTTCTCTTGTTTCTTGTGTCTGAATGTCAAATTTTCTATTCAACTCTGGTTTTTTCAGCAAGAATGCTTGAAAGTCCTCTATTCCACTGAATGACCATATTTTCCCCTGAAACATAGTACTCAGTTTTGCTAGGTAGGTGACTCTTGGTTTTAATCCCAGCTCCTTTGACCTCCGGAATATCATATTCCAAGCCCTTCCATCCCTCAGCTGCCAGATCCTGGATTATCCTGATTGTGTTTCCACAATATTCAAATTGTTTCTTCCTGGCTGCTTGTAATATTCTCTCCTTAATCTGGGAATTCTGGAACCTGGCTATAATATTCCTAGGAGTGTTCTTTTTGGGATCTTTTTCAGGAAGTGATCGGTGAATTCTTTCAATCTCTATTTTGCCCTCTGATTCTAAAACATCAGGGCAGTTTTCTTTGAGAATTTCCTGGAGGATGATTTCTAGGTTCTTACTTTGATCATGGCTTTCAGGTAGTCCAAATAATTTTTAAATTATTTTTCCTGGATCTATTTTCCAGGTCAGTGGTTTTTCCCATGAGATATTTCACATTGCCTTCTATTCTTTCATTTGTTTGGATCTGTTTAATAGCATCTTGGTTTCTCATAAAGTCATTAGCTTCCATTTGCTCCAGTCTAATTCTTTAGCCATGATTCTCCTCATTGAGCTTCTGAGATTCTTTTTCCATTTGGCAAATTTGACTTTTGAAGGCATTCTTCTCCTCATTGCCTTTTTGAGCGTCTTTTGCCATTTGAGTTAGTCTGTTTTTTAAGGTGGTATTTTCCTCAGTCAGGCTGTTGACTCTCCTTTCGTAATTTTCTTGCATTGTTCTCATTTCTCTTCCCAATTTTCCCTCCACTTCTCTTATCTGCTTCTTAAGGTCTTCTATGGCCTATAACCAGCTCGTATTTTCCTTAGAAGCTTTTGGTGCAGGAGTACTGACTTCACTGTCTTCCTCCTGTTCCATGCTTTGCTCCTTTTTGTCCCCCAAATAGGAGTCTAATGTTGGAACCTTCTGTCTGCTTTGTTTCCTTTGCCTGGTCATGTTGCCCCTCAGTCACTTGACCCCTGGGCTTTTTGCCACAGTAGGACTCTGCCACAAGAGAGGGGAGCTTTTGTCCCAAATGCTAGGGTTTTCTCAGCTGCAGGAGGTATTAGATGGGTTCCCTCTCTGAGGTCTCCACATGCTCTGGCAAGCTGGACACACACCCCAGGATCTCCACCCTAGACTACAATCCAGATCCAAGAAGGTTAAAGCAAGAGTGATTACCCCTCAGATTGGTCGCTTGGTCCCCCTACACTCTGCAGGCCAGGAGCTGAAACTGCCACTTGTGGTTAGCTGGCTATGCCAGTGTCTCAGCAGCTTCTTGCCCCAGGGGCAAGAGCCACAAGCTCCCACTTACTGGGTCCCAACGTCCAGACTGCACTGACCTCTCACTTTGTCCTTTGCATCTATGTGTTAATAAATCTGGAAATGGCCATAGCTGCTGCTGATCTGGACTCCCTTCTACCTGCAGGCGACTAGTCAAGCCTGCCCTGGGGCTAAAGCCTCGGAGTGGGGCTGGGCTTGGCTCCCAGAGCCCTGCGCTGGCTGATTCCTGCCAGCCTGCCAGGCTGTCCTCAGTGGGAGGTTAGCTTCTCTGTGTCATTTTGTGGGTTCTGCAGCTCCAAAGTTTTTTCAGAGTCCCCTTTGTACATGGATTGGGGAGGGTGGAAGCCAGAGCCCAGCAGAGGTCCTGCTTCTACTCCACCATCTTGACTCTCCCCCCCACTCTGCTTCTTTTTGTAGGTGGGTGGCAATGATCATCTAAGGATTCAGTGCAGAATTTTTTAATCAACTTCCTGGCTCAGTCTTCATTTCTACACAAAGAAAACTTATCCACTTTCCAGTCCCTGCAGCATTTCTTCTTTGCCAGCTTGAAACCATTCTGTACCATTGCCCCTGCTTTCTATATCTAGCACTCCTATATGCGTTGTCTTACCTTATAAGAAAAGAAGTTCTTAAAAGACAGGGACAGGCTCTTGAAGAGTACCTGGTACATGGTAGACATGTCATAAATTCATTTCAATTGGAGTTTTTTTTTAACATATCATATGCAATTAAAACTGCATATATCAAAGCAACCACCGCAAACATATCCTTCCAGCCAAAGATCAGGGAGTTTTCCTCCTTGGTCTGCAAACAAGAGAAAACTAGAGAGCTTAGTCCCTATTCTCAGAAACTTCCACAGAGAACTAGCTAGTATCCTCCCTAGGGGTTTCCCATTGATAGCAAATTCTCCTGAATTTTTGGAGACCAGACAATGGAGGTGGCTCAGGAACTCAAAGTTCTTCAGCTAATGTCTGTCTGTCTGTCTCTCTCTCTCCCCCTCTCTCCCCTCCAATTTGGAGAAGACAACAGTCCCCTCCTCCAGTTGACCCTGTGTCTACCTCTACTATTTGCTAGATTCTTCAAGCATCTACCACTTGTCCTTTGGCCTACTTAATGTCCAAAGATCACATGGCCTTCCTATTTAAGTCTTTTCATAGATTAAAAAGTTCTAGGACCAGAATCAGGTTAGCTCTAGGTCAAGAGCCATTTGGTGTCCCCCCCCCAACTTCCTAAATGTTAATAGCATTCCATTTCACTGACCCTGGGTACCTCTCCATCTAAGCTTGTTCCCTTCCGGCAAATCAGCTAAGAGACTAGAAGAATAACCACTACATTGTTTGTTTGTTTTCTAATTAAGGAGTAGTCTTAATACTTTAGAGTTCCTTGTCATTTCCACAGAGTTTCTCTTCTGATGTCTTATTATTACATGGAGGTGCCTCTTGGTTATTACAGGCTAATCTAACAGCTTGAAAGCTCTAGAAGACCCTACCAAACTGGAAACTGTAATCCAAGGACTAGTCAAGCTAAGTTTGGAGAGACCCATTGGCAAGTCAGTCAAAGGATGATGTCCATCGTGTTGGGTTTTGGTGGGGGGAGTCTTTTTGGCATCTCTTTAAGATCATCTATTAAATTACAGTAAGGCTTCAATCAATCTATGAATTTTGACTCCTTGAAATATTGAAAAATATAAATAAAATACATTCAAATCATGCTGAAGAAAGGCCATGCAGTATATTTAGTAGAAGGAGCCTGGGGCTGGGAGTCAGAAGATGTGGGTTCTGGTCTTGGTTCTGCTAAAAAAAAAAAAAAACTTGCTGTATAGCTTTAAGCAAGTCACCTTATCTCTCTGGGCCTCTGTTTTCTTATTTGCAAAACAAAAGACTTAACTAAGATTATCTGCACATTTCTTCTCCACTCTAACATGAATGATTCACAGATCTTTTTCTCTGATGACTCAGAAGGCACTTGGAGTATTTCACCACAATGGTCACCACCCATTATAACTGTCCTGTAACTGAGGGAAAGTGCTACCTAATTAATCATGAATAGGCAGCCTGGTGTAGTGGAGGAGGGAAAAGCATTGGATTTGGAGTCAGAAGACCTGGGCTAGAATCTTGGCTATGACACTTACTGGCTTTGTACCTCATTTTTTTTTCCATCATTAAAATGGCAATCACAATATTCTCACTGCCTACGTCACACAGCTGTTGTGGAGAAAGTGCTGGGTAAATTTTAAAGTGCTATCTAAATATGAGATACTATTATTATTATAGACTAGCCAGGTGAATTTTAGCTGTTACCATGACGATCATAGTAATAACAACCAATCAAAACTAGAAATGGAAACGGAAAGAAATGTAAAATTAATAAAAGAGAACATTAACATGGGGATAAAAGGGATAAGGGCAGAAGCAAGAAGGAATAACTGAGGAAATTCCACATGGACCTCATTACTCATTGCCCCCAGAAATATTAGATTATGGAAATAATAGACTATAATAATCATAGTGCAGCTCATATTTACATAGCACTTTGCAATAGCTATGTAGAGGACCTACAGAAAGTATTATTTATTATCACAATGTTACAGAAGAAAAGGAAGATCAGAGAGGTGAATTATTTATGAAGTAATCAGAAGCTTGGAGGCTTGCCCACAGGCACATGGCTAGTAAACAAAAGAATCTGTATTTGAACTCAAGTCTTTTAACTCTCAAGTCCATGACACTTTGCACAACATTAAAATGCTTTCAAACAATCAGATGGCCTTGGAGTCAGGAAGACCTGTCTCAGACATTTCCTTGCAATATGATCCTGGGCAAGTCACTTAAACACTCTATGCCTTGGTTTCCTCATCTGTAAAATAGGGATAATCATAGCAACTACCTCACAAGGTTTTTATAAGGATCAAAGGAGATATTATATATAAGGCACTTTGAAAATCTTAGTTTTATATACATTCTAGAAATTATTATTAATCGAAATGCTCATTTTATGAAAGAAGAAACTAAAGTCCAAAGTGGGAACTCATTTGCCCCCGTTCATGCAACTATTGAGTTATAGGACCAGGATTGCAACCCAAGTCTAGTTCTCGATCCTCAATGTCACCCTGGTTTGTAGGGACTCTGTATCTGGGGTTGTCTGTAAGAACAGGTTTCATCTTGAGGCAAGGAAAAACTTCTGAATAATTTGAGCTGTTTTTAAGTGGAATGGGCTGCCTCTGGAGGTCTCCAACCAGAGGCCGGAGGACTACTTGTTAGATACATTGTCAAAAAGATCCTTGGGCTTCCCAAGTGAGATGAGATGGTCTTTCAGGTCCCATCCAACTCTGAGTCTTTGTGCTTACCTGAGTGTTCACTTGATTCTTCTCTGTGATCATTAAATGCAACATGGCGGATGCTATGGAGAAAGCACTGAATTAGAAGACCTATGTTCAAAATCCACTTCTTCCATTTGCTACTTGTATGATGATGCCAAGCAAGGCAATTTCCCCTCTCTGGATCTCATTTTTCTCATCTGTAAAACAAAGCAGTTTAATAAGAACAAGGGTTCTTTTAAAAAAAATTTCAGTTATGAATTCTCCGCCTTATTGAGTCATGCTAAGCATATTTCTGCATTAGCCATGTTCTGAAAAAAATAAACCAAAATAAAGAAGTGAAAAAATATGCTTTAATTTGCATTCTAAGTCCTTCAGTTCTCTATTTGGAGGTTGATAGCATTTTTCATCATGAGTCCTTTGTGGTGGGTCATTGTTAAAGTTGCTAAGTCTTTCATAGTTGACTGTAACATTCCTGTTACTATATACATTGTTCTTCTGGTTCTGCTCACTTCACTTTGCATTAGTTCATATAAATCTTCCAGGTTTTTCTGAAACCATCCTGCTCCTCATTTCTTACAACACAATAATATTCCATTACAACCATAATTTGTTTAGCTGCTCCCCACCCCATCCCCCAATTAATGGGCATCCTTTGAGGTTCCAATTCTTTACCACCTCAAAAAGAGCTGCAATAAATATTTTTGTACCTATCAGCCCTTCTCCTTTTTCTTTGATTTCTTTGGGTATAGACTAAATAACAGTATTGCTGGGTCAAAGGGTATGTACAGTTTTATAGCCCTTTGGGCATAGTTCCAAACTGTTCTCCAGAATGGCTGGATTAGTTCACAACTTCACCAACAAAGTATTTGTGTATGTATTTTTCTACATCCTCTCCAGCATTTGTTATTTTCCTTTTCTGTCACCTAAGCAATCTGGTGAGTAGGAAATAGTACCTCAAATGATTGAGGTAAAGTGGTTGTTTTAATTTGTATTCCTCTAATTATTAGTGATTTAGAGTATATCGAGGGTTCTTAAATTTTTAATGTCCTGGATTCCTTCAGCGGCCTGGTGAAACTTATGGGCCCCTTTTCAGAATCCTGGTGTCTTTTTAAACAATTGAAGAAAATATTAAATTTCAGCTAAAGGTTAGTGAATATAAAGATGGGATGTTTTTCCCATTCATGTTCTTCACAGACTGCCTGAAATCTAATCTCATGCCTATAGGGGTTTTGGGGCTTATGAACTCCAGGTTAAGAGTCCTTGGACTAGAAACTCTATAAAATGTCCTCCAGCTTTAAGATGCTTATGACCCCACACTAACTGTCATCCCACTAAATTGAGGTTTCCATATCATTTCCAACATTGTCTCTTCAGCTCAATTTCACACACATACACATCCCCTAAAAAGAAAGAAAAAGAAAAGAAAGAAGAGAAAAGAAAATAGAAAAGGGAAGAGAAGATAAAAGAATCTTTGGCACTCCACAAAGAAATTTGACATGTTCAATTGTATCTGAATTTCTGGAAAACAACTATTCAGCATCACTAATTTAGGCTTTCAGACTAATTTACATTTCCAGATTGTGTCAAAAAAACTACCACATTCTTCAGAGTCTAAATTGCATCTAACAAAAATCAGATTGCTTCTGCCAATCTCCAGCAACAAAACATGAAGTTGTCATTTTTGCCTAAGTAAGAGGGTATTCAGGAAGTTCTAGGGAGGATGTTGAATTGGGTAATTTAGGTTCCTCTTGGCGATTTCTAAATGCTTCACTGCAGTCAGTAACATTTAATGACATTGTCTTTTGATTAGTTGAACATCAAGTTCTCCTTTCCTCCCCTTATTCCTTTAGTTTTCAAAAGATATGAGGAACATGTCATCTGAATACACTTCAGGAAAAAAAAAGCATTAAAACAATTGAAGCCTGGTAACAAAGAGACTCTACAGCCTAGGGTTTTCCATAAAACAGGCTTTCAATTACAGGTGCTTATTATTTTCATTAGCTGTTGTCTTTCAGTCATTTTTTCAGTCACGTCCAACTCTTCATGATCCCATTTGGGGTTTTCTTGGCAAAGATACTGAAGTGGTTTGCCATTGCCTTCTCCAGCTCATTTTAAAGATGAGGAAACTGAGGCAAATAGGATTAAGTGACTTGCCTAGGTCACACAGCTAGTGTTTGAGGTTGTATTTCAATTCAGGTCTCCCTGACTCCCAAATTATCTGATCTATCCACTGTACTATTAGGGGGCAAATGAAATCCACTTTGCAAATTGTGAAATAGCCTTTCGCTTTCTGAATATTTGTCATAATAACTTTTATATGCACTTAGAAAATGGAGTGTCATAGCTGAAAGGGAACAAAGAACACAAAATATAGAAGGTAAGAGCTGGGACCTTAGAACATAAAATCATAAAATGTTAGAAGGGGAAGAAACCTGAGAATTTACAATGTCAGAGCTGGAAGGGTCTTTAGATCATATAACAAAGGATGTTAGTGCTAGAAAGAATCTTGGGTCCCAAAATAAAGAATGTTAGAACTGGAAGAGAGTGGGGATCATTTAATCCTTATTTTACTGATGAAGCTGAAACCCAGAGAGGATAGGTGATTTTACCAAACTCACAAATGGAACTGGTGACAGAGTCCAGATTAAAACCCAGGCCTTCAGATTCCTCTTCCAATGCACTTTTCACTACATTGGGCTGATCTTATGTCCTTGGCAAATATTATACCACGTTTTCAAATCTCTGATTTGTAAGACTCACTTTTTTTCATGAACCCTATCCACATTAGTCCATGCTGATTTCTTATTTTTTAAACTACTCTAATCTTTATTGTCTCTACTAATATTTTATTTTATTTTTCTATTATTTTCTTTTATGTGTCTTAATCTTGACTCCACAACCAGACCACAAGGTTCCCAATAGGTACAGGATACATTTCTTTGGTATTTTCTGAAGTATCTACTTCAGTGTTAGGCACATAATAGGTAGACAAATACCTCTTAATAGGAATGTCAAATGGCTGTTAATTACCTAAATGTAGAAAACTATCAATATTTAAATGCATCTCAATCTTGAACTCCATGCAAAATCACTGTAGCTAGGTCTTGATTACCGTGGACAGTGAATCCCATGAAGTGGTTGCTTTATTCAAATTTACACTATTCAAAGTTGTATACGTAAAATCTGGCAATTGGTTCTATAGCCCAGTGGAAACAGGTAGTGTGAATTCAAATAATGAGATCATTTCATGGGATTCGTTATTTGCACGAATCAAGTTACCTAGCTGTAACTGGTAATTACTGATAACAGTTTATAACAAATAGGTTTGGGGTGGTGTAGGGGGAAGGAGGGAAAGTGATGCTGACTTTAGGTCCCTATCACCAAGGCAGGTGCCCCTGCACAGATTAAGAGCTTGCCCTAAGGATCATTTGGGGCATTGTTATGCAGGGAATTCTCCCCTCCTGAAGACAGAGACTGTTTTTTGCCTCTTTTTTGTATCCAATGCCTGGCACATCATAGACACTTAATAAATGTTTATTGATGGTTTAATTGATTGAGGATTTTAAGCGGAAGACAGGTGACCACTTACAGGTGTTATTGTCAGAATGATGCAAGCATCAGAGAATCCATTGTGGCCTAGTAGCAAAGCATTCTGGACTTAGGGTAAGGATACCTAGGTGCAAATTCTGTCTCAGATATATAGTTATTAGCTGCGCAAGCACAAGCAAATCACTCAGTCTTTCAGATCCTCACTGCCCTCATTTTGAAAACAGGAGTGATGACATTACCTACCTTACAAGATTGTGGTGAGGACAGAGCTTCATGAACCTTAAATTCAACAGACTGGATAGATAGACAGATAAATAGATAGACAGACATATACACACACACACAGATAGATAGAAAGATATATAGATACATGGACAGAGACAGATAGAGAGAGAGTTAAATAGATATATGGACAGGCACGTATAGATGGAGAGAGAGATGGAAATAAATATATGTGCATGTATAGTTATATATGACATATATGTGTAGTAGAGCATTTATGTATATAGCTGCAAGATATTGTCCAGGGAACTACTCACTACTCAGCTTCTAGCAAGAAGAAGCTAGGAGGGTATAAAAGAATTGGGGTTCTTTGGAGTGTATCCTTTACACTATACATATGGTTGTGCTTCTTCCAACTCAAAGTTCCATTAGTACAAATTATTGTGTTCTTTGTTTTTTTCCCCAACTGAAAGCTCTATAAGTGCTTAGTGAATCATCTCTCTAAGCAGGTAAATGTCATCGTTCCTGCCTACTCTGATGAGTAAATGAAGACACCCTCACATTATCCAGAAAAAAAGCAGATTCCAACCTATTTGGGGAAGAGGGACACCTGAAATAGCAGAGAGTCAAGATGATACACAGTCTCATGAGGTTCAACCACTCATCATCTGATCTTTGGTCTCAATGGTTCTACACTAAGTCTGTGACTCACTAGCTGTGGGACCTTAATCAAGTCATTTGATTTCTCTGTGTCCTGGTTACCTCATCTGTGAAATAAGATAATAACCCTTGTACTGCATACCTCACAAGCCTGTGACCATGAAATGATGCCAGCTTTAGGTATTTAGCTAAAGTAGACAAAGGCCTGGATTTAATTCCAGCTCTGCCTCTAATTAGCTAAACAACTTTAGGCACTTCACTGAGCACTAATAATTCACGTCTATAACCTTGAGATTTACAGAGCATTTTCTCACAACAAACCTGGGAAGAAGATTGTTACTATTAATCCTATTCACGAAAGAGGAAATTAAGGCTCAGACAAATTAAGTGACTTGCCCATGGGCACACAGCTGGTGTCAGAACTGGGACTGGGATTAGAACCCAGATCTCCCAACTCTTCCCAATATAATATGATACTTCTTTAGGCCTTCACTTCCTCTTCTGAAAAATGAGATTGATGGACTAGATCTCTGTTAGTATAATTTACATATATATGTATATATATATATATTTAATAAAAAAAAGTTTCAGAGCTGAAAGGGAGCTCAAAAGACCATCTAATCCAATTAATTTTATAAAGAAAGAAATGAGAGTCCCAAGGAAATTGATCTGTACACAGTGACAGAGGTGGAATTTGAACCCAGGACAACCAACCTTTCCAGACCCATACAACACTAATATTTCTGATGATGCTATTATTGTCATTCTTATTATTCATTCTCATTATTATACTTATTATTATTGCCTTTCAAATGTTTAATCCAAGGGTGGAGAAACTGTGGTCTCCTAGGTCCTTGAGTGTAGTCTTTTTTTTTTTTTAAGCAATTGGGGTTAAGTAACTTGCTCAAGGTTACATGGCCAGTTATTTCTGGGTGTGATGCTGAGTATCTGAGCCCAGATTTGATCCAGGTCATCCCGACACTGGAGCCGGTGCTCTTACTTGCTGAGCCACCTGGCCACCCCTAAGCAATTGGGGTTAAGTAACTTGCTCAGGGTTACACAGCCAGGTGTTTCTGGGTGGGAGCTAAGTGTCTGAGCCCGGGATTCGATCTCCAGGTCTTCTCAACACTGGAGCTGGTGCTCTTACTCGCTGTGCTACCTGGCCGCCCCTTGAGTGTAGTCTTTTGCCTCAATTCAAGTTTTACAGAATAAATTATTTTATTAAGGGGATTTGTTCTGTGAAGTTTGGATTCAGTCAAAGGGGTGCACTTGAGGACCTAGAGGGTTACATGTGGTCTTGAGGCCAAAGGTTCCCCACCCCCTGGTTTAATCAATCAGTCAATCAATCAAAAAGATATTTATTAAGAACCTGCTATGTGAAAGATGCCATTATGGGAAATATAGACAAATAAAAGGAATGACAACTTTGGCCTCAGGGACTTTACAATCTAGTTGAATTTTGACAATACTTTGAATACTTTAAACATTTCAAGAATCTATGATTTTATCATAGCTCCAGCCTTTTCCCTACAAAGCCCTACTTTGATTCACCATGTTATGGACATGGGGGTGGAATTCAGGGAACTACCTGAAGGTTATAGGGTTATAGGTATAGAATTCAGCCTCCACCATGCTAGAAAGGAATTAAGTACTCTCCTGGCAATGGTTATGTCTACCTTCCAAGGCCTAGCCTAGGAAAACACAAAGGATCACATCACTAGTAAGCCAGTCACCTGGAAATTAATTCTTTGTCTATAACCACTCCTGAAACAAAGAAAATATATAGAATATCTCCAGTCCTATGTGACTTGAGAAGTAGTTTGGTAGGAAAAGGGACAGAGTGTTAATAACCACATTAAAAAGACAAACATTAACAGGGTACTTTTGAGATCCTTGCACAATGAATATTAAATAGACATACTATTTAAAGGAGTGAGTTGGGTGAACCTTCACATTCTCATCATGAAACCAGAAGACAAGAGGAAATTGCAGCTAAATGTAGGGATGGTTCACAGGTTCTCATTGGAAAGGCAATTAAAGGAACTGACAGAGTTAATTTTATCATACAACCAAAGGCAAAAGAGGCATTATTTCATCGACCTTTTGGTCATTTTGTATTTCAGTGTTCATGATATATTTATTGGCAAAAATAATCGAAACTTATATGTCAACATCTGTTGCAGAAGATGAAGAGATTAAGAAATTCTGTGAAGAATTTGAAGATTCTCCAATTAAATCATGATACATTCTGATACTTGGTGATTTCAATGCAAAGGCAAAGGGTAGTGTGACAATAAATGTCAGAAAATACAGTTAAAGAGATAAGAAAAGAGAGGCCAGAGAGTTGGAGCATTCACAGAAGCCCCACATATATCAATAAATCAATGTATCTATAGATAAAAACATACACGTCTATAAATACAGATATATCAAGGTCTTTTCTTGGAAGGTGCTGGACATAGCAAGCAACAAATAATGTAACAAAATTGAAACCCATAAGATTTTTATGGGAAATTAACTGATTACTACTGTGGAAGTTATTCATGAATCAACTGTATAAATGAATCAGTCCATTGACTTGAGCCAATTATTGAAATCAGCTTCAAACCACAATAAAGAGAAAACACATGGCATGCATTTGAGACCATTTCAACTTGACCTATTTAAATTAAGTGTTAAAGCCAAAAACAGGAAATGGGTGGAAGAATACACATTGATGTGGATTATAACCATTATGAAGTTTGAAGTATATAAATCAAGTATTATAAAGAGAAGATCCAAAGATAGTCAGGAGACAAAATTGCCTCAGCCAGCAAAGACTTGATTTCCTTGCCAAGCAGAACAATATAGTTAGTAGCCAAGGACAACACTGGCATAGAAATAAACTTGTTTTTTAAAAAAAAAAAATCTAACAAAGAAGATAGTTGAAGAAAACTTGGGGAAATACCCAACTAATTAAAGTCAACTCAGGAACATTTAAGGATGAAATTGGAAAGCCAGCAAATGGACAAAAAAAAAATGAGAAAGATCAACAAAGACTTTTATAACAAAAATTTTTCACTGTTGAGAACTGTTGAGCTACCTGGGAGCTATCACTTGGACTAGCATGATCTCACAGTCCTAGCTGTTTCACAGAAATAAGGCTAAAGGACACTGAAGAAAACAAAGATGGAAAGAGTGATAAAAGTGAGGCTACAATCCCATCACTACCACTTAATACCTGAGTGGCTATGGGCAAGGTCACTTTTCCTTTCTGGGACCCAGTTTTCTCCTCTGTAAGAAAAGGATAATAATAGTCAAACAATCTACCTCACTCTTTATTGTCACGTGTGTGATTTGTTAGCCTTTAAACTATGTAGAAGTAAAACTTGTTCTGAGTATTATTTCCTGGAGGCAAACGGGCCAGCAGCTTTTGCTGCAATCTCAGGTCTCTGATGGCAGGACCAAAATACTGCAGAACTTTGTTTTTCTTAATCACCAGGGACAAAAGGGGTGTGATGAAAAAGGGATGGAGAGAGTGAGGAGGGAGTGAGGAAGAGATGGAAAGGATGATGGAGTGGGGAAGAAGGAATGTGAAGAGGAAGGGATGGAGTGAGCGATGAGTAAGGGAAGAGGAAAGACAGGAGAGGAGAGAACAGAACAATGGGAAGGAGAGAGACAGAAACAGAGAGAGAGAGAGGTAACACAGCATTGAGTACAGAATTCCAGAGCTGCGGCCACACTCCAGCTGTGTTTGAAGAAGAGGGGGCATTGCACAGCTATACTGACTAGGATTCCATACTTTTCGGAAGTTTGATAAGAGGGCGCATGAGAAACTCAGAAAAGCCTAGGATTTTGAAGACTGTCTGCGTGAATACAACAGGGCTCCGGCTATTAGAAAGCCTTATTCTGGTCTCTAGACTAATTAACTTAAATTGGGTTGAACTGGACTCCAAGAGCAAGCTGCATTAGCAAGGGATCTCCGTGGCCAGCTGCTCAAACCCTCTATTTTACAAAAGAGACTTCATGGGGCTGAACCAAGGGCCCTCGTGGCAAACCTGGATTCCAGCACCAGCTCGCCCAGGGGCCTCTGTACAATGATGGGGCAGACTAGAAGATGCCCAGGTTCCCCTCTCGCTCCAGCTCTCTGCCAACCCGGGCCTCTGAAGCCGCGTGGAGGGAGGCGCCACGAGGAAACCCCGTCAGCGAATCAGAAACTTTTGCCCAGCGCTGACTCGGGCTTCCTGCGCTCTCTGGCTCCCAGGTCGCTGAGTGGTGGAGGCGGTGGGAGGGGGCGGGGCGTAACCTGATGGACAGCCGGATCGGGCCTCTGGGCACGCGGCGCCCTGTTGCAGCGTTCAGCAGGCCGGCTCTGAATGGAACGTTGCGACGGGGCGGGGTGGAGCGGGGCGGGGTCTCGGGGGCGCCGGGGTAGATTGTGCTTCTCGGCTGCCGGCTGGCCAGTCTGCGTTTAGCCGTCGCGCTGCAGCCTCTTGCTGTTGCAGCTGCTGCTGCTCCCGCTGGCTGGGGCCGAGGCTGCGTGTGGCCCGGCGCACGCAAGCAAAGCTCGGGCTCCGGAGCCAAACCTCGCGGGCCGCGCCAGAGCCGGGCTTCCCGGGCAGGCTGACTCCTCCCGCTGGCCTGGGGTAAGTCTTGTCCCGCGGAGAGAGGAGAAAATAATCATGGGGGGCACTTCGTAGAGAGGACTTGGAGGACCCGGCCCCCTTACACTTCAGCACCAGTTACTTCTACTTCTATAGCGCTTTCTGGATTACAAAGCTCTTGCCTTTCAATAACCCCGTGATGTAGGCTGTAGATTTACGTTTGCCCCCATTTTACAGATGAGGAAACTGAGGCTCAGAGAGCTGATTGTGATCTGCGGGTAGCCACAGTGTATCCTGGTTCTAAGTCCGGCACTTTTTACATCCAGCCCTGCCCCCTTCCCAGGAATATTAGCGCTGGAAGTGGCCTTTAAGATTACTTTGTATCTTCGGGGCCAAGCACTTAATAGGTGCCCAATAAATGCCGGTAGAATTGAACCCTTCGTTTTGCAGTGTGGCCAAGGATGCTTAGGTCGCTCTTTGGCTGTCAGGTCCGTGTTTGGGAATTGCCTCTGTCCGTGACCCCTTCCCACTAAGGGCATATTCTAAACAGGCGAGTCCCGAGAGTGCTTCTGGTTTGTGTCTATGCCCGAGGTATGCCTGGCTTCCCATAGGAGAGGGGGACAAGTGGGTAGGGAGAGCAACCATCTCTCCCAGGTCTGTGCATCCCTTCTCTACAACAGCCTCAGCACCGTCGGAGCTGCTCTAAGCTGTATCTTGTTATCGGTCCCTCTAGTGCTCTGGGGACTCTCCATTCTCCTATTTCTGTCCCGATATAAGGGCTGTGGGTTAGCATTTAAAAGAACAGGTAGCAGATCCAGTTGAAGGGCTTTTGGCCATACCTCTCCTCTCAGCCCTTTGATCCGTGACCCTTTTAACTACCAGAGGGAGTGGCAGGAAGGGGAGGCTGCTTTGCTACCTACCTGTCCTGTAAGTAGTGGTGGCCCTAGTAAAGGAAGAGTGGAAAACAGAAAGCTAGAAAACTGGTAGCTGTTGTCAAGTGCATTTTGGAGACTGAAAATCATAGAAGTGGGACCCTGGGAGTACCCAAAACCACCCTTCTTGATAGATTTGTCTTCTCTTTTCCCCTCCTCAAACTTAGAAGTTCTCAACTTAATTCCAGGGCCTTCCCTTTGTTAATTATTTCCTTTTTATCCTGTATATAGCTTGTTTTGTATATTTTTGTTTGCATGTGTCTGCCCCCCTTAGATTGTAAGCTTCATGAGGGCAGGGTCTGTCTTTTGCCTCTTTTGGCATCTCTAGCACAGTTCCTGGGACACAGTAGGTGCTTAAAAAATGTTTATTGAATTGAAGTGATGCTGAATTTTCCAGAATGGAGTAGAATAATAGAGACACCTTCCGTTTCCCTAACTATAAAATGAGGGAGTTATATCCAGTGGTCTAGAACTTAACTAGCTCTGAATTCTATAAACAAATTGAGAAGGTTATATTGCATTTTCTCTCCAAGCTCCTTCCTTTTAAGGTATCTCCTCCTCTAGCATTTTAAACTCAGCCTAATGAAACGTAGTGTTACTAGGGCTTTCTCCCTGCTCTGTCTCCTTTTCAGGTTTTTTGGTTTTTTTGAGCAGATGCTGAACTATTTTCTGTTGCTTTCCTGGGCTTCAGAACAGAAAACCTGCTTAAGTATGGCTTGATTTTATTCCTGCTTTGTCAGTGATGGTTTAGGGTTTCATTGGGTTGACTTTTTCCATGATAAAGCTTCTGCTTTGGTGGGGGAAGGGGAGACAGAGGGCGTCATTATGCAGTAGAAAGCCCTGCTTTTGGACTCAAAGCACATGCTTTCATGTCCCGTCCCTGCCACTGGCCACTCATGTTACCTTGGACCAATCGCTTCATCTCTGTAGGTCACAGTTTCCTAGATGATACCTACATTCCCTTCTAGCTCTAAATTTATGAAAATCCCTATTTATCAATACATGCTCTCTTTTAGTTTGTACCTGTGATTCATAGGATCTTAGACTTTACAGAGGAAAAAACCTAGGCCCTAAAAGGCTAAGTACCTCACTCAAGGCCACAGAGTTACTAAATAGCAGAGCCTTAAAGAGTTTTAAAACCAGGTCCTCTGATTGCAAATCAATGTTTTCATTTGTTTTGTTTTGTTTTTTCCCCTTTCTTCTACACCCTTATTTCATTTACTTTGACCAAACTAGGGTAGATAGCTTCCTCCTCTGTGAAAAGAGAGGATAGGACTAAATGATCTTGAAAGCTTTTCTGGTCTTGAATTCCAAGGGTTTCATTTTTGGTTTCCTATGAGTGAGTTCCCTTTGGTTTAACTGTCCTACCTTGTTAAGCTCTTAATACTTGAAGGCAAAAATAAGCAACTCAGATCCACCAAGGACATTGTAACCTTTTTTCATAGAGAAACAAGTCAGAGATCAGAGCACAAGTCCAGTATCCTGTTAATTGAAAGGTCCTCTGAATGTACAAAATTGATTGCCACAGAGATTCTCCAAAATGAAACCTTTTGTCCCTTGACCACTACTCTGTGCATTGGTCAGTGAGAGCTCCCTGTTGTAACACAGAGAAACTGGTAACAGCATAACATCAATTATTATATTATATACCAAGATATGATATCTTGGGTATGTATATGTTATGTTATATCATATTATGTCATATTGTATTGTATTATATCACATCTTATATCATGTCATATTGTATTTTAGCATATCATTTCATATTATATTATATTACATATTACTAGATACTATCTCCCTGGGGAAGGAGAGACATAAAATCCTAGACATAATCTTTGAGAATATATAAGTTTCCATATTTTTGATGTTCAGATGAGATGAAAGTATGCCTTTTCGTTTACTGGGAAAAATGTTCACCCCTTTGCCTCTCTGACTAGTACCAGCCTGTTACAGACAGTATTTCTGTCTTCCAGGGCCTCGCCTAGTGAAGCTGCAGAGACTTATCTCTAGCTATTAAGAAAGTTAAGGTTAAGGAAGAAGTCTTCTACCAGGATTTCTGTGGCATCCCAGGGTCACTTATTATGACAGGGAGGGGGAGAGAAGGATGAGAGCTGCATTGGCATTGGTGGAGAGGATACCAGCACCGGCCAAGTCACAGCTGCCCCAAGAGCACAGCTACTCTCCTGCTAGAGTATGTTCAGGAATGCATTAATTGCCCGCACCCCAAAACTTGTAGTTAGTTTCACTCTGTTGTTGTTATTACTGTTGATCTTCCCCATTTAAAAGGAACTGGACACCAGCAAATGAAGGACAAACAGGAACTTAAATAAAAATCAAGCTGACAGGAAAAGGGAATATCCATTCTCCCCATTAGATTGTAAGCTCCTTGAGGGCAGGGACGGTCTCTTACCTTTTTATGTGTCCCCAGCACTTGCTTGGCCCAGTGCCTGGCACATAGTTGGTGCTTAATAAATGTTTCTTCATTGAACCCAGATTTCTACTTCTCCTACTTTCACATTCCTGAATCAGATGATGATGATAAAAACAACAACAACAATAATAGTATTTACATGGAGCTTTAGAGTTTGCCAAGGTTTTTTTGTTTTTATCAGGGTTTTGGGGTCATGTCTCTCTTGAGAGAAGCTAGTAGACAAAATACCGAATTTGGTGTAGAGAGACTCATCTTCCTGAGTCCAAATCTAGTATCAGATATTAGCTGTGTGACCCTGGGCAAGTCACTTAACCTTGTTTGCCTTAGTTCCTGCATCTGTAAAAAATGAGCTGGAGAAGGAAATAGTAAACCACTCCAATATCTTTGCCAGGAAAGTCCCAGATTGAGGCACACAGAGTCAGACACCACCGAAATGACGCACCCACAGATCTGTCGTAATCCTCACAATAATCCTGAAATGTAGGTGCTCTTCTCTCCATTTTACAGATAAGGAAGCTAAATTTGAGCAAGTCTAAGTGACTTGCCCAAGATCATATACCCAGTAAGGATTTATTGTGCGATTCGAACTCATGTCTTCTTGACTCTGAATCTAACACACTATATATTATGCCACCTAGCTGCTTCCATGTTGGGATCGAATTCCCTGCCTGTTCTTAGATGAACATTCTAGAATTGGAAGGTATATTAGAAATCATGTAGTCCAACCCTCTCTTTTCCCAGAGAAGGAAACTTTGGCCCAAGGAAAGTGACTTACCAAGGGTTATACAGGTGGTCAGTGTCAGAGGCAGGATTTGAACCTGGGCCCTCTGACTCAAGTTCACTCTCCTTATTTCTTTCAAGGTTTAATGTGGGTGCTATGACCTCTGCTTTCCTAGCCCCCTCAATTGGAGGTCTTCTCATTCTTCCCAGATTTTTCTAATGAAAATGGGCTGAATCTCTTCCTGCCATACTTTATAGAACACCTTACTATTTGTAACAAACATTACTATTTGTAATAATTGTACACGTGGTATTTTTCTCTACTCACACTCCAGGCCCTTTGCTCTTTCCTCTATGTCACAATGACTCAATTTAATTTTTAAAAAAATCAAAAACTTAAGTCTGTGCCACAAGATTTAAGTAAATGTACTAAGTTTGAAATGGAATAAAAAATAAAAATAAGACACAGTATAGAAAGGCCCTGGTAATGTATTCTAATTCAGGGTTAACACAGACACACTTTTTTTTTTTTCTGAGTTTGTTGTTTTGGGCAAGTCATTTAACCTCTGTTTGCCTCATTTTCCTCATCTGTAAAATAGTAACGCCTACTGCCCAGGGCAGTTGTGAGAATCAAATAAGATAATATTTGCAAAGGTCTTAGCATAATGCCCAATATAGGGTAAGTGCTATATAACTAATGGTGATGATGATGGTGATGATTTTGTTTGCACTATCACTGTTCTCTCCCATCTCTGACTCATCTTTCACACCTTATATAAGTTGCATCCCTTCTCTAAAACTCATCTGAGAGTTTCCTCATCTGTAAAATAAGGGGATTGGACCAAATCAAACCAAAATTCTTAACCACACCAGAACGGTGTAGATTTGCCAGTTTAGATAGAAGAGTGTTAAAGGAAATAAACAAGAAATAAGGTTGGAAAAATAGATTGGAGCCAGATTACAGGGAGGACTAAGGGGCTCACTTTTTAGGCATTAGTCCTTAAAGGACCAGGCATGGTTTTTGAGTAGGGGAGTATATTAGTCAGGGTTGGAGATTGGAGGACACAGCTGTTTTTCTGTTTTTAAAATCCTCTGTGTGTCTGTGTAAACGTGTTCACTAACCACAAGCTTGTGCGTACTCCTGCCTTGTGGTGATGCTGAGGCCCTCTTTTCATCTTTGAAGTACACGTGGGCATGGATGATTCTCTGATTTCCCCACAGATGTTATGACTCTGGGGTTTTATACTGAGGAATACAAAGAATGATAAAACCCAAGCCGTCTTTAGATACAGATAGGTCAGATAAGAATAAGTACAGGAGTTGTTAGGAATCCTTTGGAGTCAAAGATTATAGTCGTGGATGTTCAGTCAAATCTCTAGCTGTAACTGTTTGTGATTCCTTCTACCTTCCTTGAGTGAAGGGGCTGATATAATCAGCCTGCATAAGGTGGCAAGAACACAGTACTGTTGTTGTGTAGTCATGACCAAGTCTTTATGACCCCATTTGGAGTTTTCTTGTAAAGATACTGGAGTGATTTGCCATTTCCTTCTCCAGCTCATTTTACAGGTGAGGAAACTGAGGCAAACATGGTTAAGTGACTTGCCCAGGGTCACACAGCTAGTAAGTATCTGAGGCTGGATTTGAACTTAGGAAGATGAGTTTTTCTGACTCCAGGCCCAGTGCTCTAAGTACCACCTAGCTTCCCATGGGACTAGGAAGATTATATTGGTAAGTGGTTAAGGTTGTGGTATTTTAAAGATGAAAGGGACTAGAGAGGTCATTTAGCCCAGAGATTCTTAACCTTTTGTTGTTATGGACCTCTCTTTAGGGTAGTCTAGTAAAGCCTATTAATCCCTTCTCAGAATTATGTTTTTAAATTCCGTAAAGCAAAATGTATAGGAAACCTCTTATGTGCAACGCACAGTGTTATGTGTCAAGAGAGATACAAAGATTAATAAACTGTAGTCCCAGCCTTGATGGAGCATATATTCAAGGAGTCCCGGCTTCCCAGGGCATTTAAATACATCAGTTTTCTTCTTTATTGTGAAATTACCATTCTGATGATCATTCCTGCCTTTTTAGAAAAATAATTTTTGAGCTGTTTCTTCTGAATGCTACGTACAGTTTAAATTTGTATTGATAGTTCACATTCCAGCCAGATTAGACTATGAGCTGCTTCTCTTACTTGAAACACTGCCTCCTCCCTCCATATTGGCACAACCTATCTCCTGTCCCTAAGAGACAGTGTGTTTCGGTGGAAAGAGTGTTGGATTCAAAAACAGGACTTGGGGTCAATTCCTGGCTCATTCCCAAGGAATTTACATACCACTGTGGTCTTGGAGTTGGCTGGGACACTGATGTGCGGTGATTTGCCTTAGAGTCACAGACCTGAACTCAGGTCTCCCTGCCTCCAAGGCTGATCTTGTACCCAACACACTATGCTAACCTTTCCAATTTATAAATGAGAAAGAGGAAGTAAATTATACAAGTTCACAAATTAAGAGTAGGGAACTAGAACCCAAGTCTTTTGATTTCATGTGGAATCATGGTCAACTTCATTTGAACGGAACCAGTTGTCTTTGCCTGGGTGGGCAGTGACCGAACACCACTGCCGTTCTCATTGCTTATTTTTACCTTCTAAACAGCTGGGTGCGTGTTTTGTGAAATTCTCTGGTTAGTAAATATAGTTTCACATTGATTTCTGCAGAAGTTGCAGCATGTGGCTGACATTCTTCCAGGACTTGAATCCATTTAAAGGTTGTGACTAGCTTATTCCCTCAGTGTCCAGGTTTGGCCTCCAGGGCCTATATTCCAAATGATCCCTTTAAAAAAATATTACTGTGTACATAGGAGTAATTTTCCATTGTTGTTGCTGTTGGTAGTATTAGTAGTATTTTCTAAGATTAAGTGAACTTATTTGCATGGTGGTCTCACAAAAAGGGATAAATTTGAATGAGAGGTGATTCCTATTGGAAATCACAGAGACTCCTATGGAAATAGGGAATTGAGGGCAGTTTTCAAGGTTCTGTATTGTGGTGGAAACTCCTCATGGAAGACACTTGTGGCATTATATAGAGTGGAAGAAAGCACCATAGACTTAGAACCAGAGGAGTGGGGGTCCAGTCCTAGCTCTAGCTCTTGTCTTCTGTGTGACCTTGGATCAGGGTGTGATATAAAGAGCACTGAATTTAGACTGAGAGGGCCTTACTTTGATTCTTGGCTCTGATACTTCTTGTTGTTTGTCCTTCGTCCCTCAAAGAGGACTATGACATTAGGGAGGTGATGCCATGACATGCAAGTGAATTGGATTTAAGTGGGGCAGGGCCGTGCAAAGTCACCAGCCTCATTTTTTTCCTCTGGAAGGAATCTGGGCTCAGTGGCAAGACATAAATCAAGATGACCGGAGAGGCCCTCCCCCCCATACTTACCTATATGACAAGTCATTCAAATTTCCTGACCCTCAGTTTCCTCCATCACAAATTGAGGTAGTTGAACTAGATGCTGTTGGAGGTGCCTTCAAGCTCTGTTGAGATCTCTGATCCTGAGGGACCAAAGTGTTCTTCCTAAAGCATAGGTGTGAACATATCACCCCCTCCCCACCTCAATAAACTCCAGTGACTCCCTAATTAAATACAAAATCCCCCCTTTGGCTGTAAAGCCCTTCACAACCTGGCCCCTTCCTACCTTTCCAGTCTTTTTACACTTCACCCCTCTTCGTGTATTTGACAGTCCAGCAACACTGGCCTTCTTGCACGTGGCACTCCCATCTGGAGAATCCATGCCTTTTCACAGTCTGGGCCCTTTCCCAGGAATGTTCTCCCTCCTCACTTCTACCTCCTGGCTTCCTTCAAGACTCTGCTCAAATCCCACCTTCTACAAGTAGCCTTTTCTAGTCCCCTTCCTGCTGCTAGTGCCTTCCCTCCAAGATAACCACCCACTCACATGGCATATATCTTGTCTGGATAGAGTTTGTTTGTTTCTATTAGAATGTGAGATCTTTGAGGTTGAGAATGGTTTTGCCCTTCTCTGTCTCCCCCAGCATGTAACACTGTGACAGGCACACAGTAAATGCTTAATAAAGCCTTGTTGGCTCATTGGCTTAATCTGAGATTCTCTGATCTCAAATTCAGCTTTTTTCTATTTTATAAATGAATTACTTTGATTATCACGGATATAATATGTGTATGCGGATTTCTTTTAAGAAGTGGGAAAAAGCTCCCAGTGGAATAAGAGAGTTGGGGGACTGTGGTTTTGTCCTACTGAGACACTTGTCTGCCTGTTTCAGATAGCATGGAGCCAGACGCATCTCCACCAAGTCCGTCTCACCTCCAGCCACAACATGGGCGGTCCCAGCTCAATGCAGCTGCTTCTTCCGAGCCAAGAGAGGAGGCTAAAGATCAGAGGCGTGGGCCTCCCGTGGGAGATGGCCCATCCCCCTCACCTCCTGCTCCTCCAGCAGCTCCCACTCCTAGGCGTCCCACTAGCCAGGAGAGAGTAGAGAAAAATGGTAAGAATGATAGAAAATTACTGTTCAGCTGATTTTTTTTGTCTTAAGCTTGTTCCCTTACTCTGAAATTTTCTCTTCTAACTTTCCCTTATGCAAGTGTACTTGTCTTTTATGAACTCTTCTTTCTGCATTGTAGGATGATAGCTGACTAATTTGATAAATTAGCCCATGACGGTGTTATTGGGTACAGAAATGTAAAAAGGACTCTTCATTATCATGGGCTTTACATCTGAGAAAATTTTAGAAAACATTGTATTCAATAACCTGATCATACATATGGGGAAAACTGAGACTCAGAGAGGGATAGTGATTTGTCTTAAGTCACACAGGTGGCAAATAGCAGAGTCAGTATTTGGACCCAGGCCTCCTGCTGCCATATTCGGTCAGTCTTCTTTCAAAGCTACCAAGATCATTTACCTTTGTAATGTGAATTTTAACCCCCTAGAAAACCTACTTTTTAAGCCAGAAGAATAACCCTTTGAGGGGGTTAATCAAGGACTGTGGCTCACTGGCTTGGTATGAAAGAAGGTGATTTTTAGGGTATAGACCTATCAGATCATGCTGCCCTACACATAGGGCTTCCTCTCCAATAATTGGGATACATACAGGGTGTCCTAAAAGTCTTAGTGCAGTTTTAAAACTTGCCATCCTCCTTGTCCCCTGCTGCTCACTTGTGCTCTCCTCACATTTCCAGCCTGCTGTCCAGTCATGTTGTTTCTACATTCAGTCCATATCTCCTGTGTCTCTGCTTCTTTCTACTCACCCAGCTGCCAGCCAGACTGGTGTACATAGAGCCTCATCAACTTACTTTTTGGTTGGTTTTCCTGCCTAAAATCTCTTCTCCACTCAAGTCCGTCTTCTACTCAGCTACTTAACTATAAGCAATTAAAGCTTAAAACTGCACTGAGACTTTGGGACACTTGAATATTGGTGGGTGTGAGAAGGGAGCATTGTATGAGCTTCGGGTCTCTGAGGCATGGTATGATCTGTAAAACTGGAAAGCATTCTGAATTTGGATTCTGAGAACCCAGGTCTGAATCCCACCTGACCCTGCCAGCTGGGCCACTTTGGGCAAAACATTTCCCCTTTTACATAAGGGGGGATTAAATAGAGATGACAGTAATAATAACCAACAGTTCTGTGAAACTTTGAGGCTTCAAATGGCTCAGACATTATTTCACCTGAGCCTCATAGTTTTGGGAAGTAGGGACCACAGATCTCCTTGTTCTAGTTTATTGGGAAGCTGAGGCTTAGAAGTTAAGGGGCCTGCCCTTGGTCACATAGTTAAATCCTGAAGGTCTAAATCCTATGATTTCTCTGTGTTATTGGGAGGCTAGAATGAGATAATGTGAAAACAACTCTCACCTTCAGCTCCTTTCCACTCACCAGCTTAAATTCCTCATTCTTTACATATTGCCCAGATTCTTCCAGCAGTCTCTGAACTGGTCTCTCTGCCTCAAATCCTCTCAGTGCTCCAGGCTGTCCTATACACCATTGCCAAAGTGATTTTCCTGAAATGCAGAATTGACCATGGCACTCCCTTCTTTACTGACCCTAGTGGCTTCCTATTTGCCTCTAGAATAAAGTATAAAATACTTTGTTTAGCTTTTTTTTTTTTAAAGCAATTGGGGTTAAGTAACTTGCTCAAGGTTACACAGCCAGTTATTTTTGTATGGGTGCCAAGCATCTGAGGCCGGAACTGATCCTGGGTCTCCCGACACCAGGGCCAGCGCTCTTACTCACTGCACCACCTGGCCGCCCCAACTTTGTTTAGCTTTTAAAGCTTTACACTTTCTGACACCAACCTAAACTGCTTATCTTGTTAGACATAACTCCCCTTCTTGCACTCTGCATGCCAGTTAGACTGGTCTTGTCTCTGTTCTTCACTCAACGTCATACATTTTTTTTAGTCACTTCAAACTCTTCCTGGCCTCATTTGGGGTTTTCTTGGCAAAGTTACTGGAGTGGTTTGCCATTTCCTTCTCCAACTCATTTTACAGATGAGGAAACTGAGGTGAACAGGGTTAAGTGACTTGCCTAGGGTCACACAGCTAGTATGGCTAGATTTGAACTCAGAAACATGACTTCATCTCCTATCCATGTCCTAACTTGCCTTCCTTGCCTAGAGGCCATATCCTGTCATCCTGATCTATATCTTTGCCACCGGACCCAGATGGCTTCAGAGGATAAAGTGAGGCTGGTAACTTTGCACAGCCCTGCCTCACTGAAATCCAATTCACTTTCACGTTATGGCATCACCTTCCTGACATCATGGTACTCTTCGAGAATGAATGATAAACAACAACATGCCTGAAATGCCTTCTCTCATTCTCTCTGCCTCATAGGGTCCTTTTTTTTTTCCTTTTTGATGCTGCCCAGTCCTTGTCTTCTTCATGAAGCCTTTCCTGACCCTCCCCACCATCACTACCAGTTGTTAATGCTCTCCCTCCTGAGCTACCTCATGCTGAACTACAGAGTTTATGTTGGTATTTCTTCATTTTATATTCACATTGCATATATTTTTGTATACACTTGTTGTCCCCCTCATTAGATTAGAATGCAAGCTTCTTACTGGGAAGGATTGTTTTAATCTTTGTACTTGTATCCCTAGGACCTGGAACCTGATAGGCACTCCATACATAATTACTGATTAAGAAAAGAGCTTTGTAAGCATCATGCAAAAGTCGGGTCATATTCATTTCTCCTTGTTTGGGCTGACTAACTGTGAGAAGAAATGCTAAGGTTGTAGCATCAGTCTCACCAGAGATAGTCTCTGTCTTTGGGATGAATTCAGATTTTAATTTTCATGGCAGGGCATTGTCAGATTGAATTTTGACCACTCTTCTCTCCGTTGTATCTCGTTTTTCTGTCATCTGGTTTTCATGAGTCGTTGTCTCGGGATTGTGATGTGGAAAAGAACCTTTCTCATTTTGGTAGAAGGAAGCCTTATCCTTTGATGCTGAGCCTCTGTTTGTGGTGACCTCTTATTGAGTGAGAGCAAAATGGGCCAATTGGGTTCAGTTGTGCCCCTTTTCAAAGTTCTTGACCTCCCACAGAGACTGAAAATCCCACTCTTAGTCTTATAGCCAGTCACCATTGTTGCAGTTACATAACCACTTTCTCTTATTCCTAATATTTGGCTCTGTGCTATGATCAAGACCAGAGAATCTTGGGATTTACAGGGATATCTTACTCACGACTTTCTCCTTCCTTAGAGAAGGCCTCATGGAAGCGTCCTTAATAAGGATTTCTACCCTAAACAAGAGGGTATACTGGATCCTTTCCAAGGCCCATTATTAGGCCAGTAATTCTCAATGAATTTTTTTATTTCAGCTTCAGAGAAGGGATAGAGTTCTTCATAGGAAAGCATTACTGATGGATTAGAAATGATCCTTAGAGAAACACATTTTTGAACATGGTAAAGTTAGCCCAACTGGATGAGAGTGATCATTTGTTGGAAAGTCAAAGAAATTAGCTTAAGATAGAGACCTTGGGGCTCATCCAGACCAATCCTTTCATTTTATAAATGACAAAACCAAAGTCAGAGAGGTTAAGTGACTTGTTATACAGGTTTACACACATAATTAAATATTAAGGGTGGAACTTGAACTCAGGTCTTGTCATTTTAAATTCAGCGCTCTTTTCCCTTCCCCACCCTTCTCTGTCAGATGACCAAGGTAGACTGATGGTGGATGATAACCAGTAAGTAAAATACAGCTGACTAGGAGCGACTAGGTGGCGCAGTAAATAGAGCACCAACCATGGAGTCAGGAGGCCCTGAGTTCAAATCTGGCCTCAGATACTTAACACAAAAACTAGCCGTGTGACTTTAGGCAAGTCACTTAACCCCAGTTGCCCTCCCAGAAAAAAATACAGCTGACTTGAAATTCATGGTGGTGGGTATAACAATATTAATTCATGTTTAATTTATGGTTAATAAACCATTTTGTTAAGGTTAGGCATTGTGGCTAGAGAGTGCTTTGCATATATCAACTGTAGGTTTGCCAGATCACAGTTGATCCCCTTGATGGTACTGCCACAACTGCCAAAGTGTATCTAATAATATTACTTTATTGTGTGTAATACACCAATAATTAATGCTTTAAAGTTGATTTTTCAAACACTGTTGTACACATTAGAAGGAAAGAAGGAAGGAGGGAAAGAGAAGGAGTAGAGGAAGGGACAGAGAGAGATGGAAAAGGGGAGAGAGAGATGGAGAGAGACAGAGAAATGGGGAATGGGGGATGAGAGGGACAGAGGGCAAGGAGTGTTGGCCTTGAAGATAGAAGATACTTAGAATCTCAGCTTCAGTACCAGCTAGCTGTACCTAACTTGCTGGCCATCACTTTCCTCCTCTCTTAAATAGTTCAATGATACTTGAATACTTGCAAGATCGTTGTGGGGAGAGCACTTTCTAAATCTTAAAGTGAGGGCTGGTATTACAATGCTTGCCTTCCATGGAACTCACTTTAGATGGAATACAAACTCCCTCAGAGTAGGAATTGTTTCTTTTCACTTTTTTCCCCTCCCTCTTTCCTTCCCCCCTTCCTTCCTTTCTTTCCCATCCTTCCTTCCTTTCTTTCCCTCTGCTTTCCTCTCTCTCTCTCCTCCTCTCCCCACCCCCTCACACATATAATGGGCACTTAATAATGTTTATTAATTGACTGTTAAATTGAAATCAAGTAGGTCCCTTCTCTCTGGGCCTCAGTTTCCTGCTTAACTCTAAGGAGCCTTTGTATGTCAGGCAAAGGAGATGGAATTTTATTTGGCAATGATAATAATTGCTAACATTTGTGCAATAACTCAAGCTTTGCAAAGCACTTTATAGATAGATAGATAGATATAGATAGATATTCTCCCATTTGAGAAAACAATCCTGTGCAAAAGATGCTGTTGTTATCCCCATTGTATGAATGAGTAAACTGAGGCTGACAGAGGCTAAGTGACTTGCCCAGGGTCACACATCTAATAACTGTCTGAGGCAGGGTTTGAACTCAGATCTTTCTGACCCCAAGTCCAACACCCAAATAGGGAGCCTTAAGAAAGGATTTGAGCAGAGAAGTAACATGACTACTCTTTTGTATTAGAGACTCTTCTGGCAGTGGTGCCAAGGATGGGTTGGAGGGGGAGAGTGGAGGCAGGAAGGCCTGTTAGGAGGCTTTCCCAGTCCTCTAGAGAGGTGGAATAATGAGCACCTGTACCAGGGTGGTGACAGCAGGAGGAGAGAGGAAGGGAAGGAGAGGAAGAATGTTGTGGAGGTGGAAACAAGGACTGGCTAAGTGATCAGATGGGGGATGGGGGGAGTGTTTGAGGTATTTCCAAAGTTATGGACATCGGAGACTGGGTGAATCATGGAGTCACTGATAGAAAGAGGGGACTCAGAAGCAGGTTCAGGGGAAAAGACAAGAAGAATGATTTGGGACAATTTATCAGTGCCAGTAGGAAATCCTGGGACAGATTGCTTGATGGTCCTTGGACAGAGACATCTGGAGCTCAGGAGGACATTCAGAGAAGAACTTTAGGAAGAAAGTGCATCTTACCTGGTTCTTGAAGGGTAATTAAGAGGAATTAAACCAGTAGAATGGGCACCAGAGGAAGGATGGGAATAGCAATGGAACTGTAGAAAATAGGGCAAGCAGAAGTTTAGAAGAAAGTCACAGTACCCCCCAGAACCCCCCAGAAGTCAAAGAAGAACATAGATGCAAGAGATTTAAGGATCAAAATTTTTCTCTATTCCATCTCCTTCTGACAACAAAACTTCTCCTAACCAAAGCCCAACACCCTGATCTATAGAGGAACCCAATGAATGGAAACCACTGCCAAGGGAACATGTCATTTCTGTTTTGAGTGTGAAGTAATGAGACTGGTTTCCTCTGTGGTTTGTGGAAGGAAATCTGTGGCATTGTCCTGTAGTCCGTCTTATAATATTCAAATCCTTGGTCTTTCCCTCACTTCTCGATGTCTTCCTATCATTTTGTAAGGAAGAACAGTGTCCTTTCCAGGGGATCCAGCCCTTTTGCATTTCATTCATCAATGTGTATCACAGTGACTTTGAGCAAGCTGAAAGCCATTATCTTACCTGTCACCAAGGCCATTTTGCTGAGAACTCTGCCTCCAAAAGCCTTGTTTTCTCCTGTTGTAATACTACGTTTCTGACAAGTCCGGTTACATATGACCTCCAGCCCTACATTTCCATTGCACCTTTTGGTAGCGTGAGGCCCTTCATTCCCTCCTGCTTTAAAACCTTCAGGATCTGTATGACTCATACACCCCCTTCCATCCACCAGGAATTTTGACTTCGTTGGAAGAAACCAGATAAACATTTTTCTCCTCTTAATTCCTAAGTAAACAGTCTTTTCTAAGTTGCTTAACAACCTTCGGTTTATGAGACAAGAACTCAGGTCTTCCTGACTTCAGGCCCAATGCTGTATGCACTGAGCCATTTAGAGCTGCCTTCGTATTTATAGATAGATAGTGATAGATAGTGATAGATAGATATATTTTTCCATATGTGTGTATATATATATAGATGTAGACACACACAAGAAATATGTTACGAGAAATCTAAACATATAATATAGATAGATACACACATGTAATAAAAGCTTCCATCCAAATAGATGAATGTATTTTAAAAATACATACTCATCTGTTTTCCTCACCATTCCTAAGGGGCAATCAGGAAAGCCTGTGCTAGATTCCATTTTACTAACTGACCAAACAGAGGTAAAGATGCCTGTGACCTTGTACCAGCAACAAACTGGCGAATCAACATTGAATGCTGGGTTTGCATTTGGTCAAAGTGCCATACAAGGGTGAGTTTGTCGTTTTGTGTCTCCAACAAGTTGGGTAATGTTGAAAACAGTAATGTAAGTGCTTTGTAAACCTCTAAAGGGTTACCCGAGTCAGTAATTCAACGTATTTAATTTAATATAACCATTAAGGTTTATGAAGCAGTTTTATTATCCCCATTATTAACTTGTATTTATTCAGCGCCCACTTGTGCTTTGGCATAGAGGAAGATGTAAAAGACTGAAATTTTCTTCTTTAATTTCCCCAGTGCCTTCTTTACAACCACCCTGTCTGGTAGGTAGTGCAAGCATTACTATTTATGAGGAAAATAAGGAGCAGAGAATTAAATGAGTTACCCACAGCCACACAGCTAGTAAGAGCTAGAAACCAGGTCCTTTGATTCCCAAGCCCACTGGAGTAGTCTCTGACAATGAAGAGTTGGCAGCCCATGACTCTATCCGCTTAAATGGCGGTCTCTTTGTGTGGAAGCAGGGACTTTGCATGCAGTGGATCCCCTAAGTGCCTGTCGAATTAACTTGTCAAATGAATGTATAGCTTCATTTTCAAGATTAAAGTAGAAGTCTTCGATCTTAGCTCTTAAACAGGTCACTTTACCTCCTTCCTGACTCCCTGTTTTGCTCATCAGCACAAGAAGAAAGGCTTGTACAAGTGGCCTCTGAGGCCCTGTTCATTTTGGCTCTGTGTTTCTTTCTCTGAGCCTCATATAGAACAATGTTACAATAACATGTGCTAAGTTTGGGGGCGAGGGAGGTGGGGGGGATTCGGGGAGAGGTAAGAAGTACTTTCTTGAAAATATAGCAGATGGGACTGATACTTCATTGTCTGGTAGCACAACTACTTTGGGGACAGATTTCTCCAGATGGTGTAGAATAATTAAAAGCAATCATAGTTGTTCACTTTACCTGGTCAATCTTAACCTTTCCCAGAAGCCCCCACAGCACAGCGCTCCATCCAAAAACAGGCCCACGCTACAAAAAAGATGAGCTGCTTCTGCTGTTATAATTATTATAATTACCATCACACAGAGCTTCATAGAATACAAAGTTATTTGCTGTACCTTCTACAAGATAGAGATTTTGACATTGACTGTGTACATAATCAAGTCCATTTTGCTGAATTCAGTTTAAAAAATAAAAAATTTAAATATCCAAAAGAATTTAGCTAACTGCTGTGTGTGTGTGTGTGAGTGTGAGAGAGAGAGAGAGAGAGAGAGAGAGAGAGAGAGAGAGAGAGGGAGAGGAAGAAAAAAGGAGGGAGGGGGGGGGGGGAGAGAGGGGGGGGAGGGGGGGGGGAGAGGCAGATGTGGGAGGGATGGAAGAGAGAGAAGGAAGGAGGAAGGGGGAGAGAAAGGGAGAGAGAGATGTGGAAGACTCTTAACTGACTTAAATTTTTTTTCAACATTTTTCATTAGACAACATAGGCTTGGTGGTCAGGGACTCATGAGACTGCACAGATAAATAACTCCTTTCCCTTTGGCATGGGTCTTTGTGAGACTCACAGAGCCTCACTTGGAAGGGATGGCCAGGCAGATAGGCAGGAAGGTTTTCTATGACCTTCCTTTATGTCAGGTACTATGCTAAGAATGAGGGATACAGTGAAAGGCAAAAAACAGTCCCTGCCCTCAAAGAGGTCATATTCTAAAGGGGCAGCCATGTAAGGAAGTAGGTATTTATGTCCAAGATATGTACCAAGTAGATGGAAGGTCATCTCAGAAAAGAAGGCACTAGTAGCCAGAGATGTGAAAGGCTTCCTTTCAAAGATGCCAAAGATGCTGAAATTCCTAAGGCTGTCTCATCCAGCCCATACCTGAACAAGAATCCTCCCTACATCCTGCCTGAGAAGTGCTCATCCTCATTTGCTTAAAGAGCTCCAGGGATGGAGAATCCCAGCTCCCAAGGCAGCCTGTTCTTTGGGATAACCCTCATTTTCAGGAAGCTTTTCCTTTGTTCATATCTTACCCACCTCTCCTCTTTCTTCCCTGTCGAGCTAAGAAGAACAAGTGTAATCCTTATTTGATATAATAGTCTTTCAAATAATTGAACACAGATGCCCTGTCCTCACCTTTCTCCAGAGGCTTCACTTCAGTACACTATGACCAACATTGACGTTTTGACACAGATTGGCATCGAGTGGAACTCAAAGCTAGGAAAACTTGGGTTCAGGTCTCACCTCTGACCCATACTTGCTCTGTGATCCTGGGAGAATTACTTAGTACTCCCAGGACAACTGTCTAACACCATACTTGAGGCAGTAACACCATCCCATATTGATAGTTTCTGCGCCCAAGAATTTCCTGTGCCAACAAAATCACAAGTCCAGACGTTATTGCTATCTGTACGTTTATGTTTCCTGTGTTGGAGGTATTGTGCAGTGAGAGAAGAGGCCATGTGTGGAGAACAAAAGTGAAGCTGCCCCTGTTCTCAAATGGCTTACTTTCTGTAGGCTATGCAGCCCCATTTCATTTAACCAGTCCTCCCATGGCATATTGAGACCTTTCATCAACCTTGTTGCCATTCCCTGGCTGTTCTCCAAACTGATGGCATCTACAGCCAGAGTTCCAAATGAGCTCTGTCCAGCTCTTCCTAGTTCTGGCCACTGGGATAGATTTTTAGAGCTGGAGAGAGGGGACCTTAGAGTTCATCTATCCAAACCCCTCATTTTACAGAGGAGGACATTGAGGCCCAGAGACTTGCACAGGATCCCAGAGCAAGGTAGTGACAAAGGAAAGAAGGCCCTGGTTCTCCTCAGCCCTGGGACAGCACTTCCCCTTCTGTACAATACAGTCATTACTGTTGTTTATTCATTCAGTCATGTGCGACTCTTCATAAACCCATGGACCATAGCACACCAATACTGTCCATGGGGTTTTCTTGGCAAAGATACTGGAGTGATTTGCCATTCCCTCCTCCGGAGGATTAAGGCAAACAGAGGTTTAGTGATTTGCCAACTGATGTCTTCAAGTCTCGGCTCTTCGAGTCTGGATTTGAACTCAGGCTTTCTTGACTTTGGGCCCAGTGCTCTGTCCAGGGAGCCACCTAGCTGCCTCAATACCACTAGTGCCCTCTTTGGCAACCACAGGGCAAGCCAGATTATTGAATGACCTAGGGGTTCCAGGGGTGGGGAACCTGTGGCCTCGAGGCCTTTAGGTCCTCAAATGCAGCTCTCTGACTGAATCCAAACTTCCCAGAACAAATCCCCTTCATAAAAGGATTTGGTCTAACCGTTAGACCATAGTCAACCACCCCTTCAAAGCACTTTTTAAAAGAACCTCAGAGTAAGAAGGGACTTGAGACACCATGAACTCCACCCCCTCATTTTAAAGAGGAGGAAACCCAGTTCCATATAGGATATGACTCAGCCAATATCACTTTGAGCTTTCTCTACACAGGCCATCGTATTAACCCACGTCTCCTGATTGCTGGTGTATTGTTCTTCCAAATACACCACCTGTTTCTCCCTGCAAGGCAGCACCCAGGTCTGCTTGGAAGTGTCTCTAAAGAACTCAGTTCTAAAAATCATCAGAAGGCTTTGAACGACCATTGTATGTGTTTTCAAAAAGACAGCCACCTTCCCAAGTGGCTTTTAAAATGCTCATTGTGCAGCAGTGAGCACAATAGGAAAAAAATGTACAGATTGCTGCCAAAATGCTTGTTTTAAAAATTCCTCCTCCATTCTTTCTTGTGACTTGTAGAAAAATCATTATTAAATAGTTGCTGCAATTCCACAAGTCTCATCACACCTACACGGTATATGACTTAGCCTTGTCTCGTGGTGGGGAGGGAGGAGAGCTGCCATCAGCCTGATGCACTTAAACTTTACGTGGGCCCAGCAACAGGCAGATTGCCATCTGTAACAAAGCGCTGAATGGGATGGAGCCCTTGGGGTTTGCTTCGAGTCCCTGCACCCCTGAATGTCAGAGCTGGAAAGACTGAAGACAGAAAGTGTAAAGGATGGAACATTTTCTGACATTGTTAGAACAGAGAATATCAGAGCTGGAAGGGACCTTAGTGATCTTGCCCATCCCCCTCATTTCACAAAGGAGGATCTGGACATTTAATAGGGGTTTTTCCATTCCCTTTCTCCTACACTATTTTACTCTGTGACTTTGTCCAAGTCACTTCTCTTTCCTGGACCTCAGTTTCCTCCTAGTACCATTTATTTATTGCTTTAAAAATGGCCAGAATGGCTAGGTGGCGCAGTGGATAGAGCATCATCCCTGGAGTCAGGAGGACCTGAGTTCAAATCTGGCCTCAGATACTTAACACTTAACTAGCCGTGTGACCTTGGACAGGTCACTTAACCCCAATTGCCCTGCCTTTTCCCTCTTCCAAAAAGCAAAAAAAAAAAAAATTTGCAAAGGACTTGTTATATGTGATCTCATTTGATCTTCCCTATAACCCTGTTAAATAGATGCTATTAATATCCTTTTTTTGACAGATGAAGAAACTGAGGCACCAAGAGGTCAGATGATTTGCTTAGGGTCACACGGCTAATACTTGTCTGAAGCAGGATTTGATTTGAGGTCTTCCTCCTTCCAAGTCTAACACTTTCCCATCTAGCTACCTTTATAAAGTGAAGGGGTTGGATTAAATTGGTTCTTAGGTCCCTTTTAGCTATAAAAATATTTTTTTGGTTCTTTAAAAAAGTTAATTTTTAACATTCATTTTTTAAAATGTTGAGTTCCAAATTCTCTCCTCCCAGCTCCTCCCCCCCATATTAAGAAGGCAAGCATTGATACCCATTATATATGTGAAGTCATGCAAAACATTTTTCCATGTTTGCCATGTTAGCTATAAGATTTTTTAGCTCTGCTTCCATACAGACCTCTATTCTCATGCCTTAATGCCCTGGGTCAAGTTATGTACCTGGGAATGCTCCCACCCCCACTGTGTTCTGAGGGCGCTACTAGCCCTCCCATTCCAGTCCTTAGCATAGTATCTGGCACGTAGTGTTGACTGACTGACATTCTTTGCCCTAAGGGCCCTTCTAACCTGTAAAGCCTGGATCTGGTCATGGGATTAATACCAATTAAAGCAGATTACAGCTAGGTCCAGATTATTTCAGATGAAACCCCTGAAGTGGTTGTATTATTTGAATTTTCATTGCATATTTCCATTACACTGTGACCATTTACCATAGCTGACATAGTTATAACTGCAAATAGTGTGAATCCTAATAGCCACAACCCTTTTAAGGGTTTCATTGTTTGCACCAATCAGGACTTCCCTGTTAGGGAAGTCAAGAAACTTCTGGAATGAGAGTTGGAGAGCTCCTCTTGGGAGACTGAAACTGGTTCCTCAGACAATCAAATGCAAAATAATGCAATCAGATGACATTAAAAGCTATTAGAATGCTATTTCTTTTTTGTTATACAATGAATATAATCAAAGTTTCCTTTTCTTTCTTTTCTTTTTTAAAGTACATTAGTGTGGCAGGTCAGGCTGCTCCACAGTAAATGTTGTGAATCAATCCTTAGTAATTCCTCCCTCTTCCTCAGGAGCAAATCTAGTCCCTGATGACTTTGGCACTTAGCTTTGTTCTATTTTCTGCCCCCAACCCACTTCCTTCCTCCATTTCCCTCTCCTGCTATGAGTTTTATGAAGAGAAATGAATTTCTTTTTATGTCCTTTTGAATATATGACCCCAGTCCTTTCTAGCACTAACATTCTGTGTCTCAAATATGTATGAAAAAAATGTATGTATATACCTTCTCTGAACATGTCTTTCCTCTGCTCAAAAATCCTCAATGCTTCCCAGTGGCCTCCTAAATAAAATGCAGATTCTAATGCCTAACATTCAGGGTCTTCTGCAACCCAATGTTCCCTAACCTTTCTGGCCTCCTTGCCCATTTCTCCTCTCCATGCCCACCTTACTTCTGGACAATCAACTTGGCCTGGTCTCTGTTCGCCTGATCACAACACTCTCATACTTCATTGCCTTGCTCAAGCTGATTCAGTAGCCTGGAATTTTCCTTCTTGGCGTCTTGAACCCCTACATATCCCTTAAAGCCCAGCTCAGAATAGTCTTCTCTGATTCCCCCCCCCAGGTGATAATGATCTTGCTTCTAAGACTTCATCCAGCACTTTGTCTTGCAGCTCTCTGATGCATTTATCATGTAGTATTATCATCCCTAGTTTGTGAGGAGTCTTATTCATCTGTTGGTCTTTGTGCTGGCCATGGTGCTGATTCTTAGCTAGACTTTGTATCCCCTCCAATAACTAGCATCTCATGACTTTCACTTCCAGATAAACTGTGAGCCTCTTGAGGAAAAGGACTTTATGTTCTCCATCCTTTTCATTACCCAGGTTGCCTAACACAGTGCTTTATACAAAGAAGGTACCTAGATACTTGGCATTTATTCAATACCAAAAGTACTTCTAACCTGAGTACAGAGACTGTACTCAGCCCACATGTCTTTCTTGAACATCCCTTTTGGTTCAGGTGACCTACACTCATCTAAGGTGACCTCTGCTAGCCACAAGTATGACTTCAATGTGCCATTATTGAAGGAGATCATTGATGTCTATTGGGCCTGTAATTTCAATGAAATCATTAGGTTGTGAGCCGGATTTTCTTGGGTGTAGCTTGTGGTATGACCTCATACAAATCCCTGGACTTATGTTTTAGGAAGCCTCATCAGGGTCATTCCACAGAGCCCCACTATTTCCCATCACTATTAACAAGATACCTTTCTTCTCTGAGTAACGTTCACCAAAGTTCAAAAAGATATTTTCTTCCAGCCAGACATGCATACTGTTCCCCATATAGGGACACTCTGTCCCCCTGCCATGGTCCTTTTTGTCCTCCTTGCCTAGAATGCTGTCACCTTTCCTTTACCTTTTGGAATTCATGACTCCCTTCTTCCAGGTTATACTTCTAGGCCTCTTACTCCAATGAAAGCGGCCTTTCCAAATGACCCCAGATGCTGGTTACCATTCCCCCAAATCCCTATGCATTGTTTATGTGGCTTTGTGTTTACTTTATCTGTGAATGTGTTGTATCCTAGCAGAATGTAAGTTCCACAAAGACAAAGACTGTCACTTTTGTATTTCTGTCACTGATGCCTCAGAGGTTGTGGGATTTGCCCAGGATCACAAGCCAGGCTGTGTTATTGTTACTGATATTATTGTTATCATAGATGTGAAATGCTTAAATATAAAAATTAATATATAAAATGATATAAATACTAAGTATTACTAAAATAGTAATAATAATAAATAAATAACAATAAACTAATAATAATAGCTAGCATTTACATAGAATTTTAAGGTTTGCAAAGGACTTCATATGTTAACTCATAGAGGCATGACTTAAACCCAGGCTTTCCTTGCTCTGAGGTCAAATCACTATCCACTAACAAGCAGCCTTGCCACGAGTATGGGGACTATGTTTTAATACTAGTTCACAATTTCCTGGCACTTTTCAATTTATATAGGCCTTTCCGCTCAATAGCTTTGGGTCATAAATAAGGAAATCAGATTTATCCTCATTTTACAGATGAAGAAACTGATACCTGGTGAGGGAATATTAAGTCTCAGTTAGAAAGAACCATAGACATCATCTAGTTAAACATCCCCATTTTACAGATGAGAAAATTGAGACCCAGGTGAAGTGACTTGTCCAAGGTAAAAGTGGATAGAGCATTTAAACCAAACTCATCTGACTCCTAGGTAGTGCAGTTTCCATTACAATTTAGATGCTAGCCCCTTCTTTGAAAGAGGCCACTTCGGTCAGATTTTATGATGTCTCTTTCCCCACCCATCCACTAGCCCAAGCTCGTGTATTTGACTTTGGATTTCTTTTCATTGACGTTTTCAGTTTTACTTTATCAAGTGTGGATGTTGATGAGTCTTTCCCCTTAGCATCTCAGTTTTTCTCCCACTTTCTAATTCCCCCTTTCCTCTCAGAATCTCCTTTTCATTACCCATGTGAAGCAACAGTCATGATCAGGGAGCATAGACGTGCCACCCAGGCTTCTAGCAGATCCTTAATATCTGTGGGTGTTCCTTTTCTCTACGGTTGTACCCTGAAATATTTACTGAGTTAACCATCATTTTTCCGCTATTTTTAAAGACTTGTTTTTTTCCTTGACGTTTGAAAACTGAATTAATTAAAAAAAGGAGAGGAGAGAAGGGGGTCATCTTACCTGCAAATAGAAAAAGAAATACTCCTCCTCTCTAAATGATTTGCAGTATGCTTTATCTGTAGCCAGTGATGAGTATTATCCACATCAGTGCTAAATTTTATAGTTCATTGTCTCTTAGATTTAGAGTGGGAAGAAACCTTGGGTGCCATTTAACTCAGCTATTTTATTTCATAAGAGAGTAAACTGAGGCCCAGAGGGGTTAAGTACTTTGACCAGGGTCATGTAGATAGGACAGAGTTCAGATTCAGATCTAAGTCATCTGACTCCAAATCTATCTCTATCCACTGTCCCACATTGCCTGTCAGCTACTGTTCTGTATCTGGCTGAATGAACGCTGTGTTAACTTGTTTTTGTTTTGTTTTGTCTTATCTTGTTTTCGCGATGAAGGCTAATATCTGTGCATGCTGGTAACTGGTATTGGCTTAGTTCATTTAATTCAGCAAACGTCTAATTAAGAAGTTACTGAGTTTAAGGTACTGTACTAGCCGCTCAGAAGCCAGAGACATTATCTGCCCTCAAGAAGCTTATGTTCTAGGATGGTGGTGATAATTTTCTAGCTGGCAAGCCATAAACCCAACTGAACTTTTGGAATTTTAAGTTAGAAGGGGCCTCATTGGTCATATAGTGGCATCCAGTACAATCCTATCCAAAGGGGACACTCACTACAATATTTCTGACCTTTGCTGAAGATCTCTGGGGAAGCAGAACCAACCTACCATCTTCTGAGTGATGACCCATTCTACTTTTGGAAAGCTCAGATTTGGACATTTTTTTTCTAGCACCAAGCTTAAATTTGCTGCTTTGTAATTTCCATGTAATTGTGGACATGATAGATGTGGTCTAAACCAGTGGTGTCAAACTCAAATAGAAATGAATCCTCAAAGCCACACGTTGACTTAGAAAACCACAAATTAACATTATCTATGTTTTATTGTATTTCTTATTTATTTTATTACTGCATATATTTTAATCTGAGGGACAGCTAGGTAGCATAGTAGATAGAGCCATGGGCATAGAATCAGAAAGCCCTGAGTTCAGATCTGGACTCAGACACTTGCTAATAACTGTGTGGCCCTGGGCAAGTCACTTAAACCTAGTTGCCTCAGTTTCCGCATTTGTAAAATGAGCTGGAGAAGGAAATGGCAAGCACTCCAGTATCTTTGCCAATTCAACCCCAGATGGAGTCATGAAGAGTGGGGCATGACTAAAACCTCTGAATAATAACAGCAGATATTTTAATCTGGTTTGGTCCTACCCAGCAATGTTGGGGGCCACAGGTTTGACACTTCTGGTCTAAACAATAGTGACAGTTAGGTAGATTTAGAACCAACTGAATGACTAGACCCAAAGATAGTCATTAATGGGTCTATGTCAGCTTGGAGGAGGTTGCCAGGAGAGTATCCCAGGAGTCTGCCTTTGCTACTGTGATGTTCAACATTTTTATCAATGACTAGGACAAAGGCATAGATAACATGTTTATTATATGTGCAAATGACACAAGGTTAAGAGGAACAACCAGCCCACTGGATGAGAGAATCAAAATCTAAAAAAGATCTTGATCAACTAGAATGATGGGCCAGATTTAAGAAGATGAAATCCAGTGAAGGTAAATATAAAGCCTTACACGTGATGTTCAGAAAATAAACTTCACAAGTACACATTGGAGGAGGCGTGGCTAGCAGTTTATGGTTTTGCTTTGTTTTGTTTTTTGAGGGTCCAACATGAGTCAGCAGTGTGGACTGACAGCCTGTTAAAAAAAAAATGAGATCTTAGGCAGCACTGAGAAGCATGGCATCCAGAGCCCACAAGCTCATGGGTTGTGCTGTACTTTGCTAATTTAGTCAGCCAACCCCTGGAGGAGAGCATAGAGCTCCGGGAGCCACATGTTAGAATGGGGTTTGTGTCCAGAGGGTATCACCAAGGGTGGCAAGAGAAATGGAAACCATGCTTTCAAAGGATTGGGCTGTCATTGTGGCAAAGGGATTAGGGTAGTTCTCTTTGGCCCTGGCAGACAGAAAGAACTAGGAGCAATCCAAGGCAGAGAAATAGACTTTAGCTTAACGTAAGGAATGACTTCAAAAGCCTGAAAACGGTCCAGAACTGGAATGGGTAGCCTGGGAGGCGGTGGGTGCCTCCTCACTGGAATACTTCAAGCAGAGGCTGAACAACCACTTGTTAACAGTCCTGTGGAGGGCATCTCTTTTCAGAAATGAGACTATATGAACTTTGAAGGCCCTTTAATTCTGAGTCTAAGCAAAGTTCATTTAGTCCTAAAATGTGCCACACAATTTGATGGTAGAGTGGAAAATCATTAGCTTGGAGTTGGAAACTCTGGGTTCAAGTTCTGGCTCCCCTACCTAATACCCTTGTGACTTTGGGCAAGTCACTTAATTTTTTCATAAAATGGAGATGATAATAACACCTCACTGGGTTGTGAGGACCAAGTGAGATAATGTATGTGAAACATTTTACAATCTTTAAAGTGCTATATAAATGCTATTTATTATAATTATTATTATTTTATTAAGGTTCTGACCCTCCTAGTAAATGTATGACCTAGGGCAAGTCATTTTTACCCTTTCAGGGCCTCACTTTTCTCATTTATCAAATGAGGGGCTCAGACTAGATGACCTCTAAGGATCTTTCCAATTCTTAATCTTTTGAAATTTTAGAAGCTCTCCCTTCCCACTGACTCTAGAAGAAATGAGTTGTCACTCATCTGGCCTTTGTTCTGGAGCAGACTTCTTCTGCTTTTCAGCCATTTGAAATCCTCTTCCCCCAAGGCCCATGGAGAAGGTGCCATGTTTTTCATGGTCTTCCCTGATTTCCCCCTCGGTCTTTCCTCTGCAGGCTGGATATCACATCATTCCTCTCCCCAGATCTCCCCTTGCTGCTTTTTGTTGTTGTTCTGGATCTACAGTATTACCAGGGTACAATATTCTTAATGTGGAAATTTCTCTGCCAAAATATAGAAATATAGTTGCTCCTATGGTTAGTGTGGTTAGACCAGTAGTCTCCATTAGCCCATGAAAATAGTTCAACTGAAGTTGCTCAGATCAGTGCTTAACCAGATAAATTAGAGAATAATAATAGGACCTCATTAGTCATATCGAAATGTTCCACTCAGTACAGGAACCCGTTGCCTGCCAGTTACCCATTCTCTGCTTGAATACTTCCAGTGATAGAGAGTTCACTATTTTGTGAAATTGCTAATTCCACTATGGAGAGTTCTTTGTGTTAGAAGCGCCCTCCCTTAGATTGTGCTGAATTCTGCCTTGTAGCTGTGCCCCTGGTACCTTTTCTGCCCTCTGGGGCTATACAGGGTCCAATCCAACGTTATAAGAGCCCTTCCAATGCTTGGAGATGTTCACCTGACCTTCTCTGTCTGCTTTTCTCATGGTTAAATACTCCTAGGGGTTGCACCAGATCCCCTTGTGCCCTGGTATGCAGATCCTTTGCTGCCCCTGCAGTCAAACTCCTTCGGGTGTTACTATTGTTTTTCAGTATCCCTCCTAAAATGTGGCCCCAGCACATAATACAGTGCTTCATATATGCTCTCACAGATGCTCAGATACTTGTTTCTGTGTTTCATAATGTGTATGGATATAGATGCTTGTAAATATGTGTGTATGTGATATGTATAATATATATGTGTGCATAATATGTTTTAATATGCTTCAAATTCAGCATGAATCAGATGTGTGATATTGGCAGCCAAAAAGCTAATGCAGTCTTAGATTACATTAAAAGAAACCTGATGACCAAGACTAGGGAGACAGTCGTCTTACTCTCCATTGTCCTGGTCAGACTATCTGGAACACCCTCTTCACTTCTTTGCTAACATTTGAGGAAGGACAATGATAGACCCAGAAAGCATCTGAGAGAAGGCAGCTAAGATGGTGAAAAGTCTGGAGCTCATCATGACAAATGAGTATCAGTTGAAGGAACCAAGATGTTTCATATGGAGAAGGGAAGACTTGCAGGTAGGGGAGAGGACATCATAACCATAGTAGAGTATTAGAAGGGACTTGATAAGGAAGAAGGCTTAGATGTGTTCTTCTTCACATGGGGAGAAAGGAAGATTTTGGCCCAAGGTAAGCAAAAGCTTCTCAACCAACACTTAGAACTGTCCTTAAGCAAAGACTGCATGACCACCTGTTGGGGAAGGTACAGAGGTGATTCTCAGTCAGGTTGGACTAGCTGTCTTCTAGACTCCTGTTTTTCTCCAAGTTTGTCAAATGGGGGAATGGTTGTTACCAACCCAAGGGTGGTACAGAGTTGGGGAGGTGAGGTTCCAGGAAAGCTACTTAGACAAGACATCATTTGAGTAGTTGGGCGTTAAAAATGGGCATCAATTCAGGTAAAAAGAATGGGAGGGTGAAATGGCACTAACACTTTCAATCAACCCTATATTTTCCATTTACACAGTGATTGTGGTCTTATTCTAACTGATAGCATTTACTTTGTTCTGACAAATTCTGCCATTCATCGATTTTCCTTCAGTAATAAAGAAATAGGAGGCTATTTTATGGGTCATTTGAAGAGTCCTATTCAGTTGAATTATGCTATGGTTTGTTAGTTTGATAACAATATCATAGAATAAAAACAGTTGACTATGATCCTCCCTGTTGACCTTCTTGGCTTGTAGCAAATCTCTTCTGTCCAGAAAGAGTCATCTACATTTATTATGTAGATGCTTTCTTGCCACACATACATGTGTTAATTTTCACCACTTACTGCTTTCTCAGAGGTCACTGCTGACCTCATCACTACCTCCAGTGGACTTTCCCCATCCACCCAAAGTGTAGTCACCCCAGACTCTATCATTGGCTCTCTTCTCTCTCCATATTTTCATCTATCCTGATTAAATTTGTTAATTACCCTGGTTTCAGTTATCTCCATGTAGATGATCCTCAGATCTGAACCTTTAGTTCAGATCTTCTCTAAACTGCTAACCTCCTGCTTTGACATCTCTACCTGGTTGGCCCAATAGTGTCAAATTCAACTTTGCTTTCAAACCTTTAGTCGTCTTTGGGGAAGGGAGGTCGAGAGGGGAAACTGTAGAGGGAGACGACTGTCATTTGTCTAATGCTGTCAGTTTGACCTCTATATATTTCTTCTCCTCCCTTCTACCTCCACTGTCGGCACCCTAATCCAGCCCCTCATTATCTCTTCTATTAATAACCTATTAATAACCTTCTAACTGGTCTTCTTACATCTATCACTTCCCTTTCCATTCTTTCTATGGTTGCTAGTGTAGTCTTCTTAATAATAATGTGTAACTCATCTTCCTGCAAAAAAACAACCTGGCAATGGTTTCTTATTGTCCCACAATAAAATAGAACCACCTTTGCCTGGTATTCTAAACCTTCTACAATCTGGTTCCACCTTACCCAAGCAGCCTGTTTAACTTTCCTTCCTTCATGCACTCCATGGGCCACCCAAACCAGATGGGCAGCTAGGTGGCAGAGAGTACAGAACACTGGGTGATCAGGAAGACCTGAATTCAAATCCAGCTTCATGCACTTACTAGTTCTGTGACCCTTGGGCAAGTCACTTGATCTCTAGTTACCTCAGCTTCCTCATCTGTAAAATGAGGATAATAATAGCACCTACTTCCCAGGGTTGTTGTGAGGAACAAATGAGATCATTTTAAAGTGCTTCATATAATGCCTGGCATGTAGTAAGCACCACATAAATCTTAGCTATTATTGGTGTTGTTATGAGGAGCTGTTTCCTGATCTCGTCCTTACCTTCTTTTTCTCTGCCTTTGCACATTCATCTGCCTTTGATCTGGAGTAGACTTATTCCACTCTTCAGCCATTTGAAATACTCTTCCCCCAAGGCTCAAGGAGAAGGTGCCACGTTTCTCATGGTCTTCCCTGCTTTCCCCCTCTGTCTTTCCTCTGCAGGCTGGATAGCACATCATTTCTCTCCTCAGATCTCCCCTTGCTTTTTTTGTTGTTTTTTATTCTGGATCTACAGTATTACTAGGGTATGATATTCTCGGTGTGGAAATTTCTCTGCCAAAAGAGATGTGTAACTAATACAGATAATTCTAGGTTCGTTTGAGCCAGAAGAGACCTCACAGGTTGCCAAGTCTAGTCTGCTTGATACAAAGAGAGGCTATGTGACTTGCCCAAGGTCACACAGCTACAGTAGTAAGTAGTGAATCCAGGAACCAAACCCAGGTTTTCTTTTTTGTTGTTGTTCTATCAATGTCTTTCTGCACCTCGTTTAATTAGAATGTACAGCCCTTGCTGATGTGTGTGATACAGATATCAGTCCAAAGAGGAACCTCACCATCTCTTCTCCCCTTTAGTCTATTTTTCAATTAAGGCAATAGCTTTTTGTGGCTATAGATGCGGGAGCATCACAGTAAATTACTGCTGAAGGATGCCACAGCTCCAGTGAGGTCCCATGTCACCACCATGGGACTCTCATTCTTTCTTAAATCTTCCCCTAAGTTATCACCAGAACCCAAAAAACTCACATGATACACCTGTAAAGCTTATCAAAAGCCCTAAGAAACAATCACTCACCCATGGTACCCCTATTCTTGGCTATGAAAGGTATATAAGTAAACCTAATGCTTCATAAATAAAATGAGGAAAAGAAATCAACCAGGAAATCATAAGATCATGGATTTGAAGCCATAGGAAAAACCTTAAATATCAACGAGTTCAACCCCATTGATTTTATAGATGGAGAAACTGGGACCCCTAGAGAAAAAGTCACGTACTTGCCCGAGGGGACACAGCTGGGCTCTGTTTAATCCTTCTTTAACTAAAGCAGGGGAGAGAAGGGAGAGATTTCAGCAAATAAGGAAACCAGTATGAATCACAGGTGTGTAACCTTGATTGTATTGTAGTCTGGGAGAAAATAAGGGCTTAGTCTTTCTGTATCCTGCTCACTCTCCATGCCTTGGCCACACCCTCTCCTTCTGCGGGCTACCTTTTCCTTCTTCAAGACCCAAGTCAGGCATCACCTTCTCTTTCCATTGAAGCTTACCAACATGACTTGTGTCTATCTCTCTAATACCCCTACTCAGTTAGGAGATCTTTGATTGGGTGTTGTTTCATTGCCTTAGTGCAAGGGTGGGGAACCTGTGGCTTCAAGGCCCTCAAATGTGGCCCTTTGACTGAACCTAAACTTCACAGCCCTCTAGATCCTCAAGTACAGTCCTTTGACTCCAAACTTCACAGTGAAGTTTACATTCAGTCAAAGGGCCACACTTAAGGACCTAGAAGGCCACATATAGCCTCAAGACCACAGTTTCCCCACCCCTGCCCTAGTCCATAGCACTGCATTTAGTACATCAGTGGTACTTAATAAAAGCTTAATTTAATTTACATGTAAGATTCAGCTTCAGCCTTTTCCCTCTTGTTGATGTTATACCTATGTGAACTATAACAAAGGATATTATCTTAAGAACTCTGAAGGATGGAGTTATGTCTTTTTCTGAGAACCCAGCTTGATGAAAGGCTTTTAAGCCAGTCTGTTTACCTAGCCTGGGAGAATCATTATTCCATTCTGGCATGACTCAGGTAATGATTATGGCAATTTAAGTGATGTCTCTGTGGTAAAGGACTTAAACATGCCCTTTATTCTTTGCCTAAAAGTGGCAAAGCTAACTTTAGTAACTTTGCTTCAGGAGTTAACTTAATGAATCTGAGTGTGGAAAAGTACTTCTTGTACTAGCCTGAAAGTGATTGTTATCTGAGCAAGGAATTTATATTTATATGGATTGCTCAATTGGAGAGTCTGACATCCTTGGTATGTTAGGTAATGACAATATGTGCAAGTCAGCAAACTTTTATGAAGAACCTGCTACAGGCTAGGTGCTGTACTAAGGGCTGGGGATATTAATAAAGTAAAAAACAGCTTCTGTCCTCAGGGAGCTCACTGTCTAATGAGGGAGTAAACATGAAAGGAGCAATGTACAAACAAGATAGGTATGGGATAAATTGGAGATCATCTCAAAAGGAAGGCACTAAGATTATGGAGGCAGCTAGGTGATGCATTGGATAGAACGCTGGACCCAGAATCAGGAAGAACTGAGTCCAGATTTGACCTCAGACTCTTACTAGCTGTGTGACCCTGGGCAAATCACTTAACCTTGTTTGGTCTCATTTTCCTCAACTGTAAAATGAACTGGAGAAGGAAAAAGCAAACTACTCCAGTATCTCAGCTATGAATACCCCAAGTGGGGTAATAAAGAATTGGACACATCTGAAATAACAGAACAACCACAAAGACTAAGAACGGTTTAGAAAGGCTTCTTTCAGAAGGTAGGACTTTAGCTGAGACTTGAAGGAAGCCAGGAGGATAAGATGAAAAGGGAGAGTAATTCAGGCATGAAAATGCAGAGGGAGAAGGTGGAGTGTCTTATGTAGGGAACAGCAAGGAAGTCCCCATCACTGGATCATAGAGTATCTGGAGAAGAGCAAGGCATAAGGAACCTACAGAGGTAGGAGAGAGCCAGGTTATGAAAAGGTTTAAAAGCCAAACAGTATTTTATATTTTAATTGGAGGTAATAGGGAGCCACTGATGTATATTGAATTGGGGTGGGGTGAAGAGTGACATGGTCAGACTTTTACTTTAGGAAGATCACTTTGATAGCTGAATGGAGAATGGACTGGAGTGGGGAGAGACTGGGGAAGGGAGGCCAGTGTGATAATTATAGACTTTGTGTTGTTTAATTATAGTTTGTCATATTATAATGTTTGAACTCCAATATGAAGTCACTTAAGTGATCCGAATTGCCCATAGAAGCAAAACAGACAGTTTTGTCCTTTTCCACTAACTCTGTGTCAGGTAGATAAGGCTTGTAGTTTTTGATGAGGTGAATTTTTGACCTACTGCAGGAGCCCTGAGTCATTCTTCTTCCCCCTTAGTTAACATTAAACCTTACCACCACTTTGTGGTCCTGATAAAGAAATTCGTTCTTCACCCAAGCCTAGTATTAGTCAGGGATCCCACACACAAACACACGCACAGAACTTTCTACCACATCTGGATCTGATTAGGAATGCCCACTCCTATATCTGGCACTGATAGCCTGTTCTCAATCAAACTCATTTTTAGGGTATATAATCTTGCCACCTGAACCCCAACTTTGAGAATGCTTTCCCAAGCACATCTCTTTCCCTCTCAGCCTGGGGTGAGTTTCTTGCATGTGAAGATGAAACTCTGTTTATATCACCATGTAGTGTATATATGGTTTGTTTGCTTGCCGTGAGTCACGTAACAGTAAAACCCATGATTGTATCATTTCTTGAATATTTTCTAGAAATCCTGAACCTAAGTACATGCTTTAACTCAAGCCACTGAGGTCAAATAGGGCAGTCAGCCAGAAAACTTTGCAGTGTCCAAGGGGGAGGGTGATGAAGGCTTAAATGAATGGAGACAAGAGTGTGTATATGAAAGATGCTGAAAAGGGTAGAATCAGCAAGATTGGGCAGCAGTCAGCAGTCTTCCATACTGGGGGCTGGGGAAATGGTGAGAAAGTATGAAGTCAAGGATGACAGGTTGTGAGTCTGGGTGACTGGAAGGATGGTGGCATCTTTGAGTTGATTTGGTAAGGGTAACACTGTCAGACTTGTGCATTAGGAAGATCACTTTTATTAGCTAAGTAGAATATGGATTGGAATGGGGAGAAACTTGAGGCTGGGAGACCAATTAGCAAGGCATCACAGTAGGCCAAGTGTGAGGTGATGAGGTCTGCACTAGGGCACCATACCAGAGGAGAAAAGTGGGCATGTGGGAGAAGTGTTACAAAGGTAGACTTGGCACATCTTGGCAAAAGATCGGATGTGGGGGAGTGAGAGAGTGAGGAGTTTTGAGTCTGGGTGACAAAGAAGATAGTGATATCTCAAACAAATAATAGGGATGTTAGGAAGATGGGAATATTTGGGAGGCAAGATAAATAGGTTCAATTTTAGAAGTGTTACGTTTAAAGGGTTTACAGAACATCAGGTTTGAGATGTCCAGGAAGCATTTGGAGAAGCGAGACTAGAGGTGATTGTTGAACCGTTTCAGTTGTGTCTGACTCTTCATGACCCCATTTGGGGTTTTCTTGGCAAAGATCCTGGAGTGGTTTGCCATTTCCTTTTCTAGCTCATTTTACAAACAAGGACACTGAGGCAAACAGGGATAAGTGACTTGGCCAGGGTCAGTCAGCTTGTACGTGTCTGAGGCCACATTTGAGCTCAGGAAGATGAGTCTTCCTGACTCCAGGCCTGGCATTCTATCCCCTGTACTACCCAGGTACCCAAGAGAGTGATTAGAGTTGGATGAGTGGATGTGTGAGTTTGAGAGTTATCTGCATGAAGATGATAACTGAATCCACTTGAGGAGATCACCAAATGAAATATAGGAGGAGAAGAGAAATGGGCACAGGTAGGGTTAGCAGGTACAACCTAGATACAGATACAGCACAGGAGATTGAGAAGGAGGAGGCAGGCAGGAGGATTACAGAGCACTGGGAACTCTACTTGGTCTTTGGAATTCCAAACTTAGGGAACTGATAAGGCCAGAATTGGATTGCTTGTTTTGTCTGTAGCCTGAATAGGATTTGGAAGGCATGCCTGCAGGTCAGGAGCCTGAGGACCAGAAGCCTAGAGCCCCAGGTCTTACAGTTAGCTATTAAGCAGCACAGCAGCAGCTAGATCCCAGGTCTCCCAATACCTAATTGTGCTCTTTCTCCCTCCTTCCTCCTGATGAAATTTGAAAGAGAACGCCCACCATGTATATTTATTAGAACTGTAAAATTACATGCTTTTGCTGGAAGCCTTTGGCATGAGCCCAGCCTCACTTTAAGAAATTTAAATGTATTGACAGCAGCAATAATGTTAATGGGGAAACAGCACAAAAAACATGTCTTACCGTACCCCTGCCATCTGCACTGGGATTTGAATAGTGCACTAAAAACAGATCAATGAGAGTGCCACCAGATTAGATTTGGCAGGAAGTTCCAAAGGTGAAACCCCTTCACAAGAGATACCTTGTCTCTTTCTGTACCTGTCTGTTGTCATGAATTGTAAAATCAAAACAGGAACACACTGGTCCATCCCAACAAGGAAGGATGCTGTTGAAAGGAAAAAAAGCATGCTATAAAATGATTCTTTGGAACGCCATTAAAAAAATTCACATCAACAGCATCTTCTCCTGAATTCAGTAGGTGTTTCTGCAGTGTCTGTACTGTGCTTGGCATTTTGCTGTCCTGGGTGCCAGATTCCATTAGGGTCATTGACAAGCTAGAAGGCAGCTGGCATGTTAAAGTGACTCTGAGCCTTGTCCTAGGAAGATTGGTTGAAGGAACGGGGAATATTTAACCTTAGAATAGAGGTGACTTAAAGAGAACCGTAGCCTTTGTGTTCAGCTGTCTAGATTGTTGCTGTTGTTGGTCATCCTTGGTTCTTGAAGACCACTGACATCAGGAGGGTAATGTCTTGACTTGCAAGTACATTTGACTTAAGTAAAACAGGGCTGTGCAAAGTCATCAGCCTCTCTTTCCCAGAGTCGCTAGAGTCAAGTGGCAAGACATAGGTCAGGATAATTGGTGATGGCCCCAGATGCAGTGGGAGACCTTGGTCTTTACAAGCTAAAGCCTTTCCCAGGTATCAAGTTTGTATGAAGCAATATCTAAAGCAATATTTGGTAGTTAAAGGCTAGGTAAGAGTTGAGGTTAAAGATGGTCTGCTTTGCCTTCAAAGAATCTAGTCAGGGAAGGCTGACTGATCAATCAAATACTGGATATCCCTTGGTTAGGGAGTGTTATAGTAAAGAATTTACATCTTGGGTAAAGAACAGACTAGATGACCCCCTCCCCAGGGTTTTTCTAACTGCAGAATTCCATGAGCATCTATAGGAATTATGAAAAGGTGACCAGCCCTTTGTTGTGTCTGTCCAGTAATTCTGTTTAATTCTTTCTCAGCTCTGAGGAAACTTTCTATCTTGAGAAGGGAGAGATGAAGTTTAAAAAGACATTTAGCTTATCCTTTCCCCAACGACCTCCTGCCCCCATCCATGACAGCTGGCTGCAGTAGGGATTGAGGTTAGGATTTTTCTTGATCAAAAGCTAACGTATTTGGCAAATGCCCCGACTTTGCCTGGGCAGCCCTTATTAACCCTTGGTTCTGTCATCCTTCCAAGTGTGTTCATTATCCATGCCATCCTAGCCTTGGCTTGGTTTGCCTCGTTGCTAATATTGGCATCATTGGCACTTGTATTTTTCCTGGGCCCCTTCTGGATACGGCTCCCATCCCATAAGACATTCCTGTTCTCAAGTCAGTGAATGCTGTGCCTCTGGCTGAGTTTCTTAGTGATCCTTTCCAGCCTTTCTGATGTAACATTTTGAAATAAAAACTGTATAATGGTTTCTTCCAGTAACCTGTTTTTTTCCCTCCTGTTTAACAACTGACCCTCTTTGGGTCAAGGGTCAAAAGGACCTAACTTCTAATCCTAACCCAGTCACACTTTATATAGCTATATGACCATGGGCTCAAAATTTTATGGGGGTGCGGGATTCCTCAGCTTCCTCATCTTTAAAATGAGAGGGCCAGAACAAGAGGGCCCCACAGGGCTCTGGGAGCTCTAAATCTGTGACCCCAGAATATCAGAGCTTACACTCTTATCACTAGACTATCCTGTCTGCAAATCACTTATCTACCTCCACTGTGAGAAGAGGAAATTGGACTGAATAATCTTGAAGATCCCTTTTTGCTCTGCCATTCTGCGAGTCTCAATTCCTATTTTTGTTGCAAAACAATAAACACAGACTGGTGTTTCCCCAACTCTTCCTTCAGTGGAAGAGCTGGGATTGATCTCAAATATTAGTTCGTCTTTGCTAAAATATTTTGACTTGTCAGATTGAAGCCAAAGTCATTTAAAATGTTTTATGTGTCGTTTGTTTTTTGTCTTTCATTTTTAAATACACTGTATTGAGGCAATCTTGGAAATGCCACGCTATGAATAATTAACTGATAAAAATTAATCATGAACTAGAACTGTTGTTTCAGCCAGCAGATCTTTCTAAAGAATCATTTAATGCCCCCACCCCGCTTTTTTTAAAGAAAAAACATGAAATCATCTGTGACCAATTCTATCTCACTGTACAGTGTGTGAGCTACTGTACACCATATCTTTATTTGATTCTTACAATAACCTTTTGAGGTAGGCACTTTACATACTTATCTCCATTTTACGTAGGAGGAAACTGAAGCTCTGACCTGAAGAGACTTGCCCCTGGGGGCACATAGCTTGAAAGTAGGATTTGAACCTGGCTTTCTCCTGACTCCAGGTTCATGATTCTATTACACCATGAGTTCATGATGAACCATGAGTTCATCATCCATAATTCAAGTGAAACTTGGGGGCACAAAATAGAATTCTATTCTTATCCTTGGCACCTTGGAAAAGTCCTTTTTCATCTCTGGGCCTCAGTTTCTTCATGTGTAAAATGAAAGTGTTGTACTAAATTTCCTTAGTAAAATGTCAGTTTCTTAAGGGTAGGGAAACACAGTTCCTATGTTATTTTCTTCTTTGTATTTCTAGTACCTAACAGATGAGATGGAAGATTTAGATTTGGATGTTACCTTATAGATTAAATAGGCCTTAGACGACTCCCCCCCTTATTTTACAGATGAGGAAACTGAGACCAAGAGAGTTTTTGTCCTTCCCAAGATCCTACCGGTAGTAAGGAGCAGAGGAAAGATGTGAACCTAATACTTCTGACTCCAAATCCAGCATGCTTTCCACTGTACCAAACTTATTTTCCATCCTGGACATTTTATTCAGTGTTAATCTTTTAAAACTGACCTTATGGTGGGACAGCTCTAACCTCCCACAGGGTCTCCATCCCATATTTCCCCTATCAGACACAAAACCCTGCACTGGAAGGACAAGGGACACGGACTAGACTCCCAGAAGTAATTCCAAGTCCCTCAAACATAGTCCAGTGAAAATTACTTTTACAGACACTAAGGTTCTTCAGTCACAGCAACTTGCAGTTAGGATTCTTCTCACTTCCCTGGCAGGCTTGGGTCCATTGAAGAGAAACCTTAGTCAAGTATAAAGCTTGAATTCCCAAACATATGTGCAGGGGCCCTTTTATAAAATAAGTGCTGAGAAGGAAAAAATTATATATATGTATGTATGTATATGTACACATATCCTTTAGCAAAAAAACATATATGTGCATATGTTGGGTATGTATACACATTTTATTATATAATTGTATGTGTGTATTTTATTATATATGTAATTATATTGTATATATACTCTATATAAAATGTATTGTGTATCTATTTACTATCATATATACATACAATACAATTATATTTGTGTTCACATACATATAAATAAGGTGGCCCTCTTTTAACTGTTACTTTGTGAGGCTGGTTCTTGCCACATTTCTTGCAGTAAATCCTATAATTTTATAAGAACAGATACAATGGAAACAAAAAAGTCAACTTGCCTCCCCCAGGTTGACTTTTTTCTTTCCATTGAATCGGTTCTTATAGTACCCCACCCGATTTTAGAAAGAAACAGCAGTAGTTTTATCCCACTAGGAAAATACTACTCTCTTGTAGCCTTTGTAGTAATTCTCACTTTACTTTGTACTTTGGATTATATTTTCAGTGTCACTATGCTTACTGGGAGCAAGAATGCATCTGCTTCATCTTTAAAGCACCCACCCACAGTCCCCAGCACAGGGTCTCAGAAAGTCCTAATTTTACTATGTAAAACAGCACATCTTGGTAAATGTTAATTGAATGAAATCAATGCATGGAAACTGGTTTTACCTTTAAAGCTCTGACCTGTGCTTTGTATCTGGTTTCTCCTTTTAAAGAGATGACGAAAGAAGAAATAGAAATATCCTTTGAAGACATTCTGGAAAGGGCCAAGGCAGGAGACCCCAAGGCACAGACAGAGGTAACTCCATTAGTTGTTTTGTTTTGTGTGTAGTTTCAACATTTTAATTGTTTTTATTATACAAACAAAAAAAGGATAAAGCTTAGAACAGGATCACTTGAACCTTTCCTTTCTCTCCTCCCAGTTCAAAATGCTTACCCCACTGAATGACCACTAAGCATTCCCCTGGACTTGCATTTGGGCTCAATGCATTCAGGCCTTGGTTCAGTCTTCCCTGTGGTCTTGACCAGGGGTGGGAAACCTGTGGCCCCCTAGGTCCTCAAATTCAGCTCTTTGACTGAATCCAAATTTCACAGAACACTCAATTCAGTCAAAAGGCTGCACTTGAGGATGTGGAAGTCTGCATGTGGCCTCCAGGTGGCAGGTTCCCCTCCCCCGGTCTTGGCCTTTTTTGAGGACATTGGCTGTGTGGGCCCCTACAGGCAGAGCTCCCAATCAGTGCCTCGTTTACCTGAGTGTACAGCAGGTGTCGGACCTCTTTTTACTGTGTTACTTTGTGAGATCGGTGCTCACCACACTTTTTGCAGCAAGCCCGACAATTTTATGGACATTTGCCGTGTTACTTGTAGTGATATCAGCCCAAAGAGAACTTAGCCATTGTTAACGTTCTTGTTGATTCCATTTATAAGTCCATTTTTCCTTCCAAATACCAGATGTAGAAGGAAATTCCATGATTCTACTATAGTGGGCTAAGACAAAAAGCCACATCACTGATATTGCCATTTTGATGAAAGGACAAGGATAAGATTTTGGAATTCTCAAAGGGAAGGTGTGAGCTTGATTAGTTTGAGATGCTGTTGTCTCAGTAGAATTAGACCTGTCTTGGTGGCCTCTGACATTGGCCAGCAAAATTACTACCAGTAATACAGTTGAAGCTAAACGACTTATCTAAAGTTTCTTTACAATTGGTAAATTACTCTGTTCATATTCTAACTTGGATTATACCAGAGGGTTGCTACTTAATTAGCGATCATGGTTCAGCTTTTTCCTTCAATATCATTCATTCATTCACCAAGCTTTTATTAAGCACGTACTACATACATGTAGAACACTGTTCTAGGCTCTGAGGGGATGCAGAACTGAAGACACATAGACTTCTAATAACTCAAATCTTTTCTTTGTCAATTGACTGAATGCTACTCAACTTCTGTTAGATCACTATTGAATTTGGAGTACCTTGTTCTTTTTTTATGTTCCCTGAACTTTGCAGAGATATTTGAAAACAATCATAATGAAAGATAACTGAATTTGAGGATTAAATATCCTGGGTTCTAGTAACTGGTTCTAGCAGCAGAGGAAGGTAGAAGGAGCATTGAATTAGGGGTCAGAGGACATGGGTTCAAGTCCTGCCTCTTACTCATGCTACCTATGCATGATGATGGGCAAGTCATTTTAACCCTCTTAGTCTCAATTTCCTCATCTACAAAATGAGGAGGGTGGCGTCACTGTCTTGGCTCCCATTGCTTATGGTCAGTCTCCTTCTTCCCTGATGTGGAGTACAACTCTATCATTTCCATGGGTTTGCTAGTGGAGGGAAAGGACATGGTACTCATGGGAAAAGAGACTTCAGTGAATTTAAGGGAAGGAATGGGGTGTTCAGAATTCTTTGTGGAATGAAACAGAATCTCTGCTGATATTGATTCTTCTCCATTTCCAGGTGACCAAAAGGCAGTCAGTTTTGTTTGTTTTTATTTGTATAATGAGGATTTATAGTACTGAGATGTAAGACCTAGCTTGAAATTCTAACTTGCTACTTCCTGCTCTTGTGGCTTTGGACCAGTCAGTTCCCTTGCCTGGGCCTTAGCTATAAAATAAGGAGATAAGGTTGGAAAACTGTTCCCTAAGTTCTTCTCTAACTTTGAATCCAATGGTCTGGAGGAGCTTCAAGACAAATTACTGCCATTTAAAACAGTTGGTGCCCTTTACTGTACCTTCCCTTCAAAGGTGATGCCAACGTATTTAAAATTGGGCACCTGGTTAGTAAGTAGCCCAGGGCTGGGAAAAAGTGGTGAGAATATTTCAAAACCTTCATTAAAACCCCGGCTTAGCTCCTTAAAGGCCCAGGAAACACATTTTGAGTAGGCTAACAAGCTGGACTGTGTAAAAGCAGATGGTGGGATTTATCATTTAAAAAAAAAAATAAATGAACCTGCTTGTAAAGAAGCATAAATACTTAAGAGTATAGCTCCCACACTCTGACTTTCATTAGTCATTTTCATAGGGCACAAGCACATGTTGCAGAAGAGAGAATGAATTTAAGGTAGTACTTTGGAAGGGTTGATAAGAAAAAAAAGCAGAATTGTGTAGGTCTGCACTTGCTTTTAGCCTCAGAAGAGGGAATTAAATAACCAAAGTTCCCATTTATCATAAAATATTTAATTGACTTATCGAGGAAATAATGTAAAATTTTATTGTACTCCTACAGTCCTAATATTGGAGCACAAATCATGTGGGGATTTTAGCTGCACGTGTTTAGTTATAATAACATCAGGTCATATTTCTACAATAGCTTGGCATAGTGAATAGAGATCTGGCCTTTTAGGCATGAGGACTTGAGTTTGAATCCTACCTCTGACACATAATGACTGTGTGACCTTTGGCAAATCACTTGACCTCTCTGGTCCTCTGTTTCCTCATCTGTAAAATCAAAGACTTAAATAATAACATTTCCAAGGTTCCTATCAGCTTTAACTCTGTGAGCCTGTGTTTCTTGATTCTCTGCTTCTGGGTCTAGATGTTTTGCATTTCTATTGTCTCAATTTTAAAATAATAATTTTCTTTAGATGCATAAAATTCTCCAAGGATTTTTTTTTCATGCTGTGATGTTAAGTCTTGTGCCCCAAATGGTTTTAGAAGAACACATCTCCATTTTCATAATGCAAGGCATTGGGAAAATGAAATTCAGCGTCAGAAATTTCCTTTATAGTTTGTGTAGAGAAGCATCTCTTTTTATCAAATTAGATATGTTTGCCCTTCACGTACATTTTGTGGTGCTAAAGTCCAAGTTTCTAGAAATTTTCCATTTAGGAATTAACCATGTTCTAAGGAAGTAAGTAGTTCTCCCTCAAGCTCTGTGACTTTGGGTGGGTCTTTCCATTTTTTCTGTTTTTTTTTTTTTTACTGTTCTTTTATTTTAATCATGTCTGACTTTTCGTCACACATTTTGGGTTTTCTTGGCAAAGATACTGGAGTGGTTTGCCATTTCCTTTTCCAGTTCATTTTACAGATGAGGAAGCTGAGGCAAACAGGGTTAAATGACTTGCCTGGAGTCACACAGCTCAGAAGTGTCTGAGGCTGGATTTGGACTTACAAAGATGAGTCTTCCCAACTCCAGGTCTGGCATTCCATCTACTGTGCCTCCCTAAAATGAAGAGATTGGACTGTATGGTCTCCAAAGTCCTCATTTTATGAGATTCTCTTTTAATTTTCTCTGACTCTGACTTTGAGGTCCCAGGAGATGGACAAACAGAACTACCTGAATTTTCAGCCAATACTGAGATAGACATTTGGACATTTCTCTCTCTCTCCTCTCTCTCTCTCTCTCTCTCTCTCTCTCTCTCTCTGTCTCTCTCTCTCTCTCCCCCTTCCTCCCTCTCCTCCCCTTCTTTCTTTTTTTCCCTTCCCTTCCCTCTGTCCACATAGGGTATCATACCCTTACCTGTGCATGTTCTATCCAAAAGAATGTGTTTAAGGATGAAAGCATGGGAGAATAAGCAAGAAATTTCCGTGGGTAGACGGAATCCAGGGGGCTAAAAGGAGATTGAGTGGAGACTAGAGGAAGGAAGGGACAGGAAATTGGAATACATGGAGTAGGAATGGGAACGGGCAGGTGACTGGTCTTCAGAGAGCGTAAGGTGGTAGCCAGAAAGATCATGGAAGATGATGAGGTTGGTGTATAAACCCACTGAGGATTATGTTCATTTCGGGGTTGTGCATCATCTTCTGTTGGGTTCCTAGGTGGGGAAACACTACCTGAAATTAGCAGATGATGCAGACGAAGAGCTCAATAATTGCAGTGCTGTTGACTGGCTAATTCTTGCTGCAAAGCAAGGCCGGCGAGAGGCTGTCAAGCTGCTACGTCGATGCTTAGCAGACAGAAGAGGTGAGTGTGGGGGCACCTTATTTAAAAAGCATTGTGTGGACCTGGACAAAATTGTTTGGTTTAATTTTAGAGAAGAAATTCCATCCAGATATTCATAATTTATTGAAGAATTTTCTCCACTATTTTCTGATAATTATTGAAACTGAGTAAAAATATGAATGTTCTCATAATAGTTGTTTATCTGGTTGGTGGGAGGAGAGGAAAGTATTGGAGTGGGGGGAGAGAAGAAGCTTATCTTTGCTTGGAGGCATAAATCACCTTGGCCAAGGACTTTGAAACTAAATTGATGGAGTAATAAATTGTCAGCTCTTGTCTAATGACTTCCTGGCAATGTGGGATAATGGTTAATGTTCTTCATTGTCTTTTTTTAGGTATCACTTCGGAAAACGAACAGGAAGTGAAAAAATTGTCCTCAGAGACCGATTTGGAGAGGGCTGTGCGAAAAGCTGCCTTAGTCATGTATTGGAAACTCAACCCAAAGAAGAAAAAACAGGTGGCGGTTTCAGAGCTTCTAGAGAATGTTGGCCAAGTCAACGAACAAGGTGAATGGGTACCAGGAACAATTTCCTAAGGAAGACCAGCATTGTACAGAGTAGTGTCAACAGTACTGGGTTTTGAGTCCAAAAGACCCGGGTTCTAGTCCCAACTTTGGGTGGGTGGGTTCAGGTTTTGACAGCCATTTCCTCATATGTAAAATGGAGGTGGTAGTACTACCTACTTCAGCAGATTGTTCTGAGAGTCAGATATCTATGGGAAAGTGCTTTATAATGTTAAATTATATGCTGTACATAGAATGTCAAGGCCGGGAAGGATCTTAGAACAAAGAATGTCCTAAGATAGAGTTGGGGATGGTGTGGGAAAGGGACCTTAGAACATAGGATTCAGAGATAAAAAGAGTTCTTTAGGTCATAGAATGTGAACTATGAGCATCCTTAGAACTAGAATTTCAGAGGTGAGAGAGCCCCTTAAATCATAAAATTCAGAACTTGAAGGGTCCTTAGAACATAGAATTTCAGAGCTGGGAGGGTCCTTAGGACACTGAATGTCAGAATTGGGAAGGTCCTTAAAACATAGAATTCAGAGATCAAAGGTCCCGAGAACATAGAATTTAAGATCACATGGTATTAGTGTTGGGTAGAACCTTAGAACATAGAATATCAAAACTGAGAAGGTCCATAGAACTTAGAATGTTGGAGCTGGAAAGGTCCTTAAAACAGAATTCAGAGAAGGGCTCCTTAATACGTAGAGTTAGGTGGGACCTTGGAACATAGAATGTTGGAGATGGAAGAATCCTTAAAATATGGAATTCAGAGCTCAAAGGGACCTTAGAACATAGAATTTCAGAGCCAGGAGGGACGTTAGAACACAGAGTTTTAGAGTTAGGTAAAGCCTTAGAACATACAATATCAGAGCTGAGAGAGCCCTTAGAACATAAAATGTTGGAGCTGAGAGGGTCCTTAGAACATAGAATGTTGGAGCTGAAAGGGTCCTTCAGATATGGATTTTAGAATTCAAAAGATCCTTAGAACAAAGAATTTCAGAGTTGGGAGAAAACCTTGAAGCACAGAGTAGGACTTTAGAACTTAGAATGTCAGTGCTGGGAGGGACCCTAGAATTCATTAAATCCTAGCTAGCTAGAGACAGAGACAGAGACATAGCATCAGCCATAGACATAGACAGCCATAGATATAGACAGACAGACATGGACAGACATAAGACTAGACATAGACTAGACATAGACAGACATTGACATAGACTAGACATTGACATAGACATAGACAATGTGTGCCTGATCTGTGGTAGAGCAGTCCGAGTTTGTATTGGTCTGATCAGCCACAGTTGGACGTGTTGAAACTTGACTCTAGCATAGTGATGTCGTTTTGGTCCTCTTCAAAAACAAAGGACAACAGCAACAATGTGTATACATATACACGTATGCATACACATATATGACATATGAATCCTCTCTAACAGACTGCATAAAATATATGTTCAAGATCCCACAATGCAAAAGGTTAAACAAGAAGTATTCATCTGTTATGATATTATTAATAATCTCATATTACATTTGTCTGATACTTGACAGCTAAAAAGCACCTTCCCTTCTGTCATCTCATTTGACCCTTGCTTTGAAATAAATAGAATTATCCCCCATCTTCAGGGGAGAACACCAAAGCTCCAAGGTCAACTTTAACTCTCTTAAGTGTTAGAGGAGCTCACAGAAAATAGAAATTGAAGTGGGTAGTCAGGGAAGGCTTCATGGAGAAGGTGAGAATTTAGCTGGGCCTTGTATTGAACAGTGGGAATTCTTATGGTAAATGGAGGTGGGGACTTGGAGGCATATTCCTGGTATTTTTGCTTTGTAGAACTGCTTACAGACCTTATTCCTCAGATATTTGTTCACTGGATGACTGATTTTGATTTTTGATAAACTCTCGTCATGCAGATGGTGGAAAGCAGCCTGGCCCTATTCCAAAATCAATCCAGAAACAGAGAAGAATGCTGGAGCGGTTAGTCAGCAGTGAATGTAAGCACAGACTTCTTGTTTGGCTTCCCTCTTTTAATATAAGCACTTCTTACGCACGCATGTATATGTGTACACATACACACACACACACATATACACACACTTCTTCTCTTAGCTGTGTGTCAGACTCACCACAGGCCTGGTCCCCTCACTGCACCTTCATCTCTCTTTCTGTAAGGAAGACCTTGACATTTCATACATTCCAATTCTTTCCAGAGATGACTGAAGGACTCATTGTCTATTTGGAATGATTCAGCTTGTTTGTCTTAGCTGGGTCGTTTGAAAAGAAGTAAATTCAAAAGCCCCTTCCAACTCTGACCTTTCTTTTGAGGTCCCTTCCTGCTCTGACATTCCATGCTCTAAGATCTTTCCCAGCTCAAAACTCAGAAGCAACGAATGCTCCTTACGTTATGTCACCCTTTATAGAGAGATATTCAGAGCATCTAAAACCCTTTGGAAACATAGTCACTTTTACATCATTTTTTAAAAATTGTGTTCATGAGTAAGAGCCTGATCTTGTAAAAAAGCCACAATCTGAAGATACTGTGGATTTAAAAATATATATATAACTGATCATACTAATATAGAACCTTAAGAGTTTAGAAAGCACTTTTCCTTACAACAACCTACTGAGGTGGATAGTGTAATTGTTCCCATTTTATAGATAAAGAAATTAAGGGCCAGAGAGAAGAACTTAACTACCCAGAGTCACATAGCTAGTAACTATTAGAAACAGAATTCCAACCCAAGTGCCCTGACTCCCCATACACTTTGGAGGAGTGAGGCTGATGACTGCGCAGTTCTGAGCAAGTCAAGAAATCACCCTCATGATGTCATTGGGCCTCTTTGAGAACAGGATGAACAGCAGCAGCAAATGAGAAGGGACTGGGTGACCACCTCATCCACTCTAATACCTGATCAAGCTGTACTCTGCAACATACCTGGAAAACCTTAACAGCCTGAAAGCCTCCATTGAGTAGAACCCACTAACTCCTAAATCAGCTGACATTCCTCTGCTGATGGGCTCGGGTTAGGAAGTTTTTCTCTCTCTTAAGTTTTATCCATCAATCATGATTTCTACCCATGCTCCTTATTCTCTCTGGGAGTACACAGGGCAGCATACTGTAATACCAATGATGATGCTGATAGCATTTATCTAGCACTTTAAGGTTAGAGTGCCTTACAAATATTTTCTCATCCGATCCTCACAACAACCCTGGGCAGGAGGTGCTGTTTTTAATCCCTATTTTACAGATGAGGAAACTGAGGCAGGCAGAAGTTAGGTGATTTGCTCAGAGTCACATAGCAAATAAGTATCTGACATTGGCTTTGAATTTGGGTCTTCCCAGCTCCAGGTTTATTGCTCTGTCTCCTGAGCCATGAAATGTTGGATTCAGAGTCAAGAATACTAGGGTTCAAATCCTGCCTTTGAGGCTTCCTAGCCATGTGACTTTCAGCAAAACATTTAACCACTATGAGTCTCAGTATCTTCATTTAAGAAAATAAGAGGGGAGGGGCAGCTAGATGGTGCCGTGAATAGAGCACCGGCCCTGGAGTCAGGAGGACCTGAGTTCAAATCCAGCCTTAGATACTTTACATACTTACTAGCTGTGTGACCTTGGGAAAGTCACTTAACCCCAATTGCCTTGCCTTGCCTCTCCAAAAAAACAAAAAGAGGAGATTGCACTAAAAGACCTTTAAGGCCTCATCCAACTCTGAATCGATAATCAGCCCTGTGATGTGATCTTAACCACATCCCTGTGAAGTTATTGTGCAGTAACATTATCCTCAACATTCAAAAACCACTAGAAAAGGAGACACATTGATTTTAATTCAGCACAAAAATGCTAAATTTTATACTCATGATTAATGTAATGGTTAGTATGATTAATTTATTCTAAAGATTAATTGGTATTAGTAATGATTAAATTCATGTATACTAATGCTCTGCTATTTATTATTTAGCAAGGTTGGGGGGGGGGCGGCATGGGAATGCCATGGGGTGAGGCCTCAAGCACAAAAAGGAGAGTCCTGTCCTGGTTGGAAAGAACCCCTCCAACAGCTAGATAGATGTCCCTGGTGTCTTCCAGGTCTAACATTCTCTGTAAACTGCACTGTTTATAGGCCGAGGGCCATTCCCCACCTTGATCCCCTAGGGCCTCCCTCACCAGAACTTGGGGCTCGTGGCCTGGTTGCCTGAAGCCTCTCCTGCTGCTATTTTCCAGCTCTTGGTCACTCCCCCTCACCCCCAGAAAAACCTTTTATCAGGAAGAAGGCCATCATGCTCAGCAGATTGCTGCAACCTTGGTTCCTCTGGCCCAGCTTATTGGGAACTGTGAAGGAATTTGGCCAGGAATTTTACTGCAGGTTTAAGTAACAGAATAGTAAATGAATCGACACATTCCTGTGGGCAGGCCCTGGTCCACCCTTTAAAAAAGGAGTTATGTGAGGGGAAAATTGTCATAAAAACAACTGAACGGGGGGGAATCTAGGAAGAACAGAAGCTAGAAAATATTTTGAATATCAATTTTAAATTAAAAAGAAAACGCTTTGGTGTCAAGTGCCTAATGGCATTCAGAACAGAAAAGTTTGTGTAAGAGACTTAGAGTACGAGGTTGTTAACTCTTCCTGACAAGGGAATTGGTGAGAGACAGCAAAGATTACTGGAAATAGTTCCTCCCCTTCCATTCAGCTTTGGCTTCCAAACGATATGTGATTTGTGTTTTGTTAATGGAGTCTCATGGGCAGCTCTTTTCTGGATCTGTTACCTCCTAGCTTTGTGACCCTGGGCAAGTCACATAGGGCAAACATTGTCAGAGGAACAGGATAGAGGGAGGGAAGGCGGGAAAGATGGGCGGAAACTGGGGTTTGTAACATTCACAGAGTAATTACTATATTGCCAGCACACGGGAGCATATGCCTCTGTGTGTACACATAGATATATCTATATACATAAACACACATACAGGTACCCATGTAACACATATACCCACATATGCATGTGTATATAAAATATATAAATATGCCTGTACATGTATATACACATGCACAAATCTATCTTTTGTTTGTTATTTTGTCATTTTTCCGTCATGTTCGACCCTTCATGACCCCATGTGGGGTTTTCTTGGCAGAGATAATACAGTGGTTTGCCATTTCCTTCCCCAGCTCACTTTACAGATGAGGAAATTGAGGCAAACAGGGTTAAGTGACTTGCCCAGAGTCACACAGATAGTAAGTGTTCAAGGCTGGACTTGAGATTGTGTCTTCCTGACTGGCACTGTATGCACTGAAGCCACCTAGCTGCCACACATAGCAACTGAAGTTTATTGCAAAGGGAGGTCAGATCACGAAAGATCTTCAGGAAGACCACTTGGCAGCTGAGTGGCAGATGGACTGAAGTGGAGGAGAGTCTTGAGGCAGGACAGGCACCAAACTCTGGGTTACTGCAATAGTCCACATGTGAGGAGATGAGGGTCTGCATAGAGGGACCGCTCATTAGCCCAAAAGATCTCCTTTTAGAAGGAAGTTAATTCTTTGTATGTTGTTGTGTGGTGGTGGCGTTTGTTGTTCCCCCGTTTCGGTCATGTCTGACTCTTCATGACCCTATTTGGGATTTTCTTGGCAAAGATACTGGAGTGGTTTTGCCACTTCTTTCTCCAGCTCATGTTATAGATGAGGAAATTGAGGCAAACAGGGTTAAGTGACTTGCCCAGGATCACACAGTTAGTGTCTGAGTCCAGATTTGAACTTGGGTCTTCCTAACTCCAGGTCTGGCACTCTATCCACTGTGCCACCTATCTGCCCAGTCATTCGTGTACCTACTGGTAGACAAAATGGCTGGAATGGTTGAAGTGCAGTCTGTTACCACTGGTGGTCATGGTGTTCTTGCCTTGCTGTCACTGCATTTTGTAAGAGAATAGACTGAACCATGGTCCCTGGGGCTGACGGGCCTCCCCAGTTGCCGCTCACTTCCTCAGATGAGAGTCACTAGTAACTCTCCATTTCACCTTCCCAGGTATCATTTTCTTTTCCCCATCTCTTCTTACAAAACTTTTGCCTCCCACTCTTCTCTAGGCTTTTCCCAGCCCCTTTTAAAGTTTAGGTTCCAGCAAGCTTTTCTCATACTAACCGCAGTGGCTGATGCAGAGATAAGCTCTTCTTCGCATATGTTATCTCATTTGATCCCCATGACAGCCCTCTAGGGTAGGGTACTAGAAGGATGATTATCCTTCTTATGGGGCGTAGGAAGCAGTCTTAGAGCTAGTCACTCTTAAAGGCAGGATTCGAAGCCAGGTCTCCCTGACTCCAGGACCACAGCTCTTTCCAGGTGTTATTATGACATTATCTACAATGCTCCAGAGACCTTTTCACCCTGGAAACACATTAGATGATGATGTGGAGCCAGGAGTACCCAAGTTCCAATGAGGCCTCAGAAACTATCGGTGTGACCCTGGGCAAGTCACTTAACCCCATTTTCCTTCCCCTCCACTCCTATAGCCTCTCCCTCTGATTGTCTAGTTCTGCCCAGAACTCCATTTTTAGGAGGATGCCCAGTCCAGCCATATCCTCACTCATCTTCAGGCTGCGTGCCTTAACCTCTATCTCTTGTTCCTCGGCATCTCTTCCCCTAACCCCAGCCCCAAATTTTCAGTTTCCTTTTATGTCTTGTCTTCTTCTGTTAGAATGTAATCTCCTTGAGGGCAGAAGACTTTCTGCTCATATTAGTTTTACTAAAGCTTAGCACGTAGTAACTGTTTAATAAATACTTGTTGACTTGGCTTGACTCTTTCCTTGACACCATTCTTCGTTTAAGTGTTGTATTGTTTCCAGAGCACTGTTCTAAGCCCCAGGAGACGCAATATTTAGGTAGGACCCATTCCCCACCTCCATGGAGCTCACAAGCTGGTAGGGAAGACCCACATGGACAGAAATAATAATGCAAAAGATCTGCTGAATGCTAGCTGTAGAGAGGTCCACACCAGGTACCATGACAAGGTCAGCTTCTGAGGCTCCTTCCTGTTCTAGGACCGGCTTGCCCATTGTCCCTGTAAAGGGAACACTTTGGTTTATTTGCTTGTGTGGTTTTCTCTCCTAACCTAGCAAAGAACTACGTCGCCCTGGACGACTTTGTTGAAATCACCAAGAAGTACGCCAAGGGAATCATCCCCAGCAGCCTTTTCCTGCAGGACGATGATGATGACGAGCTGGCAGGGAAGAGCCCAGAAGACCTCCCCTTGCGCCTGAAGGTCAGCGAGAGCGTGGGGCCCCTCCCCACAAGGAAGCGGCCCAAATGGTTGTCTTCCTCTTTGTAAATGAAGACGGTGGTGGCGGACGGGGTGACCTTCCCGAGGCTCTGGAACTATGATCCTTATCAAAATAACCTAGTGGAACGGGGATCGCTGGGTACATTTGTAACATGGCCTTATCAAAATAACCTAGAGGAAGGGGGATCGCTGGGTACATTTGTAACGTGGCTGCATGTGTGTAGTAATAATCCCCCCAGTAGTGATGAAAGTAATAATGACCCCAGATAGAGAACTTCACAGCTAGCAGAGTTTGGCATACATATTCTCATTTGAGCCACACAGCCCTTCAAGGGAAGTACTATGGATATCATCCCAGCTTAGTGGGGTGAATTGAATTCACCACGTTCACTCGCCAGCTAGATCTGAATTCAGATCTTCCTTATAACTGTCTCCACCATAGTGTGCTACCTAACAGAATCCCCGTGGGCTCTAAGCCTTAACAACTCCCCTGAGGTTAATGTAGAAGGGAATTAATGAATGATGAGGCTGGAAAGAGAGATTGGGGTTCAGAGCCCCAAGTGCTCATTTATCCAGCATCTTCCAAAAGGCGTAGTGCTGTCTGGAGCTCTTAAAGCTTAAAACAGACATGCTGTAGATTATACTGGAGGCAGAAGGGAACTGCCAGAGTTTACTGAGGAAGGGAGTGGCATGGTGAGATCTACACAGAAAGGCATAATGCACTTAGATATGTGCTGTGGGAATTAGTCTCTTCCTGGAACTAAGCCAGGGAAACTCTGCCCCTTTGACCCGGAGATTCTTCTTAGTCTTGTCCGAACCTTGCTAATCTCTGAAATCTAGCTTGAGACATGGGGCTCTAATCTGGATACCCAGAACCTGGGTTCCAAGGCTGCCATTTGGTCACTTGTTCCCCCTTTCTTCCACCTCCTCCTCTGTCCTTTGGATACCCCAGCACAAGCAAAGCACCATCCCTAGGCTATGGTGGGCACAGTGCTGAGCTTGGCAATCAGAAGATCAGGTTCAGATCCTAGCTCTGTAACTTCACACCCATACAAGTCACTCACTGTCTGGGAGCTCCGGCCTCGTCAGTAAAATGGGCATTATAATTCTTATCTTACCCGTTGTATAGGGTTAGAAAGAAGGAAAGAGAAGCCTCATGTGTTAGTTACTAGTATCATAATACTTGTACTAACTCTACCCAAGTTGTTAGGTCAGAGCACTAGAGGACTTTGTAAACCTTAAAACGCGCTATGGAAACATGGGTCATGGTTATCACTGTTAAAAGCAACTATAATGATATTACCTCCTACAACCTCAAAATTCCAGACTACAAAAATACAGTTCAGTTATATAGAGTTTGGTCAAAAGGGAAAAGAATGTATAATTCAGCAATATACAAGCATTGGGCCATCAGAAGTATAAATAAAAGAATTCTAGGCTTCATCCAGCCTAGAGCAGCTTCTGACTCTTACTAAATTGGCCTAAAGCTTATCTCATTTATCCCAACTAGCTTCTTTGTCCCATTGGTCTCCTCTAAGGCTCTGGCACATCATCTGCCTCCTTCTCCTCAAAAAGATAAATAATAACAATAGTTAACATTCATTTAGCACTTTAAAATATGCCAAGCATTTTACACATGTTATCTCTTTTTATCCAGCAACTCTAAGACATAGCTACTATAATTATCCCCATTTTGCAGATAGGGAAACTGAAAAAGGGAGACATGACTTGTCAAGTGTCACTCATGTTAGCAACTGAGGCAGGCTCTTAGTTCAAGTGTCCTAACTCCAAGTCAGCCACTCCTTCCCAGCAACAGCTAGCTGCCTCTTTCTCCGCTGAACAAATTCCACATAATTTTGGGATTTGCTTCCACACCCAGGGCCACTGGAAAGAATTAATTTGTTCATTCTGCCATCACAGACTATTCTTTGCCTGTCGGGAAGGTTTTTTTCACTGTTTGATAACTTGTGGTGCTTTAATCACAAAGATTTTATTAAGTGTTTTCTATGTGCCGAGCACTGTACTTAATGCTGGGGACAGAAGGAAAGAGAGACAGACATCCTCTCAAGGAGCTCACATTCTAGTAAAGGGAAAAAATACACCTGACAGGTTTCAGAGTTAGGGTGCATAGAAAGGCCCAGGAAGCCCAAGGATTTGGTGGCAGATTGAGGAGGAGACCATAAGTAGGTCAGATGGCAATGCCTGGGGATCTGGAGGGTTGAAATGTAGAACAAACAGCCGATAAGGCCCAGAGGAATCTGGACCTGGAGGGACCCTGGAAAGATAATCATTTTTCACAAATGCTCCATTCAGTCAAAAGCTTTGCTTGGCTTTCTAGAAAGCTTTGGAAGTACCAGCAAAATCCAGTACAGTTGATTGGACTGAATCATTTAAATATCTGAAAGTGTTTCACTAGGGTTTTTAGAGGCAGAATGGAAGGAAATGACTCTTATGCTTCCCATCTCAAACTTTGGTTGCCTGCCCCCCCCAACACATACACACACACCCCTGAAAATTTCATTTTCTTCCTTCCTAGGTTGTGAAATATCCACTTCATGCCATCATGGAAATCAAAGAGTATCTGATCGACATGGCTTCTAAAGCAGGCATGCACTGGCTCTCCACCATCATCCCAACCCATCACATCAATGCCCTCATCTTTTTCTTCATCATCAGCAACCTGACAATCGACTTTTTTGCATTTTTCATCCCATTAGTCATCTTCTACCTGTCTTTCATTTCCATGGTCATCTGCACTTTGAAGGTTTTTCAAGATAGCAAGGCCTGGGAAAACTTTCGGACCCTCACTGACTTGCTGCTGCGCTTCGAGCCCAATTTGGATGTCGAGCAAGCCGAGGTTAACTTTGGCTGGAACCACTTAGAGCCCTATGTCCACTTCCTGTTGTCTGTGTTCTTTGTCATTTTCTCTTTCCCCATAGCCAGCAAAGAGTGGATCCCTTGCTCAGAGCTGGCTGTCGTCTCCATTTTCTTCACCGTGACGAGTTACATGAGTTTGAGTACTTCGGCCGAGCCTTACACCAGAAGAGCGTTGGTGGTTGAAGTCACTGCTGGCCTGCTCTCCGTAATGAGGACTCTGCCTGTCGATTGGCACTACCTGAAATTCCTTGGTCAGACGTTTTTTACTGTGCCCATAGGCCACTTTATCATACTGAATGTGAGTGTCCCGTGTTTCCTATTTATGTATCTCTTTTACCTCTTCTTTAGGATGGCACAGCTGAGGAATTTCAAAGGCACTTATTGCTATTTGGTCCCTTACTTGGTGTGTTTCATGTGGTGTGAGCTCTCTGTTGTCATTCTGCTGGAGTCCTCTGGTCTTGGTCTTATCCGAGCATCAATTGGCTATTTTCTCTTCCTCTTTGCCCTCCCAATTCTGGTAGTTGGCATTGTTTTGATGTGCATCGTCCAGTTTTCTAGATGGTTTGTCTCCTTGGAGCTCACCAAAATCATGGTCACCATGGTGCTGTGCAGCATACCTCTGCTCTTACGCTGGTGGACAAAAGCCAACTTCTCTGTAGTTGAGATGGTGAAGTCTTTAACCAAGAGCTCCATTGTCAAGCTCATCCTCGTATGGATCACAGCCATTGTGCTTTTCTGCTGGTTCTATGTCTACCGATCCGAAGGGATGAAAGTCTACAACTCCACTTTGACCTGGCAACAGTATGGCTTCCTGTGTGGCCCCCGGGCCTGGAAGGAAACCAACATGGCACGCACACAGATTTTGTGCAGCCACCTGGAAGGACACAGGGTCACGTGGACAGGGCGGTTCAAATATGTCAGGGTTACTGATATTGATAACAGTGCCGAGTCTGCAATAAACATGCTCCCATTCTTCATTGGAGACTGGATGAGGTGCTTATATGGTGAGCCCTACCCCAACTGCCTCCCTGGAAACATTAGCACCGCAGAAGAAGAGCTCTGTCGGCTCAAGTACCTTGCCAAACATGAGTGCCACATTAAAAAGTTTGATAGGTACAAATTTGAAATAACGGTGGGCATGCCCTACAGCAACATTGGGAACAAGACCATTGAGGAAGATGACATTACCAAAGATATCGTACTGAGGGCTAGCAGCGAGTTCAAAAACATACTGCTCAATCTGAGACAGGGCAGCCTTATTGAGTTTAGCACGATTCTAGAAGGCCGGCTTGGCAGCAAGTGGCCAGTCTTTGAATTGAAGGCAATCAGCTGTCTCAACTGCATGGCCCAACTTGCCCCCGCGAAGCGGCACGTGAAGATCGAACACGACTGGAGAAGCACTGTCCATGGGGCCATTAAGTTTGTTTTTGATTTTTTCTTCTCTCCCTTCTTATCAGCTGCTTGATGGGGCCCCAGCCTATCCAATGGGCAGTGCCATTCAGTGTATCTAGATTACACTGTTCCCATTACCCTAAGCTTGACTTCTTCACCAGGCTGGCTGTAACATTACATTTAGAAGTGTGTGTTAATTGAACGTGTTGATTCTGTGCCGCTGGCATTTACCTAGCCCCTTGTCCTAATGAACTTCGTGAAAAAAAAAAAATTTAACTTTTTCTGTTTACGAATGCAGACTATCATTGGAAATTGCATGCACACAGGCTTATCTAAAGCCCAAAGTTTGCTGTGGTCACTGAAATTTAAAAATGCTTGATATTAAAAGCACTTCATAGGTGACAACCCCCCTCCCCCCATTATATGCCTTTGGATTTATTGTTGTTGTTATTATTTAAACATAATGAGCAGAAGGTATCTGGTATGTAAGGAAAGTTATATTAATTTGTATTTATTCAGTTGTCAACACTAGCTTTAACTGTTTTCTGAGTGTGGTGACATACAAAACTAACTGAGCTCGAGTGGGTTTTGAACTGATCTCTGGATTTGTTTCACAGGCCAGAGTTTTCAGACGCAATGGGACACAACTTTGATTGAGAGCATATTCCATGCCAGATTTCAGTGTACATACAGTGTATTGCCTTAAATGGTTTCAGAATCCTGTATAAAATGACTCCTGTGTGTGGTCCATATTGATTTGTGAAATACACCTCAGCGCTGGGCGCTCTGCCCCAAGTATTCACAAAAGTTTGGTGATCTTTAATGCTGTACAGCAGAAAAATCAGGGGCCAGAAGAGGCTGAAATAAAACATTTGTGGTCATATCTTTGGTTGGTGTGATTGGAAAACTTTCTCGCGGCAAACAAGCACAAAATAGAAGCCAAGTTCTCCATAAATTAGGACATTGATTTTAAATATGTTTTATCCATAAACCTTTTTTGTTCTTGGAAAAATGAGCACCAAGTTTAAAGATGCCCAGAATTAGTGAATCAGCAATCATTCCTTAAGCATTTTTCTGCGTACTAAGGATACAAAGAAAGAGGAAAAACAGCCACAGCCCTCCAGGAGCGTACATCCCAATAGAGAAAGCAACATATACATATACAGGCTCAGACAAGAGGCGCTCAGATTGTGTACGAAGTTATTTTAAAGGGGAGATTATCCTTGTAGCTTGGAGGACCAGGAAGTAGCTTCTGCAGAAGGTAGCCCTTGAGCTGAGAAGCAGGAAATATAAAGATGGCTGTGAGTAGAGAGGATGCCCCTTCCACCTTCTTCAGTTATAGACTGGGATGAGAGGTCACACATGAGGAACAGCAGTATAGTGTGCAGAGGAAGTGTTGTACAAGACGAGAAAACTGGAAAGGGACCGGATTGTAAAGACCTATATTTATATATATGATCCTAGAGGTGATAATAGAGAAGCCCACTGGGATGTGAGTAATAGGGTGACGTTCTCATTTAACATATTTTGGGAATATGACCATAGTGGCCTGAAAGAAGTGTGTCATAAGTATACGCTGGGTATATATTCAAGTTCAGTTTAATAAACATTTATTAAGCACCTACTAGATGCAAGCACTATGCTAGGCACTGAGGCTGAAATAAAACATCTGAGGAACTTGAATCTCTCCCACTACAACACTTAGATATGAGTATAAACAAAAGAAGTTCAAAAGGGCAAATCAGAAAAAGCCTTGTATAGGAGGTGGCACCAGAGATGTGTTTTAAAGGGAGCTAGGGACTCTGAGGCAGAAATGAGAAACTGCATTCCAGACATGGGGGACTACTTTCGCAATGCCAGGAAGGCATGTATTGGGAACTGGTGTTTAGGATAGTCTAAGGGCAGAATAATATGAAATAATAGCAGAAGGTTAAGTAGGAAGTATCATGGATTCTGTATGTATATGTACGTATCTGTGTACACACATACATATATGTATATATATATGTATACATATACTCTGCACCAATAAAGACTGTAACCCCTTCTTGTCTCAGTAAAGGGTCACTGTAGCTAAAATTCACCACCACATGGCCAGCATCCTACTCATTAACCTCACAGTACTCATCCTGTTAGACAGCTAGGTTGGTACAGTGCCAAGCCTGGCGTCAGAAAGACCTGAGTTTGAATTTGACCTCAGACACTTACCAGCTGTGTGAACTTAGGCAAGTCACTTAACCCTGTTTGCCTCAGTTTCCTCATCTGTAAAATAAGCTAGTGAAGAAAATGGCCAACCACTCCAGTATCTTTGCCAAGAAAACCCCAAATGGGTTCACAAAGAGTCAGACATAATTGAACAACAGCAAACACAGCCTGGTTCTCAAATGAGAGCCACACCTCTCTTTCCTAGGTCCACATTCAAAGTTTTTTTCAGCTTAATTAACCTACCTGTGCTTGCATTCTGATCACATAACCTTTAAAAGCCTAGAATCACTTCCAGGCCACAAAGACATCAAGGATATACATGTACACTGTGGTTTGCATGCAGATTGTATATACCGATTCCTTTTTTTTAGACCCCTCATGGTATCTAAATACTGTATCTTTAATTCCATATATTAGAAAACATGTGTGCTTCATCATATTATCTACAAGGAGAAAGGGATCTTAGTAACTAGTCCAAAGTCCTCATATTACCATAATACCACTATTATTCAGGAAATTAGTGATTCCCTACAGGATCAAATATAAAATCTATTTGGCTTTTAAAGCCCTACACATCCACTTCTTTCCAGTCTCCTTACTTTTCCCCACCTATTCTAAGATCCAAAGACACTGGCCTCTTTCCCAATCCTTACACAATATTTCAGCAGTTTCACTGGCTGTCCCTGTGCCCAGAATGCCCTCCCTCTTCATTAGTCAAGCCCCAGCTAAAATTCTAGCTTCTGCAAAAAGTCTCTCCTTGACCTTCCTTTCCTCTGTTGATTATCTCCAATTAATCCTGTACATCTCTTGTTTTTATGTAGTTGCCTGCATGTTGTTTCTCCTCATTAGAATGGGAGCTCATTAAACAGCAGGGACTATAGTAAATGCTTAAATGCATTAACTGACTTGAGGTCACAAGAATCTAAGTGACTTGTCCAGTCACATAGAACCAAAATTTGAGCCTGTGTCCTTAAACTCCCAAATCTTAATCTAATAAGCTTGGCTTAGCCAAGATGAGAAAATGAGACAATTGCCCTGTGTCTCAGAGCATTTACATAGGTGTTCTCAAGGGGACGTGGGTCACCTTGGCTCCCTATTCATAATGGCATTTATAAATTCTGGAATGTGATTAATTTTCTCTCTCTCTCCCTTAGTGGCAAACCAGCCAACCAATGTGTCCCTGTTTCCTCTGCATTTTGCAATAGAGAATTTTCAGCTGATGAAATCAAGTCTAACCCAAATGAAAGTCTCCCCACTTAACCTTTGAATTGTGTCCACAGTTCACTCTACAGCATCTCATGTTGTCACTGACTTTTCTGTTTTATCCACAGGCCAGCCTTCTGTCGTCCCCCACCTGGGACTTAGCTCTTTTTTTTTTTCCTGTTGCAACCCAAATTGAGGCCCAGTTATTACAAATGTTGCGTCTCCAAGTGCTATCTAACCCTTCCATTTCTAAAGAGTGTTTAGCATAAAAGAAACGGCTACTTTGCTGGATATTGAGGGACTTTTTCAGACACATAGAATAGAAAGTTCTATGGATGTGAGTGGCCCATACCATCTTTTATTCATTCAGTTATGAGTAGATGTTGGAATGTGAGTTTTGAAAACTGTTTTGCTTAATCCACTTGTTGACTCTTGACCTAGCCTTCAAAGTGATAAGATTGTAGAAAGCCCTAGAAAGGATCTAGGATCATTTCAATCAGGAGTTCATAATGTAGGGACCCTTGCTTGGGCAGGGATCCATGAACTTGGATGGGAAAATGCATCTTTATTTTCACTAATCTTCAACTGAAATTTAGCATTTCTTTCAATTGTCCATGGCACACAGAAAGGCAAAAAATCAAGCATCCAGACTCTCTTTGTTTCCCCACTTCTATTTTATTGAGGAGAAACATTGAGACTCAGATTGATTAATAAGTGCTTTGACCCAAGCCACATGGGTAGAAACAGAATTTGGAATCCAAGCCCACGCCTTCTTATTCCAATCTCAGTATTTACCCCATTAACTAGTTGGAGAAAATTGCTTCCATTTTCTGAGCCTCGGTTTTCTCATATGTAAATTGGGGGTGACAATACTTGTTTGCCTACTTCACTGGGTAAGCCTTAAAGAGTTATGGAGCCAGCTGTGACCTGTCGTGTTGGATTATCCAACACAGATGATGCTGGCCTTAGAATCTTGGGTTGTCAGACAATGATGAAACTCAGAATTTTAGCACTAGAAGGGACCTTGGGAGATCTTTCTTCATTGAACCTCTTTCAAGTCCTAGCTCATGCTTTGCACATTTCTGGAGTACTTCCCTCACAACTAGAGTGTAAGGCAGGTAGTTCATTCCATCCATTTTACAGGGGAATAAACAGAGGGTTCAGGTTAACTGACTTGCCCTCATTCAGGGGCTACCCGGTAGTGGAAGAGGAACTCAGAACACAGGCTTCTTGGCTTCAGACTGAGTGTTTTCCCATTCCATCTTTGGCTTCATGGAATAGAGGTGTTGATAAGAATCCTAAAGGCTAATATCTTAGGGGGATAAAAAAAACCCCCACAGATTCCCCCCCCCAAATTCCATCATTTTATCTCTCACATACTCTACCCATGGCCAACGTCCTGTCCCTTCCCCCCACCCCGTACACACACACACACAGACACACACACACACACCTTCCCATGCTACACATGAGCTTTGCTGGTGTGGCAATTTGGCTCATTTATCACATTCTCCTGCACAAGGATGCTGCCTTTCCCCTGAATTCTTTCTCTCTTCAGCTCACAGCCCAATTTTCTCTGCTAAAGGGGAAATTTGACACTTCTCTGCCTGTGTTAATCCCTGCTCCAAAAGAGACCCCTCTTTACAGGAAAATCCTTTCACGACTATCACATATTAAAGGGCGATGGAAGGTCTGTTTTAAGTAAGCAGGCTCCACTCATTGAATGGGTAAGGTATGAGCCTTGTTCAATAACTGTGCCTACCTGATCCTGTCACCAGGGTGAATGTCTTAGAAGTCACCCATCAATGATCAATCAATAAGCATTTATTAAGTGCCTCCCATATGCCAGACACAATGTGGTGCCAGATTCTCCTCTGCCAGGCCTCCTGAACAGAGCTTCCCAGGCTCCACTTAACACCCCCTCTCCCAGTCTTGAGAAGTTCACTCCCTTATTCAACACCCATTACATTGCTACTTCTAAGCGTATGATGTCCTTTCCTATATTAAACTGCTTTCCTGTAACTTCTGTCCACACAAGACTGTGGCATAGTGTAGAAAAGACTGGCCCTGGAGTCAGGAAGACCCAGATTCAGGTCCCGCATCTGGTGCTAACAACATAGGCATTGATATTTCACAACCTATCTGCTCCCAGCCAATGAAGACTATAAGTAACAGATCCGTTGGCTTTGAAGGGAGTTTCTTGAAAAGATCAAATCACAAGTCCCAGACAAATGGGGAGGGGGTGGGGGCAGTCTTCTGCCCAGTTCCCCAGAGGGAGAGGCCAGAATTAATATTTGTTGAATTAATGGGAGCCAGGCAGAATAAATCATCTCTTTTCCACATGGAAACCCTCAGATAACTATCATGTTCCTCTCAAATATGTAGTGCTCTAGGCTAAGAACTTCAATGATTTTATTATTTAAAGGATGATGTGGTTTCCTTATCCAAGCATGTGTCAGAGAAAGAGCATCAATTGGGAGTCAGACTGCCTGAGGGGCTTGAGTTCAGGGGCCCCCATTCCTACACTATGTGACCTTCCACTTATCACCTTTAGAGTCTTTGTCTATAAAATGAGGTGGGGGGGGGTAGAGGGTGGAAGGAAGGGTCTAGAATGTTCTATCCAGCCCTAGTATCATTCTCTGATCCTATGATTGCATCAAACACCAGCTTGGCCTGGAGAACTTTAGAAGAAAAGACATGGGCACAGGAGGGGGAAGATCTCTGTGGACATGGCTTTAATTCCCAATTTGTTTCAGTTGTTTTTCCAATCCTGTCTGACTCTTCATGACCTTATTTGGGGTTTTCTTGGCACAGATACTGGAGTGGTTTGCCATTTCCTTCCCCAGCTCACTTTACAGACGAGGAACTGAAGCAAACAAGGTTAAATGACTTACCTAGGGTCACACAGCTAGTAAGTGTCTGAGGCTGGATTTGAACACAAGAACATGAACTTTCCTGATTCTATGCCCAACACTCTATCCACTGTGCCACCTAGCTGCCCACACACAATTTGTACCTGAGGCCTAGTGATTTCAGAAAGGTTCAGAAGAAATCCAGAAACTGCAAAAGGTCCTCACTTTAGGATTTTGACATTAAAACTTTAATTAACTTTAACATTAAAACACTCACATTTCCCTAACACCTTAAAGTTTACAAAAAAACTTATATCACTATTCTATGAGATAAAGAGGGCCTGGGTTTTTTGTTTTATTGGACCTGTATTTCCACATGTCAGGAGCTTCCAGGAAGGAAGTCCCCCATCAATGCAGACTAGCATCTTCTCTGTGATTTATGGTCTTTTAAAAAAGATAATTTTGGGGGTGGATAGGTGGTGCAGTGAATAGAGCACCAGCCCTGGAGTCAGGAGGACCTGAGTTCAAATCCGGCCTCACACTTAACACAAAAACTAGCCATATGACCTTGGGCAAGTCACATAATCCCAACTGCCCTCCAAAAAAAAAGTGAAAAAATAATTTTTTACCTTCCCTCAATTACAAATTTCAACATTCATTTTTTAAAAACATGAGAGAGAGAGAGAGAGAGAGAGAGAGAGAGAGAGAGAGAGAGAGAGAGAGAGAGAAGAGATCCTAAGAACTTTGAGGATACTCATAGTTAGGGGGTGATGCATGGATGATTCAGACCAGGTGACTGAGAAGGAGTGATCTGACAGGCAGGAGGAGAACCATAGAAGAATAATGTGAAAAACTCATAGAGTTGAGAATTTCCTAGAGGCAAAGGACGGTTGACAGTACCACATGCTGCAGAGACATCAGAGGATGTAGACTTGTGCATGACCCCATTCTTGCCTGCCCCTTCCCCCACTGAATCTATGCCCTTCCCCAGTCAGCTCACCTGCACAGAGGTGGGCGGGCTTCCAGGTCAGGGAGACTTGGGGCCAGTGGGAATTTCAAGGTGTGTGCCGACCACTGTTTTTGGCCTCTGCAAGTTTCTGCTCACCTAATACCTAACTATTGGCGGTGTGGCCTCCCTTTAAAAGCTGAAGTTTTACTTGAGATCATTTCTGTACGACCTGGGATGGTGGAGAGTTACCTCATCAGCCCGCCATGTGGTCTGATCAGCCACATGGCATATAACAAAGGGTCCAATTCTAAATTGTTACTTGGATCTTGCTCTCATTTTCTGGGTAGGACAGACTGAGCAAAGGCCAATGGAATTTGACATCCTTCTCTTGACTGTCCCCCTCCAACCACTTTCTTAGCCTCAAAAAATAACTGATTACTTTTAATTACCTAGAATAGACAAAGATCGGGTGAGCTTGCTCCCTTTGGGCCTCAGGAGCTTTTTATCATATTTTTAGGAGAGCAGAATTATGACCCTCTGCTCCATCAGGTGGCACTCAAAGCAAAGCCTGCACTTGGTCTCTTTCACAGACATGCACAGAGATACCCAACTCTTCGTATAATGTTGACAGAGGCCAGTTCCGGATTTCTAGGCATTCAACAGCAGTTAAATTAGTGAAAATAGAGAGCCCTGGTAACCTTTCCCACTGGGGCCCAGGAAATCTGTTTAGTCCTGTCAGTCCAGTGTGTCTGAAAACTGACTCTGCTGAAGTGAGAATGATTGAAACGGAGCTCCCAATTTGGGTCACTGTCAGAAAGGTGCTTTATCTGTTCAGGTCTGAACAAAGGCCCTGAGTTTAAAGGGGAGGAAGGAAGGCAATGGTGGCTACCAGAGCTTTAGAAAAGTGCTCAAGTTTAGAGTGGTAGGACTTCTAAGGAAGGTCCTTAGAAAAAAAGGGTATATGCAGCTGGAAAAGCCCTTAAACACAGAATGACTCCCCTGGAAGAGACCTCAGAACATAGAATACGTGAGCTGGAAAGGACCTTAAAATACAACATGTCTGAGCTAGAAAAGACCTTAGAACATGGAACATGAGTGAGAAGGAACCTTAGAACATAGAATGTCTGATCTAAAACAGACTGAAACAGAGAATATCTGAACTGGAAAAGACCTTAGAACCTATATTATCTACTGGAAGGGAACTTAAAACATAGCCTGAGCAAGAGGGTCTTGGAACATAGAATGTCTGAGCTAGGAGAGACTTTAGAACACAGAATGTCACAGGTGGGTGACCCTTCGGAACAGACTGTGCTCAATTCAATCCTTTTTAAGAGCACACGCTGTGTTCAAGGGCCCTATATTATGAGCAATTGGAAGTACGGAAACAAGCAAGCTGTAACTCCTACCCTCAGTGGAACTTTTAGACTAATAGAGATGTACTTTTTACAAGATTTTACAAGAAATGTACTTTTTACAAGATGTGTGTTTTCTTTGGTGTAGAGAACTCCCAGTGAAGAAACTCCTAACAATCCACACTTTATCAATTAGAGTTTATAGTCTATGAGAATTGCCTAGAGGATTGAAAGATTAAGTGCCTTTCCGGTTGTCCTGCTATGTGTCAGAGAGCAGACTTGAACCTAGGGCCTCCTGGCAGCATTCTGTCTTCTAGTCTGGAGCAAGGTAGCCTGTATGTCCCTTTCCAAGAAGTTTCACTTAAAAAGGGTCATTCGTTGAGCCCTATTCTGTTGGTCACACCCTAAGAGGCTATCTATCTTGCCAATTCCTAGTAAAGTTCTGTTCTGAGCCACTGTAAAGGCTTTAGAAAAGGGTCTAAGACTCAACCCAGAGGCTATTATTGGAGAATTCAGGTCTTTATCACCTCTCACTTGGACTATCAGCAGCCTTCTAAATTCCCTATTAGCATTTCATTGATTCTAGAATAAAATCTTTATCTCATTGTTTTTAATTTTTCTGTTTGTATATTTTATAATAATTAACTTAGATATACACACAATTTATAAATAAGTAAATTATCTATGGGAGGTTTTGTTCCAGCATCTTTTACCAATCAAAGTAGTTTGGAAACTAATGATCTATAAATGAGATTAGTACCCTATTGGAAGTGTCAATGGGGTAAGTTGTCAATGTAAGTAGCAGTTTTTATGTATAAAGGTTTTAATCATGGCTATGCCACTAACTTATTGTTTAAACTTTAAAACACTAGACAAATCCAAGTTATTATTACTATAATTTTCTTTTTAAAGTTGATTTTATTGGTTCTTCATTAGCAGTCATTTGTTTTTTTTTCCCCCTACTTCCTCTCCTCCCTTCCCTTGGAATAAAAGAAGAAAAAAAAAGAAAAATGAAACCCTTGTAATAATACACAGGTTGAGAAATAAATTCCCATTTTGCCCATGTCCAAAAATGTGTCTTATTCTATATCAAGTCCATCAATTTTCTGTCAGGTGTTGGGTAACATGCTTTATCACTGGTCCTCTGGAGTCATGGTTGGAAGATAATGGAATATTATCGTGCCATATGATTACTACAATTTCGCTCTGAACTAAGTTCCAGCCAACCTGGATGATGGCTGTCTCATTCCTGGATTCCATTCTGCCTTCTCCTGGCTTGCTGTTAGTGATCTGATCTATCCTTTCTAGTCTCAAAATTATTCTCCAAGGCAGGGAAAACACAAGCAAAATAAATCTATTCCTTCTATCTTCTCTCTCTAATCTAGTCATCCTTTGTTCTTGACAAGGACCAAGGACATCATGAGGGCACAACTTTTCAAAAGGAAAATCTTAGAATGTAAAAGATAAAATCTCCAAAGTAGAATACCGCTAGATACAATTTATATATAGCCCTTTATGATTTGCAAAGCACTCTTCCTTTTTTTTTTTGGCAAAGCACTCTTTACCTGTATTGTCTCATGTATTCTTCACAACAGCTGTAAGAGAGATGTACTATTATTATTCCCATTTTACAGACAATGAAACTGAAACCCAGAGAGGTTATACTACCGTGTTTCCCCGATAATAAGACCTATCCCGAAGCCCTCCCCTTACTGTGTAAGATTCCTCTAAAATAAGCCCTCCCCAAAAAATAAGCCCTGTTGAGATTGCTACTGTAGTGAAGGTGATCCCCTGCGCTACACGCTACATTACGGTACCCTCTGTATGCATCGTCCCCCCCTGTGAAACGCACGCCGCGCTCCGAGCTGCATCCAATCAGAGCTGCAGCAGTGAGCGTGTCATCCTGTTCTTCCCCAGTGATTTGCTTATTGAATAAAGGTACATTTTTTTGTTCACATTTACCTGTTTATTAAAATTGCTGTCAATGTTCATTAAAATAAGCCCTCCCCTGAAAATAAGCCCTCTGGTGTTTTTCTGTCCAAAAAAAATTAATAAGACAGTGTCTTATTATCGGGGAAACACGGTACTAGTCTAGGGTCACATAGCTAGCTATTATTAGAGGAAGAATTGAAGTCCATTGCTCCATTCACAATTCCATGATGCCTTTCTAGAAGGGCATCTAGAGTTCATCTCATTCAACCTCATCATTTTATGGATGGGCAAACAGGCCTGAGAGAAGGGAGGTGACTTCCCTGAAATGACAGTGTTGGCCAGCAGCAAAGCTGAACTCCAGCCCAGCCCTTCTGTCTTTGAGGCCAGCATTCTCTCCACCCTAGTGCATTTCTTGGCAGCTTGGGCCAAACCTTGTCATTCAGATGACATTGAGGTTAAGAAAATTGCTTGGTGAAGATGCTTTCCATCCTAGGAAAGTACTGCCATTGTTAGACACGAATCACTGAAGCTTGGCATTCTCCCCCCAGGTTCAAAGAGCTTCTGTGGTTGCTAGGATACAGTCCTGGAAATCTTCCAGAGATTTGTTAACCTGCATGAAAGTATAACTTCCAAACCTATAGAAGGTGCAATTAAAACAAAGATTCAGTGTTCTTTCTCCTTTTCTTTTCCAGGGGTGCTTGAGAGAAGTAATTGAGGAAGTACACAGGTGTTCCCACTACATCAAAGTAATTCCATCTTGTTTTCCGTTCACTAATAGACCATTTGCTTTTGATTTAAATATTTAGCCAAAAGGACCATTGTCTTCCCAATTATCAACAAATCTTCTTCAAAGCTTCCTTGAAACAGAGAATTGGTTAACCACCCAATTTGTTTTCTGCTCATGGAAGATGTCCTAACATTCCTTCTTGATGGAATCATCCCAGGGAGGGAGACCATTCTACAAAGTCCATTTGTTTTGTCCATTTATTTCTTGTCCCTTTGGGCCATGTTGAAGGCATTTGGATCTAGAATCCGAAAATCTGGGTTCAAATTCCAACATAATTTTAAATGAGTCATTTCGACTTTCTGGGTCTTATTTTCTTTCCTCTGTAAAACAAAGGAGCTAGATTTATGGTCTTTAAGCCTTTTCTAACACAAAAGTCTATCTTTGGCATCCAACTCTAAGCAAATTGGCTCCTGGGGTTGGGGGTAGGGGTGTTGTCTGGGTAGAATTTGAGAAAGAGGAAGGTGGGGAAATGAAGACCTCTTCTGATTCCTGCCATAGTTTTGCCCCCAAAACTAATTGCTCATTCTCTCTTCTTCCCTTTCTTTCCTCCGCCATCTTTAATCGTCATCTTCCCTCCCAAACATCTTTAACCTCCTCCTCTCCACTAGCTGGTGATGAACAGTTTGTTTCTCTGTGAATTGTGGGAGAGTGATTCCTATTTGATAACTAATGGGAAAGTGTTATCACTTTTGTTAGAATCTTCCTGTTTCTCTCCTGGGAGGGGATCAGTGACTCAGAAAGTTAGTGATTAAAAGGAATGTGTAGGTCGAATGCCAAACTCCCTACCCTCTTAGAAAATGGAAGGTTTCCTTTTTAGTTTATTTCTGGAAAAAACAAATGACCTCTGTTTCAAGATAGATGGATTTTAGGGGCAGCTAGGTGGCGTAGTGAATAAGAGCGCCAGTCCAGAGTCGGGAGGACCTGGGATCGGTTCTGGCCTCAGATACTTAACACCCACACAAAATAACTGGCTGTGTAACCTTAGGCAAATTACTTAACCCCAATTGCTTTAAAAAAAAAAGATAGATTTCAAAACTGGGGTGGCATGGGACGTATTTGCAAAAATAAAAAAAGCCTTCTAGACTTTGAAAAAAATACTAAGGATGGAACTGGAAAATAGAAATTTATAGGGAGCTATTAGAAGGGAGATGAAGGTGGGAATGAGGGACTAATTAAGCTAGGATACGTTTAGCAAGTGATAAGAGAAGGATGCCTTCTGCCATACTAAGATAGAACTGGAAAATCTCATCTCTGCCAAGCGTATGACCTTGGGCAATTAATTTTACCTCTGTGGGTCTCAGTTGCCTCATTTGTAAAATGAGAAAACTGAACCAGATGGCCTCTAAGGTCTCCAGTTCTAAATCATAGGATTTAGATTTTCTCATCTGCAAGATGAAAGAATTATACTACCTGATTTTACAGGTAAGAAAATTTAGAGGTTAAACAATTGTGCCTAAATAGTCAAACAGTAAATAGGTGACAGGATTTGAACCCAGCTCCTCTGACCCTAGCCCCAGCACCCTTCCTCTGTACCACAATCACACTTCTATGAAATCTATGAAAACTCTATCATACAGCTGCTCAGTTCCATCTGGGTAAATTTCTTTCATGCACTTTAAAATGATGTATTATAAATAATATTAAACATCAGTAACACTAAACTTGCTTGACAACTATTTACATTTGAATAAATGAATTTCAATATCCGAAATGCCTATAACAACTTGTCAGTATCTCTAAGTCTCCTTTGAATTATGCATTCCCCTTCGCTGTTCCTTTTGCAAGGTTGTCTTGGTCCTACACACACTTCTAATTATCTGTAATCACATGTTGATATTTCTGAAATTACTCTTTTCCTTGTAAATACTTCTTTGGTATTTCAAAAATGCCATGATTTAGCAATAATATTACTTAGACTTCAAAAATGCTAACTATAGTCAGGCCATCCTAGGTTCTTTGTTATGATTTCTTCCCCTCTACCTCCAAATACAGCTAGTTCTGCTATCAACACAAAGGTATGCCTTCCCAAAAGGCACTTTGCTATGCAAAATCACACAATAATAAAAACCACAAGGTTTATTGGAAAAATTGGGGTAGGAAGGAGTATAACACTCAAAAACTTTTTCAGTGACACACACAAAGAAAGTAATTTAATTTTAAGAGGTAGCACAGTTTTGTACATGTCAAATGGTTAAGAAATGTATAATTATCACAATAAATAGTGGCAGGGTCCGAGGCTGTTTAGTCTGTGCCCTTTTTCCCCCAGACTGGGCTGGCAAAGTCTCAAGTAAGGTGGACATGCCTCCCACAGCTCCTACTGCTAAGAAATATTCTCCTGGCTTACTGGCATTGTACCTTGACAAAGACCTGAAGTTTGCTTATGGAAGGGGGCATCAGAAAAGTCACGGCTTGCAGGGTATTAGAAAGTGGTGCTGTTTTTTTGCATAAGAAGTCAGGTATGAGACAATTTGACATTTGAGTTCTGCTAAAAAATGTTCCCTAATGAATCAGTCATGTTGGAACAAATTTGTGCTTTTGAAACAAACATTATAACAGAAGTGACTATGGATTCAAGTCACCACATCCTTAAAAACTCTTCATTCAGCCCTGTTCTATCCAAGACAAAGCTTTAGTCCTTTGACTACTTGACTTTTCCAAAGGCAGCATGGTGGAGTAGAAAGAATTGGTGGTTTTGGGAGACTGAGGACCTGACCCTTTCTAACTATCATGGCTAATATTATATAGCACTTTAAGGTTTTCAAAGTGCTCTGCAAATATTATCCATTTAATTCTTACAATTGTGAGGGAACTGAGACAGAGGTTAAGTGTCTTGCCCAGGGTCATACAGCTGGTCTTCCTGACTTCAGGTTCATAGTATCATCCACTGTGGCACCTAATTTCCTCTGGCTAATGGAGGAATTCAGCTTTCATATAACAAGCAGGAACATTGAGAGGTATAGTGAATAGAGCCAAGATGGGCTGACTTTGGCAAGTCCCTTAACGGTTTAATGTCCAGACAACTTTCTAAGACTATAAACTGCAGAGAAGTAGCCTATATGTTTCAATGCGGGAGGGGGGAAGAGGACAGCAGGGGAGGGAGCAGAGAGGGAACAGAGTATCAGCTAACAAATAGAGAGAAATCATCAGGTCAAAACTCTTCTGGTCTTTTGTAACACACTCAGAGGAGCCAGACTCATTTCTTTGCACCTTGGGAGTTAGCTTTCCTGAGTTCGTCCCACCTCTCCTATCATATCAAGTGGACACAGTCTTGTCTTTTTTGTTGGGGGTGGTCTGAGAGAGCATCAGACAGGTGGCATTCTCCTCAGGGTGTTACAAATCCTAGGCCTGGGAAACTTGGAGGATTTGTCCACTTCCACTGAGGGCTGCTTTGAGAAATTTTGCTCTGTCCGAGAAATTATTCTGACACTCGAAGCTCCACACCCCAAGGCAGCTCTTGTTGCCTGGGTGAGTAACAGAGAACCCAGTGAGTGAGAGGGAACAAATCCCCATGCACAGAAGATTTATCTGTAGCAGAATCACAAAACTAGGAGGGTGAGGTCTCCACGAAACCCTGCCCTAAGCATAAACTCCTATTTGCATGGTGGTTTAAAGTATGGGAAGCACTTGTCCTAAATTAAGTCATTTGAGCTTCACAACTCTCATATAGGTAATAAGATTTTATTTACATCTTGCAAATGGGGAAACTGAGGCTTGGACAAGCCAAGTGACTTGCCTACAATCATACAGGTAGTAAGCATCAGAGGCAGTATTTGAACCTACATCTTCCTGGCTTGGAGCCCTACACCTTTTACAATACCATACTGTCTCTCATTATAACAGCTATGATAATATCCTGGGTAGAACTAGTGGGGCATACAGTGTGACCTTGGGCAAGTCTCTTAGCCTCTCTAGGCCTCAGTTTCCCTTGGACCAGGGGACACCAAATGTCCCTTCCAGCTCTAGCCAAACTACATTAGGAATTGTTGCCTGAAGTTCCCTCTCTCTCTTGCCTCTCTGTACATTCTCCTGCCTTTCCCCATGCTTGAAATGGTCTCCTCCCATTCTTCTACCTTCTCCTTCCCTTTAGCTTATGTGCCACCTTCTTCATGAAGCCTCCTGTGCTCCCTTTAATGAAATATATTTGCTCTTGCCTTGGATTTTCCTAGCGCACTTTGTCTAGAAGCATGATATATTACCTAGAGTCCTAGGTTTGGAGTCTGGAAGACCTGGGTTCAATCCTACCTTAGACATTTACTAACTACATGACCTAGACAAGTCATATTATTTCCCTGTGCCTCAGTTTATACATCTGTAAAATGGGGATAATAGCAGCATTCATCTCACTGGGTTGTACAGATCAGAGATAATGTACATAACGGGTTGTGAAAACCTTAAACTTAAATCTATAAACGCGAGCTATTATTAAAGTAAAATCTGCTTTATATGATACTTATCTTTGTTCATGTCATATGCATATCCCCCTGGCCCCTCCCAGATTGTAATCTTCCCGGGAACAAAGATTATACCATTATTCATCTATATATCCCCAGTGTCAAATTTGGTGCCTCACACATAAATAATGTTTATTATAAATAAATATTGAATATGAATTAATGATGCTAATAAATAAATAATTACACAATAGGCAATATATATATTCATGCGAATATATAATAAATTATTAATAATTGTACCTTACTATTTAATAATTAGTAGTTTATGTAATCATAAATTAATAATTAATAAGATTAATGAATATTTGTTTAATCAAATTTATGCTGGCACCAGTTGGTAAATAAGTCCTACAAGTGTAAATGAAATCCTTCCTGGGGAGAGGAAATGATAATGGCTCCAATTTCCTCACCACTGAGTGTTTTCTTCATCATAGCCCTCTCAAAGTAGGGAGGACAAGTATCATCTATTGTTAAGGGGCCTCTGAACTTGTCTTCTGAAGAGTTGCCATATTTTCCAGAAACACTGGACCCAGAGTATGCAGGAGGCCCTGAACATGTCAAGGATATAAAGTGTTTCCACTTTACAGACCCAGAATTGAGGCTGAGATTGAATTACTGGCCTATGATCACACCAATAATAAGTGTCCAAAGGATTTTTTTTTTAAGCAGTCGGGGTTAAGTAACTTGCTCAAGGTTATACGGCCAGTTATTTCTGGGTGTGGCACTGAGTATCTGAGCCCAGATTTGATCCCTAGCTCATCCCGACACTGGAGCTGGTGCTCTTACTCTCTGTGCCACCTGGCCGCCCCATAAGTGTCCAAAGGATCTGAACTGAGCTTGTCTAGTAAACTTGGCAGAGGAGGGTGGCTGCCCAATCATAGAAAGATGATTTAAAAAAAATACACAGTGAAGTTGAATCTTGAAACTAAAATAAGCCAACAATGAGATCCCCAGGACCAAGCCTCTAGAGCAGACATGACCTTGGGAGGTCCATGAAATGTTCAATGGGCTCTCTGAAAAACGTACCCACGATTCACTTGTAAATTTAATCTGTATTGTGAATATTCTCTCAATCACTTTCTCAAATCTAGACACAAAACAATAAGCCAAACCCAATATGTAGTGTTTACAGATTTCCAAGGTGTCCCTGCTCACATTTAAAATTTAATGATGGGTTCTCCAGCCATCTTGAGCTGGCTACAGCTCCTCTCCAGGTCTGGATTACAGTATGGGGGAAAGTTTATTATACAGTTAGTTCCAATTGTTTTCTCAGAGAAGAACACCTTAGGAGATCTGTGTGTGATGGCTCCTGTCACATCTGCTTGCCCTCCTCCATGTCAACCAATTTAATAGATTTGGCATATAAGGAAATGCTACTTAATCTCTATACTCTAGTTCTCTCATCTGAAAAATATGGATAATAATGCTTGCATTACATACCCCACAGGGTTCATATGGGAAAGAACCATAGAACTGGGAATTACCATCATTATAATTAAGAATAATATTTAAAGTGTTTGAGGCCATAGAATACACAAGCTCTGGGTGAAAAAAAGACTTTATAATCATCCCAGTCCCTCTGAATTCTTTACACCCCAAATTTCTTTTATCAGCACCTCCAAAATGAGCCCCATATTTCTTCCTGTTGTCCAAATGATTTTTTCCCCTTAAGATATCCTAACACTCATGACTCAGTTCTTGTGAATGAGGATGATGTCAAGTTCAATTATCTGAAAATGTCCCTGTCCACAGAACTGGTGGATTACATTAAGAGCAACCAACAATTTCTCAAAGTCTTCTGAAACTAAGCTAGTTAATGAGATTTCATGTGCATTATCTATGCAGATTCATTGTACACCCGGATAAATATTATTTTGACACTATAATCTCATTTGTCTTCTGACCAAAAACATACAATTAAAGGGAGCCAGCAGGAAGTTGCGGTTAAGCTTAGAGTAGAGTCAGAGAACATTGCATGAAGAGGTCTGAGAGAATGCTAGAGCTGGGAGGACCCTTGCAGCTAGTTCAATTATCCCCATTTTACAGATGAGGAACATGAGGCCCAGAAAAAGAAGGTGACCCTGCTTCCTTCAAGCTACTTAATTTCTCTCCTTGAGCAACAATTTTTCCTGCAGGTCACTCTGGCCAGACCAGTGTGTTCTCAATCACATAATTAATGTGCAATTTAAAACATCATAAACTGTAGCCAAAAAATATTGCAGAGAACATAGAGATCTCTTTATTTCCCAGAAAATGAGCTTTGCCCACCTGAAACTATCAAGATGAAAAAAAAGTAAAATAAAATAAAATAAAAACTCTATTCTCATTTTCATCTTGGATGACAAGTGCAGTTGGCAAATCTTTGAGCAAACTGGAGATCTTTTTTATTCTTCTGATAAGGAGTTCAGAATTTGGTAATCAATTCAATAAACATTAAACACCTGCTGTGTACAGCAATGAAATATGTCCAACATGAGGAAGAGAGACATTATGGCCTTATGGGAGCTTATAATATAGTGGAAGATGTTATGGGACAGGGAAAGTTTTCATGGAGAAGGTGACATTTGAGATATATATACATAAAGAGATGAGACCTATATGGGGCCCTGGGGGAAAGTAGGGGGCAGAGCTCATTTTGTACACTTTCTGATGTTTCTTTCTCTGGGGCATTATTTTCGGTGGAGCCAAAGGACTTACTTTTAAATCCTGCTTCATTCTTGTGAACTTCTAACACATATGCATGGATCCTCCCTCAAATACCCTACATCTCCCCAGTTCATCCTCTTACTCATTTCCCATGATCTATTCCTCCACTTTACCTTGGCCATACTCAGAGATGGTCACACTCTTAATCTTGCCCTCACCCACAAGTGGCTCACTTCCATGGTCATGAACTCGGAAATGCCTTTGTCTGATTATAACCTTTTATCATCCCATCTTTCCCTCTGCCTTACAATTCCCAATCCTGTTCATCTTCATTGAGAATGCCAATCCCTCAACAGCTCAATCCTTCCTTAGACCATCACCCCTATACTGGTTACACTCTTCTCCCTTCCCCATCTTGACTGTTCAGTGAACCAGTCTAAATCTACACTGTCCTCTACCTTAAGTCCCTTCTCCTCATCTCACTGATGATCATGCCCTGCCAAGTCCTAGCCTTGGATTTCTCCCTATGCCTCAACTGTTGCTTTTTCTCCTATGTGCTTGCTGTTGAATTGAACTGGAGAAAACCACAAAGTGGGGTTTACTGGATCCACTACAAATTATGTTTGTAATTTGTCCTTTGCCTGGTCCCTTGCATGGACAAGACAATCTTCCAACACCTCCCCAATTAATTTACTTTTCCACTTACCACAATAGCATTTCCAAACCTTTTAATTCCTTCTCAGATTTCTCCTTCCCTCACCCCTTCAGCTAAGAACCTTGCTTTGCTGAAAATTTTTTTTTAAAAGATGCCATTCACAGAGAGGTCCCTCTTATCCCCTCCTTCTCATAATGTATCTCTCAGATACCTTCCCCAACTATCTCCATTTTTACCCTTGCCTTACAAGAAGACCCATGATTTGTATCACTAAGAAAATGCTGATACTAAAAAGCTATTGGGTTTTGATGGTGGTGGTGGTATATGGGGAGAGTGGAGTGGGGGAGATAGAGCACCTCAAGAACATTGAAAGCACTGCATAGTTTACCAAATGTAGTTCAATCTTCTATTCAGTTCTGGGCACAGCTCATGGACCACCTTCAGCATCTGTCTGGAACATATATACCATTGGCCCAGATCCATGATAGGCTGTCTGTCTAGCTGAATGTCACAGTCTAGATTATTTAGATTCTTTGTCCATTGTATTTTTCTTTTGTGGATTGTTAGATTAATCTCTTTTGAGTGGTTCTAGATCTCACTAAGGAGGTGCTGTAGGACCCTGTGGTTTTCTTTTAAAAGAAACTTGCTATAAAAATGTTTTTCAGGGGTGGCTAGGTGGTGCAGTGGATAAGAATGTTAGCCCCAGAGTGCAGAGACCCGGCATCGGTTCTGGCCTCAGATACTTAACACCCTCACAAAAAAAGTAACCTTGAGCAGGTTATTTAACCCCAATTGCTTTAAAAAAAGAAATGTTTTTCACCAGTTTCCTGTTTTTCTTCTAATTTTGGCTGCATCTAGGACCCTGTAGTTTTAGGGAATCAGAACAAAGTCATCTACAAACAGAAGAATCTGAACAAGCTCACCATATGTGAGATATGAATCCCAATTTGGGTTCTGGGCAGCCTCATGGTAATGGAGAGCAACTTGTAAATCAAGCCATGCTTAATATAACATATTTACATCTATCAGCTATTGTTTCATCATTAGACCATATGCAAGGCAAGGAAACAAGCATTTATTAAGTGTATGCTATGGAGAGAAATTATTATTAATAACTAATGACTTGGGGAGATTCAGAGTTCCCCGTTTTTCTATTTTCAAGATCTCAATCTCTGAAGGTTGAGTTACCCTTCTCTTCTATCCAACCCCATTCAACCTTACAAGGAATCTCTAGTCTGAAGTGAATTCCATTCAATCAAGCTTGAGTGGAGACAGACAGACCCTTTTGTCTAAATTGCCAAAGGCTGGGGGTGGTCTGGTTATAGATATTGTCTCTGTCCAAGGTGACATGATGTCACTCTCAGTAAGTCATTGTAATATTCATTCTCTCATTAATTGTTAACCAATCAGGATTGATTCCCACCCTAGGGAATGCTTACTCATTGAATATTTACAATTTATTCAAACTTGAGCCTGCCGCCAGAATTGTCTTTGGTCTAAGAAAAACAGCCAAAAGACAATCCTTTTATTAACAAACGTGCTGGCATTATTAATACAGTGATTAAATTACTTAGAAATTCTGTCTCTCAAACATTTTTAATTGCCACATCATATCAGGATTTGGAACAAGAAATTTTAGAGATGCTCTCATTTTACAGTTAAAGAAATAGAGGTCTGGAAAGGAGGTGTGACTTACCCAAGGTACCACAACTGATAAATGTCAGGGCAGGGATTCAAATCCAAGTCCCCTGATTCCAAATCCAGTGCTTTTCCTACTAAGCTAGAAAATATTTGGTAACCATAAATCCCTGCACATATGGGAGCAATTTTTTATTTTCATCATTATTCATCTAGAACAGGAGGTAAAATGCATATATGTGGAAAATCATGAAGCCAATTAAGAGCAGCAAGGTCAAAATGACCTTCCAAATGGTTAGTTACTGACAGTACTGAGTCAGGGTTGGGGACTACTAAACTTCCAGGGCCACCATTAACACAGCTGCCTCCCATTCAGGATGCTTTTCTTCCATGATGGCAACCATTAAAGAAACTGGGTGTCTTCTTCTAAACTCACAGGTACTTTCAGCTCACTGAGTGTGACAAATTAGGGCAAAGCCTGAATGAATACTACTCTCTGTCAACAGAACAGGCCTTACTTCTCTGCTTCTCTCTCTGTCTCTCTTTCTCACCATTCCCTGTCTGGTACGCCCTTCCCCCTCTCCATCATAATTTGCTACTAAATTTCTACCCATAAGGGGCAGCCAGGTAGCACGGCGAGTGAGAGCACCAGTTCCAGTGTTGGAAGGACCTGGAGATCGAATCCCGGGCTCAGACACTTAGCACCCACCCAGAAACACCTGGCCATGTAACCTTGAGCAAGTTACTTAACCCCAGTTGCTTAGGGGCGGCCAGGTGGCTCAGCGAGTAAGAGCACCGGCTCCAGTGTTGGGATGACCTGGATCAAATCCGGGCTCAAATACTCAGCACCACACCCAGAAATAACTGGCTGTGTAACCTTGAGCAAGTAACTTAACCCCGATTGCTAAAATAAATAAATAAATAAATTTCTACCCATTATTCACAGTCCAGCTCTAATACAACCTCTTCCTAATACCTTTGATCTTCTCAGTTCAGTAATAATCCCCTCCACCCTAGACTTCACATGTTGCTTTTTTTTTCCCTCTGATGAACTTATATAACCTTGTATGCCATATTCGCCTCAAGTCTAATTGTGCTGTGTCCACCCCACTCCCTGACTGTGAATATCTAAACTTTGCATCTCTTCCATTCCTGGTTTAAAGCTCTTATATTCGGAAATATCTTAGCCAGCGCCATTTCAGAATCTTGGCTGTCAGCGTCCCTTGGCCTCTGATCTCCCTGCTTGAAACTCTGGGTTTCAGAATAGTGAAGGGTTCAGAAGGTATTGTAATAAAAGATCCCATCATCAGCGGCTGTAGCCAAGTATGATAACCTGCCAAGCCCTTTGGTGTATGATGTTTGTACAGTCCAACGCATGTATAAATTTTCAATGGCTTGTAGTGTAGCTTATTATTTGAGGCTGTTTCCAGTCACACACACACACACACACACACCCCAAAAACCAACATATGGAAAGTCATCCCACTAACTGGATTCCCCAGAACTGTCCTCCTCTGCCAGAGGTTTAACTACCTAATAACAGTGTCAAACTATCCCAGAAGACTGAGGCAACTCCCACCTTTTAGGCCTTTTCAGAAAGGAAGAAAGGCTGGTGCCCATGTTAGGATCATTGGCAGAACTTGTGGCTTTTCCAGAAGAAGAGATCAGATACTGAATTCCGATTGTGGTAACCGGGGCATCCCAGTGTGGTAAGGCTTGTTCCGGTATACTGGGGCTTGTTTCCCAGATTCTTAGGCAGTGGCGCCCACCACCACTGGAAACCTCTCCAGAAAACTTCTCCTGACAATATACTAATTAATTTGGGTTGCTAGGCTAAATCAGACAAATGAATAAAAGCTCCCTCAGGGCAGGCTCTACTTTTTTTGTATCTAGCACCAGGGTCTAAGCATGGAATGGATGCTGGATGAATGGAACCAAATTGAATCCTTAGCTCTTCCCATCCAGTCTTCAGACAGAAAGAACACTTTAGAGCCTTTTGCATCTGTCATTTTTGTTGTCCTTTTATTGGAAAAAGCTGGTATTAACATATTTATATTTTTATCCAACAACAGTTAGCTAGTTTGTGAAACACAAAGAAAGAATGTAGCCATGAACTACAGCTTTCAAAACAATCAGCTTAACCAACTTTACCACCATCACTCTACACCACCAAAAGCTTAATCCCCAAAGAAAGTTGTTGTTAAAAAACAATGGAAAAAAAAAACCAACCAGAAAAAAACAAAAAAAAAACCCTCACAATGACAATGTTACCTCTCATACATTCAAGACCAGAAAATTGAATCACAGTAAGAATGCAAAGTTTATGAATAACATACTGGTCCTTAATTTTTTTTCTCTAGTTCTTTTCCCTCCTATAACACTTTCTGCACTTGACTCAGGATGAGAGCATGCTTCGTCTGGAAATTAGGAATTTCCCAGAGTTCCAGAGACACATTTTCCTTCAAAGAAGAGCTTTTTTTTGTACCTAAATTTTAAAAACGGAATTAAGGTACAAGAAATCCAAATGATAACTGTTGTGTTAAGACCTGCTTTATTATACTTTATCTATAGACTCATACTTTGAAGATGTTGAAAGTTAAGTATATGGTTTGACAGTATTTTTAGTAAATGCAAGTAAGAGCTGTTAGCCACTTGAGCCAAAAGGGGAAATGGGTAAATGGAAAAATGTCCAAATAATTGTGTGAGGCCCTCAAAGCTTTAGTTTAGATCTAACAAGATTTCTATACAATTTACCACATTCTTAAACCTTTTTACAAGGAAACCAAAACCAAAACCAACCCCAAACCTCTGATTGTTAAATTTAATTAGAATAAATATGTACATATAATACTGTCCAAGTCATTTAGAGTATACAGTGATTTATAAACAAACATTCCTCATTCCCTTTGATTCTTTAAAAAAAAAGTAACGTACACATTTCATAGTGTCTGTATAGTATGGCTGGAAGTGGGTGCACATGCGTTTGTGCTTTTAAATACACAAAAATAGTTATTGGTCGAGAAAACTTCAGTTGGACAATATTTCCTGGGTCACGTCAAGACATTGTTATAAAAAAGGTTGGATCCTGTTGGTAATCTGTGTAAGCCGTGGTCATGTTTCTCTGCTTTCTAAATCAAAATCCAAAATGCTGCAGGATCATTTCACTTTCTGTTCGCTGATGGGGGAATGGTGAATGCGGACTTTCTCAAGGGACTGATGAATTTTGCTTTAAGACACAGATGGGCTCATGAAATCAGTGATCTGTCTCAACCACAGTTTGCAAATGTGTTTGCTGACTTTGGGATAGTTAGAGCTCTCAACTCCATATGTGCAGTAAAATACCCTTAAAGGAGAAGAAATCTGCCATTTGTTTTCTTGGCCTAGTTGTGTTAATTATTCCCCCTCCCCCCAAAAAAATAGATTTTAAATTTTTTAAGTTTTCAAGTTTAGAAGCAGCTCAATTATCCAAGGACTTGATCCATTGGGCAATGAGCTGCGCATGCACACAGAGGGCAAAGCTCATAACCTTTAAACATGGCAGAGCAAACTTGGGATCATAGGCAGCATGGTGTGGGGGCAATGAGTGAGCACTGGCTTCAGAGACAGAGGACCTGAGTGAGAATGCCAGCTCCACCCCTGACTACCTGCATGTGGCCTCATCGAGCAAGTTACTTTCCTTCCTTCGGCCTTAGTTTCTTCATCTGGAAAATGGAAACTAGATGATCCTCAAGAACCCTTCCAGTCCTAAAATCCTATGATCCCATTTACAGAAGGAAGAGCCCCTAGGGATCATCATGTCTAACCACATCATTTTGCACACTGGCGAAACTAAGGCGAAGGTCGATGAGATGATTTGCCCAAAATAACGTACAACAGAGGCAGTATCTAACCCAGGTCATCTTCCCAAACCAGGGTTCTTTCCACTATTCCTTGTACCAGCCATGGAAGACGATGCTTTTAACAGGCCACCTCCTACCTTCTGAGATCTGTATGACATAAGTCAAATTAAATTTGCTTTTGTCTCTCCCAGGATGCATAAAAATGTCCTGTAGAGATGAAAAAGTCACCTTAAAGTCAGGTCTCAGGGACTGTTAACAGTCACATGAGTCACCACATTTTTTCCCCTCCAGAAACTGAAATAAACCTGGATTCTTTAAGGAGGGGAAAGTAAAACTGAACTTGGCAAATATGTTGGAGTTGCATTCTGATGTGAGGGAGGTGGGTGGGAGAAAAAGAGAGAATGAATGTTAGTCCTGAAACAATGAGACCTGGAAAGCGCCTTAGAGATCATTCAGTTGAACTTCTTCCCATTTTACAGAGGAAGAAACTAAGCCCCCTGCCCTAAAAAGACAGAGAGAGAGAGAGAGAGAGAGAGAGAGAGAGAGAGAGAAGTGACTTGCCCAGGGTCACAGAGCAAATAAATAGCAAGGTTAGGGTTTGAACCTGGGTTCTTTCCAGGCCAACCATAAGAGCTGGTCTCAGGTTCACCAGCTGTCTTCAGAGCCATGGTGATGGAGCAATGTCTCTCCATCACTCATGCTAAATCTGTATATAAACCAAAGTGCAGAGAGAAGCTTGAAGTGGAAACTTAACTTGTGGATGTAAAAAAGCTCTAATAATGTGGTAAACACTAAAGACCTAGGAAGAGACTGTATAATGGACCCTAATTGTTAAAAAACTGACAAGCCTTTCACCTTGTTGGAGTGCCTTTTGCCCCCTAATTACAGTGAATTCTGGGTTTCTGCTTTATTAAATGGCCATCATCATCATCTTGGGGGAGTCTGGGGGTTGGGAAGGTGAGGCGGTGGTGGGCAGCTGGGACAGAGGACAGATTCCACCACCATGACCACTTTTCTTTTGCTCTGTTTTTCTCTCTGACGGTCATCTTGTACCATCTGCAAAAGGCTGGTTGATAAATACAGAGGATTATTGATAAACCTAGTGCATCTCTGAGTTCACTTTATCCTGGAATATGTAAAGATTGTTTGTCGCTGCGATGGCAATGATGTTCTCGGCGGGATGCCAGGCCGTGTGAAGAATCTTCTTGGTAAAGTCCAAGCTGTCCACGCTGATGTCGTCTTTCCGGCGCTTGCCACCCACACAGACACGGCGGGGCTTGAGGATGGCCCTGGGCTTGCTGCTCTCCCTAGAGGCCTCCAGGGTGACATCACGCTTGGTGTTCCGGTCAAACATTCTGAAGAAATTATTGTAGGCACCGGTCATGATGACACTGCAGAGGGAGAAGGAAGACAGTTTAGTTGGGGGACTAGCCAGAGTCTTGATCGCACATACTCTCGTTGGCCCTAGATTTGGTCTGATCAACATGAGGATGCTTCCTTGACCCAAGGAGGTGGGGGTCCTTCTCTATCTGTAATCACTACATGTTTAACTCTGTTGTTGTTCAGTCATGTCCAAATCTTTGTGACTCTGCTTTGGGGTTTTCTTGGCAAAGATATTGGAGTGGCTTACTATCTCCTTCTCCAGTTCATTCTACAGATGAGGAAACTGGGGCAAACAGGGTTAAGTGACTTGCCCAGGGCCACACAGCTACAACCTATCTGAGGCTTGTACTAGAAATCACAAAGATGAGTCTTCCTGATTCCAAACCCAATGCTTTTCCCGCTGTACCACCTAGCTGCCCCAGAAATATAATGGGGATCTTCAGATGACTTTACTAGCAATCAGTGTAAAGTATATAAATGATAGGGAGGCAGAGTGGCATTACAGCTAGAGAACTTAGAGTCTTTAGAGCCAAGACGACCTGGGTTTGAACCTCTTCTGACATATTCTGGCTGTGTGACCCTGGGCCAAGCAACTGAAGCTCTCCATCCTGTAGGCAACTCCCTAAGACTAAAACATTGCAAAAAAGGCTCTTAATCTTTTTGTTGCCATGGATCCCTTTGGAAGTCTGGGGAAGCCTACAGACCCCCTTCTCAGACTAATGTCTTTTACAAACATAAAATAAAACATGTAGGATTTTACAAAGGAAACCAATATATTGAAATAGTTATCAAAATATTTTTAAAATTCATAGACTCCGGGTTAAGAACTTTGGGTTTAGGTAAGAGTTTTCTCACCTGTGGGTTCCATAGCATCAGAAAGCCAATCCCTATTCATATACAATTAATAGAGTATCACAGGGGGGATTTTCCCTTCTGAAAAAATCCCTTTTATCTGTGAATATCTTTGATTCTGTGAAATATTGGGTTGCGGATCTAATAGATACTCTTCTTGGACTCTCTCACCTCCAAACTGGTCAGAAAATGACCAATGCAGACAATCGTGAAACCTACTCATAGCTACACCTGGGGATGCCTAGAACCGGTGTGGGGTTCACCATCTTCCTCTTAGGAAGTTGGCCCAATTTGTGACTGTGTCAGTATCCTAGGCCCTTAAGTCATAATGCTTTCATTTATATGACTTTGATGATTAATATTTTTGTCACTGTTTTCAGAATACATTCATTCATTCATTCGTTCGTTCATAAATTCATTCATGAAGATTAAGATGTGCCCACTATGTATCAAACTGGAAGACACAACAGGAAATGGTTTCTTGTCTATAGGAGCTTAGAATCAATGCAACTGTTAATTAACAATGCATGGGACTAAAATGACAGTAATTCACAGAGATGGTACTAACTGTTCTGAAAGTCTTAGTGTGGTTTTAAGTCATTAGCTTTGTGGCTTTTAAGCTTTTAGTTTAAACGACAAATACCTTAAGATTGGCCACATAAAGACATCTGTACCCCCTTGTGTATTCAGTGATCTGCACCAGTGGACTTTCCACCTCTTCAAAGTAGAAGGATTAGGAAAGGGCGCTCCTACACCTTCCTTGCAGAAGTGAAGGATTATGGGTATTTGCTTTCCTTGCTGTTCAGTCATTCAGTCATGTCTGACTCCACATGACCCCATGGGGTTTTCTTGACAAAGATACCAAAGACTGTTCCTCTGGTGCATCCCCATTTTACAGATGAGGAACTGAGGCAAATAGGGGTTAAGTGATTTGCCCAGGATCCCACAGCTAGTTAATTTCCGAAGCCAGATTTGAGCTCTGATCTTCCTGACTCCAAGCCCAGTACTCTACGCACTGCACCACCTAGCTGCCCCACTATGGGTATATAGAACAATGCAAATAATGCCAGTCTTTTTCAAAGTGGTATTAATCCCCTTCCATTTTATTCTTTGTCATAAGGGATTGTTATCTGAGAAAGGAGGAGGAGAAATGTAGGTGATATATTAAAAAAAAGATATCAATAACATTTTATTTTAAAATAAATATGAATGCAGGCTGCCCCCCTCTCCCATCCACACACAGAATGGCATGCCTAGAAGGTACCTCAGGGCACAGAATATTTGAGCTAGGATGAACATTAGACCATACAGTATCATAATTTAGAGGTCATTGAGTCCATGCAGATGTAGAAAGTGAGGCCCAGAGAGGTTAAGGGGCTTGTTCAAATGACCTAGTTACTAAATGGCAGAGTTGGGAGCTCCTAATTTTAGTCTAGTCATCTTTTCACCTTGCCTTGGTTGCCTCTCTTACCTTTGCTGATTACCTGTTGGCCTACTTTGATCCTTTGGGAGATCCGTGAATTCCAAAAGAATGTACACTCCCTGCACTGATACAATCTGTGAGAATTTCCAGGGTAGGGTCTAAAAAACTCATTCTCTGAAACCTTGGATGTCCATGGGAGAGAGGCCTGAATAATGTAAAGTGAGCCCGAGAAGGTCATGGCAAATCATTGCAGTATCTTTGCCAAGAAAACCCCAAACAGGGTCACAAAGAGTTGGATAAGACTGAAATAATTAACAGTAACACCCACTCACATGACGCTCAGCCTTTGGAGTCTTCAGCCGGCTCCTCTAGAAAATGAGGGTGTTATACCAGGTGATCACTAAAGTCCTTTCTAGGACCAAATCTTATGAAGAGTCTTATGATTCAGAATTAACTGAAATCTGGTTCTTCATATCTGAAAATTCTTTTTTCATTTGAATACCTACCTAGGTTTGAAGTTGGTTTTCTCTGAGAAGAATGCAGGCACTATTTCCTTGTTCTGTCATAATCCCTTATGGAAAGGCTAGAATGGCAGTACAAGCCCATAATCCTGGAGAGGGTGAGGTTGGGGGCTATAAATTACAGCAGGGCTCAAGCCAATCTGGTGTCTATAACAAGTCCAGCACTAATATGGTGAGTCCATGGGAGTGTGTTGGGGGGAGCAGGGTTGTTACCAGGCTACCTAAGGAGAGATAAACCATCCCAGGTTGGAAATACAACATAGGGGTGGCTAGGTGGCGTGGGGAATAGAGCACTAGCCTGTTCAGGACCTGAGTTCAAATCCAGCCTCAGACACTTAACACAAAAACTAGCCATTTGACGTTGGCCAAGTCAACCCCAATTGCCTTGCAAAAAGCAAAAAACAAAAAAAGGAAATACAACAGATAAAACTTTGATGCCCATCAGCAGTGGAATCAATTGTATATATCAAGGAGTTGCTAGAGAAGATTTGTGTTCAACGATGGGCTGGATTAGGTGGTTTGTGAAGTTTCTTCCAGTTCTAGGATTAATGAGTTTCTGGAAGTTGGATGAAAAGATAGAAATCACCTGGCTTTTAATTCTGATTATAATGTAAAAGACACAGGGGCAAAAACAAAGCATCTTTTCCCTCTCTATATGTACCTAGCTTGGCTTTAGGGGTTCTGTGTGTTAGGGTGACAGAGTTGATTAAACCTGCAGAAAGGCTTTGCTGGGTGCATCCTGTACCCTTCTCTTGTCCAAGTACACATGATTAATGTGCCCTTCTGCAAATGAGATCAGTTCTGTCTGACAGCATTAGTTCCTGTTCTCTGGAGTTCCCAAACATCAGTCTTGGACTAATCAGAGCAAGCGCATATTGATTTACTGAGCAATCTCTGCATTGGGCCTGGATTAACTCCTTATTGGGGGCCAGAAGTCATCTTGAACAGTGTGATGGTGGTGTCTGGAAATGAATGGATAAAGGGAGTTGTCACTTTCTATTAGGAGTGAGATTTCAGGTGGCAAGGGACCACATTAGCCCAATTCATTCATGCTTTTGTAATAAGGACTAACATTTCTCCTAGCAATTTCTTCAAAATAACGTATAAGGCGAGGTAATACATGTGTCATTATGCATATTTTACAGATGAGGAAACT
>NW_027185698.1:35621351-35675302 GCF_028583685.1 Petaurus breviceps papuanus
AGTTTCCTCATCTGTAAAATGAGGAGGTTGTACTAGATCAGTGGTATAACAAACTCAGATAGAAACAGATTCCTGCAGAATGACTTAGAAAACCACAAATCAGCATTATCTACATTGTATTATTTTGTTAGACACTTCCCAATTACATCTTCATCTGGTTTAGCAGCACTAGGAAATCTGACCTACTGCTTAGGGCCCACTATGATCCTATGACTTGAGTAAGCAGTTACACAATGTATAACCTTTAAAGCCAGGATTTTAACCCAGGCCTCTCCTAACTTTAGATCAAACACACCAATCATACCACACTAACTCTGTTCAATGTTTACAATTTGATATATATTAAACAGTACTGGACACAGAACCTCATATTGGGGTATAAAGTTGTTTATATAAATCCCTGGCCTCATGGAACTCACATTCCAGTAAGGTAATGAAACACCAGAAGACGGCTAGATTACACATTATTATGTGAGCACAGGAGAAAGTTCCAAAGAGAGAGATTCCAGATGGTGGTGGGCCTTCCATTCCAGACTCTGAACTTTAAACTCTACCTGAAAGGCAAAAGAGAAGGTTCTTCCCTCTCACCACTCTCTATTCAGCTATAACATTTAATATCTGGACAAAACATCCTCTAAAGTCCCTTCCAGCTCCCAGATTCTGTGAGTCCATGTGCTTCCTTGTGACTGTTCCTATAATGTTTCATTAAACTACTAATTAATCATTTTGACTAAGAGTTCACATGATGGGGATGTGGTGATGATTTAACGAGACAATGCATGTGAAAAGGTTTCTATAAACCCTAAGCCCCTATACCAATGTGAGCTAATATTACTACTGCTACTACAATATTAAAATGCCTTATAACCTGACATGTGCTATAAATATATAATTCTTACCCAAGACTCAGCGTGATCTACCATTTCATTGTTTCATATATTCTATCCACTGATGACCAGCAAAGTCTCTCTGCAGATGACCACTTCTGTCAGGTATATTATAGTATCCAAGATGGATGAGCATCTCTGGTGTGAGGGCTGCCAATCCACCTTTGTTGTCCATCTGCTTCACCTATCTCACCTGTGGCTCTGAGAAACTGTAGCATGCACAGTGGCTACACCCCAGTAAACCATCTTGGCAGATGGGCTAAACCAGGCTGCAAGTAACTGACGGGCCTCAAACCTGTCAGCAAATTAAGGGGATGTCTACCCCAAGCATGTGAAGACTTCCCCTGGCAGAATGGCTAGATGAGAACTCTTTGTTCCAATGACCATGAAGGCAACTGAATTAGCACTATGGAACACTTAGAATTTGGTCCAACATTGAAGATGCTGAGGTCATCCACTGCATCCCAGACATCACCAGTCATCTTGACTTTTGTCCTTTCACTAGACTTTGATGACAAAAGAAGACAGAATGAGGCTGATGACTGTGCAACTCTGTCTCACTCAAATCTAATTCGCACTTAAGATAAGACATCACCCCATGACATCACTGGTCCTCTTCGAAAACAAAGGACAAACAACAAGCATAGATTCCTTTCATCTATGTATTGGCCTAGATGGCTGATGAGGTCCCTTCCAACTCTCCAATGGCTCTTAGACAATTCTCAAGAGTTACTGTGGCCAAAAATTATTGCTTGGTTGGCATACTTCTGGGAATGAGCAGCTCTAAGATTAGGTAGGCCAGTGGTTCAGATAACTGTCTATCACTGGGGCCTACTCAAAGCCTTTCCAGCTATAAAGACCCTGTTGGAGCTAGTACTCTGCCAATGTAGCCTTCTAGAAACTGGGACAAGACATTGAAGGAGAGAGCTTCAGTGGCACGTGTTGGTATTTTTCTAATGATGAGAGATGGCATATCATAGTGAACAGAGAGTTGTTTTTAGAGTCAGGAAGACTGGAGTTAAAATCCCACCTCTGATACATATTGGCTAGAGGACACTGAGCAAGTTATTTAACCCCTTAGTGCCCCCAACAATTGTTAAGACTTTTGATCTGCATTAGCAAGGGGAACTTCCTCTCTACCAAGGAAATCACAGATCTGGTCCCTTCTCCTTTCCTACCAAGAAAAAAAAAAGCATCATCATTAAGTTTAGACATAGTAAAAAAAAAGCACATCTGATAACCTAGACTTTGATCCCAGATTTGGAATGCTGAATTAAGAGGCAGCTCCTTCCCTGCCTAATATTCCAACTATGGTCATATTAAGGGAAGTGAGACCACTTTTAGAGCCTGACCCATTAGGGGATGGGGCAGCCACAGTCAGCCTGGGCAATCAAGAAGCTCAGGCCTGGAAATGAAGGCCCTTGGATCTGAGGATACTGAGAGTGCAGAATGGATAATAGATCAATGCAGAATTGGCAAGACTATCCAAGAAATCACCAAGATTATGCTGCAAGGATAATAGGTGAAGAAAATATTCAAGTAGACAACTGATGGATGCCCAGGGGTGGAGTATATATTACAATACATACTTTCCATAATAACTCAATAAGTGATGTTATGATTTCTGTATTTGTTCTGCTCTATTTGATCCTGATTTATGATATTATGCATTATGTCTGTATGTGACCTACTACAACTTACTCTAAGTTGGATTTTATAGCTAATGCACCTGTATAGGGCCTGTATATTTCAAATAATTGTTTCTAATTCTATGTACAAATTAATGAATGTATTATGATCTGTTCCTAGAGATGGACTTGTATACTCGGTAGGATCTTCAGGGATTGCCAAATTTTTAGTGGAGGAAAGGCTATAATGAGAAGAAGCATAAATGAGTTGGGTCCATGACAGCTGGAAGCATACTGAAAGGCTTTCTAAATCAGCAGAACCTGCTGGAGCAATGTTGGTATAGACTCAAGAACCCATGGCTGCTTTCATGAAGTTAAAGAGTTTGACCTGTCAATGCCATTCATAAAAGGTGGCATTCAGAACTTAATACAATACTCCAATATTGGTGTAATCAACCCAATACCACAAATGTGACCTGATCAAGGCAAATACCAGAGACAAGAATTATATTGTTTCTATTCACACCAGAAATTACATTTCTAATAATATGAAGATCAAATAATCATGTCCATGAAACTCTGTGGCATCAGAGTGTAACTTTCTCAGGAAATGTAATGCATTTATTATGACATGTTATGTGTAACAGTATGAGGTCCACATAACAGGGACAGGGTTGTACATACTTTTATCTCCCTTAGTGATGATGAACATGATGATTTCCACATAGTGATTAATGAATATTATTTTAAAGTAGAATTTCTATTATTTATATCCAATCAAAAGAGTATTAGGTGGGAGTATTAGGAGTAATAAAAAGATTAGGTGGATGCTGCAGTTTGGATTTTAACAGAAGAATAAAAATTTCACTTGGGGCTCATTTTCCCTCTTTAAAAAAGGCAAGGTGACTGAGACTGACCTCAGAAAACATAAAGGAAAAATCAGTGAGTTGGAAGGTACTTCAGAGGTCATCACTATGTGATATGACCCCACCCACCCATGGCTGCTTTAATCCTGGCTAAAACTGGGTGACAGTCCACTCATGGCTGCATGGGCAATTCCATTTATGGCCAGTGGGTAATGCTCTGCCAAAGAAAACGGAGAGGCATGATCAAACAGTCACCTACTCTTGCCTTAATTCAATAAGTATTTATTAAACAACTGTTAGATTGCAGGCACTGACTTAGCTCTGGGAACACAACAGAAAAATGTCAAATAATTCCTGCCTTTAAGAAGCCTGCATTTTCCAGGGGGAAATAATATGGATACAGACAAATAGATGTAAAGCCTATACAAAATAAATAAAAGCTGATTTGGAGAAGGACCAACAATCAACAACTGGTGATGGGTAAGAAAAGACCTCAGTGAAGAGGTAACATTTAAGCTGAGCTTTGAACAAAGATAAGGGTTTGATGATGCAGAGGTGAGTAGGGACTATATTCTAGTTATGGAGGTATCAGAAATGGAGAATAGCACATGGGAGTGCACGAAGGAGAGCAATGTAAAATGAGTCTGCAAACATAGGTTGGAACAAAACTGGTGAAGGGTTTAAATGCCACCCAGAGAAGTCTGTGCCTTGTTCTGGAGGCAATGGGTAGCCACTAAAGCTTCTGGAGCAAGGCTTGACAAATATTAATTTGGTAGCTGTGTGGAGAAAGGGCAGACTTGAGGTAGGAAGATCAAATAGGAGACTACAAGTACAGCCTTATGGTCAAGGGACAAGGAGATTCTGAACTAGAATGATGGCCAAATGAGTGGAGAAAAGAGACTAATGTTCCTTCTGTGAGGAACAGGACAAAGTACCAAGATGGAAAATGGAATTAGGAATCACGAATATAGCAATCTGCCCAGGAGAATCATAGCGAGAGGTACCATGCCAAGGACTCAGAGGCCATCAAGGTTGAGGGTCAGTTTGAGGTTAGGATATTGAAGCAAACAGATAAGAATAGAACAGGGAAAGATACAGAGAACCAAGGTTGGGAATGGGGCTGAAAATGCCAGAAAAGATAGTTAGGCTATGCAAGCTGTGGGCCATTGCTATGCTCTCTGAACAGAGACAACATAGCCAAGCCCTTTCCATTCTGTCACTTAAAGGGGGCACATCAGCTGAAAGTCTTGACACTGACCCTGTAAGGCCACGGTCTGGACAAAATACAATGTCACCTACTTGAGGTTAAGTTCATGTAGGATTCATAAAAGTTTACAATATTAAAGCATTGGTATTGAGCCTGGCAACTGGGGTTGAGTCCTGCTCAGAGGCTCATTGTGAGATATCGATAAAATAAACCAGTTGGACTAGATGATCCTTGGGCAAATCGCTCTACCGTCTTTATTTGTGAGAATGAAGGGGTTGGATTAGATGAACTCTTAGGTCCCTCCCAGTCCTACAGCTATGATTCTATGGGTAGATCCTTAAGGTCCCTTCCAATGCTAAATCCTAATAAAGCTATGAGCAGAGTTTAAAAAAAAAGTAAGACTAAACACAAAGTACTTATTTCATTTCTCTTTTAGAGGACATAGTCAAAAGGTAGCAAGTACTATGCTTGGCATTTCATCTTCTTCCATTCTGATATGTTTCCGTGGGAAGTGATGGTTTCTGTCATCATTCCAAAAACAACCTAACCTTGCCTCCCACACTCAGGGAGTGGGATGAATGGAGTGATGCTTTTTTTTTTTTAAGGAAATGTTGCAAGCTTAATGGAGACCAGTTGATTTCACACAAAGCTAATTCCTCAGATCTGTCAAGAGGTGATTGGAGCAAGATGATTAAAATCATTTTAAACCCACACAGTTAATAATCCTTCTATTAAGGCTCGGATGTCAAGCTATTTTTCCCACTTACTTCCTGGAGGAAAAAATCTTACAAAAGACAAGCTGGTTGGAGCGGTTTGGGGAGGCTGAGGGTGTTGGGTTCTGTCCTGCCATTTAGCACCAAGTTCTGAGGTGGGTTGCATGCTTTGGAGCTGTCTTAATGATGAGGAAGGTCCCTCAGAGTAAAAGAGGCTGATGGCATTTCCTTTGTCCAAATGACCTGAAGATCAGTTTGGAAGGACTTAGTAATATACTGTTTTTTCCCACTTCTGGCAATTCTAGCTCCCCAGCTATATGACCCTGAGATAGACTGAGGATCTTTAGAGGAGAGATGTAAAGTACTTCGAAAGCTTTCTAATGCACACTCTTCATTCTATAATAAAGAAAAAGATGTATGGAGAGATTAAGGGTTTTGTCCAAGATCACCAAACTAGTTAAGAACACTGGTCTTCTAACTCCAGAGACAATGTTCCCTGCAAATGCCTCCTATCTCTCTAATTCTCTGCTGGATGATCGTTTTAGGAAAGAGTTTCGTAAACCTTAAAAGTGCTAGATAAGGGGTGGCTAGGTGGTGCAGTGAATAGAGCACCGGCCCTGGAGTCAGGAGGACCTGAGTTCAAATCCAGCCTCAGACACTTAACACTTACTAGCCATGTGACCTTGGGCAAGTCACTTAACCCCAATTGCCCTACCCTCCTCCCTCCAGAAAAAAAAAAAGTGTTAGGTAAATGTTAGCCACTAGCTATTACTAAAGTGTTACATAAACATGACTTTCTGATAACCTGTTATTAATGACTTTCAAAAAATTCCATCTTCAAGAGCTCCTGGTGGGATGGTTTCTTGGTGACTATGTCAGTGAAGCCCAAACTCTGTCAGGTTCAATGGCAAACTGGAAAACAACAAGTGCTGCCATCCAAGGACTGATTACATTCATGAAGGTTCATAACCAGGTGGGTTGCACAGCAAAGAATTTTGGAGCCACCGCAACTCCTGAAGAGCATGAACTAAGTTATAGTGGAGGGAACACTCACCTTGAAAAATCTCCCCATCCTTAAAGTAGGGATGGACCATTCAGACCAACAAAAATAACCACAACGTGCTCTACTGGCTTACTCGGTTCTCATGTCCATGGCCATGGATGGGCGTCCCCCACATGGAATCTTCTATATTCTTGAATGAAGGTATGGTTTCAACTTACCATGCCTCAAATAATCAAATGAAGAGATGCCAGAAGACACCCTCAACCCACACCCCTTTGTAGAGGTGGGAAGTCCACAAATGTTACACATTGTAAGAGTTTTCAGACTTTCTAAAAACATTACCATTTTCTTTTTTAAAGTAATTGGGGTTAAGTTGCTCAAGGTTACATGGCCAGGTGTTTCTGGGTGTGGTGCTAAGTATCAGAGCCCGGATTTGATCCCAGGTCATCCTGACTCTGGGGCTGGTGCTCTTACTCACTGTGCCACCTGGCTGCCCCTAAGCAATTGGGGTTAAGTAACTTGCTCAAGGTTACACGGCCAGGTGTTTCTGGGTGGGTGCTAAGTGTCTGAGCCCGGATTTGATCCCAGGTCATCCCGACTCTGGGGCCGGTGCTCTTAATCGCTGTGCTACCTGGCCACCCCAGACATTACCAATGTTCTATGCTGACTTTTTTCCCTCTCTTTCTGCCATACTCTATACATTATGGCTCTCAGGGAAGAGGAAAGAGATGTGGGATACTATGGCGATATAAGAAATAGAAAATATGAATAATTTTTTTTAAATCAAATAATCTGGGAGTCCAAACTCATTGCAGACTTTTAACTTTTCTTTGACATGATAAAGACCCTCTTCTGAGGGTCTCTCCAACCCTCCAAAGCACATAGAAACAAGCAAAGTCCCACAATCTTTTGGGTCCACAGGGACACATCTCCACAGACCACAGAAGCAAAGAACAGCAGAGCTGGAAGGGATGGTAGAGACCATTTAATTCTGAGACCCAGAGAGGTGTAGATATTCGCCCAAAATGCCAGAGCCGGGATAACATCACAGGTTTCTCTTGACTCATTAGACATCTGTATACTTTAGCTATCCTTGTTGTAGTTGTTGCTTAGTTGTGACTGACGTCATGACCCCATTTGGGGTTTTCTTGGCAAAGATACTGAGTGGTTTGCCTTTTCTTTCTCCAGCTCATTTTACAGATGAAGAAATTGAGGCAAATAAGTTTAAGTGACTTGCCCAGGGTCACACAGCTAGTAAGTGTCTGAGGCTGAATTTTTAACTTAGGAAGATGACTGACTCCAGGCCTGGCATTCTGTCCATGCATCTGGTTGCCCCCAGCTATCCTTAGCAATATCATAATTATCAAAGGATATCTAGTTTATCTTGACACTGTTTGGAATGTGAAACAATTAAAAATCACCCCTCTTTTACTTGGCTCCATCCAGAGCAATAGATCTTATGAAACTCGGCCCCACTGAATCATATGACTGACTTGAGGAGGCAACTTTCTGTTGCTAGGTGAGAGAGGGGCCTCCCTGATTCAAAACTACCTAGTCCCTTGAAAGTTCCCAAGTCAGGGACCGTAAAACTTTCTCCATAAAGAAAGAAGGCTGGGGCGGCCAAGTAGCACAGCGAGTAAGAGCACTGGCTCCAGTGTCAGGAAGACCTGGAGATCGAATCCCAGGCTCAGACACTTAGCATCCACCCAGAAACACCTGGCCGTGTAACCTTGAGCAAGTTACTTAACCCCAATTGCTTAGGGGCGGCCAGGTGGCTCAGCGAGTAAGAGCACCGGCTCCAGTGTCGGGATGGCCTGTATCGAATCCCATGCTCAGATACTCAGCACCACACCCAGAAATAACTGGCCATGTAACCTTGAGCAAGTCACTTAACCCCGATTGCTTAAAAAAAAAAAAAAAAAAGAAAGAAAAGAAAGAAGGCCAACATCACTGAGAGATATACAGACAGTATCCTTTGAGTGATGTACTCCTGCAAACTACAAAGTCCATATAAATAGCCCAGAATAACAATGGTTTAGACAGGTAACACTAAAAACCCATATTTCCATAAAAACTTATCATTCAAAGAGTGCTTTTTGCAGAGCAAGCCTGTGCAGTTATTAGGTGCAAATGTTAGCTGTTGGGGGTTTTTTTTATTGTAAATGAGGAAACAACAGTCTTGGGGACTTTCCCAAGGCCACAGAGCTGGGAAGTCAGTCACAAAGCAAAAACTTGTGTTTTTCAAATCTACTGCCTCGATTCACTACATTAAACAACCTCAGCTTGCTAAAGCAGCTGGGCACCACGAGAAATTATAACTAGCAACATGTGGGAGCCACCTGCTGGCAACTTGAAAGGCTCTTTTTCCTCCTCCCTGCAGCCCAGCACTAACAGCTGCCAGGTGTGTGCCTAGGCAGAGCTGCTTTGGGCATCAGGGCAAACATGGGCTTGATGGTGAGGGAACATTCCTGTTTTTTTGAATGCTCACCTAAATTGTACCCATTTGTCAGTCCCTCACCGAACTGGTGTCATAATGAAAGGGACATCACTCACCTGAATAATGCCATCATAACCACCACAATTGCCTTAAAGTGAACACTGAGTATCAGAGTATCACCCACTGGTCCTTCCTTATCCACATAGTTATTTCATTGTTCAGTGAACTAAGTAAGTATTATTAGTCTGCTCATCAGTGAAGAAGATGTTTGAATTTTCTCTAGCATGCCTAAAACACACATGCACACACATACACATTCACCCATGCACAGTCTTTATCAGTTAGCAATAGGAACTCAATCCATCTCACCATGTAACATTTATAATCAGAGGACAGAGTCATACACAAAGCTGATAAACAAACAGGATTTACAATACAGCTTAGTGAAATGTGTTCTTTCAACTTGTGGACTTAGTGTGTATGCCTTCTGCATAGTAAGGACTCAACAGATAATTTGTCCATTAGCCTCCATTTGGTCTGCTCTCATATGATCTGACTACCTGATTTGTTGGTGGCTTGTTAGTTTTAACACACAATGAGAATGATGAATGTCATTAAAGACCTTATTTGGTCACTGTTCTAATAGCTTGCTGTAGCATTCACATTGTGTCACTGAGCTCCCAGTTAAGATCATAAAAAACTCAGTTATGACCTAACTCAGGAGTTTGGGATATGTGATCAGGTCAGCAGGAATAATGGAAGTCTGTGAAGAAAGATCTGGTATCTTAAACCTTCACTCAAGGTCATCAGAAACAAGGACAGAACAAAGGCAGCTAAAACCTTGGTAATAAAGACTCCAGAGAGGTGGTCTCTGCTGAGATAGAGAGAGGGTCCTACAGAGACTTCCATTCTGGGTCAAATGTATCACATGATGGAGTCAGAGTTACCTATCAGATCCATTCCAGGCACATTCAAACTTGTCAAAAATGCAGTCATTTTCATACAGGGAACACAGCTTGCTCCTAAGGTAATCGTGAACCTGTTAAGAGAAAAAGAATCTGGTTATTCTCCAGTGGAATGTTGATAAGTTGTTATCATTCACCATCCCTCCAATGCCATAACTAACATTTGTAGAGTGATTTCCCATTCGAGTATTTTCTGTATTATACAACGACTCTGCTGGACAGGTAGCCCAGGTATCATTTCCCCCATTTTATGGATGAGGTAAACTGAGTCAAAGAAGAGAGCCTCAGTTGGAGGGGATTTTCCCCTCTTCAAATTTTTCATAGCTATGAGTTTGGAGTTCTGGATCTAGAACCAGGGACTTCAGAGGCTCATTGGGCCCAATCCCTCGTATTGCAGATGAAGAAACTGGGGCCTACAGAACCAGTTGCCCAAGGTTATACTTCTTCATTTATTATATTCTAACCTGTATTACACTTATTTGTATACATGTGCATGCTGATATCTTTCTGTCTTTAAGAGTTCATAATTCTAAAAACCTTTGAGTTTAAGACGCTACAATTGAATAATTCTATGATTCTGGCAGGGAAAGTCCCTCTGATCTCTCTTGGGCTAAACTCAGTTCAACAGAGCATGCCATAATGAAGAGTGTTGGATTCTAGAGTCTCCTGTGACTTTATAAGTCTTTGACTCTGTGATTTTATGATTCTGAATTTCTAAAAAAATAAAATTCTATAACTCTAAGATTTTTTAAACTTTATGTGATTCTACAATCCCGTCAAGGCAATGCCACCACTTTATGACAATACCATCTGGTTCTTAAACTTGATTCCTGTCTCTGTCCACAGAAGACTTACATGAGAAAGCATCATTGTGTTCATGTTCACTTATACCAACACCCTATATGAAAATCTAGTCTGATAGAAAGGCATTTGTAAATTGATTATTTACAAGTCAGCAAATAGATTAGTAGTTAATTAGATATTTAATGAAAATGACCATGGAAATAAATTACATATTGCTGTCCTATTTCTGTGTGGATGGTCCATTACCCTAAGACACAGTATATCATACTAGCTTATCCCTCTCCAAAAATATGTGCCCAGGATAACAGAGCTGAGAGTCAAATTACTTGGCATGCATTGAATGCACAGAGGATATCATAGGAAGTGTGGGACAGTGGAAAGAACCCAAGATTAAGGGTCACAGTCACAGGATGTTAGACCTCAAAGTCCCCCCCACCAGTGGTCAAGTCCAACTCCATTTTACAGAAGAGAAAATGGATGCTCAAAAGATAGAAAATGACTTGCCCACCATCACACAGTGAGTCAGCAGTAGTGCTGCCAGCCATAGCTTTGATTCTAGTTTTTTTCCATTATGCCAGGCTCTATGGAACTGAGTTTGAACGTGAGAGAAATCAAAGGGACTTGCTTAGTAAGCCCTGCCATTGATTAGGGGTGTCATTATATCCCTACTGAGCCTTGATTTCCTCATCCATAAAACCAGTATAATGCTACCTAACCTGTTGACATCATGGTCTGTTTTAAGGATCAGATGAGAGAAAATATGTAATAAAAAAACATTGTAAATGAAAAGTGCTATCAGATAAATGTAAGCTGCTGCTACTACTGCCATTCTTTGGGTTCTGCATGATATATCTACTGATTTGGAAGGACTTTGAGTATATATATGAGAGAGAGAGAGAGAGAGAGAGAGAGAGAGAGAGAGAGAGAGAGAGAGAGAGAGAGAGAGAGAGAGCATCTGCATGTATCCAGAGATAGACTGTGTACCTAGCATCCCTCATTTTACAGATGAGGAAACTGAGGCAAATAGGAGTTAAGCAAAATGCTCAGGTCATACACAGATAGTAAGTTGTCTGAGGCCAGATTTGAACTCATATCTTCCAGACTCCAGACGCAGAACTCTATCCATTGTGCTAACTTGTTGCCTGTATCCAGGTGGATGTCATTTTTTCATCCCTAGCCATTCAGAAAACTCCCCCAGGAGCCACAAACTTTATCAATGAGAGAGTGCCCACACAAGTCCTTGAAATATTGTATCACTAAATATCACCATGATAGCAAAAAGGACTTTTCCAAAAGATAAACACAAAACCGTCGCTCATAAGAAGCAATTCCATGTTTGGCCTTCCTTCCAGAAAATCCTGCTTTCTACAGCTTCTGTCTCTGGAAAGACTCCTCGTTACTCCACAATTACAGCGGTAAACATTCCTTTCTAGAGGGGGCATGTTTACCATCTGGATCTCTGTCTTTACAGAGAATAGACCATCCTGCAAGGACTGGCCAGTCAGGACACTCTCCCCACTCCTTTGAGGGTAAACCCTCTGCCTCCTCTGATTCTTCCTCCCCCAGGAGATGTTTCTTTTTCCTTTGAACCCCCAGGGCACTCCTCCCCCAAGCTGCTAGTCTGTTCTTCTGTTTACTCTGTATGTGCCTTGTCTGGGTCTGTTTATATACAGGTAGTCTCCCCCATGAGAAGCATGTCAAAAGGGAATGTTCTCAGTCCTGCTCCCTATCGATCCTGAGGAATGAACAGACTGCTGCCTAATGGATCTCAGGCAGCCAGGAAGCATGGTGCATAGAGTGCTTGAGGAAGACCTAAGATCCTGCTTTATGAACTATGTGATCTTGGACAAATCTCTTAAGGTTTATCAGCCTAAGTTTCCTCATCTTTAAAATGGGCATAACAGAAACTAAATAGGGTTGTTGGAAAGTTCAAATATTCAAAGCACTTTGGACACCTTAGAGCATTATATTAATTCTTCTTATTTTCCCAAAACTTCAAACTGAAATTTTCAAACCCACAAAGTACATACAGTAGCCAGGCTATTTCTACCTCTGATCAAGGCTTCTCCATTGCTCAGAACCCTTCAGTGGCTCCCCACTGCTTTGGCATTCAAGGCCCCTCAAAATCTCGTGATGCCCTACACTGTCAGTTTACTCCCAGTTGTGTTCACTGCACCCCAGACAAAGTTGGACTCTGCGCCCTTAACATCCCTTCTGTGTCTTGGAATTTCCTACATCTCCATCTTGGGTTGTGCTGTTCCAAGGCAGCCATGGTGCAGTGGAGAGAGCTCTGGGCCTTAAGTCAGGAAGATCTGAGTTCAAGCCAGGCCTCAGACACTTACTATCTGTGTGTGACCCCGACCAAGTCACTTAACCTCCATTTGCCTCAGTTACCTCAACTGTAAAATAGCGATAACAGCAGCACCTATCTGGCACCTCTCTGTGAGGATGCAAATTTAGAGTTCTTTCTCCTCTACCACCATGCCTCTGACACCCCTGGGACTCACCATAGAGCATTGGACACCAAGGGCACCTTTGGCAGTAAGGGAGTTTTTGAATGCAAGAAATGGCAGCTTCCTACCTGGTATGTTTCTATAGGCTTTGTTTCCATATTCAGATCCCAAACTTTGACCGTGAGGTAATCCCTGGTGAGCATGAACCGGCCACTGTGGCTGAATTTGACATCTGACACCGAGGAGATGATTTCAGAGAAGAAGGATCTATTACTGGGGTCTTCTGGTTCTTCAAAAACTGCATAGGCAAAGAAATGAAAAACAATGACCTTAGAAAGTAAGTTCTATGAGGTTGGCAGGGGACATATTTTATTCAACTATCACCTTCTCCAGGAAGCCTTCCCAGATCCCTGGTGTCAATGGTATTTCAATTGTTCTGAAAGTTCACAGAGTGTTATTGAGCTCAGAATTAAAATGCTAAGCAAAGTTAGGATCTGTCACTCTTCAGATCTGCCAACATACTCTGCTTTCACTCTCTTTGCTCAGCTATTGTGGAAGACTGTCACAATGAGAATGATTGGGGGGGAACCTCTGATTTCTGGGGTAGGGGTACCTCTCCTGGAGGGGGCAAGGTTCTCTGACTCGTTGCTGAACAGCATGTGCATTGCTGGGATAACACAGCAGACTAAACAGGAGTTTCCTTTGTCATTGAGGCAAGGGATATGTTTCTCATCAAAGGATCAAAATGCCTGTCCAGATCAGTAGGAGGTGACCCCATCCAGCAAATCAGGGATTCCCCTAATCAGCCCCACCCATTATACCATACATCATAATTATCTTCTCTCTCTCTCTCTCTTTCTTCTTTCCTTCCTTCCTTCCTTCCTCCCTCCCTCCCCCCTCCCTTCCTCTCCTTCCTTCCTTCCTTCCTTCCTTCCTTCCTTCCTTCCTTCCTTCCCTATTAAACCATAACCTCCATGATATCAAGAACTGTGCTTTCTCAAGCTAAATCTCTGAAAGTGTCTGGCACAGTACCCTGAACACAATAGGGGTTGAATAAATGTATTGAATTGAAAAGGCTAACCCCTATGATCTTTGTCAATGACCTAGATCTTACCACCCTATAAAAGCTTCCTAAGAGAGTTGCCAAAAACAGAATGGGCTGACTCAGGGAGTAATGGGCTTCCCGTCATTAGAGGTCTTTAACTAGAGGGTATTATCCCTCTGTCCATGGCTTATGAGTCCCCTATGAACTGCCTCTTTGAGTCCTCACCTTGAGAAGGAAGGGCAGGTTAATACAGCATCTAAGAACTAGAAAGGGCCTTGGCGGTCATCTAGGCCAAGATCCTCATCTGACAGATGGGGAAAATGTGGGACCCAAATTCAGGATTTCCAAAGTCCAGTTCAGCATTCCTTCCATCACACACATGAAATAATCCAGGAACCCCAGGAAGAGCAGTGGATTAAATCCCCCAGGCTCTTGACCTTTCTTCCATCTTTGCTCACCATACCCTTCTTCCTGACACTCATCCAGGTTACCAGTCCTTATGGAGATAAGACATGACAACTGTCCCTGGAGGTGCTGGGCACCTCCTTAGCAGCCACAGCTGCTGAAAGCCCAGAGATGAAAGCTCTCACCACCAAAGTCCTTGGCACCATCAAATGACTCAGCATCAGAAACAGATATGGTGCTATGGATAGGGATAACACTGAAGAAAGTGCATTACCTTCTGCTTTGGCATTGTATTCTAATGACCACCAGGCCATTTTTCAGACTTTTAGCTCAAAGCTCCTATTGGTGTCTGTCTCCTCACTTAGAATGTGAGCTCCTTTAGAGTAGAAACTGGCTTATTTTTCTCCTTATATTCCCCGTCCTTAGCGTGGCGCTTTGCACACAGCAAGCACTTAATAAATGCTTATTTCTTTCATTAATTTAAGAAAGGGAACAAAAAAGTTAATTTCCTTGCAGGAACAAAACCTCCTAAATTGATAACTTTTGAGAATATTTTTATTAAAGCCCAGACAATTTAGAATTCTACAATAACAGCTTCCACAAAGTATTACACATAGGATCCTGGGTCAGGAGCTGGAGGAGGTATCAAGATGAATAAGACAGAGTTCTGGGCTCTGGAGTAGACACCCTAAGTATGAATGACTTCTGGCAGTGCTGGCTACCTAACAGACATCCAATAAATACTCATAGAATGATGACAAGGATAATAATAGCTAGTGTTTATGCAGAGCTTGAAGACTTGCATGGTGCTTTACAAACATCTTTCATAACCTTGGGAGGTAGGTGTTGTTATTATCTCCATTTTACAGATGAGGAAACTGAAGAGGTTAGTGACTTGTCCAGGGCCACTCAGGCAGTAAGTGTCTGAGGCAGGATTTAAACTCAGAGCTTCCTGACTCCAGGTCCAGCACTCTTCCCATCGCACCACCTGGCCATCTCTAACTACTAATCTGCTGACAAAGTCGACAAAGGGTATTTGACTCTGTCTTTTTCCATCTTCACTCCCAGAACCCTTCCTCCTGACACTCATCCAGGGAGGCAGCCCTCTTGGAGATAAGACAAAACAAAAACAATTCTGTAAGGTGGGTAGCTGAAGAAACAGAGGCTCTAAGATAAGGACTCAACCAGTAAATAAGGTGGGGGTGGGGTGGGGTCAGGATTTGAATCCAGGTCTTATGAATCCAAGTCCCAAAGCCTTGGGACTTGGAGATGGTTGGTAATGACAAGACTAAGCATGGAGGAGACCTAGTGTGGCTGAGCGCACCCCGCTAAACACAGCACAGAGGAAAACGAACTACTTCAAAGAGAACTTCTCATCTTCTGCCAGACATTTAAACAAATGCTTTTAAATAGCTCTTTTAAAATTCCCTGAGATGTTCAGCGGGGCAGATATCGGGTAATTATCTTGTCAGGTTTTCAATAGGAGACTGATGAGCGCCACCCAATTATCATCTCTCACACCTCTTCCCTTGGATCTGTCCAAACTGTGTATTACAAATGGCAGAAATTCCATCCTCCTAATTATGATGTGAAGGCCCTGCTCAAGGATGGGGAGAAGGACCCGACAAGGTTTTCTTATTTATAGCTATGAAGAGTTTTCAACTCACTTCTGAATTTCAAGACTGTCAGGAAGTTGGCTTTTAAAACCCATCACAGTTGGCAGATGGAAAACATTTTAGCTCTCCCTTTATGGGGGAAAACCCACCCCATCACGTGCTCTTAAATCATTTTTCCCTCGAGTCCTAGGCCATGAGTACTTAGGGTGGGGGATACAAGGGAGGGAGACCTAAGAACTGGAACTTGAACACCAGGGCTGGGGTTAAGGTGAATAGAAGCAGTCTAACAGTGTGGGCTGGCATCAAGGAACCTGGGTCTTTGACCTAACATTCTAACATCACTGGACAACCTTGGACTAGTTACTTTTCCCCTGGGAGGACTGTAACTTTCAGGATTTGTCATTATTGCTGTTTTTAAAAATGAGATGCTTGAAAGTAGGCCCTGGTACAATGAAAAGTACACTGGATTTGAAGTCAGAGTGCCTTGCCTAGATACTGCCTGGCTGTGTGACAGCAGGCAAGCACCTTCTCCTCTCAGGGCCTCAGTTTCCTTATCTGTAAAATGAGGAGAGTTCCTTGCATTCCCTCCCTAACTCTGGGATTGGTGTCAGGAAAGGGATTCGTAAATCCTAAGGCATATAAATGTGATCCAATGCATGTGATGATAACTATGAACTCCAGGCTTTTCAGGATTCTCCTCCTGATGGTGCCTGCCCCACTAAATGACCTGGTAGCTTGTTATATTTTGTTTTAAACCTGGTTGCATTGCTTAATTTTTTAAATTAAATCTTTCTTTTCTTGTCCTCATATCAGTTTTGTGCATATCTAGATGTTGTCTCTCCCCTCATCTACACTGTGAATCCATGGGGTCAGGGATCATTTCACATTTGTCTTTGCATCACTGGTCCCTTGAATAATGCTTGGCACATAGTAGGTAATGCTTGATAGATTCTAACTCTAAGATTCTTTGACTATGAGAATTGTGAGATTTTCCACAATCCTACAACTGTAGAGTTTGTTTGAAAGTCTAGTCAGGTAAGTATATGATTAATAACAAAAACAATAACAATCATATCTAGAATGAATTTAGTACTTTAAGTTTATGAAGAAAATATCTAAATTATCTCATTTTATCCTCAGGACAATGCTATTTTTCATAAGGGGAAACTGAGGCAGGCAGCAGTTAAGTGACTTTCCCAGGATGACACAGCTAACAAGTATCCAAGGCCGGATTTGAACTCAGGTCTTCCTAACTCCAGGCCCTAAGTACTGTCACCTGGCCACCTCTAGGTCACCTAGACACATGACTCGACAGGGTGGGTAATGAACTTTAAAGAATCTCTTAAATCCCAACAGAGAGAAAAGAAGGAAGACTGTAATATGAGGGTCACCTGTGGGTTAAAATGAGAAAAGATGACATCTGGGGAAGGGGGGGAAGGGAAAGAAGCTATGGACTGGCAGGAAATTTCCTTTTACCTGAAGATCTCAGGCTCTATGGTTCATGTGCTTACTTTGGCTTTTCTCTGTAATGAACCTTGGGGCAAAGGCTAATTTAGTTCACATACACAACAGAGTCAGGCCCTGTCTGTGGCTGGGAAGCTGACTGGACAAACCACCTTTCAATTCGTTAGACTTCAGGACCAGCTCAATGGCACCATAGGCTACTTCCAGCCCCTCTTATCTCTCCTATCCCTGTGATAATTTACCGTCAGCTACAGACAAAAAAACCCTGCTCCCAAACTCAAGTTCTGACTCCCTCGTTTCCTATCACCCTCAATCCTCTCCTTCCCCCTAAAGCAAAATGTCCTACTCCAGATCTGCTCACCTCCTCCTCTGTGGAGCACCTGCTCCATAATGAAAAAGCTTGCATGCTTATTACACCTCATCCTTTTTCATTCCTTCCTTCTTTCGGTAGGTACTCTAGCTGTTATTCCCATTTTACAGATGAGGGATCTGAGGCTCAGAGAAATTAAGTGACTGGCCATGGCCACAGAACCAGTAAATGTTAAAGGAGAGACTTGAACCGAGGTGTTTCCCAGCCCCAAGTCAGCAGAGACAATTATTGTTTCCACTGAACCTCCTTGCATTGCTGCATTCTAGAAGCTTATGTCTAGGAAGGAAGGAGATAAAAGAAATAATGATAAAGATCATGCCAATTAAAATACAATCAGAGCATAGGAAGAAAAACATCTCTTAGTCCAGAAGAAGGAGAGGTCCCAGTTAGCTGCTGGGAAGAAGGCATAGAATGAGAAAAAGCACGGTCATTGGTTTCCCTTCATCTTCTCAACTCTTCTTTTCACACTCTCTCCAGGAAAACCTAGATCTCTCAAAAAAGAATGCATCACACTGGCCACCCTTCCAGTATGGGGTGTACTTCTTTCCTATGTCTCCCCAGACAGGAATCTAGGATAAAAAACCTGGCATAGCCCTTGCCCCACCCCCCACAGCCATTTCTGCCCCTCCATCTACTGCCATCACCAGCAAGCTCTCCTCCTCCGAGGCTGCTCCATCTGTCTGGGTCACCCTGTCCAGATCCTGGTAGCAGTTATCTGTGGCCTCCTGCTTCTTACTCACTATTCTCTCGAGGGGTTCAGGACCTAGCTGACAGGCTTTCTTTGCAAGCCAACCCCTCCTCTCTTATTTAAGGACTTCAATGGATATCTCAATGTTCCCTCAAATTCTCTGGCCTCTCACAACTTCCACAGCTAGCCGTCTCCTTCTGTGTCAGCCCCCCATACATAGGATGGCACCCTTCATTTTGTACTATAATTAACTTTATATTATACTTACTAAACTCTCTGTTGTTTCCTCCCTTCACCTCCTGCTCTCCATGAGACTGGAAGCTCCTTTGAACCAAAGACTATGCTTTAAACACACACACACACACACGTACACACACACACACGTGTGTGTATATATATATATATATGTATATACATATATATATATATATACACACACAGTTTCCATGTTCATTTGTAATTATTTCAAGTCTTTAGCAGTGAAAAAATTGTTTTGGCTGAGTTTTTTTTTCAACTTTATCCAAAATGATCTAAATAGGCATGTCTATATATTTCTGGGGCATTAGAAAAAAAAAAAGCATTGTACCAAGGGACCTTGTGGCAGCTAGGAAGCACAATGGATTGAGCACTAGGACTGTAGTCAGGAAGACCCAAGTTCAAATCCAGAAACAGACACTTACTAGCTGTATAACTCTGGATAAAAAAGTCCCCCAGCACTTCCTGCCTCAGTTTCCTCCTCCGTAAAATGAGCAGGAGAAGGTGATACAAACCATTGCAATATCTTTGCTAAGAAAACCCCAGATGGTGTCACCAAGAGTCGGACATGACTGAGACAACTGAACAACAACAAAAGCATCCTTGCCTTGGGTCTAGGAAAGCATTTAAAACTCTCCTACTTGTTGAAGGTGATTACGAATCACACAATTGCTTTTCTTTCTAAACCATTAAAGCCATATCTATTTAAGGAGGGTCTACCATCATGCTTTATATGTGGCAAAATATCTATATCTGTTTAATTTAGATGCCGTTGTTCTAAGTCAGGTTCTGCTGGGAATGGGGCATAAGACCCAGAGCTGGAAGGGACCCTTGAGGTCAGCTAGGCCAAGACCTTCAACTTATGGAGATTCACTGGACTGGTTAAGTGACTTGGCCACAGTCACCACGGTGGTAAATAGCAAACCCAAAGATTCAAGCCCAGGTCATACTTTATATTGGGAGTGGATGGGCATAAAAGAAAATAAATGCTTGTTAACTGAAAAAATAAAATAAAAAAGGAAGAATCCATAGGCCATGGGAAGAGTCAAATCCACAGCTAAGGATTAATGGAAACATGTCACAAGATTGACTTATGTTAAAACTGAAATATTTGTCTGTGTCAGAATATTTCTTCATTTTAAGGACTGAAAATCAAATTAAAGGTGCCATAGCATCAAAAGATGAGGCCATAGGTTCTTAACCTTTTTGGAGTCCCTTTGCTCATCTAGTAAAAACTATGGGCTCCTTCTCCAAACAATGTTTTTAAATGCTGAAAATAAAATACATAGGATTATAGATGAAGCAAGTTACACTGAAATACAGTCATACAGTTATCAAAATAGCTGTACATTTAGAACATCAAAATTTTTAGAAAATTGAGTTCATGGTCTTCAGGTTAAGAGCCCCTGGATTGGATGAAAGAGCTATTAAAGAACATTATAACTTTACCAATGTGGTTAATGACATTACACTGCCACAACAGACATCATCTCAGCTAGCTTCATTTTACAAATGAGGAAACTGAGGCCCAGCAAGGTTAAAGTAATTTGGTCAGGTTCACAAAGCAGCATGGCACTAGGGCAAGGCGACCTCTCTAGACCAGAGGACCTAGGTTTGAAATCAGGCTCTTCTATTTTCTATCAAAATGACCTTACAGAAGTTGTCCAGCCTCTCTGGTCTTTAGTTTCCTCTTATGTAAGGTAAGAGATTTGCAACCTCAGGGTCAGAGCTAAGATTCCAACCCAGATCTCTTGTTTTCAAGTCTAGTTTTCTTTCCAGGTTGCTTTTTGAAAAGGTTATAAAGGGATGTTTAGGGGAAATATAAATATATACATATATATTTATATTCTATAATATATTTCTGTGAAATGTTTGGTGAAAAAAATTCATTTCCCAAAAGACAATGAAAGAGCATTCTTTTTTGAGTCCCCAACCCCCTACTCCCTCAGTCTGGGTATTTATAAAAGATAACAAGGGTCTCTACAATTATTGATTAAATAACAAAGAGAATTTTGCAGTAATTATTTGCTGCCAAGAGTTTAAAGAAACACCTTTAAGAATCATATATCATTTGTGACTGATTCAATTGTATGATTTTTCCCTCTAATTATTTGAAGTTGTTGGGATATGAATCAGCAGGACTCTTCCTCTGATTAAATTTGAATGATTTTTGCATAATTAAGGAGTGCATGACACTCTATTTCCTTGGCAACAGTTCCTCGTTCTCATTAGGCATTTTATAGCACCATCATCTCCAAGGGCTGGAGAGTAAGAGTCTTGCTCCCCTCCCTGGGTGGGTGTGAAATGGTCCTCATACATCTTTAGCAATGGCTATGATTAAAGAATGGGGAAAAAAGGGAAGATTATAGGAAGTGGGCTCCAGGGGGTCAAGATGAATTTCTGGATGACTGTAGTTTAAGGTTTCCTCAATCAAGCTCCTACTTATATTTCCAGTCTCATCTCCCACTATTCCCCTAAGTATAACTTATATTCCAGCTATACTGAGCCCCTGATGTTTTCTGAATGAAATCCCACTAATGGGTCTTTGCTCAGAGTATTCTGTATGCCTAAATGGCCTCCTTCTCCCTCTTTGTCTTTTGAATTCCTTCCCTTTCTTTTAAAGTCCAATGTAAATGCCACTTCTTACAGGAAACCTTCCTTTGCTCTCCCTTAATTTATTTATCATACATATAACATTGTGTTTATTGTCTTCTCCTATTAGACTGTATCTTCATGAGAGCAGAGGTGGTATCATCTCTTTCTTTGAGTATAGAACCTGGATTCAAATCCCCTCTTTTACTACTAACTGCCTGTGTGTTTACTTCCTAGGACTCAGAACCAACCCCTAAGTAACAATAATTAATTCTGCTTTAGAACAGTATCTAGAATGATACTAAGGTCCTCCCTAACCCCCATGCCTCACCCTCTGGCCATCTACTGCCACCCTCTCAAAAGCATGACAACTCAAGGGTGACCTCACTTCTGCTGCTACTCCTCAAATGGACCGAAAACACTTCTGTGATCTACAGCTATATGTCTCCTTGCCATTATCAGAGGGCAGAAGAGCCCCCACCAGAATTCTTCCATAAAACCTGCCGTGGGACTTTTCAGAGTAGCTCAACTCAGGTCAATGTAGTCACAGTAGAACTCATGGCCTCCTCACTTGTATTTTGAAGACTTTCTATTTACCTTCAAGCTACTTAGCTCAAGGGTCACTGAGACAAATGAAACCTTTCCTGACCCCCACCTCCTCACACATATCTCATTCCTATTTTGTATAGTCCTATTATCTCTGGAATAAAACCTCCTTGAGGACAGGGGTTTGTTTTTTCTCTTTGTATCCCTAGAGTCTAGTATAACACCTGACACACTGCACTTAATATTGACTGATTGATAGAAATCAGAGCTAGGAGTCATAGGTCATGGATTTATAGCTGGAAGGAACCTTGGAAATGACCTAGCCCATTCCAAAATGATGAGGTTCAGAAATTTGAAGCGATCTGTTCAAGGTCACCAAGCAAAAGAACAGGAAGCCAAGGCTTTTGCCAATAGTCGGAGGTCCAGGCTCCAGTTCTAATTCTACCACGTGATCCTAGACAAATCACTGAATAATCTCTCTGAGACTCAATTTCCTCAACTGTAAAATGGAGCTAATAATAACTACCCCATCAGTCTTTCAGTGCTTTTGTGAAGACAGGGCTCTAGAATGTGACATAAATCTATTATTATGGTCACTTAAGCACACCCCTGGAAGAAGATCACATGGAAGAGTGACAAGGAGTCATACTTTTTTAATACAATTTTTTCTACCTGCACCTATTCATAATGCCAGAAAACTGCACTTTCCCTAACATATAGGAACTTACTTTGTAGTAAGCCAAGCCTGAGAGAGGATTTAAAGCTGGAAGGCCCCATAGAGATCAAACTCCATCATTTTATCTATGTATGTTTGTTTCTTGTTAAAATATTTATTTAATAATGCAATTGTTTTGCATGCCTTATTACATATGTATCTGTTAACATTGTGTGGTTTGGGACTTGAATAAATTTGCCACAATGCTTTTTAAAGTCAGTTCAAATTATAGAAAACAAATGTCTCTTGTCAGTTCATATATAAAATAGTTTTGTAAAAAAAAAAATAAACATTGCCAATATAGAATTTGTGTGTGAGCACACAGAATTTAATCAATTTTTAAGATCGCCTGATTAGTCAGGACAGCTCTTTACCACAGGTGGATATGCATTGGCAACCCTTTAATTTTACCAGGTAGTAAAACTGAACCCTGGAGAGGAAAGGCAATTTGCTCAAGGTCACAGTGTGACTTAGTAACAGAGCCACTGTCTCTACCACTGCAGAAATCAAGACCTTTGGCAGAGAAGCCCACGGGGTGTGCAGGGGTTTTCAGGCCTAAATTCGCTTCTTTCTGCCTGCCTGCCTGCCTTCCAAATGGCCAGCAGCCTGGATACTGACCCTGCGCTAATGAGGCTGGAGTTCCCTTCTCCTTTCTCAGGCTTCCTGCGTCATCAATCTCCAGTATTTTCCTTCAATATTCTGTTTGTCCATAGCTGTTTACATGTTGTCTCTCCTATTAGAATGTGAGCTCTTTTTGCCATCCTTTGTACCCCTCCCACACCTCTGCCTGTTGAAATGCTCTTGCTTTAAATCCAGCTCAGAAGCCAACTCAGTCTTCTTTGAGTGCCCTCATTGCCAGTTGCTCTGTCTTGCCTCGATTTTTCTTAAGAGTATTTTTCTTGGATCTCTCCTACTTCCCCTACTATATAACCTGCCTAGTGCCATATTTATTTATGCACATGTAGTATCTCTCTAGTATATGGCAAATGCCTTGAGAGAGGAGGCTGTCATTTTTCATCTTTGCACACCTACTATCAGTGTAGGGTTTTGTAGAGAGGAGGTCTTAAATACTGAATTGAATTTCTCGTTCAACTTTATCAAAGACCCTTTGCTGAGTGGAGTTATTCTACAAGCAGCACTGGACTTGAATTCAAGTACTACACACCTTCTTATTAGCTGAATGCCATTAGACAATACTTTAACTTCTCTTTAGCCTCAATTTCCCCATCTATAAAATGAAGGAGTTAGACTATGTGAAGTTTAGAGTCCCTTTGACTCCTAACATTCTATGTCCTAAGGTCTCTTTGAGCTTTAACCTTCAATAGAGCAATTATTAAGCATTTACTATATACCAAGTTCTTTGCTATGTGGGCTGGGGAGCAAATACAGGAAAACAATAGTCATTGCCCTCAAGGAGCTTACATTCTGGTGGAGGAGATCAACAAAGGGGAGCTGGAATGGGGGAGGGGGCAGTGTACAGTTATATTCTAGGTGGCAGGGTTTGCAGCTGGTGACCAGGAAGTGAGGCAAAGGCTACTCCCCATCAGAGCCCAGGGTGGTTCCTAGTGAGTCAATGATCAAATGAACTGGTTCCAAATCCCCACTTAATTACAAAAATATCCCTTCCTCATTGTGCCCTTTCTCTCCTACTGCCTTTCCTCTGATTCTAATCTCTTTTGTTCCAGTCATGGAATGAAAACACCTGTATGAGGATGGAGATAGGAATTTGAGGCAAGATTCTTACATGGAAAGACAAGGTTTCTTTCCTTCTCTGCCAACCCACAAGAGCTGTCATTCATATTGAAAGGTCAATATTAATTAGCAAAACCAGCCCAGGACCATCTGTCACAGGCTTTTTTGTGTGTCTGGCAACTCTTTGTTTGAATGGCAGAATAATCTTTATCAGTTACAGAGAGTACAAGACTCTGGCTTGCTCCCTGGGTCCCATGGGAAACAGACTGGATTGAGACAGGATGCCTGGGGGAGTACAGGTTTTCAGATTGGCACTGGATTCACCCTGTACTTCTTTGTAGATGCATAGCTCCTAATGAGGGACACTTCACTGTGGACTACCTGTACAGACGAAGGCATGGAAACAGTTTCCTAATGAATCACCTACTGTTCAGCCATAACCATCTTTTGGGATGCTGCTTCCACCACTCATAGGATCATTGGATCACAGTTAGAAAGCTGATGGGACCACAGAAGCCATCTGGTCCTGATTCTTCTTGTTATAGATTAAAGTCCTGAGGTTCTCCTTAAGAGACTCATCCAAGGTTGACACAGTTAGTAAACATCAGCAAGACCTTCTCTTCTGGCCTAGTGTCCCTAATGGTAAGATCCTTCCCGGAAAGGCTTCTACATGACACGGAACATTCAGGATTCCTATCATTATACTAAACTGCCTCCTTTTGGGAATAGTCTGGTTCTTAAGGAGTACTCACTAATTCTCAAGGGTTTGTGTGTGTGTGTGTGTGTGTGTGTGTGTGTGTCCTTAAGGTCATCTCTAAGAACTATTCATGTTTTTCAAAGAAATATAACGGTCGCCAATGGAGAAAAAGAATACAGATGAAATTTTTTCAACAAGCAAGATGACAATTTTTAAAATAGCTACCTTGAGGCAAAACAGCTTTTAGGCACTGTCTGTGAGCATATGGGAGGAATGAGATTTTCTTCAAGTACCACCTGTTTACAGACAATTAAAAGGAAAAGAAAAGGAAGCAATTCCATAGGCACAGCAATGTAGGTGCCGTGGATGTCTGCTCAGATTCACCAGGCCCATCAAGTGTAAAGTGTTATGCTGGGTATGGAATTAAACCTGGTCCTAGCTCCTGGCTAAAATTCAAACAGAATGCAAATGTCTCCTGCATAAGGAACAGACCACATTCTAGAAGCCATCATAGGATCATGGGGTTTTGAGCTGGAAGGGACCTTGGGTATCAGCGATTCATCTTACAGATGACAAAATGGAGGTATTCATGGGACTTTGGCTCTAGGCTTAGGTAATCTCAGACCCAGTCTCCTTTTTTTTTTTCTTGCCTCCCAGAAGAAGGAAAAAGGAGAGAAAAAAGAAAAATCCAGGTAAGCAAAGTCTGAGCAGTCCAATTTCAGACAAACAGGATCATGGCTAAAAGGGATCTTGGAGGCCACTGAGTCTAACCCTCTCGTTTTATAGTTGAGGAAACTAAGGGAGTAGGTTAAGTGACTTGCCTAAGGTCACACAGCTAGTAAATGTCTGAGGCAGGATTTTAATCTGGGTTTTCCTGATGCCAAATCCAGTGCCCTAGCCATTATACAATGCTATCTGAAAGATAATACTCTTTTACTTGTAGAGTTATACCTGTAAAATGTATGGAAAATGCATGACTCACAGCATCCCTCCCAGAATATTTCTCTTCCTCCCAGACTCAGGTCAAGTTGTCATCTTCCTGATTGTCCCCCTTCCCTCAATGACCAGTGCCCTCTTTTCCTAACTACTTCATATTTATGCTCTGAATTAATTCTGTGTATATTTATACATATTTTGTTGTCTTCCCTCATCAGAAGGCAATATCCACAGGAGTAAAGATTGTTTCATTCTTGGAACTTGTATCCCCAGTGCCCAGCATAGTGTCTGATGCATGGCAGGTATTTAATAAATGCCTACTGATTGACTTTTTATTTCAAGAGGTAGTATAGGCTTACATCAGAAATCACCTTTTATCTAGCCATACTAGGGATTGAGGCAACTCTTCAGGAAACCAAAACATCCCCTTTTAAATATAGCAGTACTTCACTTTATATCAAGGAACTTATGTAGAATCTTGAAATTTTAAAGCTTGGGATGGGAATGGGGGGTGATGATCTCAGAGCTTGTTACAACCAACGTTCTAATTTGAGAGTTGTCTAAAGTCACATCTCATTAATAAATGGTGGCTCTCGCCCAAGAAGTAAGGCATCTCAATTCACAATCTGCCTCTTCAACCTACCACAATTCTCTCCAATTTCTATTGCTTTACCTTTTCTTTCCATCCTCTTCCCCTCACAATTCATAGTTCCACTTTCCTTTTCTCTCTTAGCTCTTCAATTTAATGCAAGTCTTTCTTGCATTAAGATGGATCTCTCAGAATAATAATAATAAGATGCAAAACATTTTCTGCTTAAAGAATGAAGCCCACTTCTGAGATAATGTAAATGCCCATGCCATCAGAGGGCAAGTATAGCCCTCCTGACCCTGGTATAGGACAAAAAAGTAAGGAAGCCAGTCTGAGTAACCTTCTCCAGGCACCACCACAATCATGTGATTTGTCTGTTCCAAAACCTTCAGTGGTTCTCTATTGTTTTCCTATAGGTTAAATACAAGTTCCAAGAATGAAACAATCTTTACTCCCATGGATATTGCCTTCTGATGAGGGAAGACAACAAAATATGTATAAATATACACAGAATTAATTCAGAGAATAAATATGAAGTAGTTAGGAAAAGAGGGCACTGGTCATTGAGGGAAGGGGGGCAATCAGGAAGATGACAACTTGACCTGAGTCTGGGAAGAAGAGAAATATTCTGGGAGGGATGCTGTAAGTCATGTATTTTCCTAGATATAAACTTGGTAAGATCAATACTATGTGAGAACTAAGTTATAAACCTAATTTCCCTGATCTACTCCTACACAAACTAAGAATGAAGCAGTGTGTATGCCCCAGAGGTGTTGGGAAAATGTTTGTATATTTATTTTTGCAGTATCTTTGAAGTAAATGCTTTGTAAAGGTGAACCAATGTGGTTAAATAGAACTTAGGGTACTAGTCACTGTCCCCTACCAAGTTTTGCCACTGGACTTCCATGACTCTGGAAGATAGAGTGAGACTGATGATTTTGCTCTGTCCCACTCCTATTAAATTCATGCACAAGTCAAGACACCACCCTCACAATGTCACTGGTCCTCTTCAAGAATGAAGGAAGGACAAGTGGGGAAACACAGCTAACGGGGGCTTGAACTGATGGCAGTAATGAAGAAGCCCCAAACTCCTCAGCCTCTGCTGGAACCCTGAAGGGAAGATGTAATAGCTTGACTCACACAGAAAGGACCAGAGTATGTCTGCCCTAAAACAGCATTTTATGAAAAAGAAGTGGAAAATGGCTATTTTTCAAATACTGTTGACCCAAAGCAATACCATGAACCACTTCTAGGCATGCTGAAAACATTTCCTAATGGGGAACTGTGTAGTCTCTGTTCAGGTGTCCCTTTAAAAGCCACAAGGTCGAGCCAATATGCAACATCCAAGACAGGGTTGATCAATGGGTCTATTAACCAAAACCATTAATTAGTGAGGAGATTGATTCCTCTATTTCTCATCTTCTCAACTGACACTTGACTTTCTTACTTGCACAGTGGCATCCTGTGGGAATTGTCACACTCATTTCTTTTGAAGTCTCTGACTTGGAGGTGACTCTCCCTCCTCTTTATCTCCTAGTTTTTCAGTGACTATGCTCTGCTTTCCCCTAATAATTCCCCCGCTCCAAATCAGCTACCAGCTGATTCAGTGTGCTTAGAAGCAACTCAGTCATTCTAGTGGTATCCTATCTGCTCCACCCCAAACAATATTACTATAGGTTTAGAAAGCAAAAAACAGGTAATATCAGAAAGCTGGGCTTAAATAAGACAGTATCAGGAACTGACATATTGAGTTTGAATTTTTTCAATAAACTGTCTCTACTGGACCCAAAGATTTTTTTTTTATGTTTTGAGATGTTTCCTCTGGAGTTCTACTTCATAGGGAATTTGTGATTCAGCATTAAAAGGGCAGATCCTCTCATATCTGTTCCCTATTTGCCTCTGAGTAGAGGTGGGAGACAATGTCAACTGGGTCTACACAAAAGAAACTCAAAGTTACTAGCAAAGTCCAGAGGAGTTTGGAAGATTTAAAGGCAAACAAATTATCTACAAAGTAATAAGCAAATAGATTCCTGCTAGTTTTTGTTTTTATCTCAGCTGTTCTGGGAAGGACATAGAGAAAACTCAAAAAATGATGACGATGATGATGATCCAATAAGTGGCACCAATTAACACCTTTTAAGATTTAGAAAGCACCTTATAGATCTCATTTGATCTTCACAGCAACAATCACAAGTTAGATGTTATCATTATCCTCATATTTAAAGATGAAGAAATTGAAGTTGAGAGAGGTTAAAGGATTTTCCCTGGCTCCCACAGCAAGGAAATGCTCAGTTATTCCTAAGTCCAAGCCCAGAGTCCTATCCATTAGGCTACCTTGCTGCATTGATCAGCAAAACCAAGGAAAGATTATGTTTTGGGGAAGACTTTGAGCATTAATGGCTGGCTGCTCAGTGGGTATGAGTGAAAAGAGAAGTGTAGAACCAAACACTTCCTAAGAAACTGAAGATAAGTGTGAGGGAAGGAGAGGCTGTCAATCATCACAGAGAAACCTCTCACCAAAGAGACCTCCTAAATTAAGAAAGGTAGAACGAATGGGAACATCAGCACCCTTGTCCTTCCATCTAGAGGAAAGATTAGAAGTTCATATTTTTATAACAGGCATTTTCCAGTTTATAAAATGCTTTTCTCAGGACCTGTAATGTTGGTAATGTGAGTATAATTATTTCTACTTTACAGATAATCTGAGGGCCAAGGAGATGATGGGATTAACAAAGTCATAAAGCTAAAAGTGTCAGGGTTCAGTAACGAAATCAAAGTCTTCAGAATCCAAGTCCTTTTCCTCATCACAAAGATGTTTTAAAAATAGGGAATATGTTTTTAACTTCTTTATACTCCTCATAATTCCCTGAATTTTATAGGTGCTTAATACATAGTCACTGACAGATAGAAAATGGTGCCAACCAAGTAGTAACAAAACACTTTATACTTTTGCCAAAACGCTTTCACATCAAACGTCTCCATGGAGATTCACAACGATCTTGTGATATGATCAGGGTAAGTTTTATAACACCCATTTCAGAATGGGAAACTGAGGCTCAGAATCATTTGCCTTGATTCCAAGTTCATAGAAGATGAAGGACTTGAACTATACCTTGAAGGATAGGATAACCTCTGGAGACGTCTGGCTCAAGCCAAAATGAAGGGCTCAACCAATCATGGGCTGCATTGCAGTGGAGATGCTTTGGGGGGCATAGTTTAGAGCAGATGGCAAGTCAAGTCCTTTGCATCTGAAATTCTGTGGGATTCTGTGACTCCAAAGCAGCTTTTTGCTTTCCTATTTTTAGCCTACACTTTATTTGTGGTCCTGTAGCTTCTCTGCTTATCACAGCACATGCCTCTCAGAGGGTTCAGCTGAGCCAGCATGTTCAATCCTGCTCCCTATTATGTCACCCAGGTTCTATAAACTGACCTTAGCAGTGCTTATCGAGCTCAAAGAGCCTGACTCCAGGTCCAAGTAGCCTTGTTACATTAAATGGCTATTTTCTAACTCATGGGTCTGGAAAATGGGATTTAATCAATGTCCATCAGGCCCTGCTTTCCCTCTAGGCATAAAGTGCTTTCTTTTCCTAGCAAGAGAGCCAAGAATTTTACATCCCTTCCCCATCATTTGTGATCAGAGGTTGGCTCTGAGTCAGAGGGAAAAAGGCCTGGCTTTGGAGAAGAGGCAAAGATGTGCAGTATGAAGAAACAGTCAAGGATCTAAGAAATACTTTATTTAGTCCTGGCTCTTCCACCACCAACTTGCTATGTGAATGTGTGTGAATTTCTTCTTCTTTCTGAGCCTCAGTTTCCTCATCTGGAAAATAAGGAGATTGGACAAGATGGCCTAACAATGTTAGGTAGGTATGCCCAATGTCCCCCAAGTACCTATCTGACTCTAGGCCTGGCACTCTATTCACTGTAGCACTTAACTGCCCAAAGTGCTATGTAAATGCCAGTTACTTTTATTGTTATTTTTGTGAATAGTTCTCCTTGGTAGTAGTACTTTCTAGAGTTTATACTCTATGTCAATTGAGTATAAATTTTTTTTGAAAAACCAAAGTCCCCTTCCATACCATGATGTGGTTACTGGTAGAAGATTTTAATGAAGGCACACCTACATAATCTAAAGTTATTTTACATAGGTTGTGTTTGTCCTTTGTTTTCAAAGAGGACCATGGCATCAGGGAGATGATGACATGACTTGTAGTTGACTTTGATTTGAGAGAGGGAGGGCTGTGCAAGGTCACCAGCCTCACTTTCTCCTCCAGAGCCATCTGGGTCCAGTGGCCAGATATTCATCAGGATGACTGGAGATGACCCAGGATGCAATGGGAGACCCTGGCCCTTTTTGGCTAAGGCCTTTTCAGGTACTCACTTAGAGTGAGGAAACACCCATTCAGTGAATAGGCCGCTTTAAGAAGTGAGTCAAGGGATAGCCCCTTTAATTGGAGAAAAAAAATCAAGCTGGGAGCGGAAGACCCTCAGGGTTGCTGTTTCAAAGAGAAACAGTTACCAATGACATTCAGTCTGAGCCAGGAGGGCCAAAATACACAGAGGAGGGTAGTCTTGAGTAGGACAAGTTGACTGATATACAGCTAGCACTTAAACGAACTCCTTCCCAGACACTGATTGAAAACAATTTAAATTCTCATACACCCCCTTATCTGAACTCTAGTGGGCTGATTGCACTTGACTATATTATGGAACTGTCTCTATTGCCCTTTCCAGTCCATTTCTAAAACTATAAAGGGTAAAAGTTATAATAATAACCAAATGGGGAAAAAACTTCAAACTTCCCCTGCTCCTAAGGTTTTACCCATTGGGGTTCCCCCATCCCTACTTCACAGGTCCTATGCAGCAGAGGAGGCATCTGGGCTGGTGATGTACACTGATTCCCACAAGCAGCTGGTTAGGAAAGATATGGCTCTTAGTAGAGACCAGCTAGTGTTACAGAGGCCTTGAAACTCATATAAAGCACTGGAATCGGGCGGCCAGGTAGCATAGCGAGTAAGAGCAGCGGCTCCAGTGTTGGGATGACCTGGAGATCGAATCCCGGGCTCAGACACTTAGCACCCACCCAGAAACACCTGGCCGTGTAACCTTGAGCAAGTTACTTAACCCTGATTGTTTAGGGGCGGCCAGGTGGCTCAGCGAGTAAGAGCACCAGCTCCAGTGTTGGGATGACCTGGATCAAATCCGGGCTCAGATACTCAACACCACACCCAGAAATAACTGGCTGTGTAACATTGAGCAAGTTACTTAACCCCGATTGCTTAAAAAAAAAAAAAAAGCACTGGAATGGAGAGTGGTGTGTTCAGTGTCCAAGTCTGACAGTCTCATTCCCTGCTCAAAAAATTGCAGTGGTTCCTGATTACCTGATGGATAAAATGTTACCTCCTCTTTTCGTATTTAAAGTCCTTTACAATATGATTCCATTCTTTTTCCCCCCAATTTATTATAGGTTACTCCCCTTTCCACCCTCCACGTTCTAGTCAATGACCTTATACACTCCTTAGAGATGACATTCCTCCCATTTCCTAGCTCTGTCCCTTTATATAGGCAATGTTCCCCTTAATATCACAATAGCTAGCATTTATACAGTACGTTAAGGTTTCCAAAGCACTTTAGAAATATTATCTCACAACAACCCAGCAGGGTAGGTACTATTATTGTCCTCACTTTTATAGATGAGGAAACTGAGGCAAATAGCAGTTAAGTGACTTGCCTAGGGTCACACAGCTAATACGTTTCTGAGACAAGATCTGAACTCAGGTCTTCTTGCCTCCAAGTCCAGTATTCTATCCACTAAACTATCTAGATACCCTAGCTGTATCAATATAATAATTATATTACCTACCACAAATGGTTTCTGTGAAGTAAAGTACTGTATGAGCTATTATGATCATTATTGTCCTTAATTATTATTATATGACTGTTGAAGTATAGCATTATAATTTATTTTTTTAATTATCATAATAGCTTATATTTATGCAGAACTGGAGGTATGGTGAATAAGATAGCTGGATTCAAATCCAGGAAGATCTGGATTAAAGTCCTGCCTCTGACAAAGACTATGGATGACCCTGGACAAATTCGCTAACCTCTGCAGTGTCCCCAGACAAATCTGTAAGGCTGTAAAAGAAGAAGAAGGTGGTGGTCTGCATTAATTTCACCACCTAGAAGTTCCTTACACCAATGAAATCACAAGTCCTATACCTAAGTCTATGTAACTTTTAAGATACTACTCATTCATTCATGTAGTATTATGAATCTTTTCTGATATAAACCTTATTTGTTGGATTATATAAATATTATCATCCCCATTTTTTTTTAGACTGGAGCCATGCTTTCATATGTAAAGGGAATGCCTGAAGAGGAAACTTCCTCACCCAGTGTAGCTCAGCAATTTTCCACCATCCACTATGGTGGATACTGTACACTGTGGTAGACCTCTTCTCCCACTTCTACAGGTGAGATCACTTGAATCTCACAGCCCCAGTGCATTGCCATTCCCCTCTAATCCCCATGGACATCACCTAGGTAAAGTCTTAGCTGGGACCTAAAACCAAGTTTTCTAAAGTGAATTTCATGGTCTTTTCATTGTTTCAAGAGCTTGAAGTGCCTTGGAGGGTCACACTGACATTGCTGAGAGCAATGAAGAGAAGTGCTAGTTAGTACTGTGCATGCCATTAGGCTTAGGGGGCAGCAGAAGGGTCTGAGTTCAAGGATCTCTCAAGTCAGTTTGAGCTGCAACACTCTATGGTTCTTCAGAATGTTAGATAATAATGACTGTTTCCATGGATATATCTGGCAGAGTCTTGGCTGAACCCATCTTCACAGTACAGATACCTATGCTACAGCCATGTACTAACATCTAGATCTCAGGGGCAACACAAGGAACAAAGGTGTCTATAAACTCTCCCTTCTGCACACAAGGAAGATCTAATTATGGTTTGGTATCTGTGCTGTAGCTGTGAAGTTTTCCCAGACTAAGATCATGCCATCCCCGGGACTTCTGAAACCCTGGCCACCGTCCCTGCAGGCAAGAGGACAAAGACCACTGGAGCAATGGGGCGAGGGGCAGGCACTTACGCTTGGAGTGCTTGTCACAGAGGGCCGATGCTCTCATGTCGCACAATCTCAGGGACCCTTTACTGCTGCTGTAGACGAAGAGGTTACAGTGGTGGGGATGGAACTCTGAGGCCGTGATCACTTCAGTCAGGTCCTCCATGTTGGCTGGCTTGATGTCAACAATGTCTGGGGAGAAACTGGGTTAAGGGACAGACACACCATCTGGAAGCCAAGGATGACCTTGGGCTATTTTGTGAACCCAGGACCATCAGGAAGGGAGAAAACAGCAAATAAACAGCCCCTGGAATTTGCAGAACACTGTCCAAAAGTCTGTTACTATTCTTTTTTTTTTTCTGCTTTTTGAGGGGGGAAAGCAGGGCAGTTGGGGTTAAGTGACTTGCCCAAGGTCACACATCTAGTAAGTGTTAAGTGTCTGGGGCTGGATTTGAAGTCAGGTCCTCCTGACTCCAGGACCAGTGCGCTATTCACTACGTCACCTAGCCGCCCCAGTCTGTTACTTTTCAAAGGACTTTTTCAAAGGTTATCAGCTTTTCAGGCATTGAAATGCTCTCATATCCTAGAGCTGAAGGGGGAAAGTAACTTAACACAAGCTATTAATTTGACAGGAAGGGAAATGGGGCCTGGGAGAGGAAAAGATTTGGGTAGGGTCTTAGATCCTGCCACTATATTCAGAGTTAGATACCATCTGCTCTTTCTCCCTCATTTTGTGGTTGGGGAAGCTGAGGTTTCCTCACTGGAAGTTTTAAATACAGTTAGATGACTACTTTTTGGCAATGTTGTTAAAGGGACATTTTGGTTTGACTAAATGACTTTTCATATTCCTTCTAAATCTAAGATTATGTAGACAAGGAAGTGAAGTGGTTTATCTGAGATCACACAGCCAGTGAGTGGCACTAACTGGAGCTTCAACTTTTGTTTGTGTCATCTAGTTAAGGGTTCTTGGTACTTCTCTATGCTGCCTCCAACAATCTACTCAGGTTCAGTTGCCTGCATTAGAAAGGAAATATAATATAGCAGAAAGATCTCTGGATGCCTTTGGAGTCAGAGGACCTGAATTCCAGGCCTGGCTTGGCCACTGACAAACCATGTGACTTTTAGCAAGTCCTTTAACCTTGATTTCATCATCTGTAAAATGGTAATAATACTTGCCCTGCCATACAAAGTTATTGTGAGGATAAAATGAGAGGATTATAAATATAATATACTTTCTAAGTTGACGAGTAATACATATGACAGATTACCATTATATTTCATTGAAAGATATTTGACTTTACAATTCTCAAGAAAGACTGGCTCCTTCTACCAATGAAGGATTTATATTTTTCGTAAAGATATAACTATGTTCAGTACAAATATTGGACACTATGGAATTTGATAGTTTACTCTCTGCACTCATTCAACACATATTCAACAAATATGGACTGAGCAACAGCTATGTTCAAATTAGGTCACACAGCTGTAATCGTAGCTACAACATAATTCTTGCTGGGCCAAAACAGTTTAAAATTGAATGAAAGGAAAGATGTAAGACCAAATAGCTATGATATTAGAGAGAATTAAGAGCAAAAGAGACTGTGCAAAGCACCATGAGAAACTGGAGAAGGGAGAAATGACATTTACCTTGACAGTGAAAGAAAGCTTATGGAAAAGGTGGCATCTGATCTAGGCCTTAAAGGAAGGGACTTCAACAGATGGAAGTTGTAGGAGGGGAGTCCATTCCATGTATGGTGGGAGGTGGGGAAAGGGAAGCATGAGCAAAATTAGGGAGAGGGAAGAAGGCAGACAATAAATGAGGGGGCAGAAGTAAGGGTATTCCAAAAGCCTCAGGGGCTTTTAAAGCTTTACCAAAGCTTAAAATGGCACTAAAACTTTTGGAATACTCTATATTTGAGTTTGGCTACATTTTTTTTACAAACATCATCTCAGTGGATTATCACAGAAATTCTTTGAGATATGCAGTACAACTAGAGATGAGCTAACTGAAGCCCAGAAAATGGCAAAGACCTATAGTATTCTACTAATAAGATCATGGCGGGAAATGTATTCAGTTCTAGGTACTAAGATTTTAGAAGAATATCGACAAACTGGAACACGTTTTGGGAGAAGCAGCTACAACTAAGCTGCAAGATGTTGATGATTAGTGGTATCAAACACAAATAGAAACAGATTCCTGCAGGCCACATATTGATGGAGAAAACCACAAATTAACATTATGTATGTTATACTATATTTTTATTTATTTTGTTAAACATTTCCTAATTACAATTTAGCCTGATGGCACTTGGGAATTTTGTAAGATGTGTGTTTGATACCTCTGTTCTAAACTATGTTTATGTAGAAGAAAAGGCTTAAGAGAAGACGTGACATGTTCCCAAACATCTGAAGATCTATCATGCAGGAGAGAAATCAGACATGTTCTCTACGACTTGAGCAGGCAGAACTAGAAAGAATGGGCAAACATTACAGGAAGGATGATTTCTGTTCAGAAGAAATAGAGCTATGCAAAAGAGAAACAGATTTCCTTCTCCAGCAGTGAGTTCTCTGTTAAGGCGAGTGTTCAAGTAGCTTTCTTGTCCCATTTTAGCCAAGACTGAATAGTAGTCCAAGCTACATCACTAAGGTAAATAAACTAAGTTAAGACTGTCAAAATAATTACTGCAATGTCCAATCTTCATCAAACCAATTAAGACTTTTTGGACAGACAGGGAGATGTAGCCTAATGTGTGCTTACAGTTCAATGGGTTTCCAGAAATGCGGTAAGCCTAACATCAGTCAACACTTAACAATGTGCTTGGTGCCATGCTAGGCACTTTGGAAGATACATACTATATGATACCTTCCTCTTGAAACTTAGTTTCCTCATCTGTAAAATGAGGAGGATGAAGCATAGTAGTCCTTCATTCCTAAAAGAAAAGAGATAATAACTGATACTGTGAGTTGTCCTGTAAAAAAAACCAATTCTGTGTTGGGATGTAGTTTCCTAAGGCTGCCACAGCAAGTCTTAATAGATTCATTATCATTATTGCCACCAACAAAAGCTCACATTTACCTGAGATGCATCACTGTGTATATTTCCATATGTGCAATTATTATTACTCTGCATGGGTTGAGTCATTCTCTTGACATCTGTAAAACCAACTTGGTGCCCTGGGAATGGCATTGACTATAGAGGGAGAAGACAAGTCTTTGACTCCTGACTCTATTTGCAGCCTGTGTGACCCTGGGTGAGTCATTTCTCCTGTTTGAACTTCAATTTCTTCCAGTATTACATGGGGGCAGTGTCAAGTGTTGAACTAGATGGTCTCTAAGATATGTTTCTGCTATAAGTATTATGATCTCTATATGATATAGTACAGACTGTTACAAAGTGCTTTACATACATCTCAGTGGATTATCACAGAAATCCCACAAGGTATATAGTGCAACTAGTGACAAACCCAGAAAACTGAAAAGACCTGCCCAAAACTACATAGCCAGTAAATAACAGCCAAGACTTGAACCCAGACCCTCTGACCCCAAATCTAGTACTCTCCCCAGGACACCAAGTTGGCTTAACAGGTTTAAGAGAACAAGATTGAATATGCTCAGAGTGATAGCTGTACTCCTAAATATATAACTTAAGAGGCATAGTGGATAGAGGTTAGACCATGAAGTCAGAAAGAGCTAAGTTCCAGTCTTGCCCACTAGAGCATAGTACATTGTAGCTATTTGAAGGTAATCTCTAAGTGCCTTAGGGAAATCTCTAAATTACAAAAAGGAAAGAGGAAAAGATATGGGATAGGAGAGGAGGAAAAAGGGAGAGGAAGAAAGACACTAAGGGGAAAAGAGAAGGCTAATATACTCAACGTGGCCTCGAAATCGGGAAGACCCAGGTTCAGGTTCTGTCTCCAATACACTCTGCCTGGGTGACTATGGAGCAGTCCCATAAGGCCTCCAGATAGTGCTCTAGGACTACAATTTATAGATAAGTTCATTGACATCAATGGAGGGAGTCTCAACACCTGTGGCTCCTTATTACCTCCTGGATCAAATATGAATGCATTGTTTGGCATTTAAGACCCTTTGTAGTCTTTCCCTCCTACCTTTCTGGGGTTCTAAAACTGCAATCCTCTTTAAGCATGTTATGATTCAGTGAACTTGCTGCTTTGAATACCACACTCCAAACCTAGTCCCTTACCACTGGCTGTCCCCATGTAGAGAATGTACTCCCTCCTCATCTCTGCCTCCTGACTTTCGTGGCCTCATTCAGGACTTATTTCAAATCTCATCTTCTGCAAGAAGCCTTTTCTGATCCACATCTGTCCCTCTGCACCTCCCCCAGTTCACTCCCTCTGTGATTATAATCCATTACACCTATATATATATATATATATATATATATATATATAGAGAGAGAGAGAGAGAGAGAGAGAGAGATCTTGTATGTACAGTTATTTGCATGTTGTTTTCTGCTTTAGCATTTGAGCTCATTGAGGAACATGTTTTTGCCTTTTTCTATATTTCCCTTTCACTGATCATGGTGCTTACCACAAAATAAACACCTCATAAATTGACAGACTCGTGCAATTACAAGTCTAAACCAACCAACCTTCCCTCCCTCTCCCTATAAGTATATGTCTGTCTGTCTATCTAGCCATCTTCTCTCTCTCTCTCTCCCCCCATATATATGTATATATATATACACACATACATAAATACACATATGCATATATTCACATACATATACATATATCTATATAAAACATTCTCTGGTGTTAAAACATATCCCACCATATGCTTGTGGTTGGTCTGAAACTGTTCTGAATTGTTAAGTTAACTTTAAATTGTGTCTAGAAAGAATTGCAACTATTTACAAAATGCCAGTAAGCTCAGAATAGATGCTTAATGTTCCATTCATCATGGTCATAAAGAATGGGTTAGAAGTTCTTTTAATAGAAACAGTTCCATAGTTTTGTCATTTTAGCCTTTTAGAAATACATTTCATAGCCTGCCTAGGACGGAGGGCCAGTTCCTGAGCTCACAAAAGGTCACTCCTGTCTCAAAGGTGCCACTACTATTCGAAGGAAGATAATTACATTCATTCAGCAAATATGTTTCCCACTTAACACGTTGAAAATATTGAGAGTAGTGAGATGTAGTGAAAACAGGGTTGTAAATGGAGTCAAAAGACCTAGGTTCAAATCTCTGGCTCTGCCACTGACTAGCTCTGTGACCTACCTTGATGATGTCACTTCCCCTTCTAGCTCCCAGTCTCCTTGTCTGTAAAACAAGGGAGTTGGCCTCAGTGAACTCTAAAGTTTCACCCAGCTCTAATCCTATGATCTATGATCCTATAAGTACTGAAAGACTCCATTGGATAATGGAAAGTAGTAGAAGACACTTTTAATCTGTTACTTAATCTGTGAAATGGGAATAATAACACTAATAGTACATATCTCAAAGGATGGACAGATATTGAAAGTGGTTAGTAATCAGTAAAGTGCTATATAATAATAAGCTATTAAGGGACGGGATTAAGAGAAAGCAAGGAGGAAGAGGACAAGGAGGAGGAGAAGAAGCAGCTGTAGCAGCAGCAGCAGCAGCAGCAGTGACAAAAGCAGCAGTAGCACCTTCTGGTGGGGAGCTCTTGGCACTGAATTAGGCTGGTCCTTGAATAATAGCCACACTCCACTTAGAAGCCTGGACTCAAAGCCTTTCCATCTTGGTAGGACCTGCCATTTCTCATGCTCTGTTGACACTGCTTTCAAGAATGGATGCCCAGTTCCAGGCCAGAATGAGTCAATGGAGTAAGGCATCAGTAAAGGGACAGTCTCAATAAAATCCCCAAATAGCCATACAAGGCATCGTGGGCTAAAGACCAAATGAAAAAGATAACTGGTAAGTGCTATGAGAGTTCAATAAAGGAATATAGTGAGCAACCACAGAAACTGTGGAAAGTTTCATGGATTTGCATTAACTTCTACACTATGTTTTCGCCTTTTTCCTGTGGAAAGTTTCAAAGACATTTGAAAAGGGTCTTGAAATTCAGGGAAGAGTTGGATGAGCAGGAGGGTGGGTCCAAGGTATTGTAGGCTGAAGGTCTAAAGCACTGTGGTCCCAGATTCACATCCTGGATGAGCCCACCTTATTTTGTCCCTTCTTAAGAAGTGTAGTATGGTACAAAGAACAAGTGATTTGGAGTCAGGGAACCAGGTCTGAAATCCTACCTCTGCCATCTGAATAAATCATTTACTCTCTCTATGTCTCAGTTTCCTCATATGTAAAATGAAAGAGGTGGGCTAGATGACCTCTGAGATGCCTTTCAACTCTGGATCTATGATTCTATGAGCTAAGGAATGGAGAGAGGAATAAGCAAGGCAAATTTGAGGGTCAGCCCAACTGGAGCCTAGATTTGGGGAGCATGGGGATGGATGCCATTTGAATTGTACAATTACAAAAGAGATACTGTCAAAATTTCTTCATAAAGATAATTTCAAAAACCATGACTGAGCCCTTGTGTTCATTTCCTATCTTTCTATCTTCCTTTGGAAAGCCATTGCTTTTTGGTGATTCCAGTGGGTTCAAAAGACCCAACAAAACTGGTGACCCTATCTGCACATTGGAAGAGTTGGAGAATTGCTCAGTCACTGAGAAATGAAGAAGATATCAAATATAAACAGGGTATGTGGATCAGTAGGAGAAAATGCCTTCTTTTGTGAGCTGCTGATGGGAGGAAGACTTGATAGATTCTCTGGGCTATGGCCAATAAAGAACCATTTTTGCTGAATGATCAAATGAGCCAATTAATATTCTATTTCCCAGCAGACATACAAAAAGAAAAGAAAACAGCTATGTATTTTTTTTCAGGGTAATGGCTTGAATTACTTGAGATGGGTGAATTCTTTGGCATTCTCTGCAGTGTACGTAGTGGTCCAGCCAAGACCACAGAATCTCAGACCTGGAAAGGACCTCAAAAGTTATCAAAGGTATAACTTTCATCTGACTAGAAAATGCCCATGCAATATCTCTCACAAGTAAACTCCTCTGAAAGACCATCAACCAATGGGGAGCTTGCTAGGCCCAAAGTGATCTAGTGTTAGACAGCTCTGATCTTTAATTTCCACTCTATGTTTTCTCCTGTAAGCAGAACATGTCTAATCCCCTTTCCATATGAAGGCTCTTTAAACACTTAAAGACAACTATTTCTCCTTCCAAATATTTTTTTTAAAGCAACTGGGGTTAAGTAACTTGCTCAAGGTTACACGGCCAGTTATTTCTGGGTGTGGTGCTAAGTGTCTGAGTCCGGATTCGATCCCCAGGTCATCCTGACACTGGGGCCGGTGCTCTTACTCACTGTGCTACCTGGCCACCCCCCCTTCCAAATCTTAGTGTCATATAAACCAGTACTCAACTTGGACCTAGGAAACATCTGGGTAAAAATACAACCTCTAACATTTTTGCATGTGATATTGGTCAAGTTCACCTAACAATTCTAAGCCATCTGTAAAATGGGGAAAATAATGCCCACAGTACTAAACTTTATAGAGCTATTTGAGAATCAAATGAGACAATGTATGGAAAGACCTTTGCAAAGTGTTAAGCACCATAATTGTGTCATCATCATCATCATCATCATCATTATCATGGTTTTCCTGGCTAACCATCTCCACTGCCTTCATTCAACTGTTTTGTAGAATGGTTTCAAGTGTACATCCTACCCTGGCCACCCTTCTCTGTATTCCCCAGTCTATCAATTTCCTTCCTAATATGCACAGGTCAAAACTGAAAAACACATTCTAGACGTGATCTAAGCACCTCTGTTCCTGGTGAGTCTGAATAAAGTCCAATCTCCTTACTGAGGATCCGAGGCTTTCCATGATCTGGTTCTAAACCAGCTTATCAGTCTTAATTGCTCACACGTGTGTTTTCTGCTTTACCCACTGTTCAGCCTCTAAACACATCCAACCTTTTTCCGTCTTCTTAATTTTGTTCATATTATTCATTGTCTCAGGAACAGTCTACCTCATCTGTGCCCTCTCTTCAACCAAATCCTACTCATCTGTCAAAGTTCAGTTCATGTCACCTCCTTCAGTAAAATCTTCCTTGATTACTGCACACGTTCTCTGAGCTGTTACTCCCAGGCTTTTTAACGCTTAGTTTTCTAAGCATTTTAGATGTTTGTTTCGACCTCAGCTAGACTACACATGCCTTGAGGGAAGACACAGGTCAAAGAAAAGCAGGATCAGAATTAGAAGGGACTCTTCAGGGGCATCCAACTAGTCCATCCAACCGTATCTGAGTAGAAGACTACTCTGTGGTATCCTTGACAGGTGGTCCTCCTGGCATTGCCTGAAAGCTTCTAGTGCAAAGGATTTCACTAGCTCTTGAGGTGACCCATTCCATGTGGGGGCAGCTTTAGCTATTAGGAATTATTTCCTTATATACAAGGGGAAAAAAATGATCTGGCAGGGACCTTGAAGGTTATCTAGGTTAACTCCTTTACATAAAAGGAGCCTGGATTTAGGAGAAGGGAAATCAGTTGCCCCCAAAGCACTTCCCTTTTTACTTAATCCTGCTTTGATTGTTGAGATCTTCCTTATATTTAACCAGCTCTGACTTACTCTCCAAGTAACCTTGGGTACTTGGGTTCTCTGTGTATTTTCCTTAATAATGATAATAATAATATTCCTTTAATAATCTATAAGGACAGAAGCAAAGTCTTATCTAAATGTTTTATCTTCTCTGGCACAAATCATGATGTTCTGAACACCACAGGTATTTAGTGAATACTTATTACTTACATTGAAGGAGAAAAGGGTTGATAGCATGGTGTAGGGACAACTAATCCATACATAAGGATCTCTGCAGTCTTTATTTTGACATAGTTTTAGAACGTAATGCTGTCTGTGTCTTACTGCATTTTTATTTATTTTGTTAAATATTTCCCAATTCCATCTTACTCTGGTTTGGTCAAAATTTTGGAGAGCTGTGTGTTGGATACCTCTGGTGTATGGGAATTAGCACAATGGATTTAGAAATCAGAGGCACTGGCTTCGAATCCTGACTGATATTTATAATATATATATGCCTATTTCAACTCTAGTCACTTGGTTCCTTATAGGTAAAATGAGGGGGCTTGACTAGTTGATCTTCCACCTCTAAAATTCCATGTTTCAAGATCCTTTCCAACTCTAAATCCTGGAAAGTACATTTTAAGGTTAAGAAGCCCAGTTATAATTTCACATTTACTTTTTTTTTTTTTTTGGAGGGTGAAGGGCAGGGCAATTGGGGTTAAGTGATTTGCTGAAGGTCACACGGCTAGTAAGTGTTAAGTGTCTGAGGCCGGATTTGAAGTTAGGTCCTCCTGACTCCAGGGCCGGTGCATGACCTAACTGCCCCATAATTTCACACTCAACAGAAGGAAGTATGCAGAGGGAGCTGAAGAATTCTGGACTGAATGGAACAGAGGGTGCATGGAAGGGAAAAGAACAAGATCATTAGGATCATTAGGGTGAGGCTAACCAATGGAAGGCCTCAAAAGCAGAGCTAAAGAATTTTTACTTGTTTGGTCAAGCAATAGGGAGCCATTGTCAGTGTTTGAGCAGGGGAGCAATGTGATGAAAATGGTGCTATAGAAGATTTTCTGAGCTAAGGCACCAAAAATGATTCATAACGGGGGAATCATGCACATGGGCAGACCACTGAGGAAGCTGTTACAATAATATAGGCTTGAAGAGAAGAGGCTCTAGACTAACACTTAGAAGATCTAGGATGAATTCCAGTTTTTCCATTTTCTAGTTGTGTGACTGGGGGCAATTTACTTTGCCCCTATGGGCCTCAGTTTCCTCATCTCTAAAATGGGGATAATGTATGCTGTACTTCACAGGGATATTTTGAAGAAGGCATTTTTTAACCTTTAAAACATTACAGAAATATAATTTTTCATAATCATTATTACCACTACAGTCTAGTGAATAAGAACTAATCTTGCATCGCTGATAACATATTGTTTCTAGTTCTGGAAAGAGACAATAAGATATACTTTCAGAGTATACCTATTGGATTTTAGCATAAAGCTGAGTGGGACCTACAGGAATCCAAGTCCCTAGTGACATATTGCTATATGTATAAATGTCAAGCACATGTTTTTCAGCCAATTGGTCGTTAAAAGTTGTCATTCTGTGAAACGGTTTTTATTCTTTTTTAACATTTCACTGAAATAAAAACTGTTGTTCTGTTAAAAACAGAATGAGGCCCTCCACAAGCTGGCTCCCACCTACCTTCCCATCTTGATTTTGTATCTCTCCTCCCTTCCCTGCCTCCCCCCACCTTGACAATCTTTACATTGCAGTCAAACCAGACTAAGTAAGTTTTTGGCAGATTTGACATTCCATCTCCCCACCTCCAACCAGTTGCATGAGCTGGTCCTCTTTTCTGACCTACCCTCCCACCTCATTCCTGCCTCTTCAAAACTACATCCTCCTTCAAGTTCAAATTCAGATGCTACCCCATCCATGAGGCCTTCCCTTATTTCTCCCACCTCAGTTGTTAGTACTCCATGCCACCGAAATACTCCCTTATTTATTTGTGTCTGTTAAACCTCCTGGTACAAGGAACCTTAGTTCAATGAGACCAGATACTGTTTTGTCTTGGTTCTGGCAGCTAGGGGGAAGAGTGTATAGAGCTTTGGACCTAGAATTAGGAAGACCTGAGATCAAATCCAGCCTCAGACAATAACTGGGCAAGTCATTTACATCTATATGCCTCAGTTTCCTCACCTATAAAATGGAATAATAATTGCATCTAAGCCACCCACCCCCAGGTTATAAAGATTAAATAGTAAGCTCACATATACAATCTCATTTTATTCTCTCAACAGCTTTGTAGTAGAAGCTACCATTCCTATTTTACAGTTTAAGAAGAAAATGAACTTGGAGATACTAAGTGGTATCACAGCACATGGTAAAATCTTAGCCCAAGTCCTCCTGACTCCATTTCCAAGTATGTAAAATATTTTATAAACATACATCACAAGATGTCAACTGCTATTATGTAGCATATATCACCTTATTTTTATTCTATTTTGTTTTTTTCTTGGTGTTGTTTTCCAAAACACAAGAATACAAGAAAAACAATGGATAAGTTGTGTTTTTGGTTAATCAGCATGCTATTTTTTAATATTTTTAATATTTTACTATATTAAAAACTAATTCAGAGGATAGAATTACACAGATAGCCCCTCATTTACACAGGGCAACATTCTAGCAAAGGAAGGCTGTTTAGTGTAATGGATAGAGTCCTAGACTGGGAACTCAAAGATGTGAGTTTGTATGCTGGTTGGACATGCCACTTCCCCTTTCTAGTCTCTGTTTTCTCATCTGTAAAATATGGAGGCTGGGTAATCTGTAAGGCTCCTTCAGATTCTAAAAGTCTATATGAGTCAATTAATCCATTCTGAATTCAACACCACACATGGCATGTCTCTCCGAAGTAAGGCGGCAGATAGCCAGATGTTAAGAGTCCAGTAAGAGAGTAATTTTCTGAATCTTTTATCTTGCAAGCCTGCTGTTCAAAGACACTGGTTTGAGAATGGATTATCAATAGGTTAATGGACTTGGCCTTTTGGCTTGATTACAGGGTGTTTCCAGAGGCAAAATAATGGCCTGCCTGTAGGTTTTAACCACTTTCATTGCCATTATGACAATTATGGGCAATTGCTCCGTCTTCAACCACTTCAATGGATGTAAGCACCAGGCAATGCATTCTTTTGGCGACCTAGTGCACCCCGATTATATCTGCAACCTCTATGATCCTCTGTGAAGCCCTGCAGCTTGGATGGAGGCAGAAGGCTCATTCTACTCAAGGCCTGGCTACCTCTAATTGCTGCTAATGCAAGGTTGTATTGATCCAGCACTTCTGATTACATCTGCGGGACTGGTAATGCCATGTACTCCCTATTGCCAGCTGACATCAATGACCTTTGGGACTGCAAGGTTTACCCTGGATCGTACTGTAAAAACCCCAGGGCTCTCTCTCCATGAACTGTTTCTTATATCCTAACTCTATCTTTTCGGGTGACCTGTGATTTCATTGGCAGAAGCAAATTGTAGTGTGCAAACTCTATCCACCAATGTGCAACTTAGAGAGTTGGAAAGTTGCCCTGTGGGCCCTGAAAGGTTAATTAACTTGCTCTGGGTCACAAAGCTAGCATGTATCAAAAGCACTACTTGAGTCTAAGTCTTCTTGATTTTGTTTACCACACTTCCTCTTAAAAATTCTTAAATTGTTCAAAAGATGTGGTCATTTTCTATTTCAAACTTAGGAGTAAAATATGGAGATTGGATAATGGGATTGCTTTTTTTTTTTTAGCAATCTGACTCAAACAACCATTTCATGAAGTGTCCTTCCCCTTTGAAGGGGGGACATTATTTTTACCACCATGGAAATTCAACATGACCCAAACCAAATTAATCATTTTCCACTGACAATTTTCCCCCTCCTCCATCCAGATTTTTCTATTTCTGTTAGCCCCACTTCCATAAAAGTACAACCTTGATGCCTCACTGTGATGTGGGGGTCCCTCAGGGGATCCTGAAAGCTATCACCATGAGTGATAAGTTTTGGCAGGTTCTACCACATTAACAAGGATCCTGACCCTTTCTGCTACCTGAGGACCAGGTTGGAAAAACTGTTAGGATGGAAAAACTCATTAATAGAAGGCTAACCAGTGGGAGATGAATCCTTTGTCAATGGTGACCTAAGAAAAGTGAAAAATAACTTTCCATCCTGGAGCTTTCAGTCCCTTTCTGCTTCCATTAGGATGCTGGTAGAGTAGAGGGGAAGTAGGCAGGCATAATGTTTAGACTGACTATAAACATTAACTATCAGTATTCTAAAGGTGACACTCCTGTCCAATGTCCAACAACTCAACACCTTACCAGAGCAACTGAATCATGTCTAATTTGGACATTTTTGCTATAAATTAAACCAGAAGATATAAAGATGTTGTAGCTATGGTAGGCATATCTCTCCATCTTGAGAAACTTCTGAAAAATATCTCAATGATATCCAGACTGTCCTTATCTACAGAATAGACATCATCTGACCTATCAATTTTTTAGGAGGAATAGGAAAGTTGGAGAAAGGGGACATGAGACATCCAGACCCATTACTTCACCAATATGAATAAATTCTGGTATGATGACCCTATCCACTGACATAGACCAGAAACTCCTCTGTGACTTATGACCTAAGGGATTCACCTGGGATTTTAAGAGATTAAATAATTTGTCCAGGCTTGCACAACAGTTAGATATCAGAAGGAAGATTTAAACCTAAGTCTTCCTACCTTCAAGGCTGACCCTTTATCCACAAGGTCATGTTGCCTTCTCCATTCTAGGCACTGCCAAAATTAAATCAGTCTGGAATGTCTTATTAATGAACCTATGTTATCTTATGACACTATAGGACTTAGATATGGAATTAGAAATGACTCTACTTTATAGATGGGGAAAGTGAGACCCAAGAAGGGTAAGTGACTGATCCCATGTCACAGCTAGTCAGCAGCACAGTCATGATTCACATCCAAGTCTTCTGACCACAAATTCAGCTCTCCTCCCATTACACTACACTTCCCTCTTTAAGTGATCACCAAGTACCCCTTTAATAATGCACCAGACAAATCATCCAAGAGAAGGTGGTCAGGTATCAAAGATCACAAACTTAGAGTCAAGAATCCACTTTTTTTTCACACTCTCTGGAGATTGGGACCATCTGCCTCTAGCCACGCAACAGCCCCTCCTCTTTCCCAGGATTTTTTCAAAAACTATGAATAGCTGGTCAACTCCAGAATCTGCAGTTTCTTTCAGTGCCCTGGGATATCCCTCAGACCAGGAGATGAGAACTTAAATATGGCAGGTAGGTGTTCTCAATGCGCTGACTTTTAAAATATCAAACACATTTTGTTTAAAGACTCAACTGTCGTTTACAAATGTATCCCAGTTGGTCACAATTAATTATCTTTTCTAATTTATTTAGGGGGAAGTTTAATTACTTCCAAAGACTAATTTCATGCACCACATTTGGCCCTCGAATACACAACATAGTTCTCGGGGGCTGAAGTGACTATCCCTGGCACATGGAATTAAAACAACAACAACTAGGTTTAAAAAGAATTTGACAATTTCATCTCTAGAGAAAACTGCTCCTCTCTGTTACGTTGGGAACTGATTTGGGAGTTATTAACAACTATGCAACTAGCTGGTGCAGTGGCTGGAAAACTGGCCCTGAAGTCAAGAGGACCTGAGTTCAAATCCAACTGCAGATACTTGACTCTTACTAGTTGTGTGTGACCTTGGGCAAGTCACTTGACCCCCATTGCCTTGCAAAAACAAAACAAAAAAACTATGCAGAGAAGACATTTGCACAACATCTTAAGAAATGGGTACCATATTGTTCCCCACATGTATTCCTTCTATTCAAGTATTAGTTGAAGATCTATCAGGTACAAAACACAATGGGAAATACTCCATGGAGAAGACAATGGTTACTGCCCTCAAGAATCTTAAAGTCCAACAAGACACTGTACATATAACTACAATACATAATAGTCTATAAAAATGCAATAAGAGACACAAAATGTATGAAAGTTCAGAGTGGTAAGAAATCACTTCTGGGGGAAATCAGGGAATGCTTCAGGGAGGGTGATAGCTAGGTTGGGCTTTGAAACATGGCTAAGAATCAATCACACAGATGTAGGAAACATTCCTTTTTACAGGTGGAATTTGACAATCAAATGAAATTGTAGAAGAAAAAAGACAGCTGATTTAGAAGTCCCTACAGCCCCTCTGCCTGCTATAGACTCATTTTACAATACTGTAAAAAAAAAAGTCATTTAATATATGACCATTTCCCTCCCAGTTCCATAGATCATATTCTGAACTCTACTTAGTAACATTTTACTTTATAAGCCCAAATTATTCCTCCCACTACCCCTTTTGCCTCATTTTATATTTGTTGCGTTACGTTTAACTCATAAAACTGCACTTTACAAGGTTAATTTTTAGACTGTGATCACTTGGGAATGAGAATAATTAGACTCATTTAAGAGAATCCCTCCCCCTGGAAAAGCAAACTGAATTATTCATGTATTATTGTTTCATATATTTGTGCTAGCACTGTCCAACAGGCTCTTTCTGTGTAACTTTCAATCATTTTGAAGTCTATTGTCTTCTGGCAGCTTGGATCCGTCTCCTCTGTTAACAAAGTTCATAAAACCATGGCAATTCACCATTATTGGTGGTGCTATTATTTCAATTATCACTATTAGTAACTTTAGCTGAAATTCGATTTGTAGATTACATGTATTTTTTTTGCTTTTTTTTTGGAGGGCAATTGGGGTTAAATGATTGCCCAAGGTCACACGGCTAGTTTTTGTGTTAAGTGTCTGAGGCCACATTTGAACTCAGGTCCCTCTCACTCCAGGGCCGGTGCTCTATTCACTCACTACCTAGCCACCCCTGCTTTATAGATTACAAAGTGCTCTCAGATACATGTTCTTATTCTTCTATTTTATATATAATATTATCCCCATTTTACAGATTCAGGAATAGTTTCAGAGAGGAAAATCCACCTGACTAGCAAGTGGTGGAGCTGAGATTTGAACCTTTATTTTCTTGATTCTCAAGCACTCTCTCCTAGCATTCTTCCCTGAATTAGTAACTACAGCAGTGATGTGACTTAAACAGCATGTGACTTAAAAGGAAGTTAATATCAGACTGGGATTCTTCCCAACTGCAATGGACTACTGATACTGTAGGGGTTGGCTGCTCACAATGAGTGCATGTACTTGTGTTTCTGTCCTGAACCCACATTTCTCTTCCTTCTACACTGTCTCATTTGATAATCTCATCAGCCCACGTGGGTTCAGTTACCATCTCTACACAAACAACTTCCAAATCTATCTGCCTAGCTCTAGAGTAATTTTCCTTTCAGATACCTCAAACTGGACATTCTGTAGGCATCTCACACTCCACATATCCAAAACAGAACTCATTGTTTTTCCCTCCAAACCTTCTCCTCTTAAGAATTTTCCTACTACTGTTAGTGCACTGGGCCTAGAATCAGGACTATTCATTTTCCTGAATTCAAATCTGGTCTCAGACACTTACTAGCTGTGTGACCTTGGCCACGTCACTTAACCCTGTTTGCCTCAGTTTCCTCATCTATAAAAGGAGCTCGAGAAGGAAATGACAAACCACTGTATTATCTCTGCCGAGAAAACCCCAAATGGGTTCACGAGGAGCTAGATATGATTGAAAAACAACTGAATCTGAAATAACTCTCCTCATCACCCCAAGTTTGCAACTTTGGTTTCATCCTCGATTCCTCACTCTCCTTCACCCCACATATTCAATCCCACTCTTAGATCTTATTGTTTCTATCTTCACAATATCTCCTTTACACATCCTCTTCTCTCCACTCATGTGGCCTTTACCCTAGCTCCTATCACCTCTTGCCTGTGACAATGTTACTAGCCTCTTAACTGGTCTCCCTTCCTCAAGGCTCACCCTGCTCCAATTCATCCTTCATTTACCTGACAGTGTGATTTTTCTAAAATATTGGTCTATGTTAGCCCCTTGCTCAATGAACCTCAATCATTCCCTAACACCTCCAGGATAAAACATAAAGTCCTATGTTGTTGCTGAGTCGTTTTTCAGTCGTGTCCAGCTCTCTATGATTCCATTTAGGGTTTCCTTGGCAAAGATACTGGAGTGGTTTGCCATTTCCTTTTCCAGCTCATTTTACAGATGAGGAAACTGAGGCAAAAATGGTTAAATGACTTGCCCAGGGTCACACAGTTAGGAAGTGCCTGAGGTGGGATTTGAACTTAGGAAGATGAGTCTCCCTGAGTTTGGGCCTGGCACTCTTATCCATTATGCCACCTACCTACCCATTACATACTATACTTGGCTTTTAGAGCTCTTCATAACCTAGCCCCTTCCTATCTTTAGATTCTCACTCTTTATGGCTGCTGCCAATATTGTATTTACTGTTCTTCACACACATGTTTAATAAATGCTAGCTGGCTGGCTGACCATATTCCTGTCTTTTTGTATATGGGCCATCCTCCCCATGCCCCGAATGCCTCTTAAAGACTCAGTTCAAATCTCACTTTCTGCAGGAATCCTTTCCAGATGCCTCCGCTATTAGCATTTCCTCCTCTCAGATTATATTCCATCTAATCTGTAGATGCCTTATAGGCATCCAACTATTTATAGACTGTTTATGGACATTAGAATGTCCAGTTCCAGGGGTGGCTAAGTGGCGCAGTAAATAGAGCACCGGCCCTGGAGTCAGGAGAACCTGAGTTCAAATCTGGCCTCAGACACTTAACACACACACACAAAAAAAACTAGCCGTGTGACCTTGGGCAAGTCATTTAACCCCAATTGCCCTCCAAAAAGCAAAAAAAAAAAAAAGAATGTCCAGTTTCTGAGGGGTAGAGACTAGTTTTTTGTCTTTCTTTGTATTTTCAGTGTTCAGCACAATGCCTGGCACATAGTTAAGTACTTAATAAATTCTTGTTCCCCTTTCCCTTCTTGGGTAAGAAAATGTTTTAATGGATTTTATCAAGATTTCCCCCAACGAGAGTTAGAACAAGCAAAAAGAGTATCTTGTTAAACCTAAGTTACAGGGTAAATCAAATAGACCCAATTTTTAACATTATGATTGGTCACTGTTTTACTATTATGGCAGCTAGGTCTATACTAAAATAGTAAAGTGGCCAGGTGAGTCAATTATGTCCTCAGTTAATATGATTTTTTTTTAGAATCAACAACTTTTATATTGATTGTCTCAGGGGAAAATTGATTGTTGTTCTAGATAATTTAAGTATGTTCATGGAATTATTACATTTGACCTGGAGGTGACCTTAGATATGATTCAATCCAATATCTTCATCTTACAATACTTTCCCCTTTCAGATGACTTTCATATATTCTATATGTACCTTGTACATATATTGTCTTAGTCAAATGTTCTATAGAAATGGCTTTTTTTAAGCAATTGGGGTTAAGTGACTTGATCAAGGTTACACAGCCAGTTAATTTGTATGGGTGTTAACTATCTGAGGCCAGAACTGATCTCAGGTCTCCCAACTCCAGGTCCCATGCTCTTACTCACTGCGCCATCTAGCCGTCCCTAGAAATGGCTTTTTATAAGTCAAATTTCATTTCCAAAAGAAATACTAATCTAGGGGTATGGGGGAGGATATAGGAGAGAGCAGATTGGGGGAGGGGGTATTCAGTGGGATCACTGTTTTGGGGTGGTGGGTAGGAGAAAGATAGGTAGAAAATATGTAACTCAAAATCTTGTGGAAAAGAATGATGTAAACTAAAAATAAACAAAAAAAATTTTTTTAAAAGAAATACTAATCTAAAATTTAAAAATCTAAATATTTACATGTCTGATTGCTAAATTTTGTATTAGTATTAGATTCTTTTAGGAATGGAAACTGACTTTTTAAAAAAAGTTATTTCTACAAACAACTGACTAAACAACTATGTAGGAACATCTCAGCAGTTAAGCATCATATGAGGTATTGCAAAGATTCCCCATGTCTGAACAGCAATGACAAAGAAGGAGTGTGTGAAGATTGTAGGCGAATTCTGAGGCTCATGGATGGAATCCTATCATGTTAAAGCCTGAAGGGCCCTTTGAGGTGATGAAGTTCAACCCCGTCATTTCACAGAACAGATACCTGCCCTCAGAGAAGGTCAGGATCAAACAATTACAGTGTGAGACTCATTAGAAAAGAAAGGCCCTGCGAGATCAACTCTTCCTGCTCCCTCCTTCATTCACTCATTAATTCATTCATCTATCACACATCAAATGAATGCTTTCTCCCTGTGTATCACTGTGCATGATGCTAGGAGGAGAACTGTGGTCCTTGGACGCTAAGACCAGGGTGCTTTATACTACATATGCTGTCCTGCCTCAGTTCATCTGGAGTGATGCTATTTCCAGAAATTACTAAGGAAATTCCTGATAATGTGTGCCCTAGAGTGTAGCAGTATAACATGGGGCCACCGTCTGCTAGCATCATTATGTCCCTCATATCTTACCTGCTTCACACTCTATTAGTTTACTCTAGACCACCAGGTAGGGGGGATGCTTAAAGTACTGACATTAAATATAATACATACAAGACAAAGATATTGCTAAATTTTTAAAAATGTGCTTCTGTAAAAAAGAAATCATCCCAGGGCTGTTCTGAGCTTCATATAGATTTTAAGGTCTCCTGCTACCCTCCAGACAGACCCCTCTGCCAGACAGTGTCACAGCTCATTCGTCGGTAGCTCAATTACAAACACAGGAATGGATAGGACAGGAGGGGGATGTATGAGAAGAATCCCTCCACTGTGTTCCTAATTCAAGCAGCCTGGGGTTCAATAGGACAATTCAATGCTTGCTTTGCTCAATCATGCTTTCAGAAATATCTGCCATTTGGTAGTCAATCCTGTGCTCTAGTCAGGCCATCTAAAACCAGGAAGGTCATGTGCCCAAACTTGGGTTACAGGCCTATGCCTCAGCTCACTCTGATCCTGCTGAAGCAGCTGGATGTATAGGCAGGAGCAAACAGCCTGAGTCAGAGGGCAGGGAGGGGAGGATGAGTGCTAGTCTCTACTCTGCCAAGAACTAGCAAGTCACATCACCGCTATGTCACTCAGGTTCTTTATCAGTCAAGTGGAGAAAATGATACCAGCCCTGCCCGGTTCACAGGATTGTGAGGAATACATGAAACAAAGCATGTTGACACACCCTGAAAACTATCTTATACTCTCTGGCTATGAGGAATTATCATTTAGCATTCTTAAGTTAAAGGCAGGCTGACAAAGTGGATAAAAAGTTGGTCTCAAAGTCAGGGAAACCTGAGTTCAAATGTAGCCTCTAGCACATACTGACATATGACCTTTGGCAAACTGCTGAACCTCTCAATACTTGGGGCCAGTGGTGGCAAACTCAGATAGAAATAGATCCCTGGGCAGCATATTGATTTAGAAAACCACAAGTTGACACTACCTATGTTTTATTGTATTTTTATTTGTTTTGTTAAATATTTTCCAATGATATTTTAATGCTTTAAGTGGCGGCTGCAGGCTCCAGTAAGTTTGACCCCTATCGTCTAGGTAACCTAGATGGCTATAAATTCAAAGAAAATGCCAACCTGCATCAGTAAAGGGGAGTTCCCTTTAATACTATCAGTCAATTAGAAAAAATTTATTAAATGCCTACTATGTGCCC
>NW_027185698.1:35680302-35689226 GCF_028583685.1 Petaurus breviceps papuanus
GCCCTCCACTGGAAGCTTTTCTCCACCTTTGGCTTTAGTTCCTTCCCTTTGTTGGCCACCTCCAGTCCATCCCACACACACTTGCTTGTTGCAGGCCCATTTTCTCCTCGTTGGACCACGAGCTCCTCAAGAGAAGGGACTGCCTTTTGGTTTTCTTTGTGTCCCTAGCACTTAAGCAAACGCCTGGCACATAGTAGGTCCTAACAAATATTTATCGACTGAACCTAGTATTATTATTATATCCATTTTACAGATGAGGACACTAAAACTGAGAAGTTGACCTAACCAGGGTCACAAAGTTAGTAAGGCTCTAAGGCAAGATTCAAATTCAGACTTTCTGACTCCAAGTCCAGAGCTCTATCCGGTGTGTCCCTCCATTCTTCTCATGACTCCTTTCTCCATCATTCTGCAATAACTCTGAAAGGTCCTTCTCCCTTTGTGGCCTCTTACCCTGGAAGACGTCTTCACCATCACGCCCCAGTAGCTTTCTCACCCTGGAGGATTTCTCTACCTCAGTGGCCTCGTGCTTCTGCTTAATGCTCTCCCTCCTCATCTGCTTCCTGAAAGTGTCAGCTAAAGCCCCGCCTTCTACAGGGAGCTCTTCTCCACCCCCTGCCCCCAATTCTAGTGCCTCGCTCTGCTGATTATCTGGAATTCATCTTGCATATAGTTTGTTTGTACACAGTTGTTAGGATGTTATCTCCCGCCCTGGGACCATGATTTCCTCCAGAGCGGGAACTGTCTTTACCTATCTTTGAATCCCCACACTTAGTGCAATGACGGACACATAGTAGATCCTTCATATTTGTTGACTGACTAATAGGACCTGGCAGACCCTTTGTGAACCAAGGGCCATCTTCTACCATTTTGAGCATCTGAGGAGGACTCAAGAGACTGACTGAAGAGAAGTTTCAAAAAATGTTACTGGTGTGTGAGTGAGTGTGAGTGTGTGTGTGTTTCACGCTCCACTGATTCACATTCATAATTTCATCATTACCTGGTCTCCTTAGCTTCCCTCACCCCACAGATCTAATCAGCTCCCAAGTTTTGCTGTTTCTACCTTTATAATATCTCTTGCATCTGACTTCTCTCTGCTCATACACCTACCACTTTAGATTAGGATCTTATCACCTCTCACTTAGGTCTCCCTGCCTCAGGTCTCTCCCCTACTCCTGTCTATTACACACACTGCTGACAAAGTGATTTTTCTCAAGCACAAACCATAGGACTTTCCTACTCAATCAACTCCAGTGGCTTCCTGTTGTGTTGAGAAGAAAATAAAGATTCCTCAATTTAGTTTTTAAAGTCCCATACAATCTGGCCCCAACCTACCATTCCACCCTCAATGGATATTACTCCCCCTTTTCACACTCAGCAATCTAGTCAAACTGATGTCACTCTATCACATTTCATCTACCATCTCTATGCCTTTGCCCTGGACATCCCTTGTGCCTGGAATGTGCTCCCTGCCTGCTTCTACCTCACAATGTGCCCTCCTTCTTAAGATGTAGATGAGAGGCCATCTTCTACATGAAATCTTTCTTGATTCCCCCCAAATTGGAATTGTTCTTGCTCCCATAAAGCCCTGCATTTAACTACTTTATATATGTATATGCCTCAACCTTTTATTTATGAAATATGTGTACATATATGCATTGTACATATATGTGTATTATATATGTAAAATTTATTTATTGAGACTAGGTCTCATGATCTTGTCCAGGCTGGAAGGACAGCCATGAGCAAGCCTGTCTTACTCATGAGTCTGATCCCACTGCTGATCAGGATGGAAACTGTGACCCAGTCTGCTACTGTCTGAACCAGTTCAATCCTCCTTAGGTGGCCTGGCATCCCCCTGCTCCCAGGAGCTCATTGGTACCAGGTGGTACATATACCCAACTGGCTTTAACCCTACTGCAGTTCAAACTTCTCAAATTCAGGTAATCCACCAGCCTCGGCCTCCCCTATTAGCCAGGATTACCATGCATGGCCTAAATATATTTGTATATGTACTTGTCATCCCTTCTTTTAAAATATAAAAGCACCCAGGGAGTGCTTCATTTTTCGTATTTGTACATATGCCCAGTTGCTAGCACAATCCCTCATATGCTTAAAAAACATTTATTGATTGATTGACTGACTTAATGTGTGTGATCAAGGAGTGGTATTAGAGGATGGAACCTCTACTAGGCATTGGTTCACAGGCTCTTAGAATTTAAAAGGAATTTACAGAACATTTACTCCAACATGCTTATTTTACAAATGAGGAAACTGAGGCAGCAAGATACTTGCCCAAGGTCACCCAAGTAGCAAATAGCAAAACTGGTATTAAAACTGAGTTCCTTTGCCTAAATTCAGTTATCTTTCCACCTCACTGAACAGTTTCCCATCTCTTATGTAAAAATACTTTAGATCTGCACAGATTCCAAGGTCTATCTGAAACCACAGCTTCTCAACTTCGGGCACTAAGAAGGTGATTAAAGGTCTGTCTTGCATTTTTCACAAGTCCTCTATAAAGTAGAGATAATGATACTAAACTGGTAACTTGTTTTCAGGTAAGTACTTTGTAGAGTATAAAGTGATGCAGAAATGTAGGTCATAATTGTCATTATCTTTTGCTAGGAGAACAGATAAACAAAATTCTAGGAACATTGACTTCATGTGATATAGTGGAAATAATGCTGAGTTTTGAGTCAGAAGATGTGGATTTCAATCCTGACTCTATTTCTTAGTGCCATTGTGACTTCTGGCTAGTTCCTTCCCTTTTCTGGGTCTCTGCCTTTCTCTACAAAAAGAGGGACTTAGACTGGATGATCCCTGAGATCTCTTTCCCAGCTTTAAATGCTATGATCCTATGACCCTCCTGCAGAGTACGGAAGCTGATAGAAACAGTAGCACTTTCTGCCAAAGATGTAAAATCAGCAAAAGGTACAAGAAGCCTGTGTTTGCTACAGGCTTAATGTCCCTGAATATCTTACAAGGAAAATCCATTTGGGGGCAGGGATTCTTGCTCAACAGTGAGGACCCTGTGGTGTATAAACACAAGAAAACTAACAATAATCTCAGCATCCTTTGGGCTATGGCATGCAGGGAGGTTTGGCTCTCTTTCTAGAGAAAATTAATTCCCACTGGACACACAGACCTAATGATGTGGCCACTCACCCCTGGGCTCCAGGTGCTGGGATGCATCAGATTTTTATGGGCACCTGGAGGGAAAAACTAATTAGCGTAACCTGATAAGGGCCTTTTAGGGAGGGATGTTTATCAAGGCAGGACAACAGAGCAGAGGCCAGCTGAGCAAGGAGAGCTGTAGTCAAGATATATAGAGACAGGCACAATCCAGAAAGGAAGATACTGTTACCATAGCTACCACAGCTGTCTCTGGAGTGTGCTACCAAGGGAACTGTGCTGCAAGCTGTGGGCATATCTGATAAAGTCTCATAAAGAAGATTTAGGATTTAGGACTTGTTACACTGAAGTGTGGCAGAAAGAACACTGGATTTCAAGTCAGAGAACCTGGGTTCAAATCCCAGCTCTGCTCTCTTATCTGTATGACTTTGGACAAGTCGCTTCCACCTTCCTGGTCTCATTTTCCTTCCCTGTAAAATTAAATAGTCTCTCAGTGATGACAATAATAGCAAAATCTAGCACTTACATAGTCCATTAAGGTTTATAAAATGCTTTGTTGTCTTATCCAATACTCACAATTCTGTGAAGTATTTTTACTTTATTTATTATCTTCATTTTACAGAAAACAGAAGCTGAGAAGTTAAGTGACGTGTGCAGCATCACAAAGCTAGTATCTTAAACAGGATTCAAACTCAGTTCTTGATTCTGAGAATTGTTTTCTATCCACCAAACTTCCTATCTGCCCCTTTAATGATGTGTAAGGTGCCTTCCTCTAAATCAAGAGTTCTTAACCTGGGCTCTGTGGATAGAGTTTAAGGGTCTGTGAACTTGACTGGGGAAAAAAAATATCACGTCTTTATTTTTACTAACTTCTATTTGGCTTTTATCCTCAATTATGAATGTAGACAACACACCCTATTCCACAGACATTGCCAGAGTGCCAAAGGAAGTTGTGATAGCAAAAAAATAATATATTAAGAACCCCAATACCTAATTCTCAGTATTCCTAGGGGCAGAGGAGCATGATACAGTGGCAAGAACACTAGACCTGGAGTCAGAAGAATAAAAATCAGGCCCTAGCTCTGTTACTTACTGTGACATTAGGCAAACCATTTCACCACTTTGCATGATTTCATCTTCTCTAAAATGACATGTTTAGATGACCTGATTTCTAAGCTCTGTCCTAATGGTAGCTTTCTCTGGTCCTGTGATGTGCTATGGATTATTGTCAGTGTAAAGGTAGCTGCCCTATTTGGATAACCCCAGTGAAAGTGGCTCTAATGGTTCCTGTAGTTAAAAGAAAACTTGCTTCTAGCTAGCCCTTTCTATAATCTGCCCTTAGAATGACAATCCTATGTGGTACGTAAAGCCCCTCACAATATAGCTCCAACCTACATTACCAGATTTATTTCAATCTGCTCTCTCCTTCTTGTATTCTATGGGCCCACCAAACAGGGTTATTTGATGGTCCCTACATACAACTTTTCATCCCTATTCTCTGTGCCTTTTCCAAGGCCACCCCTCGTGCCTGGGATGCTCTCTTTCCTCACCTTTTTGAGTCTCTAGCTTCTTCAAAGTTCAGCTTCCAAGAGTCGCCTCCTACAAGAATTGATTCTCCTAAGTTGTTAATGCCTTTTCCCTAAAATTACTATGTGTATTCATATTGGTTGGTTAATGGGTTATTGTCCTTCATTCTCAAAGAGGACCAAAATGGCATCACTATGTCAGAGTCAAGTACACACATACATACATACACACACACACACACACACATTTATTTCACCTCTAAGTATTTACATTGTTCTCTGACTCCCGCCCCCACTCCTGCCCATGGAATGTAGGATCCTTGAGGGAAGTGACTATTTCAAATTTATTCTTTGTCCAAACAGACCTCATTTTATTGCACTTTACAGATATTGTGGTTTCTTATTGTTGCTGGGGTTTTTTTCTTTACAAACTGAAGGTTTACATCAAGCAAGTCCATTGGAATTATTTTTCCAACAGCATATGCTTACATCATGTCTGTGTGTCACATTTTGACAATTCTCACAATATTTCAAACTTTTTCATTATTATATATGTTATGGTGATCTGTGATCAGTGATCTTTGATTTTATTATAATTGTTTTGGGGTTCCACAAACCACACCCACATAAGACAGCGAACTCAATCAATAAATGTTGTGTGTGTTCTGACTACTCCACCAATTAGTCATTCACCCATTTCTCTCCCTCTCCTTGGACCTCCCTATTCCCTGAGACACAATAATATTGAAATTAGGCCAACTAAGAACCCTACAATGACCTCTGAGTCTTCAAATGAAAGGAAGAGTCAATCCATGAGACAAACTTCATTGTTGTCTTATTTTAAGAAATTGCCACTGCCACCCCAGCCTTCAGCAGTCACCACCCTGATCAGTCAGCAGCCATTAACATTGAAGCAAGACCCTCCACCAGCAAAAACATTACGATGCACTTAAGACTCAGATAATGGTTAGCATTATATTTTAGCAATAAAGTATTTTAAACTAAGGTATGTACATTGCTTTTTTTAGACATAATACTATTGCACACTTAATAGACTATAGTAAAGTATAAACATAACTGTTATATGCACTGAGAAACCAAAAAACTTCATGTGACTAACTTTATTGAAATAATTGCTTTATTGTGGGGGTCTGGAACTGAACCTGCAAATATCTCCAAGGTATGCCTATATCTCTAGGACCTAGCACAAGGTCTTACACATAGCAAATATTTAAGAAATACTTGTTGAGTGAATGAATAAATAAAAGATCGCCTCTATTCAAAGATTCACTGCCCTTCTTGCGTAACCAGCCCAATCATTAGGCCTTTAAGCACTGAAGAGGTTGTCTGCAGATACTGACTAGGGGGCACAGACTAGTTTTCTTTTTGCCCCTAGTGATGAACAAAGCTAGTCATCAATAGAACAAGCTAGTATGGGACTGCTAAAAGACATCAAACAGAGACACTAATTTTTATCTTCCATCTTCTTCTCCCTGTGAGGGTTGGGGAGGAGAGAAGAGGAAGTTGTAACCAATGCCTGGTTTACTTTCTAGAAGAAAATTGGTTGCTTACATTAGGGACGAGGACTGGACCTTAAATCACATTGATATTGGGAACTCCGGATGAAAAACACCCCCTACCAGTGCAGGATGCGACCTTTCTGTAGCTTACAGTCTTAGAAAGTTACCTGAGAGTTTCAATTACTAAGCCCAAGGTGACTTTCTCTCTCTAGGCCTCAGTTTCTTTTTTTGTAAATAGCAAAGCTGAACTAGATGATTTCTCAGGTCCTTTCTCTAGCTTTAAAAGTCATGATAGTGTGATACCACTTAAAGCATATTAGTTGTGAGAAATCAGAAGCCCAAAGTTCTGCCATTTTCTAGCTTATCCTCATCAACTTATCCAATGTTCCTAAAACTGTACTCATCTTCCTCCTTTCCAAGCTTACCTTTCCTGACTTCACTACCGTCATCCTCCCAGTCACCCAAGGCAAAACTTGGGACTTCTTCCCTTTCCCTCAGCCCCTCCAATCAATTGCTAGGTCTTGTCAATTAGACCTCTACAATCTCCAATCTCTCTTGGGCCCCTCTTCTCTTTCCTGGCTCAGACCACCTTTGTTTTCTCCCCTGTGCAGCTGTAATCACCTACTAAATTGTCTTCCTTGCTTCATTTTCTCCCCTCTTTAATCCATCCTTCACACTGTTGGACATCTATCTACTTAAACAATGAATTTTTATGAGTAATACCCTCTTTGCATTCTAGCTGCTCAGAGGGTGTATGCTGAGCATATGTAATCCCCTTATTTTTTAAGAAATATGTATGTACAACATTACTATTGTGAAAATATGTTTAATAGGAATGTATATGTAGAACCTATATCAGATTGCATGCTGTCTTGGGGAGGGAATAGGGGAAGGAGGGGAGAAAATTTTAAACTTATGAAAATGAATGTTGAAAACTAAAAATAAATAAACTAACTTTTAAAAAAAGATTTGAAGAGAAAAAAGAAATATGTATGTGCATAAGATTTATAGGGGACAAAAAAGCATTAAAACACCCTGTGTCTAAAGACTAGATTTCCAGAGTTTTAGGGGACTGGCTCTTAGGGGGAGTTGAGATACAATCTTATTATGAGATGGGCTTTGTCCCCACCTCAAGCAATCCTTTTAACAGCACCCTGCCAAATTAATCTACCTAAAATTCAGCTTGGATTATTTCATTACTGAATTGAAATATCTTCATTCACTCTCTAGAGTTTACTAAAAATGAAATCAAAACTTCTAGGTGGCACAGTGAATAAAATGTTGAACTTGGGAGTTAGGAAGATCTAAATTCAAACCCTGCCTCAGACACCAGCTGTGTGACCCCAGTCAAGTCACTTAAACACTCTGGATTTCAGTTTCCTCATTGGTAAAATAAAAGGGTTGAACTTGATGGGCTAAGGTCCCTTTCAGCTTTAAATGAAAGATACTATAATCCTCCCAATTTAACTTTCTAGACTTTCCTCCCGCTTCTCTCTTCCACTGATTTTACACTCTGGCCAAACTGTAAAATTCCCCAAGTATATTTTACAAGTTTCCTTTCTTTGTGTCTAATCACACCATTTCTGAAAACTCAAATGCCCCCACCTGACCCCCAAGTCCTCTCCTAGAAATCCTATCTAGCCTTTCCTGCACGTGCTTCCCTGATTCTCCCAACGTGAAGTGATTTCTCCTCAATCCAAGGGCTTACACAACTTTGCTAATACCTTTCTTCTCTACTCACCATCTCCCCACTTGAATGACTAATATCTATTTAGATCTTTGTCACCCTTCCCTGTCACCCAATCAACAAAAGATTGTAAGCTTCTTGAGAGCAAGAACTATCTTTAATTTTTTTTTTTAATTTCCTCTTGCACTGAGTGTAGATTTCAGTACAAGGTCCTCAGTGAATGTTTGCTGACTTCCCACCATATCACAACTGCCTCCTCTCTTGGTACATTAAGCTCTGCAAAGCAGAAATGACTTCATCTACACTTCAGCTTCAGCTATAGTTCAGCCTTACCCTTTCAGTCTATACTTGAGTTTTGATTCAGTATTTTAAGGCTCTATTATTCCAACCAGGCATCCTCTACTGCCACAAATCATAACTCCTTCAAGCTCTAATTTTGTCATCTATAAAGTGAAGGCTGGGGCCCCCTGGAAGGCCTTGATAGACTACAAGAAGGATAGGCCATGTTCCCAAGGTCTGTGTGATTAACCTCTCTTTCTGAGTCAAGTGTTGCCCCCTTGGGGCAGTTAATCCGAACCTTGCCTCAGGCCTCCAAAAAGTTAAGCAAGTGCCATTAGTAAAATCTGCATCCTCCCCTTTCCTCGAAGCATATTTTTAAAAATTGACTGACAGGATTAAAATGTGTGGAGACCTAGGCTCAAGTAGATGGCCTTCATTAGGGCACCTAGGTGGTACAGTAGATAGCACCAGGCCTGGGGTTAGGAAGACATGAATTTCAAAACCAGTCTCAGCCATTTACTAGTTGTAAGACCCTGAGCAGGTCTATTTGCCTCAGTTTTCTTATCTGTAAAATGAAGATACTAATAGCACCTACCAGATGAGATGATGATTGTAAAACACTTAGCATAGTACCTGGCATATAGTAAGTGCTATATTAATGTTAGCTGCTGCTGCTGCTACCACTACTACTACTACCACCACTATTACCCCTACTACTACTACCACTACCACTACCACTACTACTACTACTACTACTACTACTACTACTACTACTACTACTAC
>NW_027185698.1:35689236-35761103 GCF_028583685.1 Petaurus breviceps papuanus
ACTACTACTACTACTACTACTACTACTACTACTACTACTACTACTACTACTACTATTCATGTGTCACTGTGGCCAAAAAGAATTATAATCATTTGGTGGTCATCTTTTGGTGACAACCTGATCGTGGATGAGAGGTACCTAGTCTGTCACCAGACTGAGAGCTTACATATCTTAATAACACTTGCTAGAGTTTAAACCCTGATGGCATAGCCTTCTAGAACCCAAGATCACCTCCAGGTCATGGTGAGTCCTTTGAATATTACTCTAACAGAGGCTTAATAAATATTTGTTGAATTGAAAGATATTTTAGAGGAAGAAAAATAATCTTTAAATTCTACGGGTAATAAAGATAAATTGACAATCAGTGTAGTGTGGACTTCTTTGAAATATATGACCTTTAAGATGCCTTGAATTGGTAAGGTTGAGCCATAAAATAGTCTTAAGATGTTGGTGCTTAAAAATGTGAAATTTTTGAAAATGATAAAGATGTTCAGAGAATGAGAGAAAAAAATAAGTAAAGAGATTGAAATTGTGTTCTTTGAAGGCAGATTGAAAAGCCCAACTCTTTAAATAGAAGAAAAGATCAGCAGTGTAGTGTAGGGTAAGTGGGAGCTTGGAGGGAGGGTATAGCAGGGGTACCTGCTACCTGTATTTGGAAGAACTGTCACATGGAAGAAGGATTAAACTTGTTATACTTGGCCCCAGAGCAAGAGAGGAACACAAAAGGAAATCAGATTGGTTTTTTATAAAATTAAGTGTCAACAAACATTTATATTTGTTTGGAAATGAGACAGGCCCCCTTGTTAGGTAGTGAGCTTTCCGTTACAGGAAGTATGTCAGAAGGGATTGCCTGACAGTCTTTCAGGGATGATATAGAAGGAGGTTCAGACTTCAGGAAGTTTGGTGTACACCAGGGATCCCTTAACCTTTTTTTTGTGTCCTGGACCCCCTTTGGCAATCTGGTGAAACCTATGGATCCTTTCTCAGGATTACATTTTAATTAATGATCGAATGAAATGCTAAATTTCAACTAGAGGTTAGTAAAAATAAAGATGCAATTTTTTCCCTAAGTTTGTGAATCCCCTGAAATAAACCCATAGGTCTTTTATGAGTCTGTGGGCCCCAGGTTAAGAACATCTAGTCTCGAACTTAAAGGTCCCTTACAGTGCTATGAGGTAATGATTATGATTTTATTTCTTGTAATAAAACAACTGTCTCCCTGAGTCACTGAGAATAGAAAGCTCTGAGTAATTTTAGATTTCTACCTTTATCCCATCCCTTCCCTAAGGAATCAATCACTGGCTTTTTCAGTGACTCTACAATCTGTCTTTCCCATTTCCACCCTCACCCTACCATCTTAGTTCAGGCCTCTAGCATCTCTTACACCAGGACAATTGCACCCTAGCTGTTCTCCTTGCGTCATATCTCTTCCCCTTCCAATATCATCTTTCATGGCACTGCTTGAATAAACTTCCTAAGGTACACCTCTGAAAATTAACAGCTCCTCAAAGTCCAGATTCCTTAGTCTGCTAGTGAAGTTCTGCAGAATGATCTAATATACCACTCCCTTGATACACCCTATGCTCCAGCCAGGCTTGTTGTTCACACAGCCATCTATACATTCTTACCTCATTGTATTTGCACACACTGTTTCACTGACCTAAAATGCCTTTTGAGCACCTTCCTCAGATAGTATTTTTTCTTTTTGGCAACTCACTAATGAAACCATTATTCAATATCTTAAAAGTTTTCTGTTATTTTATCTTATCCCTAGAATTATACTGTAAAACCCTTGAGGACAGGAAGGGGTCTTGTCTTATCTCCACTTCATAACTCATTCAGTGCCTGCACATATTATGTGCTTGATAAATGATTATTGAATTTTTATTATACCTAGGATTATAAATTTTGGTCTTCGGTGTCATTTATTCCAACCCATTTATTTTACAGATGTAAAATATAAAACTTGGGCTCAGAGAGTCCTCATTTGTCTGATCTCACACATACAGGAAGGGAAAGAAGATACTAATACAAATCCCCCAACTCCAAATTCAGCATTTCTACACTCTACCATGCCAGATTTTTAACAGAAGAAGAATCCCTAATGGCAGTGGGTAAAGAGAAGGGTTTTGTTTGTTTTGATTTTTTTTTTTGGAGGGGGGAACCAGACATTCATTTGTAAACTATGGTGCTATACATACACCAGAGATCTGGGGATCTGCTGCTAAACTGTCATGAAAAGCCAGTTATGCCTCTTGAACCAGAAAGTCAATTCCATTTGGCTTACTGGTGCCCTCTTCTGGAACTTATCTGCCACCATGTTCCTCTCTATTCTAGAAATCCCCTAATCTCATCTACTGGAAGATTCCAGGCTTTTTCCTTTCCCAAGACATCTTAAGACACTCATTTCCAGTCATCCTGATTTATATCTTGCCACTGGACCCAGATGGCTACAAAGGAAAGTTGGTGACTTTGCACAGCCCTCCCTCACTTAAATCCAATACACCTGCAAGTCAGGGCATCACCTTCCTGATGCCATGATCCTCTTCAAGGAAGGATAAACAAGAAGAAGACATTCATCTAAAGTATTTTCAAGGATGGAGTCAGCAAGACAAATTAATAAGCATTTATTAGGCACCTACTACAAATATACTAAGTGCTAAGGATACAAAAGGGTCACTATAAAATACTACAGGGAAAGAAACAGGGACACAATAGTAAGTAAAAGGGTCGAGATAGATGGATAGATCTCTTGACTAATCATAGCTTCTAAGCATGTAACAATGATAAGTAACATTTATATAGTGTGTTATGGTTTGCAAACACTTTACCTGTGTTATCTTATTTAAGAAGTAATTACAGCTAGCTCTTTTAGTCCCTTACCTTTCCTCTCTTATTTGTTGGACTCCTAATTCTCCTAGATATTATTTCCAGATGGAGCCCCCAGATGTTCATTCAAATATCTTTCTCCAGCCAAGGAATTTGATTTAGAAAAGCTAAATCAAATGAAGTACAAGGACTAAACAATATGTAATTGAATTTGACCAAATTTTCAAAGAATAAATCATTTTTATATAATAGAGACTGTCTCTAAGCTTAGAAAATGACAAGTAAGCTAACCCAGTTCTCATTATGAGGCAAATACAAGTCATATTAATCCAACGTGACAAGCATTTCTTTCTCACCTACCATCACCTAGGCACTGTGCTAGATGTTGAGATACAGAAAACAAAAATGAAAGTCCATGCTCTGGAGTTTATGTTCTAATCATTCTCTCTGAAAAATAACTCCTGTAAGGACAGGGACCACACAGCTTGTTCTCTGTATCACCCAGAGTGCTAGTATATGTTCTCCTTCTAAGTTCTGTTTCATTCAATTGAGTCTGGGATCTTGAAGAAGGGAACCCTAAAGGCCTGGTACAAAGTGGACTCTTAACAAATGTTAGTCGGCAATCTTTAGCTAATGCTAAAACATCTTTGTGAAGAGTAAAAGTTAAACCATATAATTTTTGCAGCTGTAGGAAGCCAAACAACCACATACTTATAAAACTCATTTTTTTGTTGAACATTTACCTGCAGATCCTCAGTAGATCAGTGAATTTGTTTCAGAGCTAAAATGTCTCTAAGGTGGTAATAACAGTAGTAATTTCACAGGAAAGGTTAACAAAACATTTTCTTTATAACAATCTTGTAAGGCTGATAGTGTAAATATTATTACCCTCATTTTATCAACAGATTATTTTCTTTCTGTATCATAAATACCCTCTCCTGCTGTCAAAAAAGAAATCTGTGTGATATATTGGGTTCAACTTGTCAAGACATGGGATTATTAATTGGCAAAAATCCTTGCATTTATAAGACTCCTGTTGGAGAACAGTGGAGCAGCCCTTTTAACAGCTATAATTGAGAATGTAACTATTGGCAGTCCTGGAAATAAGTTTCTGGGGAGAGTCCACAGGGGAGTAATGACAATGGAGTTCATCCTTGAGTTCATGCTATGTGAGATTGGCTGAAGCAGCTGAGGCAAAGAAAAAGTTTAGGAGGGTCAGCGAGCTTAGATCAGGTATTGAAAGGCTATCACCTGAAAGAGGGATTTGTTCTTCTTGGCCCCAGAGGTCTGAAATAGAAGCAAATGTTGCAAAGAAACAGATTTTGGCTTGACAATGAAGGCTGTCCAAGAATAGAATGAACTGTCCCAGAAGGTGGTAGGTTCCATCTCATGGAGGTCTTCTAGCAAAAGCTGGATGACCACTGTACTGTAGAGGGGCTTTTTTTGGGGGGTGGGTGAAGGTTAGAGGAGAACTGAGGTGCCTTCTAAGAAGGAAATTCTGTGATACTGGGAAGGGCTCTGTCTAACTCTATGACCAAGAATTTTAAAACATTTTCCTTTTCGGTGCAAGTATCTCTTCTGCCTAAAGCTGATGATTATTATATCCTGTAGAGCTAGAATGATCTTATGTCTATTAGTTATCTAGATACATTGGTAAATCATCTGACTGCTGCTATGTTATTCAGCCTCTTACTGACCTAGAGAGCTCTAGAAATTGGCTTTTTGATTTCCAGCCAGTACAAAGCATCAATCTACTAATCCCTACTAATGCAGATCCTAATCTAATCCAAACAGAGGATTTACTTTCTTGGAGAGAGGAGGGGACACTGGAGGGGGTAGGGAGGTCAGATCTTTAGTTCACAAGAGTTTTGAAATGTGGTTTCATAGGTTTGCTGATTATTAAAGCTAAGAGGGACTGTTCCTAATACAACCCATTAATTATATAGATTTTAAAAACTTTTTATGTGGACAGTTAGGTGGTACAATGGATAGAGTGCCTGGAGTCAGAAAGACCTGAGTTCAAATCCAGCCTTAGATACTTCCTTGCTATGGGAACCTGGGCAAGTCACTTAACCTGCTTGCCTCAGTTTTCTCCACTATAAAATAGGGATAATAATAGTACCTATTTCCCGGGGCTGTTGCTAGGTCCAAATAAAATAATAATGATAGAGTGTTTAACACATGGTAAGTGCTATTATTATTAGGTGATCAGCAGCAATTCTGGGACTCAGATTCTGGTCTCTTGAGATCTAGGGCTCTTGGCTTGGTGGTCTTTCCATCATAACCTGATGATTCTCCTCTCTAAGGAAATATCCACTAAAAACAGATCTGAGGAATCCAGAAGACCAGCATAATGAAGAAACTATTAGTTAATTGGCTATTAAATGACAAGGCGCAGAGAAAATATGGCATATTAAAAGGAGCTTTGCTGCTGAATATAGGAGATCTGGGTAAATCTTGGCTCTGCCATCTCTTAGCTGGGTGGTTCTGGGAAAGTCATTTTATTTCTCAGCTTCCACTGCTTTGTTTGCAAAATAGGGACTCCTACAGGGCTGTTGGGGGGAAAGTCTCATGAAAGTCTTAAAGTGTTCTGGAAATATGATTTATTATTAGCCAGATTTATTTTTTTTTTTACCAAGCACAGTCTTCCTAAAATTTCTAATAAAAAAAAGTGCCTACACTGTAATGTTGTATGCCAGCAGCCTAACAAGGTCGGACATTTCCCATCACACCACAGCTTTGCTGAGTCAGCTCAATTACCGAGGCTGATGATAATCTCCTGGGAGCTTCTCCTGCTATTCTTGTCACTGTCCCCAGCTAAATGGCTGTGCTTTGAAAACCAGAAAGCAGAATGCAAGGCTGAGGTCCACAAAAGGGAAGATAATAGTCTTCCAAAAAATCAAAGGATCACAGATTTTGAGCTGGAAGGGAGCACAGGAGTGATCTATGTCCAAATTTCTCATTTTACATATGAGAAAACTGAGGCCCAGAAAGGTTAAGTGACTTATCTAAAGTGCCTCCTCAGCTATTAAAGGGTAGAACTAGAATACGCATTCCAGCTCTCTGGGTCAAGTCCAGCACCCTTTTCACTGTTCCACGCTATTTCTCCAAGTCTTCTGATGTATCATGATGATGTTGACCATGAATCCCCAAAAGCTATATCAGTAGTGACTTATCTATAAGGGAATGTGGAGTTATGGCTAGACTGCTAGACTTGGAATCAGGAAGACCTAGGCTCAAATCCTACTTCAGATCCTTACTAGCTGTATGACCCTGGGTAAGTCAACTTCTGTGCCACAATTGCTTCATCTATGAAACGAGATCTTGGACTCCCTGGCCTCTATGATACCTTCAGTTCTAAATCTATGGCCCTCTGATCCTATAGTCTCTGGAACGTTCTCCAATGCCCCAAAAGCTTAAAATGGTCAGGAGAAAGACTGAGTCTGGTGTAAAGTATCAACCTAGCTCTAAATACAGAGATCAGTTATGGTCAGTTCCCTTCTACTCCTTGACTAACTATGGTGGAGTGGTAGGAAAAGAGACTGTTTGGGAATTATTTATAAAAATTAACTGTTACTATTCTAAATGTGTGATCTTTTTTCCAGGATCAATTAATCTATAGTCTACTGGAAGAACTAGACTACGCTGATAGTGACATTCTCATGATTAAGCCAGAAGACCAAAAGAAGTCAGAGCTAAGATGGCTCATGGTTCTAAGACAGAAAAAGAAGTTTTTGTTGTTGTTGTCCAGTCCTATTCAACTCTTTGTAACCCCATTTGGGGATTTTCTTAGCAAAGATACTAAAGTGGTTTTCCATTTCCTTCTCTAACTTATTTTGCAGAGGAGGAAACTGAGACAAAAAGGGTTAAATGACTTGCCCAGGTTCACACAACCATTAAGTGTCTGAGGCCAGATTTGAACTCAGGAATATGAGTCTTCTTGACTCCATGGCCAGCACTCTATCCACACTCTACCACCTACCTGTCCTAATAAAGGAGCAGGTGATGTTAAATTAATCATGTGCCAAAGGTGATAAGAAAATTATTTTTATGGGACACTGGTTCATTTTCTTTTATAGCATTCTCGAGGAACACAAGTAGATTTCCGTGAAGATAACTATAGTTTATGCATCAGTATCTATTACAGTAGATGAAGGCATAGAGAAATGCTGTGAAGGGCTGGAAAAGATCCTCCAGACCAAAGCACTATATGTTTTGACACTCAATTTCATCAAAGTGAAGGTTGCACAGGATAGGATGATGAAAATTATGTTGAAAAATATAGCTCAGGTCTAAGAAGCAAAAGTGCCCAAAGACTTTTATCCTACTCATAAGTCCCACAAATGCATATGTATGTGGTCACACTGGAAGCTCAACTCATGTGAAAGTCAATGCCATCCAGAGGAGAGCAAAAGAGACCATGAGCTACCTTATTCAGCAAACACTTAATCTCCTTGGCAAGAAGAGAACCTTAGCAGCTAAGGATAATACACATTTACAATGCAAATACATCTGGAAAACACCATAGAGAATGATGGTGGAAGACCGAAAACATTATTGCTTCCCAAAGCAAAAAAGTCATCAAAACGAATATGAGACTATCAAAAGGTTGACATGAGATCAAAATGACCCTTGGTATTCCAAGAGCTTTCATGCTTAAATTTTCAGGAATGGAAAGGGACATAAAATGGAATAGATCTTTCAATATTTCTATAATGATTTATTTTTATCAGTGCCTGCTGAACTCTAATACTTGGGTCCTAATACTTTAGTCCCTGGTACACTACATCTAAACAAGTAGAAAGATAATATGATTGGGAAGAGTAGCTGGACACGACCAATTATACAATGAGAAATCAGTGCTGGAGGTGACAGAATGTAAAAAAGCATGGATGAATCATTTTGTAAGATACCAGAAAATAATTTTTTTTAAGTCATGGACAACATTATTAGTGCCAAAACACAACTGAGAGAACACCTGACCCATATATCTATTTTCTCTTCTGTATCAAATATTTATGAACTTGTACCTTGATAAAAATGAGACACCAACAGGCTTTTGCCAATGATTTTCTACATATTCATAGTCATGCAATTAAATTGAATTGAAAGGTAAAAATTACAAAAGTTTCTCAGGAATGTACAGGAGCAGTTGACCTTGGGTTTGAAATCAGCCTCCAACACTTACTAGTTATATGACCTTGGGCAAGTCTCTTAACCTCAGTTTCCCTATTGGCAAATGGGAATAATATTAGCACCTACCCCACAGAGCTGTGTGAGATTAGATAACATATGTAAAGCTTTTTTAAAAAACCTTAAAGTGCTACATAAATGCTGGTTATTATTATTATTATTATCTCATCTTATCATCTTTTTAAATGGCATTCATATAGTAACAGTCCAGAGGCAGTTGGCTATAGTTGAATAAAAGAATTAGACAGTAAGCCCATCCTGTGTCAGCTCAATGGAAACATCCTTGGCACACTGCCCCTAGCATACAGGACAATGGGAATGGTATGTATCTCATCCTGTTCCCATAAGATTTTAATCTCTTTGCCTCGGTCTCTTCATTTTGAAAGCTTGTCATTCCATATAGTTTGGAGATTAGGGGTATTTGGTATGACCACTCTGACTTAAAAATGCTATTCTGTCTGGGTGGTTGTGGAAAATGGTGAGGTCTGTGACAATCCAGTGCCTTGGTTGAACTCTCTGGGGTATTTTGAGGTATTTGGTTTGCGAAACACAGAAATATATGAGGAGGGAAGTCCCTCTTCTCAAGAAAATAGCTGATGTATATTAAAACATAAAAAAATTAGATCTGGAATCATACGACCTGGATTGAATCTGGGCTTTATTATTTTGTACAATTATTGCTTGGGCAAATAACTTTACCTCTCTGAGTCTCTGTTTCCCTACCTGTAAAATTGGGGTCAAGGGAGGTTGGAGTCATTCCAACCTTCTAATTTCTAATCTAAACTAAATCTAATATAATCTAAATTCCTTTCTAATCCTAACATTCTTATATTCTCAGTTCCTTTGGAATCTCAGAGATCATCCAGTTCAACCTAACCCCGAATAAGATTCTTCTCGACAACATTCCCAAGCGGTCCATCGACCTCAAAGTGAAACCTCTAGAGATGATGAACTCACAACATTCTAAGCTGCCACTAGCAATTGTGGACAGCTTTTATTGCTAGTTAGTTTTTTTTTTCCTATTGAGCCTAAATCTGCCTCCTGTATGTACCACCTTGCTCTTAGTTCTTGCTGCTGGGTCTAATCCTTCTCTTATAAGATGGTACTTCAAACACCTGAACATGGTGTTATTAGGTCCCCTAATAAGTCTTTTCTTCTCTAGGCAAAAAATCTCCAGTTCCTTGAAATGATCTTCAGATGGTATGGTTCCCTGCCTCCTTATTTAGATGGATTCTAGCTGACCTTACGAAAACCTGTGCCTGGAACTGGGTATTCTATATTTTATGTTCTAGCTTTGAAAATCCCTTCTGACTCCAAACACCCTATGTTCTAACATCCCTTTTGGTTCTAACATTCTATGTTCTAAGGTCCTTTCCAACTCTACCATTTGGAAAATGTTTTGTAAACTTTTAAGAGCTATATAAATGTAAATTATTCTTTTTCAGTTATATTCTATGTTTCCAGATGCCTTCCAGCTAGGATATTCTATACTCTATGTTTTACTTCCAAGAAATAAACCAAGCATTGAGGAGAAACTGCTGCTTGGTAATTGGCGGGGCTAGTGAGGAGGAGAAGAATCTTGATAGAAAAAAAAATCCTTCATTTGTGCAAGTTAACAACCTAGTAACCAAACAGAGCAATCAGCATTTCCCTTTACATAATCACAGAATCTTGTCAGAAAAGGGCAATAAGACTAGATTCAACTGCTTTCCCAGATAGCAAACTGTTTTCTTAATGAAGCCTATGAAGGTACTTAAACCCTTTTTCCCTTCAGAGCTTCACCACCCCAGAGACTGCTCCTAGGAAGAATTAGAGGTAGTTTGACCTACGTTTTACCTTTCAATGTCAAGAGAAATTCAGTTGAAGTCACCTAAATTCTCGAGAGTATTCTTGGAGCCTTGAGCAACCCATACCCTTTACTGAATTGCACAGAATTAAATCCTCCAATTCTGGGAAGGTGGTGCTTTTCATCACTTGAAAAACATACAGAGCATTTTGAGAAATACATTTGCTTTGCATTCTAAGGCAAATTTGTGTTTGAGGATGAATGCTTGACAAACTGGAGTATGTGCAGAGGAGAAAAACCGGGATGATGAGAAGGCTCAAAATTATGTCATAAAAGGTACAGTTGAAAAAGTAGAGTTGTTTAGCCTAGAGAAAAGACTTACTGAAGCATAATAACTGGCTTTGAATATTTGGAGAGATTTATGTGGAAAAACAGAAAATACAATAGGTCATAATTTTAGGGCTTAAAAGGACCTCAGAGATCATTAAGTCCAGGGGGTCTTAACCTGGGGTCCATGAAATCATTCTTTAAAAAATATTTTTGGGGTGGCTAGGTGGTGCAGTGAATAGAGCACCGGCCCTGGAGTCAGGAGGACCTGGGTTCAAGTTCGGCTTCAGACACTTAACACAAAAAATAGCCATGTGACCTTGGGCAAGTCACTTAACCCCAGTTGCCCTCCAAAAAGCATATATATATATATACACATATATTGGTAACAGTACTTCCATAATTGATTTCCTCTGTAACCCTATGAATTTGCTTTTCTGCATTTAAAAACATGATTCTCACAAAGGGTCCATATGCCTAAGAGGTCTGTGACACAGAAAATGTTTAAGGAGCCTTGCTTTAGTTCAACCCATATCTAAGTGATAATTCAATATACATTAGCAAGAGTTCATGCTGTGGCATCTCCTTGTAGACTACTTCCAGGGTAAGCTCTTGAGGGAAACCAATATACTTCTGAATACTTCTAATAATTAAGAAATTATCCTTAAATGGAACAGAAATCTACCTTCTTATTTCTCCTCTCCACTCATTGAAGTTCTGCCCTCTTAAGTCTAGCAAAATTAGTTCAATACACCCTTCTTAATGGCAATGGAATAATTTGGGGGGGGAGGGGTTTTGGGGGGTGGAGGAAAGTACTGAATTATAGTAATAGAGACCTGAATTCTAGGGTGAACTCCATTACTTCCTATATAGCTGTCTGGCCTTGGGCATGTTATAAAATTTCAGTGAATCTTCTCAACTATAAAATGAGAGGGTGGAACACAGGAGATCATTAATGTTCCTTCCCATTAAAATTTTATTCTATTCAATTCTACTCTGTTCTGTTCTATAAGCTATACCTGAAATGCCTTCCATCCCTTCTTTTCCTCATGAAAATTAGCTGGAGAAGGAAATGGCAAACCACTCTAGTATCTTTGGCAAGAAAACTCCAAATAGGGTCATGAAAAGTTGAGCAGAGTTGAACAACTGAATTTCTAATCATGTTTTCTGGCCCAACTGACATGGCGCCACTTCTAAGAAACTCTTCCTAATAACCTTCATAAAGCACTTCTCTTAGGCATTTACCATATAACACTGCATTTTATAGTTGAGTTTGTGCCTTATCCCTTTTATGAACTGTAGGATAGGGACCACGTCTTATCAAGACTTTGTATCTCCTTAGTGCCAGCATTGTGCTCTGCATGCATACAGTAAGCGCTTCATAAATGTGGTCCTGTATTGTTGTAACTGATCCTCATTATGGTATAGTTACTAGACCCCTCATCATCCCTCCTCTGAACATGCTTCTAAAATTGTATACAAATTCTAAATTCTTATGTTTTTGCATATTGTCTTCCCCCTTCAGAATATAAGCTTTTTGAGGGTAAAGACTATTTCATATCTGTTATTATATTCCCATTGCTTAGTATAGTAGCTGGCAAAGAGTAGGTGCCAATGAATGCTTATTGATTGATCGACTGATCAATAAAATTCTCTGTCCATAACTGACTCATGCAAGAGAGGGAAAGTACTGCTTACTTGGAAGGAAAATACTGGCCGTTGAAATCAGCTAGACTTCAAGTGGCATTAAAAGCAAAATCTCCCTCTGTAAAATGCAATGCTTTTTAACACCAGGGCCAGTTCCCAATTGGTTTTGAGCCTGAATCATTTCACTCATGCTTGTACGGGCGATCATCACAAAGGATACTGAAGCTCCTATCTGTGATTGCTAAGTGCCAGAGGTTAATTCGGAGGTCATCCGCAGACATGTAAGTCTCACAGTCGCTATTGACAGAAATGGAGTTGATGTGATAGGTATGACCATTGGCAAAGATTCTCCGGGGGCTGACTTCCACCATCAGATCCATGGGTTTCAGCACAGGCACCTGTCCCAGGGAATAAGCATAGAGAAGTGTCAGAGGGGAGGATACAGTAGAAAGCACTCTGGGCTTGGAGGAAATTGACTGGGTTTGAATCCTGACTCTGGCCCTGATTACCTCTCAGCACCTCTGTTTCCAGAGGAATGGGGAAGAAGGAGTAGATTATTACTAAAATTCTTAGATCTTATTTCTGACTACAAATGAGGCATCAAGCACTGTGAGCTGTATTAGCACTAGATTAAAATGTTAGCCTTTCCTGATCTCCAAGCTGGAAGTTAGCCCCCTCTTCTCAGCTTTTATTATGTACTTAATCACATTCTCCTTTCTGGAATAATTATTTGCATATTTGTACTCCCCCCCCCCACTTACAAAAAAAAAAAAAGGTTGAGAACTCAATCCTTGAAGGTACCATCTACATTTTATGCATTTAATTATTCCTTTTATTTCTCTCTACCCTTCGTACCTCTGTGTTCTTTGCTAAAGAATTATTCCAATGTTTCATGGAGGCATGGAAGCTTTTCAAGGGGAAATTCAACAGGTTCTAGCAAGATAGAAAGACTCTGAGGATGGGTACAGCCTAGCTGAACTGGGGCTCACCAGAAAGTCATCCACCAAGTGATGAATTTCTTTGGCTGTAACACCTGGTGGGCAGGTAATGACTTACCTCTCAGGAAGATACTGAGATTGCCCCCCTTAAAATATTCTCCAAGAGGGTAGGAATATTATCTTATTAAAGTATGAAAATGTGACTAGTTGCTAGGGCAGCTAATAACCTTACTGGGGCAGTGTTTGCAACTTTCAACTCAGGATGCACATGGGGGAAACACATTCTTACATATACTCTACAAGCAGCAAGATGGTTTCAGCCACATGTGTGATTGATGAAATGCTTCATGGGCATAGAAAAGGGAGACAGCGTGGTGGCACTGTGGACAGAGCAAAGGAATTCCCAGGCACAGTCTGGACAAGGCTTTTGTGCCTATTAGCAAAGGCTTGAAAACTGCTTTTTTCTACCCCTTCTGTCCATGGGGAGGCTATGAGCCTGTATGACCTCCAGTCCTTCTATCCTGCCTTCTGTGGTGGTCCATTCACTAGCCTCCTACTGACCCAGCCTGGACCCCCATCACTCCTCCATGACCTTGTCCTTCTACCAAGCTTTCCTAGGCCAAACTTAAAGCAACTTATGCAACTGTTCCAATTACCATCTTCACACATCCATTTTATTTATCACCAGAGGGACCTCAGACATCTACTTTTTACTACCTTTTACTCATTTACAGTTGTCTCACCACCAAATTCACCTCAGGAACTATGCTCAGTCCTTTTCAAGCCCCACTTTTACCCTTCCCTTGATCAATATTAGCTGGTGATTTCACCAACTACTCTACTGACACTATTTCCACTTGGAGATTTAAAAAATCCATGAAAGCAGAGACCAGGTCTAATAGACCATTTTTTAATTCAAAGAATTTAAAGATCATTTTAAAATGGTCTTTATAGCCCTTGTAATGCCTAGAACTGGGCCTTCCACTAGAGGTTAGGTGACTGTCTGTGATTACTCAATTTGTCAAAGGCTGGATTCAAACCTAGATTTTCTGACTCCACAGTCTGTTTTCTAGCTGCTTGGCCATGCTGCCATCAAGATCATTTGCATTTGTATACTAGCTTTCATATAACTTTTGTGGGTAATTTTTTCAGTCAACATGCCTAAACATGGATTTTGCTTTTCCAAGGACAACACTGAATACAGTTTTATATTTATGATCACCCATTCTTATTTCATTTTTATATATATATATATATATATATATACACATATATTTGAATATTTGATTTTAAAACTTTCAATTCCAGATTCATTCCCTTCCCCCCCTGCCACCTACCCCCACTGGGGAGACAAGCAGTTCAGTATAGGTTGTACATGTGCGGCTAATGCAAAACAATAACATAGTAGATGTATTGTAAAAGACTGACTATATTTCCCTCCCTCCTATCCCACCTCCCACTTGTTCTATTCTCTACTTTGATCCTGTCTCTTTTCAAAAGTGGGTGCTTCCAACTTCCCTTCCCCCCAGCCTGCCTTCCCTTCCATCATCCCCCCTCACATCCCCTTCCCCCCCTATTCTCCTGGAGGGTGAGATCCCCTATGTAGTGTGTATTTCCCTCCCTCCTCAAGCCAGATTCAATAGGAATAAGGTTGACCCATTCCCTTTTGCCTTCCTATTCTTCCCCTCCATTGTAACCATTTTCCCTTGCCTCTTCTGTATGAGATAGTTGCCCCACTCTGTCTCTCCCCATCTCCTCTCATTATATTCCTCTCACCTCTTAATTTCTCCTTTTAAGTATCATCCCTTCCTGTTAAATTGGTCCTGTGCCCTCTATCTATGTATACCTGTAAACGTATATACACACATTCACATATGTATTCATATGCCCGCATACCCTCATATAAAGACATATATATATGCATATATATATATATACATATTTCTAATCCCTTCAACTACTGAGAAAAGTTTCATAAGTCACAATTATTGTTTTTCCATGTAGGAATGTTAATAGTTCAACTTTGGCCAGGTGGCTCAGCAAGCAAGAGCACCGGCCCCAGTGCAGGGACGACCCGGATCAAATCTGGGCCCAGACACTCAGCACCACACCCAGAAACAACAACTGGCTGTGTAACCCCGAGAAAACCACTCAACCCCGATTGCTTTAAAAAAAAAATAGTTCAACTTTGATAAGTTCCTTATGATTTCTTTTCCCTGTTTACCTTCTCATGCTTCTCTTGTTTCTTGTATCTGAATGTCAAATTTTCTATTCAACTCTGGTTTTTTCAGCAAGAATGCTTGAAAGTCCTGTATTCCACTGAATGACCATATTTTCCCCTGAAATTCTTATTTCATTTTAGCTGAAGAATGTGCATAGTCTTACGACCCGACACAAAAACTGGGCTACTAACTAGATTATGATTTCTCCATGGAGGATATAAATGGCATGCTAACATGCTTCTCCACAAAAGAAGAAGTCTGTCAATAAACAGATTTACTTTCTGCATCTCTACAGGGAACAGAACCATCTCATTAAATCACTCCTCTAGAGTTACATATCATCAAGGCAGAACAAGTGGTATTATTTAAGGCGCCTCAGTAAACCTTCTGGCCATAAATCTCTCCTCTAACACACCTAAAATCCTACCACGACTCCTTCCTTCAAGTAAAGACAATAACCAGCCCTTTTCATGGAAAGGGACACATGTAGTCCTTATCAACTTAGTAAGAAGTAGTTATTAGAACAATTAACCTGGCAAACTCTCAAGGTTATGGAGACAGTGTTTGGTGGTCAAGAGGGCAGTGTACTGCAATGTAGCCTAGGCTTCATTGACTGTGACTTTATTCATCATTTCCTTTCTCTGGTCCTTGGTTTCCTCATCTATAATATAAGGAGACCAGATGGTTTTTCTAAGTTTCCAAGTTCTATGCCCAATGAACTCTGAATGGAAATTTTAATGGGTATAGGGTAGGAAATGGATGGGTAGGAAAGGCCCAGAATAGCATGGGGCTAGCTAGGTAAGGGATTTTAAGCAACCTAAAATCACTGAATATTTTGTAGATGTGAGTGAATTAAGAGGTCCTGAAGATGGACTTTCTTCCTTTGTAAATTAGCCTAAAGTAAAGCTGATTTAGTATAGAGAAAAAGAGGTTCAGTTTAGATCCTGGGACCTGGGTTTTTAGCTTGGCTCTGGCAATTATTAGTGATGTGACCACAGACAAGGTAGGTATTTGTTCTTTGCATTTTCTTTGTTGCTGTTTTTTAAATGAAGGCTTTTCTGTTCCTTTAATTGCCTATTTACTGATTTAATTCATAATTTCTTTTTTAACATTTTGAATTCCAATTGTTTCCCCTCCTTCCTTCCTCTCTCCTTTTCTTGAGAAGGCAAGCAATTTGATGTAGATTATACATGAGCAGTCATGCAAAACATATTTCCATATTAGCCATGTTGGCAAATTAGAGTTAATTCCTCTAAACCTTGGGGTTTTGGGACTATAAATAAGAAAAAATATAATACTTGCACTACCAACCTCACAGACCTACCATGAGGAAAATTCTATGGAAACCTTAAAATGCCATGAAATGGGAAAGATCATTGTTGTCATGATATGAGTTGTTATACAAGATGGAGTCTTGCTTCTAATTCAGCTCTATTAAGTTAAAAAACGGGGCCATGTCTGTAAGTGGGGGTGGACTATGAGTACAAGAAAACTTCATTTTAATTAAACAACAACAAAAAGAATAGAAGATCGCCGGTTATCAGGCTCCTCTTTTGGATTCAGCTCCATACTCATTTGATAAATTCTAGGTCTTGATTTTGGCTTTAACTAATCGTGACCTTGAATAAGTTACTTCCCTGTTCTTGGCTTTAGTTGCTTGGTCTGGGTGATGAAGAGTTAATTGCAGCAGGTAATCATTACAGTCCTTCAAGGCTCTTACTTTCATAGTCTACATTCCAAGGTCCCTTCCAGCTCTAACTTTCTAAGAGAGGAGGACGTGGACATCCCTCCTCTCTCCTGGAGTACTTAGGGCACCATATCTTACCTGTAGTGATGTCACTGTAGACAGGTCTTTGAGTTTTCCTTCTTCATCTTTTAAGTTATAGCCCTCAGGCCTCTTATCACGTTCAGTAACCTTCCATAATTTGATAGTTTTATCTGAAAAAAAGTCATTAATATCAGCACTTAAATATTCATCTTTCACTTCGTTAGATAATCTTTTAACATTTTAGGACTATGAATTTGGAGCTAGAAGGGAGCACCGAGAATGCACTCAATTCACAGATGAGGAAACAAAGTCACATGAGGTTCAAGACACACCCTGGGTTGTACAGGGAATACTATTAAGTATTCAAAGCTAGGTCTTGTGACTTGAAGTCTGGCATCCTTTCCCCAGTACAATGATGGGTGTCACTATTTCTCAGTTGATTTCATGGATGCCTCCATGAAAGGGGTATCCCAAAGCCAATCATATTCTTTATTTCATCTATTAATCAATAATCTTACCTTTCAATACATTAAGGACTTATGATCTTATTTGCCTGAGGGCTCCCTTCACCAATGAAAATCATCACCTTTCTATACACTGGTAGGTGATTTCATAAATTTCTGGGGCCCAAACCATTTATCTCCTGATGGCCAAGCTCTTTGGTGATGAACTTTTCCACCTTCAAACTGGGCTGTTCCTGAGCCACACTCAAAGTTTTTCTAGCTTGGAGGGTCTACAGGACTTCCACTATTTTAGCACACCTTCTTGTGAATCCAGAGCCCTACCCTCCATACTCCAATGAGGCAGTGAAGGACAAATTTCATGGAGGTTACCAAAACCAACTGGCTTTATTCACTTTACATAGCACCTTCTCTGTCCTTTCTCTCCAAATTATAATTCAATATTTTCAAATTTTGTATGTCACGATTAACATCTACACAAGCTATGCCTAGTGATGGCTTACAAGGGCTTTGTGTAGGTGTGGCTATGGGGTCTCAATCAGAGGACTCTCCTTCTAGAGTACTGGGAAATATGGCACTGACAGGGTATGATGGCCAGACAAGAGGTGATAAGGATAATCCTTCCCCTAATTACACCCCTGCCTTCCAATCACTCTCCCCATACTAAAGTTCTAAAGGTCAAGGATTATTACATTCTTTTATCTTCCTATCTCAGCAGTACAATGCCAGGCTAACTCCAAGTACAGCTCTGTCTCTACGGTATCACATTATCTCTGACAAATGCAGAAGCATCAACATAGAAAATCATTTATTTACTAATTACTGGTGGATAGTAGGGGTATACAGACTGCATAACAAAGAATCAGTTTCAGATTAGCATTGAGGGCTGTGAAGAGTAGCAGTAACATTATAGATTATGAATAAGGAAACAGGCTGACAATATGCATGCCAGTTCCCTGGCCTTACCATTTGTGGACAAGAGAGAATGGGCTGCATTCTGCTGGGGGAGCCATTTAATCTTGTTAATTTTCTCTTCTATCTCCAAGCTCTTCAGATAGTCAAACTCCGGCTCATGGCTCTGGAAAGTGCTGTAAACATTGTACTCGCCCTGGCTGTGAGGCTCATTCTTACTCTGAGAAGAAGGAAATATCAGAAAAAATAAAGGGTCTCTGACAGCGTCAGGACAATTAAGCATTCAGGAACATGGGTCTGTGAAAAGCTATCAACATGGAGCACCTGATATTGTCAAACATGGGAGTAGGTGCAATTTTCCATATTGTCCAATTACACAAATCAGAATTTCAAAAGATTTTTAAAGTAGAGAATCATCGCTTCAGAAGTGGAAGAGCCTTCAGAGATGGTCCAGTCCAACCTCATCTGACAGTGGAGGAATAAGGCACAGAGATCTCAAGTGACTTACTTCTTAGAATGTAACTTCCTTAAGAGAGTTTTCTTTTTTTTCTTTACCTGGTGTTATTCTGGATTCCTCCCTCTCACATCACTCACATACATGACCCTTTACCCCATCTTGCCATTCTCATGTGTTACCTTCTCTCCACTCATGCAGCCACAAGCCTAATTCAAGGCCATAGCACTTCTTACTCAGACCACGGTCACACCCTTCCAAATACTCTCCCCCCTCCCCAATCCATCCTCTGTTCACCTGTCAAAATGATTTTTTCCAAAGCATAGGTCTGACTATGTCACTCCTGTGATCACTCCTTCTAGGGGCAAACCTAAAATCTTCTCATTGCAATTTAAGGCAGTTCACAACCTGACCACTTTCCTAGGTACCCTGTCTCCTTATACTTTATTCCTTTTCACCCACCCACTCCATGACCCATCTGCATAGCCTACACCCCATTTCCCATCCCTTTGCATTGTTATCTCCCATGCCTGGAATGCTCTGCCCTTTCATCTCTGCCTCTTAGCTTTCCTGACTCCCTTCAAGGCTTAGCTCAGGTCCTCTGGACCCCCCAGCTGCTAATGCCGCCCCCTCCAAAATCACCTTCCTAGATTGGTCTACTCTGTACATATCTTACATATAACTAATTCTTTACATATTGTCTCCCCACACATGCGACTTCTATGAGGCAAAGGTTTGCTTCTCTCTGTATTCCCAGTACTTAACCCAGCATCTGGCATAAAGTAAGCACTTAAAGTTTGCTGACTGACTGACTGCATCCCCATTGCATGGCACTTAGTAAATCCTTAGTAAATACCTGCTGACTGACTAATTGCTCAAGGTCACATTGATCCTAAGCCCAAGGTACTAAGTGACAGAGCCAAAATTGGAACCCAGGTCCTCTCACTAAATCCAGTATACTCTCCACCACACCAGCATTTTAAATTATACTTGTCACATCTGATTACAGGAGCTTCAAAACAAAGCGAAATTTTATTGAACAAACTTTCATGCCCGATTTTAAGCTGGCATAGAACCTCAAAGGATCTGATGGCTAGGGTAGGAAGTTCTTTAATGGAAGTTTGAAGGCATATGAGGAAACTGTCCTATCTGTAAATCAGTCCATGGGAGTTGCCCCAAATGTACAGATCAAGTAAATTTTGGGATGAAAAAATAATTTATTTAATTTTTTTCTGTGAGTTGAAAAATAGTGATATCAAAAACATCACTAAATCAATTAAGTAACCTCAAGAGTGTGCATGTAAATCAGATAGAGTGGGTTTGAAGTGGGTTTTCCTTTCCTTTCCTTCCTGTGGCACAAGGCTAAAAGGCAGGAGAATTGATTTCTAGTTTTCACTCAGGAGATGTGTGCAACTTTTGGTTAATCTCTTAACCTCTATAGGTTTCCCCTGAAAAATAAGGGGATTGGATTTGGTGATGCTTAAGATCTCTTCCAGATTCCATTTTCTAGAAGATTTGCAAAGATACAAGAAAAAGGTCCCAGTAACTATTTTGTCCCATCTATTTCAGCCTGTACGTGAAACTTCATCATAACAGTGAAAGCACCTTTGGAGAATGAGGTCCTTTTGGATTTCAGGATCTAAATTCCCAGGATGGGGGTGTAGGGGGTTCTATCTTATTTTGTTTTCTCCCTGAATGCAGCATGCATAATTGGCTCCATGGTAAATATGTTACAGAGATTTCCAGTGTCATATCAAATATCATCCGTGTCCTAGCCTGTCTTACTTGGCTGACAAGCAATCATGATGACTGGAAAAGAGCAAAATTATCATTATCCTCACTGGCAAAAAGCTCTCCTTTAGAAAATGCAATCCACGTGTGTTCTCAGGTAGATGCAGAAGCCATCCTGTCTGTAAATTGACAAAGAAGAGTTGTCCTAGAAGAGCTAAAATTAGAATGCAAAAAGGATAGCTCCAATGCATATTAGAGGTGGAAGGAACCTTAGAATATAGAAGGTCAGAACCGGAAGGAATTCAAGGTCATTTCATCCAACATCTTTATTATATAGCAGATGAAGCCAAAACCCAAGGGAAGGGAAATGACTTACCTACAATCACCCAAATAGTTATCAGATCAGTGAGGTTTATTCAATCAAACCCACCGATTTAAATGAATGAATTAAAAAGAAATTAATGTTTTAAAAAATTAGTGTTTTAAAACTTTTGTTTTTGGTCTTTTCGGTCATGTCTGACTCTTTGTGACCCCATTTTGGGTTTTCTTGGCAAAGATATTGGAATAGTTTACCATTTCCATTTCCAACTCATTTTATAGATGAGGAAACTGAGGCAAACAGGGTTAAGTGACTTGGCCAGGGTCACACAGCTAGGAAGTATCTGGGGCCAGATTTGAACTAGGCATTTAAATCTTCTGACTTCAGGTCTAGCACTCTATCCACTATAGGAAAAACACAGGATGTAGAGTTAAAAAACCTGTGTTCAAATTTTTGTTCTCTCCCTTACATGTATGATCTTGGCCAAATCACTTCAAAATTCCAGGCTTCAGTTTCCTCATCTATAAAAAAATGGGCTGGGACCAGTTGATTTTTGAAGTACCTTCCAATTTTAATATCCTTTGATTCCTTTTAAAATTTTTTTTGCTTTTTTTTGGGAGGGGCAATTGGGGTTAAGTGACTTGCCCAAGGTCACACGGCTAGTTTTTTGTGTTAAGTGTCTGAGATCCTCCTGACTCCAGGGCCAGTGCTCTATTCACAATTCCTTTTTTTTAAGTAATTTTTTATTCTTTCCCTTTGATATTACCCCCAATTTATCCTGAATATATTTCCTATACATTGTTGTTTTCATGTTGTCTACTACCATTAAACTGTGAACTCCTTGTGGGCAGGCACTGTATTTAAATTTATTTGCATTCCTAGTGACTGGCATAGTCACAGTAAGCATTTAAGAAATGATTGTTAACTAGATTCATTAACTAGCTACATTTAAGAACATATGTATATTCATAGATATATAGATAGGTATATTTGCAAGTATATGGAAGATCTGTGATTTTCCAAACACTGATGCAGAACTCATCCATTTATGACTTAGTAGATACATCCTAAGGAGCTGTCTGAGGCATTATGGTCACATAGTTAAATAGTGTCAGAAGTGGAATCTGAGTTTTAAGAATCCCACCCCAAAAAATTAAGAAAATTATATTTAAGCCCTAAAACAATTTTTTTCTCTTGACCAGGTCTCATATAACAATATGCAAGTAAGTAAAACGATATTAAAATTGTTCCATTTCATGGAAATCCCAGGATACTGAGCTTAAGGGGATCTTTAGGAATATCAAGATTGCTTCCCTTATTTTACAGATGAAAAAATCTAGGCCTAAGGAGGTAAAGTGACTTACTCAAAATCGTATGGTAAGTAGTGTAGGTGAGATTAGAACCTGGGTCCTGTGACTCTAACTTCAGTGCTCATGCCATCATGCATGTATGTCACCTACTGGGAGGCTTTACCATATGTGTTAAAAAGGCTTTCATAGGAACCCAAACGGTCCTACTCAAAGGGATTGAAGTAGGGAGTAGAAATAACCTGGTGATTTCCCTACATATAAAGGAGAAATAATATTGCACAGACCTTGGGGGATTTAAATATTTACCATATATTGAAGAATACAAGTCAGCCATCTGAGATTTTCCAAGTCTTGTCCTAAATGGGAGTCTACTTAAATACCAAGTATGTGGGCAGCAGTCTTCTCCTGGTTTACTATTTTAACAGGGTTGAGGTTAAGAACAGCACTAGACTGATACTAGGTCCATCAGCTGAATATTTATTCCGATAATTATTCAACAATATTTCTCATGCACCAGCCACTATACTAGGCAGTGGCATACAAAGATAAAAAAAATTACGCAGTCTCTTGTCATCAAGGAGTTGTGATGTAATGTGAGGAAATGAAATAGGTCACATTTGCAAATAAGTATGACCCAATGAAAAACATTATAAGGACAAAGGAGAAGGCTATTCATAGTTTCCCAAAGTGGGCAATACCACCCCTGGGGGGCACTGGAATAATCCAGGGGGGCAGTAGTAGCCTTAGGTGCAATTGGAGGTGTTGAATAAAAATAAGGGGGCAGTGGAAGCATAAGGAAAGAAAAGAAGAGAATTTTGAAAAACTGTTCATACATGTTTCATCTGTTGTGTAACAGGGTTAAAGTCATAGTGATTACATTATTTTCCAAATAAACACACAAAATGCAAGTTATAACCTATTAGTGGTCAAGTCCGCCAACAGGTCTTAATAAGCAAGTGTTTGCAGGCAAATGGGAAGTTTAGTTTGCATTGTCGGGAAGTTTAGCATGTATTAGTAGGAATACGTGTACGTAATGACTTGTTTACAACACGATACAATAGTTACATGATGCATCAAAATTTCAATGCAGGAAAACCCTACAAATATACAATAAATAATTCAATTTAAGATGCATGATTTAAAAAATATGTTATACGTTTTTCTAAAGTGGTGCAAATTTCAAAGAAACTGTTAAAGGGTTAAAGTAAATTTCCAGGGGGGGGCACTAAGTAATTTTTTTTTGAAAAGGGGGTAGAGTAAGCCAAATTAATTTGGGAACCTCTGGTCTAGATAAAGAGCTATAGGAAAAACAGAGAGGAAAAGATCACGTTTGCCAGAGTGTGTCATTGAAGGCTTCATGAACAGGTGGTGTCAGAGAAGGGTCTTAAAGGAAGGGAGAATTTCAACAGGCAGAGAAGAAAATCATGGCTGCCACATCAGGGAAAGCATTCAGCACCACTTTGTGTGGGTGTAGGAAAGCTCAGACTATCATTTATGCCAAGTGGCTGATTCAGCGCTGGAGTGGTAGAGATCAGAGGGGCTATTTTAGTTAGGTTATAGTACACTGCTGTTGTGGTGAGCAGTGTGGGAAGGTGTAATCTGGGATGTGTAAGTATGAGGAAGGGCTTGCTACCAGGGCCATTGGATTTAAACTAAGCTGGCCCATTTGAGTGACTTTAAAGAAGTTATGTTTGGCCACAGAGGCAAAGACAGACCCTGGTGAGCCTCCAGAGCATGGGGAAAGCACTGATATATTATCTCAGTTTCCAAAGGAGAAATTCTTATGTGGGTATATGTGTGCTTCCCCTCCATGGGACAAGAGGTGTGGACAGAATTATCCTTGGAGCTGAGAAGCCCTTGATCCCAGACGCATACTGGCTCTGTGACCCTGGGGAAGTCAGTTAACTTTTCAGTCCCCACCCGCCTTGGCTAACTCTCTTAAGACATGAAGTTTCAGAGAAGGTACTGACCTGCATTTGGAGAGGAAGTTTAATCAGTGAAATCACAGAACCAGTTCCCAGCTCCTTTATTAGTGTAGTTAAAAAAAGAAAAAGGGAAGGTGCTAGGGAAGAATGTATATATGTTACCTCCCTTCCCCAGGGATCTGGTGTCTTGTGGTAGTACTTGGAACCATTTACAAGGGGTCGGTGTTCTGGTAAAGTCTAAATCTGTCATGGACTTTCAGAAATAACTTTGACTCAATTTAGGTTGACAGTGCTGGCACTAAGACTCTGTTTCTTCACTCTAAGGATATGTTTGGGGACCCAGCTATATCAGGCCCACAGTAGACAGGGAAACGTATGCCACGCTCCATTCTCAATCATTTTGTTTACCAATTTTAATGGTTTTTTCACTTTGTTTTTATTTTATTCTACTAACATCCCAGTGGCATAGTGAGGGGCAGGTATTATTATCCTTATTTCAGAGGTTTAAAAAAAAAACTGAGGCCAGTTCTGGCAGAGCCAGAATTTGACCCCAGGGCTTCTGACTCTATTACCCCAATCTTGCCTCACCAAGAAAGTAGGGAAGGATAGGTATTAGTATCTCTCATTTAGAGTTAGAAAAATTGTGGTAGAGAAAGGGGAAGGAACTTGACCAAGTCACATGTGGGGTGGAAAGGGGACTTCTAGAAATAAATGTTCTGCAGAACTCCAAGTACCCCTCTGCATGACAAGAAGAATTAGACTGTTTACTTCCTCCATGCACTCCCCTTCCCACCCCAATCAAAATCCCCAAATACTTGATCAGGCCCCGAGCTACATACCTCTGGTTCCCTTTGGAATATGACAACCCGGCCCCCCTTGTCCCCAGTAGCCAGCAGTTCTCCCGTGTGGTTGAACTCGACTGTAGAAATAATATCAGCTGTGGATAGAAAAACAAACAAGAAATACCTTCATTAAAAATAGTGACATGTCAAACTGCCAAAAATTATTATATAGAGCTAGGAAAAATAATAACAAAATTCATCTGGAAGACAAAGGTCAAGAATATCAAGGGAATTAATTTTTTAAAATGCAAAGGAAGGTGACCTAGCCATACTAGATCTAAAACTATATTATAAGTAGCAATCATAGAAACTATTTGGTACTAGCTAAGATATAGAGTGGTGGATCAGTGGAATAGGTTAGGTACACAAAACACAGCAGTAAATGATCATAGTAGATCATAAATCTACTCTTGGGTAAACCCAAAGACTCTGGCCTCTGGGATAAAAACTCAGTATTTGACAAAAATTTCTGGGAAAACTGGAAAATGGTGTGGCAGAAACTAGGCATAGATCAACATCTCACACCATATACCAAGATAAGGTCAAAATGAATACTTGATTTAGACATAAAGGGTGATACTATAAGCAAATTAGGGGAGCAAGGAATAGTTTACCTGTCAGGTCTATGAAGAAGGGAAAAATTTATGCCAAACAAGAGAGAGAGAACATTATGAAATGCAAAATGGATAATTCTGATTACATTAAATTAAAAAGGTTTTGCACAGACAAAACTAACAACCAACATTAGAAGGAAAACAGAAAGATAGAAACACGCTTTACAGTCAGTCTTTCTGATAAAGGCCTCACTTCTCAATATATAGAGAGAACAGAGTCAAATTTATAGGAATATAAATCATTCCCCAATTGATAAAGTCAAAGGATATGAACAGGCAGTTTTCAGATGAAGAATTAAAGCTGTCTATAGTCATATGAAAAAATGCTCTAAATCATTCTTGATTGGAGAAATGCAAATTAAATTAACTCTGAGGTACTACCTCATACATATCAGATTGATTAACATGAAAGAAAAGGAAAATGATAATGTTGTGGGAAAATGATAATGATGTGGGAAAACTGGGATATTAATGCATTGTTGGAGGAGTTGTGAACTGACCCAACCATTCTGGAGAGCAATTTGGAACTATGCCCAAACGGTTATAAAATTATGTGTAACTTTTGTTCTAGCAATACCACAACTAGGTCTGTATCCCAAAGAGATCATGAAAAAGGGAAAAAGACCTACATGTACAAAATATTCATAGTAGTTCTTTTTGTGGTGACCAAGAACTGGAAATTGAAGGAATGACCATCAATTGGGAAATGGCTGGAAAAGTTGTGTTATATGAATGGAACGGAACACTATTGTGCTAAAAGAAATAATGAACAAGAAGACTTCAGAAAAATCTGGAAAGACTTATATGAACTGACGCTGAGTGAAGTAAGCAGCATCAGGAGAACACTGTATACAGTAACAGCAACATTGTAGGATGATCAACTATGACTGACTTAGCTCTTCTGAGCAATACAATGATCCAAGACAATTCCAAAAGACTCAGGATGGACAATGTTATCCACATTCAGAGAAAGAGCTATGGATTTTGAATGCAGATCAAAGCACACTATTTTCACCTTTTTTGTGGCGTTTCCCTTTTTTTCTGTTTCACAACATAACTGGCTAAGAAATGGAGTGGCGGATCAGTGGAACAGGTTATGTACACAAGATACAGTAGTAAATGATTATAGCAATCTACTCTTTGATAAACCCAAAGATTCCTGTTTCTGGTATAAGAACTCAGTATTTGACCAAAAATTGCTGGGAAAGCTAGAAAATAGTATGATAGAAATTAGGCAGAGATCAACATTCAGCACAGGATGACTAATGTGGAAATATGTTTCCATGATTGCACATGTATAACCTATATCAGATTGCATGCAGTCTTGGAGAGGTGGAAAGGGAGGGAGAGAGAAAAAACTTGAAACTCAAAATCTTTTTTTTTTTTAAATGAATGCAATAAAATACTATTTACCAAAAAAAAAATGGTGATATGATATATTAGGTCTCCATCTTGTTTTCTTTCTCCTTCCCAAACCCTTTTCACACAAGGCTGTGTATGAGACTATGGGCCTGTACAAATGCTTAGCCCTGAATAGGGCCACAATTTTGCCCTAATAATAAAAGTGCCCATTTTTTTCATGCTTTCATGAGCTACAAAGGGCTTTCCTCACTGCAATTCTGTGAGAGAGGGAGGTCACAAGCATAGTGTAATTTCCTCCTCCCCGCTTTGCATGTGAGGAATGTGAAAGTCAGAGAGGCAAAATGATCTTGCAAAGCCGGGGCAGGGAGGGAGAGGGGGGTTCCTGTGTCTAGCTTGCCTGGATGGTGGTCAAACATCAGATTGTCTGTGCAGATCTTGGGGACATGGTGGGGAGATGCTGGCTCCAAGATTCAGAACTAACCGAATGATCAGTCCCAAAACACTAGTTTTGGCTGGGCCTGATAACTATACTGCTGTCAGGCAGAAAGGGGATTGATTTGACATTATGCTTAGCTCCAGAGCACAGAAATAGGAGTAACTGGGGTGTGGAATGGAAGTGCAGTGCAAGGAATTGTACTTCTCTCCACATACAGAACTCCTACAATCAAACCCATCAAAAAATGAAATAGGACGTCTCTGGAGGAGAGTGAGAATCCCATCACAGAAGTTGCTCAATCAGGTTCCAGATGACCACTTGCTGGGGAAATTTTTTTTAGCTAGTTGGCATTAAAGTTTACAATAAGTTTTATAAATATCCTCACAACAACCCCTGGAGGTAGTTGTATTACTATTTTCCCCATTTTAAAAGTTTAAAAGACTGAGGCAAACAGAGGGTTATTTTTAAGTGACTTGTCCAGGGTCACACAGTTAACAGGTGTCTGAGGTAGCATTTGAACTCAGATCTTACTGATTCCAGGTCCACTGTACCACCTAGAAACCTTGCAGATGCAATTCATGCCACAGGTATGAGTTGTGCTAGACTTCTGAGGTCTCTTCCTATTCTAGGATGTGGTAGAATAAGCTCAGGGCATGTAGATGGAGCCACGGTGCCTAGAGAGCTGAATCCAGAGTCAGGAAGACTCCTCTTCCCGACTTTAAATCAAGCTTCAGACATTTACTAGCTGTGTGACCCTGGGCACTTAACCCTGCTTGCCTCAGTTACCTCATCTGTAAAATGAGTTGGAGAAGGAAAGGCAAACCACTCCAGTATCTTTACCAAGAAAACCCCATATGGAGTCATGAAGAGTCGGATATGACTGAAACGGCTGAACAATAACAAAAAAAAATGAGCACAAGACATGGTTAGGAGACCTGGGATTCATTCATGGCTCCAACATCTACCTCAGCTTCCTCTTCTTTAAAATGAGAGATTGGACTAGACTGACTTGGTTCTGAGAAGGTAGAACGAGGAAAAATGGGTAGAATTTTCAGAGAGGCCATGATAGATTAGGCTCCAGATAGGGAAAACTATCCTTTAATATCCTAAAATATCTTGCAAATTAGAGCTATCCAAAATGAATTAGCCACCTTTAGGAGGCAGTGGGCTCTTCCTTCTCCCTAGAGTGACCATTGGTCAGGAATGCTGCAGAGAGATCACCTGTCATGGAAAGCTTGGACTCTACAGCCTCTGTGATCAGTTCCAGCTCTAAGATGCTGGAATCTCCAAGGCCCCTTCCATATCTAAATGTCCTTAATTGTTTTATTATAAGATGCTCAATTATAAATAGCAACCAAAAAGAACATGAAAAATGACAGAGATAAAAGGTACATCTTGGGCATAAATGACATGGTACCTTAAGCCATTATTGTGGAACCAAACACATAAGGAAGAGAGACAGTCAATCCTAGTCAATCACCCTTTAACTCAGAACTGATGAAAATTATATTTCTAGTCTCTAGGTTCCCAGTCCATGCCTATCAGTTTTCCTCATGGTCTCTAGGTAATTTGGTGTGTAAAGGCCATTAGTCATCCATCTGTCTTTTTCAGACACAGACACAAACAGATCACAGACACCATCAACGGTAGTATCTCTCAATGCAGATGGTAACAACACTCATACTTCTCTCAGAGCTGGGAATCAGAAGAGCCCCAGTCCACAGAGTTGTAACATCATAGATAAAGAGTTGGAAGAAATCTTAAGAAGTTGTCTAGTCTAACCCCCTCATTGTACAGATGAGAAAACTAAGGCCCAGTGCGCTTCAGTGACTTTCAAGGTTACACAGTAATAAGTGACAAAGATAGCTTTTAAATTCAGGCCCTCTGGTCCAAATCCAATTATCTTTCCACCGAAGAAAATTACAGTACTAAATCAAAGACGTTCATTTTATAGAAAAGTTTTTTTATTGCTATACAATCCCATAATCTGCTACTGACTCACTATTTAACTAGGCCCTGTTCCCTCTGTGGTCTACAGCTTCCTCATTTATATACTGAGGGGGGTTTAGAACAAATGATCTCCTAGATTCCATCTGGCTCTAACATTCAATGACTAGACACATCTGTGCATAATAATGGAAATAGTAACAATAATGATAATAATGCATTTTTAAAATAATAATAATAGTAGCTGGGATTTATATGCTTTAAAGTTTGTAAAGTGTTTTACAAATATCTCATTTGATCTTTGCAACAATTTTAGGAATTAAGTGCTATTATCCTCATTTTACAGAAGAGGAAACTGAGGCAGATTGAGGCTAAGTGGCTTGCCCAGGGTCTCAAAGCTAATAACTAAGGCCAAAACTGAACTCAAGTCTTCCTGACTCCATGACAAGTGTTCTATCCACCATGCTCTGGATGCCTACTTAATTCAATTTAATTCAACAAAAATTTGCATATTGAGCATCTACTATTTGAAAGTTCCTAGGCTAAGTCCCAGGAATGCAAAGGAGAAAAATGACAGCCCCTGTCCTCAAGGAACTTTCAATCCAATGGAGAAGAATACAAATAGCCCATCAGAGAAAGTGAGAAAGACAAAGGAGAATTTCAAACAAAAATCCTCCATGGATATTTGAAGATAGGGCAATTTCAGATGGAGGGTAATCATGTATACATCATAAACACACAAGTACATAGACAAATCCATATACACCCATATAGTCACAGCATGATGGATATTGGCCACAGGCTCAGGAAGATCTGACTCAGAAATGTACTGGCTGTGTGACCCTAGGCAAGTCACAAAACTCCTCTTTGGCTTGTTTCTTCATCTCTAAAATGGGGATAGGTGGGAGGATAAAATGAAATAGAATCTATAAAGTGCTTTGCAAACCTTAAAGCCATATATAAATGTTGGTTCTTAAAGCTGCCTGCACATATATGCACATATACCAAATACAGAGAGAGATACAGAGATTCGAGCAAATATACACACAATTTACATACAGCTTCACACATTCCACAGCAATTCATCAAACATATTTGAGCATTCTTTTTTGTATTTTATTTAAAAAAAAAAAGAAAGAGAAAGAAAATAGCTAGGTCACACTGTGGATAGAATGCTAACTGGAATCTGGAAGACCTGAGCTCAACTTTGACCTCTAAGATTTATGAGTTGTGTGACCCCAAGACACTTTACCTGTCTGCCTCAGTTTCCTCATCAGTCAAACAGGGATAAAAGCACGTACCACCCCGGGATTTGGGTTTTTTTTTGGGGGGGGGGTTTGGAGAATAAAATGAGATATTTATAAAATCCTCTGAAAAATTTGAAGTGTTAATGCCTTCTATGTGCAAGGCACTGTGGTTGGTACCAGGGAAAGAAAGTGAAACAAACCAGTCTCTGACCTCAAGGAGTTTATATTCTATTTGAATAGTACAATATTTACATAAATAAAGTACAAAGCTATTTCAAGAGGGAGAGAGTGCTGACCCTTAAGAGCAATTAGGAAAGACCACTTGTAGAAGGTGGCCCTTGGGCTGTGCTTTGAAGAGAACCAGAAATTCTGAGAGATGGGGGTGAGGAGAGGGAGTGCTCTGCAGACATGGGCAAACATTGGTATACAAGGTGAGAGATGGAATGTCTTTTGTAAAGAACAGCTAACATGCCAATTAGGATGTTACCTCAGACACTAACAAACATATATACATACACACATACACACACACACACACACATATATATTCGTTGTTACTTATAGGGGAAGTCAAATGGTAAAGATTTTATTAGATATTGAACTTTACAGGAAGGCTACCCAAAAAAATTAGATTCAAGGATTAAAATGATGATAAAGATTTTTTCAAATAACAACAACAAAAAATTGGGGGAGGGATGAGGAAGGACAAGAATCCAAAGCTAAGAGACTCATGGAGAGAAGGGCTGCTCTAAGACAGAGCCTGGCTAAGGAAACATAAATCATGTGGACTTCTTTCTCCAGGGAGCCCCTAAGGGGCCCTCTACAGTGAAGGCTAAGACTCCTGCTCTAGAAAGGCAAGCAGTGTGGTAGCCAGGAGAAAGAATAATTAGGCCACATTCAATGCAGACATAATGGGGCCAGAGAATTTGAATCTCACCTTGTGTGAACTCTGAGCTGGAGAAACAGTTAGGCACTTGAGAAAACTTCCTCCCCCCCTTTCTAGGATATTAGTAATAATGATAAGAAAAATAATCACAGAATCTCAGAACTGGAAAGGGCTTTAAAGAACATCAAGTCCAACCCATATGTGAATAAGAAACATAACTGTATCATATCCAGCAGGTGGTCATTTAGTCCTATGCGTCAAGACCTCCAGTGAGGCATAATTCACTACCTAATGATAACTAAAATTTATCGAGTTAGAACAGATATCTCATTTGGTCCTTATGGCAACCGCAAGAGATAGTCATTTTTACTTCCATTTTATAGATTAGGACGATGAGGCTCATGGTGACATGTCTTCTGACTGGCAGTTCTTTCCACCACTCCATGCTGCCTCCCCTAGAATACTATCAAGAATTTATCATTTCAAAGGTAGCCTATTATAAAGCAAAAAAAAAAAAAAAAAAAAAAAAAAAAAAACAAAGCATGGCAACTGGGTTGGAATCCCAGGTCTAAACCCTCCATACCTCCTCATTTTCTTGAATAAGACTTGTGCTTGATTGGGTCTGTACTTTTAGTAGGTCAGTGAAGTCTCACTGAGGAAATTCCTTCTCCTAGTCTGGAGGGGGACCCACCCACTCTGCAATTTATAATCTTGAAGAGTTGCTTAGAGTACTAAAAGGTTGAATGACTTGCCCAGGGTCACACAGCTCACATATATTTGAGGAATGATTTTAACCCCAGTCTTCCTGAAACTGAGGCAGGCTCTTCTACAAATTCTGACATTTAACACAGTCAGATAGAACAAACAGCCCCTCCTTTCTGCTGATGAGTTTTTACCAGAGGCACTGGGTGGAAAAGTAGATAACAGTAATGCATCCAGGATCAAGAAGACATGAGTTCAAATCTGCTACCAGACATTTATTAGCTGAATGACTCTGGGCAAGTCACTTCACCTCTATTTTCCTCAGTTTCAAGTACAAAATAGAGATAATAGCAACTATCTCTCAAGGTTGTTGTAAGGTTAAAATGGGTTATCTGTAAAGTGGTTTGCAAACTTTAAAACACTATATAAATGCTAGCTGCTATTATTATTATTACTATTACTGCAAGGCTGGCACCAAAACAGTTCATAAGCATTTAAGTAATGTAATCCATCCGAGTTTTGCCTTCTGGGAGTTAGAAATGTTCCTAACCTTCAGATATTTCTAACAGCAAGTCGACTAAAGACAATTGTCATTTTTTCCTTATTGGACTAAACAGCATCGATGAATAGGGAAAACTCTCCTTCCTCCTCAATCCCACTCCTCTTGGCACTTCTAAGGGGCATGTCTTACTACAGCAAGAAAACCTATAGAACACCAGATTATTTTTTTCCCATGTAAAATGAAGGGATTGGCCTAGATTACCTTTAAATTGTGTTCCAATCTTTATTCCTAGAATATTCTTAGCATACAGCTCTGATCACATCACCTCATTTCCTTTGAAGCTATGATCAAATACAGAAATTGTAGTAAAACTCTTTGGTGATATGTCATTGTCTACCAAAGAGACCTAAAGTCCTTAGGTCTGGCATTTAAGGTTCTGATTCCATGCTCTGGTTCCAATCTACCATTCCAGGCTTACCTTTATCCCTTTCCCTTATCCTTGGATAGGCAAACAAGCAATGTCACTTTTGAAATCCTACCCATCCTTCAAGGCTCAACACAAATATTTCCATCAACATTCCACAGTGCATGATCTTGGGTAAGTCACTTAGCTTTTTAGGGCCTCAGTTTCTTCATTTTAAAAATGAGAGGACTGGAGTAGGTGGTGCTTGGGGGTGGGGTGGGAATCTCTTCTAATTCTAGATTTATAATTGTATGATATATTATTTTATGATTCTCTAATCCCAAGTCAGAAGGAATTTATATTCTAAGCATTTAATCAATAATATCTGAATTAGATTGTGAGTGTTCCTTGAGGTCAGGGATTGTTTTTACCTGTCTTTGCTTTTTTTTCCTGTTAAACTGATTAATTAATTTTTAGTTTTCAACCTTCATTTTTATAAGATTTTGAGTTCTAAATTTTTCCCCCTTCCCTTCACTCCCTCCTCCCCAAGACTGCATGCAATCTGATATAGGCTATACATGTATGATCATTTTAAACATATTTCCACATTAGTCATGTTGTGATAGAAGAATTAGAACAAAAGGGAAAAACCACAAAAAAAAGAGAAAATAGTATCCTTACATCTGCATTCAGATTCCATAGTTCTTTCTCTGGAAGTGTCTTTTGGAATTGTCTTAGATCAATGCATCACTCAAAAGAGCTAAATCTAATAAAATTGGTCATTTCACAATGTTGCTGTTACTATGTACAGTGTTGTCTGGGTTCTGCTCATTTCACTCAGCATCAGTTCATGCAAGTTTTTCCAGGTTTTTCTGAAATCTACCTGCTCACCATTTCTTATGAAACAGTGGTATTCCATTACATTCATATACCACAACTTGTTAAGTCATTCCCCAATTGATAGGCATCCCCTCAATTTATAATTCTTTGCTACCACAAAAGACCTGCTATAAATATTTTTGCACGTGTGGGTCCTTTTCCCTTTTTATAACCTTTGTGCAATACAGACTTAGCAGTGGTATTGCTGGATCAAAGGGTATATGCAATTTTATAGACCTTTTGGTAAAATTCCAAATTGTTCTCCAGAATGCTTAGATCAGTTCAACAATTCTTCAACTATGCATTAGTGTTCCAATTTTCCAACATTTATCATTTTCCTATTTTGCCACGTTAGCCAATCTGATAGGTGTGATGGGATACCTCAGAGTTGTTTTGATTTGCATTTCTCTAATCAATAGTCATTTAGAGCATTTCTTCATATGACTATAGATAGCTTGAAAACTGCCTGTTCATATCCTTTGACCATTTATCAATTGGGGAAGGACTTATATTCTTATAGATTTTTACCTTTCTTCATATCCCTAACGTTTAGCACAATGCCTGGAACATAGCAGGCCCTTAATTGTGGACTCTGAATGAGTGAATAAAGGAATAACAGAAGGGGAATAATGGTAAATTGAATGCACATATATTTTATGAAATGCTTGGTGTCATAGCAAGTACTTGGTAAATGTTTGCTGACTATCTAAAATACATTATTTCATTTGATCCTTACAATGACCCTCAGAAGTAAGTAGGATTTATAATCTAATAATCTATTATCTAATCTTCATTTTACATATGGGAAAACAGGAACCAAAAATAGTCATAGAGCTTGACAAAGGTCACTTAGCAAGAAACTGGCAGTTGCATTTGGACTCTTTCTACTCCTTTTTTCTGTCTACCATAGAAGAGAATATAAAATACATGTACTGACAACACAGGTGATGAGTCAGGTTCAAACCAAATCAGAACAAATGTCACTGCTGTGACTGGTTCCAAACCCTGGCTTTAGTGTGTGTGTCTGGGTAACAGCTAAGCTAGAGACTCAGCATTAGCTGCAGGGGGTTAGCAGAAAGCTTTTGGCAGAATCCAAACACCAGGAGGTGTGAAGACATTGTCCAGTATGTGGCTCCTTCTTCTGACTTGGCCCTGATAATTCAAGCATTCACCCTTTGGAAGAGGAGGACTTGGGGAAGGAGCATTTCCCAGTGCTTAGATTTCTCCTGAACTGATGGACAAATGTTGAAAGTAATCTGTTGTTTAATATTAGCAAGGACATAAAACACACACACACACACACAGCATTAGGACTTTTGAAGTGTTAAAAATTAGCAACTAATGATTTCTATGGTTTTTGAAAGTCTATCCTAACAAATCTTCATAAAAGCATCTGAGGAGTGGAAGGGAAGCCAGAAGACTTGGTTTTGAATTGTAGCTCTGACAACTCCTAGCTATGCAAATATAAAATTACTTCACTCCCTCAATCTAAGTTTAACTAATCACAAAATGGGAATATTTGAATTGTCTGTTTTACAGGGCTGTTATGAGGAAAGGCTTTTGTAAAATGTGAAGTTCCTTATAAATGCTAACTATTATTATTGTCTGTGGGTGTTATTTATGAATTATAGTTACTTAGCATGAAGAGGTGGGTCAGAGTGCTGGGCTTGCAATCAGGAATATCTGGGTTTAGGTCTGGACCTAAGTTAAAGAGGAGTGAGTTAATCTGCTTTAGTGCATAGAAATGACTTCCTCCACTCAGCTTCCTAAGCTGATCTACTTAAATACTTCATCTTGATATTATTTATTTACTAGTAAAATGTAGTATTCTTACTGCATCTTTCCATGACAGTATACATTGATATAGTGTTTCATAACATCCAAAGCATTTTTGCATACATTAGAAAATTTCATCTTCCAAATAACCTTATGGGATAAGATATTGTCATCTCTATTTTACAGAAGAGGGAACTTGATGCTGAGAGAGGTCTAATAGCTCACCCAAGGTTGCACAATTTTTAAGTGTCAGATTTATGACTAGAATTCTCATAAGGTTCAAAAATAATAGAAACAGAAGAGATGTAGTGCTTCTGCACTTGAAACACATATATACTGTATGTATTCTCCATCACAAGAGGTCATCTGCTAGCTTTTCCTTTATTTCTTAAACACTGGCTTTGTGTTGGGGCCAGCGTTGGGCTGGGGGGAGAAATCACTTTTATTGATCCACTGAATAAATGTTGAAGTTACTTGCCAATGAAAACCACCAGATGCAACTGGCCGTCAGGCAAACATTAGTCTTGTTTTCTTTTATCTGAGCTCTATCACGGAAACCTTTCCCAGTTCCTTTGCTGCTAAATTAGCTCTTTTGGAATGTCTGTCCATGAGTTCATCAATGCATCAGGAGCAAAATCTATTGTACTAATGCTCCATGAACCAATCTACTGGGTAATAGGACCCACAACAGGTCAAACCAATGACCAGGTTTCTAGGTTGAGTCCATTTTTCAGGTCAATGGAGCTCAGTCTGTTGTAATAATGCTTCCAGGAGCAAGGAGCCAGAAATAAGAGGAGCCACCTTCACAAGACAGAGCAGTATAAGACATATCAGTAAGTGTGCCAAGCACCTTGCAATAAGGTTCTCACAGGGCAATGAGGGGGATGGGCTAGAGGCAAGCATCATATCTGCAGTCCAGAAATGCAGATGGGTATTGAAGAAGCAATTGGAGAAACAAAGACAAAACTGAAAAGGATGATTTAAAGTCTAGGCAAGAATCCAAGGAACTCAGTTTTGAAATGAGCTTGATGTAACCCCAAAAAAACCCATCTATTAAGCAATCGGTGGGGCAATTAAGTACTCTGTTAGGATGCTGGGAGTCAGAAAGACTCATCTTCCCTAGTTCACATCTGGCCTCAGACACTATCTGTGACCCCGAGCAAGTCATGTAACTCTGTTTGCCTCAGTTTCCTCATCTGTAAAATAATCAAATGGTAAATGGCAAATTACTCCAGTATCTTTGCCAAGAAAGCCCCAAATTAGGCCTTGAAGAGTCAGACACAACTGAAAAATTGCCTGAACAATGACCTGTGAGGCAGAATCTTGTGCAGAGTGCAGGGTGAGACAAAAAGTCTGTGACCTAATGGAAAATGCTGTGACTTTGGTGTTAAAGGACCTCAGTTTGAATAACAACCCTGTGGCTTAGGATTTGTTCAAGGTTAGGCAATCCAACTCACTTCTCTGGGTCTTCATTCATCTGCAAAATAAAGACATTAGAACGGGTAATTGCTAAGCTCTCCCTCATTGCAGGTATCTCCCAGCTGTTGATTCAATGAGTCTAAGTATCTTAATGAGGCTTAAAGTGTCATTAATTTAGAGGGAGATTTAAAAAAAATTGGAGAGCAGAGGTTTTGGGAAGGAGATAACATTTGAGGAGGGTGTTAAAGGCTAGGAAGAAAATTTAATAGAGAGAGGAGATGGAGTTCACCCCAAGTCTTGGGAATAGCATGACAAGGCCAGAGAGGCAGTTATATAGAAGCTCATTCCAGAGGCACAGAAAGCCCTTTGGCTAACCTGGAACTCTTAACCTGGAGCCTGTGAATTTTTTTTAAAAAATATTTATTTGGTTAACTATTTCAACATCATTGTTTCCAAAAGGAAAGGGGTTTATGACACACAAAAAAAGCTTAAGAACCATTCTACTAGATCCTAGAGTGCAAAGATAAGAGTCATAGTAGACAAGACAGGACAGAATGTAAAAGGCTTTGAATGCCAGGCCAAGAAACATGAACTTTATTCTGTAAACCACAGGGATCCAAGGAAGATTGCTGAGCAGAAGAGTGATAGGGCCAGATCACAGATACATGGCATGAAGAAGATTATTCTGGTAGCAGTAGGAAGCATGTCTTAAGAGTGAAGAGAGGGTGCAGATGGGAGGCTATTAAAGAGGCTAGAACAGCCCAGATCAGATGATAGCAATTGGACTAGAGAAAAGAGGAAAGAATGCAAAAGACACTGGTAAAGGAGCCAGCAGAGGGACTTGGTAACTGAGATACACACATACACACACACAATCTATCTGCATACATATTTGCATGTTAAGTATAAAAGCATGCATATACACATATACATGCATGTAAATATAAACATCTACATTTGTTTCCATAGATGCACATATATATACATGTATATACATATATATGTGATGCCATATTGAACTGAGGACGTCAGATTAAATGATCCTCTCTTTTTTTCTTTTCCTTTCAACTCAATAAGTATTTATTAAGAGGCTGCTCTTGAAAGAGACTGTCAGTACAATCCTTAATCTATGGCTGTTAATATGTACAGAGATAACTAAATATAAAATATATTCCAGATAATTATCAGGTACAAGAGAGAGAACTAGTAGCTGGGGGAACACAGCTGATAATGGAGGTGGTAAGTGAGCTGAGTCTTTCCTTCTCATTCCAATGGGATACAGTTCAATTTAAAAAAAAAAAAAACTTATTAGGCAGTCATCCTTTGTGAGGGCATGGACTAGGTCAGTCAGTCCATCAACAAGCACGTATTAAGCCCAACCTTCAAGATGTCTACATTCTCACAGGGGAAACAACAAAGCAATAACTAGACACATATGAGATATATAAGACCTCAAGATGGAAAGTAATGTGAAAGGAAAGGTACCTTCTAGCAGCTGGAGGGACCAAGAAAACCTGCAGAAGGTAATATTTCAGTTAAGCCTTAAAGCCAGGGAAACAAAAAGCCAGACATGATGGGACAGAGCAGCCCAGATGTGGAGGACTGTCCATGCAAAGGCACAGAGATAGAAGACACAGTGTTACGCTTAAGGAATTGTAAGGAGACCAGCATAGTTAAAATGTGGGGAGGCAGAGTACAAGAAAACTCAAAAGTTAGGAAGTGGCCAGGTTACCAAGAGCTTTAAATAATAAACAGGAGACTTTCTATTTAATCCTGGAAATAATAGGCAACTCCGGTAGCACCCTAATCAAGAAGGGTTAATACGGTGATATCTATGCTTTAGAAAAATTCCCTTGAAAGCTGAGTGGAGGAAAGATTCAAGTTGGGAGAAAAGATTGGAGTAAGGAGAGATTGGAGGCTATTCCAACAGTCCAGGAGAGAAGTGACCCTCCATTGCAGATGCATAAGGGAAGAGAAGGGGACTTATATATTATAAGCTATTATCTGATAGCAAATGATGCATTTGAGGTGAGTAGGAGAAAGGAATCACCAGGAAGACCACCATGGTATCAAGGATGTAAATAATGAAAAACAATACAGTTTTGTCCTCAAGCATTATAATCTAAAGGGAGGATACAACATGTACCCCCCCCCCACACACACACAGCATGATACAAGACAGAATGTGATAGAGACAAAGGAAAGGTTCTACTTTGCAATGTTGTGTGGCAACGTTGAAGTATTGGTTTTATGAAAAGGACCCCTACAAACAAGCAGAGTAGAATTTATTAGGACCCTGATGGAAGCAGTTTTAAAATAAAACATAAAAATAGTCAAAAGTTACCCTGTTCATTAAAAAATAAATAAGGACTTTCTGATGGCTACAACTTTGCAAACAGATTCACCTCTGGAATGCTGAGATGACTTTTAAATATTACTTTTTAATACAATGAAAACAGTTTCAAGCAGGAGTCAACACTAAGAATAAATTATGTAAACATTTCAAATGGGTCTTGTATTGATTATTTTTAAATGCTAAAGGACAAATAATTCAATTATCCAAGCTGCCCTAATAATAGCCACTATGTGAAATTGAATACTGGGGCCTTTGGCCATATGGCTAAAGCCATCCATTTCCTCTATGCTAAAAACAATCATAGATGAAGACACTGTAATCAGTAATAAAGTCGGCTTCCTTAATACTTCAAAATAGCCATGGATGAGTGTGGGGACTCCCTCCACACTTTGATAGATGATGGTTTCATGAGTTATTCTACACAAGCAATTGAAAGCCTGGTGGCCAGCTTTTTAGTGATGAGTCTCTCCATCCCAGCTATGCTAGTCCTGGGAGGAAAGAGTCATTGCTGACTCCATACTCAGTCTTTCAAACTTGGTTGGATCTTCTAGAACCCACGCTTCATTAGTGCAGCCTTCCAAGAGCCTGGGTCACCTCTCCACTATGATGAAAAGCATAGCTACAGTCTTTATAAACAGCAGCTAGCAAAAATGTACTCCCTAGGATTAATGATCAAATGGATCTGTGGTTACATCAATTTCTATGTTCCTTTCCATTAATAAAGATGACAACCCTTTTTTACTTGCCCATCTGATCTAATTCTTGTCCATAACCTAAGATAAGATTGCCCTAATGGGGTGAGGGGTATGGATAGGGGAAGTTCATCTAAAATGCTAGAGGCAATCCATGAAACTTAGGAACTAAAAGGTGGTTTATCTTTGCTACCCTAAGAGTTCATGTGGCATAGTCCCAAAAGTAGGTCCTCTACTCAGACATAACTTGAGAGAAATGGAGTATAGAATGGAATAGAAACTTGAACAACTATTTCCTTGACCTATGTCATGGAGCCAGGTCATTAACACACTACAATCAAATCCCACTGGAACATCATAAAATTGTGCAGATAAGACAGTGGCTGTCTCTTCTGGCTTTTCATGGACAGCTCCTTCTACTCGCTGATTGGCAATGAGAGAGCAAGTAGCTTGCTTGGGACCCTTTAACATGATGCCAATCAGAGAATGATTGTTTGCCATACCCAGGATGCTACCTATGCATTAAAATAGGACAAATTATATGGGAAGGTATCTCATTCTCTGCTCCACACATGCCCTGTCTTTTTAGTGTAATTTTCAGTCTATCTTCAAATATCTAAAGGGTGCTCTTTTTTTTTTTTTTTTGCTTTTTAGAAGGCACTTGGGGTTAAGAGGCTGGCCCAAGGTCACATGGCTAGTTTTTGTGTTAAGTGTCTGGGGCCAGATTTGAACTCAGGTCCTCCTGACTCCCAGGCTGGTGCTCTATTCACTGTGCCACCTAGCTGCCCCAAGAAGGGAGCTCATTTTAAAAGAGGAATCTTCTCTGTTCTACTAGTGTAGACTGTAGCGTAGCAATGCATAAAAGAAGCCTGAGGCTCAAGACAGAGAAAATGTCAACTATCAAATACATCCAAAAGTGGAATAGGTTGCTTCATGAGATAGTGAGTTTCCCATCACTGGGGATTTTCAAATATGGGCTATATATCAGTATCAACAACAATAACAAACATATACTTTCCAGGTACTTTAAGGATTGAAAAGTATTTTGTGCATATTCTGTCCTTTGATTCTTTTTTTCTACTTTATTTATTTTATTCTGAATTTAAGAAATAAAACAAGAACTTCTTTGATTCTTTTTTTCTACTTTATTTATTTTATTCTGAATTTAAGAAATAAAACAAGAACTTCCATTACATGATAGAACAGAAAAAAAAGATGTACATGATACTGTACAACCTGCTATTCCTTTTAAACATATAACAAATTTATCATGTAACTTTCTTTTCCCCCTTTTTTTTCCTCCCCTTTACTCCCCACAGCCCTAGAGATGACTGTTAAAACCAATCATGTGTAACTGCCTACCTTCCCTCAGAGATTACCTTCCACTGATTCTGAACACATCTTTCATGTACCTGATTATTTATATGTTGTCTCCCCCATTAAAATGTGAATTCTTAAGGGCAGGAACTGTTTTTGTCCTTTTTTTTTTCTATCTTCACCTCTCAGCACAGTGTCTGGCACATAGTCAACCCTTAATAAATGTTTTGTTAGCTGATTGAATGCAAGACCAGATCGAAAGTAAGACCCATATTTGTCACACACACACACACACACACATGATTTGCTGTATGGCTTTGCAAGTTACTTTCCAACTCTGAGTCTCAGTTTCCTAAGGGGGGAAATGTCGTATTTGAATTAAATGGTCTCTAGCTCAAGTCTAACGTGTTTCTCTAGCACAGTGCCTAGAAGACAGTAGGTACTTGGTAAATGATTGCTGAATTCACTTGAGTTTTGGGGCACCTTCCTGCTCTGAGATTCTGTTTCAAATATTTTAGGATCTTTCCCACCCTTAACAATGCATGGTTCTACACTGCCCCTGAAATGATATCATTCAATATCTCCCCTGCTTTCCTTCCCCAAAAGAAGGAGTATAAGAAAAAAAGTAATAGAATTTAAGTTCTCCTTTTCACTATGCTTTTCATCTTTTCTCATCTGCAGACTGGCCACAGTGCCACGGAGAATGGATGGCTTGCAAGATTCCCAGCAGGCAGGCAATGCTTGTCATCACTCATTATGTGGCCCATCCTCAGAGGCGCGTGTCCTGCCTGCTGCAGGGCCAGTGGCATATTTATTACCGGAGTTTCCCCAAGAACACTGAGTGTGACCTGCCTTCAAAGCCATTTCTGTTTAGATTTTCAAATCAGAAAGAGACAGAGATGGAGAGACAGAGAAGGGGAGAACAGGAGACAGATGGAGAGGGAAGGAGAGAATAGAAAAAAAAAAAGAGAAAGTTGAAAGATCCCTCGATCTAGAATCTGGAAACCTAGGTAGTCAATCCTGACTGCCATTGTGTGACCTTGAGTAAGTCATGTGCCCCTGTCTAAGCCTTCCTCATCTGTCGAATAAAAATAGTCCCTGTCTATCCCACAGGACTGTTGAGCGAATATATGTAAAGTGGGTTTGAAGCCTTAAAATAGGAACTGTAATTATTAAAAATTATTTTTTTCCTTCTTTCTTTCTTGAGTGTTTCCAGCAGAGCAAGGCCAGCATGTAAGATCACATATGGGATTTTCTGGCTCTGAAAGAAGCATGATCCCAAGCTGAGCAAGCTCCTAGCCTAGTGTTAACATCTGCCTGCTTGGCGCACTCCCAAGGTGGAGGGAGCTAACACAAATGGATTTGCCTGTGGGTCTGCCATGAAATTATAAGGCTGCTGGCCATGGAGGCAGGGCCCAATTTCCCTCTGGTGAGCAGCACAGAAATTATTACACAGCACTTCCCAATGAAACCTTCCCTACTTCTGTCATAAAGTCATAGCACGTGTGCCCTTTTCTAATTGCCCACTTGGAGTGAATGAAATACCTGACTTGGAAGCATAGTTAGGGGCAAAGAAGAGAGACTTCCTATAGAAAGCAACAACTTTCACAGGTATAAACTTTCTGGTCTGTTCCTGTAACCTGGACATATACTTTTATTACTAAGCCTAGTAAGATCCTTAATAGTATTTAAATTTTTTTTTCCCAATTACATGTAAAGATAGTTTTCAACATTCATTTTTGTAAAATTTTGAGTTCCAAATTTTGCTCTTTTGCTTCCTCTCCTCCCTGCTCCCCAAGACAGCAAGCAACCTGATATAAGTTATCCATGTACAATCATGTTAAATATATTTCTACATTAGTTATGGTGTGAAATAAGAATCAGATCAAAAGGGAAAAACCACAAGAAAGAAAAAAGTGAAAATAGTATGCTTCGATCTATATTCAGACTCCATAGTTCTTCCTCTGGATGTGAATAGCATTTTCCATCAAGAATCTTTTGGAATTGTCTTAGATCATTATATTGCTGAAAAGAGTTGTCTATTAGAGTTAATCATCACACAATGTTGCTACTGCTGTATACAATATTCTCCTGGTTCTGCTTATTTCACTCTGTATCAGTTCATGTAAGCCTTTCCAGGTTTTTCTGAAATTCACATGCACATCATTTCTTATAGCACAACAGTATTTCATTACATTCATATACAACAACTTGTTCAGCCATTCCTCAATTGATGGGCATCCTCTCAATTTCCAATTCTTTTAGGCCTCATAAGATCAAAGAAAGAAGAAAAATGACCCATAGGAACGAAATTATTTATAACAGTTCTTTTCTGTAGTGTCAAAGAAATTGAAATTAAAGAAAATACCTATGAATTGGGGAGTGGCTGAAAAAAATATCACTATAATGAACTGTTGTATCTGAGTCATTTCATTCATGTTCAACTCTCTGTGATCCCATTTGGGATTCTCTTGGCAAAGATAATAGAGTGGTTTGCCATTTCCTTCTCCAGCTCATTTTACAAATGAGGAACTAAGGCAAACAATGTGACTTTCCCAGGGTCATACTGGGAAATAAGTGCAATAAGCCACTGTGCATTAAGAAATAACAAAAAGGATGATTTCAGAGAATCCTGGAAGGACTTGTATAAACTGATTTGGAGAGAAGCGATCAGAACTAGGAGAACTTACATAGTAACAATAAACATTATAAAGACAAACAATTTGAAAGACTTGAGAACTATGATTGATGTTGTAACCAACTATGATTCCAGAAGACTAATGATATTCTAAGTTACCCATCTCTTGACAAAGTGATGATGGTATTCAAGATGTACAATTATATGTACATTTTAAAATAAAACGTTGCATAAATTTGTTTCATTTGATTATGTGAATTTGTTACAAGGGTTTTAATTTTCTTTTTTCCAACTGGAAGGGGATGGGAGAGAAAAAAAGCTAAATTTGTGCTAACTGAAAAGTTAAAATTTTTAAATGACATGTCCCATGTTTTCACTAATCTCTGCCTTCACTCATGCCATTTCTAGTGTATGAAATACTCTGCTCCCCTATCATTTCTAGATGTTGAAATCTTACCTAATCATCAAGTATCATTACAAATACCACCTCCCCCAGAAGACTTTCCCTTGGCCTTAGCCAAAAGTAATTTCACCTTCCTCAAAATTCTTATCACAGACACTGTTCTAAAGGCTGACAAGCAACAAGAAGTTGGTAAGCTGATACTATATGCCTGGCACTGTGCCAAACACTGGCAATACAAGCACAAAGAGAAATAGCCACTGCCTTCAAGGACGTTAACATTCTAATGGAAGACCATATATAAAAGGGAAGCTGAAAAGCAGGGTAGTAGGAGAGGAAGTGATGCACGTTGGTGACACAGTACTTAAGCCTTGAGAATGAGGGAGAGCTGGTCTGGGATGCTTTCCTAAAATGGAGGTTTCTGAGAAGAAATCCCCAGGGGGAGAAAGGAGCCCCACAGAATCCTAGGCATGAGACAGCTGAGGCATGGAGGAAAGAGATAGAGGAACCAAGTTCAAATGTTACCTCTTTCACTGACGACCTAGGAGACCTTGGGCAAGTCACCCAACTTCTCTGTACCTCGGTCTCCTGAGTTACAACATGAGGGTGCTGGATTAGATGGTTTCTAAAGTCCATTCTTTGTGAGTTCAAATCCGGCCTCAGACACTTAACTAGCTGTGTGACTCTGGGCAAGTCACTTAATTTTGCCTCAGTTTCTTCATCTGTAAAATGAGCTGAAGAAGTAAATGGCAAACTACTCTAGGATCTCTGCCAAGTAAATCCCAAATCAGGTCACAAGGAATCCAACATAACTGAAACTAGGGGACAGTTAGGTGGCACAGTGGATAGAGCCCTGGGCTTGGAGTCAGGAAGACTCATCTTCATGAGTTCAAACCTGGCCTCAGACATTTACTGGTTGTGTGACCCTGGGCAAAGCACTTAAGCTTTTTTGCCTCAGTTTCCTCATCTGTAAAATGACCTGGAGAAGAAAATGACAAAACCTTTCAGTATATTTGCCAAGAAAATTCCAAATGGAGTCATGAAAAGTAGGAAACAACTGAACAAAAGAAGATCCATTCTAGCTCTCAAATCCATTATTCTATAATCTTGTACCTCTCTTATTCACTTACATGTGATTTTTATAACAGATAGGCCTATATTTATTCTGTGTACACACACACACACACACACACACACACACACACACACTCATTACAATGTGAGTTTTCTAAGAAAAGGTACCTACCATCTCATCTTTTGTCTTTCTATCTCTAGTGTCAAACGAATTACTTGGAACATAACAGGGGTTTAATGAATGCTTCTTGACTGCTGATTATTCTGGTACAATCCATTAATTTTTACCTCCAACTACTTCCACCTAATAAAATTTATTAAGAAAGGGTTTGCATAGGAATGAATATCTATCTGGAAAGAAGATGATGCAGCAGGAAGGAATGGGAAAGAAAATTATACAATCTGTGACTCCTCAATCAGCAAATGATGGGACCAAAGAAACTGATGCCAAGTCCCTGGGCCACTACAATTAATAAATGATTGCATCAAGACAGGAAACTAAGGCGCAACTTGGACCTTCAGTTTTATGGGAGTGTCACTACAGCAAGGAGAGGTGGTTTAGTCCTTGTAGGAACTCCCCCCACCAAAGCAACCTAACTATAACTTACTAGATATCTTAGGTCCTAAGATATCTTCACAGAAGAAACCCCCTTAATAATAGGATTTTTTTTCTATAAAATTTGGACTCAGTCAAAAGGCTGACCCCAAGGACCTAGAAGGTCATATGTGGCCTCGGAGCCACAGACTTCCCCAACCCCCCCCCCCCGGAATTTGAATTCAGGTTTTCCTGAATTCCTGGCACTCCAAGTTCTGCATTCTTCCCACTATTTTGCACTGTCTCTTGGACAGCAGTTCTTAATCTGCGAACTTGTTTTCACACATACATAAACACATACACACATGTGTGTGCATGTATGTATTTATGGACATATGTGCATTACATAGCTAACACTTTTTCAATATAACCAATATCCTTTGCAATTCATTTAAAAACATTATTTTGCAAAGAGGTACACAGGCTCTAGCAGACTTCCAAAGAGTACTGCATCATTACCAAAATCAAAGTCATCTCTCTAGACAATATTGTAAAATGCTAGCCTGAGTAATCTGTTGAGTAGAAGATATGCTGAGTTCTTGCTGGTGGGAAAGGTGGGGGTGGTCATCTGAAAGGCAGAAGGGAAAGGCCTGAGTCCTTCAGAAGCCAGAGTATTCAAATATTTCATTTTTATCACAGTTATTATCTCTTGCTGAACATTTCAGAATCATAAACTATGAGTTAGCAATCTCAATGTCCTGGAGGAGATGCAAACCAAGACTCCACTCTGCCAGGCTCTATCTATGACCTTGATATTTTAAACAGTCATCAAGTTTGAGAGAACATTCTATGATCCCAAGAGCCAGAGTAGTACAGCGGATAGAGAATCTGACTTGGATTTCAGCAAGGCCAGAAGGCTGCCTGGTTTGATTTTCCTGATTCACAACTGTACCTGAATATACCTAGATCCTCAGCTACTTTGTAAGGCATATCTGACTGAGAAAGGCTGTGAGAGTCAAGGGGCCCAAAAAAGGAGAAGGTCATCATAATCACTGTTCTTCACAGCAGGTATTGCCCACCAGTCATTATCTAACCATTCTGGTCAGTGTTTTTTCACAGAAATTGGTTGCTTCTGGCATCGTGAACCTACAGTGAGAGAAAGCCTGGGTCTGAATACTGCCTCAGATACTTACTGGCTCTGTGATCCCCAAACCTTTCTCAGGCTAGGTTTCTGCACCTATAAAATGGGGATAAGAATAGCATATATTTCTCAGGGTCGTTGTAAGGATCTAATGAAATCATATATATGAAGCACTCAGTAAATCTGCAAGTGGAATACAATTTCCAGCTATCATTACCATACATACAAATATATATACACACACACACACACACATACGCACATATAAATCATTGTATTGCTTTTGTTAACATTGTTATCATCACCATCATCTTCCCTATCCTTTTGGTAACTAAAACCTGACTTTCTTTACAATTTACACGTGAGGAGATTGTGGCCTAGTGAAGGGAAGTCAATTGTCCAAGATTATGTATGTAAAGTAAGTGTCAAAAATAATCTTCGCCCAGGTAAACTAATTCAAAATATGATGATTGGCATCCTATAATGTTGTTTCTTCTAAGACAAGGGTTCTTAACCTGAGGCTAGTAAACTTAAAAAAATATATTTTGTTAACTCTATTTCAATAAAATTGGTTTCCTTTATAATCCTCAAAACAGTATTCTGAGAAGGGCTTTTGCAAGCTGGTAAGTGTGTCTATGAACAAAAATGGTTAAGGACATCTGATCTAAGGTCACATTTTCACATAAATAATAAATATTACTCAGAGTCAGGGCAGCTCTGGGGCAGAGCTTCTAACAAAAGATGCCGTGGCCATCTCAGACTCAATGTCTAATTTTAAATATAATTGCTGAGTTAGACTCATCCTTGATAAGACCTGTACCTCACCTTGGCTGTGGTCCTGAGGATACAACAGTCATCTGGTATGACTGAAGCCAACTTCCTTACAACACAAACAAGGACAGATGCTGGATCTAAAATAGCAGCCACTGACCTTGGGCTTTGGATCATCTTACATCAATGTGCTGTTACATTCCTCCCTCCAATGTGCCATGGTCAAAGTCTTTGTGTGTCATGTGGAGGCAAATACGTGTATTATCCGCCCCAAACTACTTTACCATGTTGTTTCAGACTTCTTGGAACACTGGAATAAATTACCATTTGTTCAGTTCTTCCTTCATACCCACTCAACAACCTTCAAATGACTTCAGTATAATGACTGTGTGTGGCCCCAAATGAGAGATGAGAAAAATGCTCCTCCCTTCTACCTTTGGAGAGGTGGAAGACTCTGGATACAGGATGCCTCATATACTATTGGTTAGTTTTGCTAAACTGATTTTTTTTCCTCTTTTATCTTCATTATAAGGGATGGTTCACTAGTAGGGGAAACAGAAAGGATAAATCTAGAAATTAAAGTGATGACAATACCAGAAGATAGCAATACAAACTGATAAACAAGAAAGTCTCGGGCAGGGACAAGCCATTATCTCACCAAAGTTTACAATGATGGACTTTTTTCCTGTCCTTTAGAACCTCTGCTTCCAAGCTCTGTTTCCTTCTTCCTAAGTTGGTCTTTGGATTTGATAGTCTATTGAAATATGACTGTGAGTTATTTTGGAATTTAGAGACAGAAAGGGCCTGAGTGGTCATCTAGTCTGACCCCATTCGTTTTAGTCCAGTCAATTCAATAAGTCATTTATTGAAGACTTATTATGTGCCAGGCATTGTGCTAAGCACTGGGAATATAAGTGGAATAAGAGAAAAGAAAGCTCCTGCCCTCATTCTAATGGGAGAAAGGGGAGGACAAGGTGAGATTGGTCATGGTTGGCTCCAAGGGTTCTCCTTAAAATGGAGGTTTGGGGAGGAACAAACCAATCAGAGGAAGCTACTGGAGGGAAGAAGGGTAGTTCCAGTAGGAGAAATGAGACCTAGCGAAATGAAGAGATTTGCTACAAATAGGCAAAGTCCCTTGACATCTAATTTTTCTACATGATGCTGCTGACGTCATCCACCATAGTTTCCAGGCTATGCTCTCTGATCACAAGTCTGACCATGCCCTGTGTCCCCAGAAGCATTCAGTCCCTGTTGATTGACCTAACTTCCCCAGGGTGGGCCTAGCAGACAGGGATTTGATACCTTTAACTCCCTATATGACCTCTGTAGCCCCTTAAATGTTCTGAAGCAGCAGAATAGGATTAGTAGCATAATAGTAGATACTTGAGAAGCAGCCTGGTGTGGAAGAAAGAGGATTGGATTTTGAGTTAGAAAGCTTGCATTTGAATACCATTTTTGCTACTTATTCTCCATGTAACACCGTTAAAATCACTACCCCTGGGGCAGCTAGGTAGTGAAGTGGATAGAGCACTGGCCCTGGAGTCAGGAGGACCTGAGTTCAAATCCAGCCTCATACACTTCACACAAAAACCAGCCATGTGACCTTGGGCAAGTCACTTAACCCCAATTGCCCCTCCAAAAAGCTAAAAAAAAAACCTTTTAAATAAAAAAAAATTACTACCCCTTTCTGGACCTCAATTTCCTTACCTATAAAAGGAGGGAGCTGTAAGTGACTTAAATTTACCTGGCCTCAGTTTTTTTTTCAACTATAAAATCTATAAATTCATGTATAAAATAGTTAAGGTTTGTGTTTCACCTTACAGGGTGGTGGGGAGGACCAAAAAGATAATATATGCAAATTGCTTTGCAAAATCCTAAAATGTCACAGAAATGTTAGCGATTATTATCATTAAGCTCATGAAAGGTAGACATTGTTGCCATCTTTGCATTTTTATTATCAAATAAGATCATATATGCTTTGCAAGCCTTAAAGCATTGTATAAATATTGGCCAGTAGTAGTAGTAGTAATTTGTTGTTGTTGTAAGCCCAAAGTCTAGCCCAGTGCCTGGACCTTAATAAACGTATCTTGATTTATTATTACTATTTTTATTTAGCAACCCTCCTAGCTCTGAGTCCTATCATCCTATGATGCTACATATCCAACGAGGCCGCCAAGAGAGATGATAAATCACGTCAACAGTTTCAAATAAAAATAAGACAAGGTGTTCAGCTGCTAGAGGTTGACAATAATTATATCCAAGCCCCACATTTATTGGGTGTCATCAATGACAGAAAGAGGATTGTGGCTAAGCCTAGAATTGCCATCCAGGTGCTGAAAGTTTGCACCCATCATGGATTAAAACAATCAGAGACCTTGGGGGGTTGCTGGACAAAATTCCTTTCCGATGGCTCCAACATCCCCCATCCTGAATCCTGTTTTGTAAGACTCTCATCCTTAGCTTGCCTATGAGAAATATGGAGAAACCCCAAATCTTGCTGCTTATTTCACCCAAGTCTTTCTCCCAGCCTGCTGGGAAGGCTGCCTCAGAACAGTGAGTCTGAGCGTTACCATGGTGACCCAGAACTCCACTGAATATTACCTCTAGGAACACCTGGATCTCTGCTACAGGTGCCTAGTCTGATTAGAGCCCCCATATCTGTCCTGATCTTTTTTGGAGGGCAGTTATCTCATGAGCCTTTGGGAAAGTGAACTCGATTTATGGGGATCCCTTTATCTCTGTTTCTGTGTGGGGTTAAAAGTATACTCAGAAGCATCTTGTGAGCAGAGATGAGATGACCTAAAAGGATCCCTTTTACTAGGGTTCCTTAGCAAAAGCTAGATTTGTACATAATTGTTTGACTGATGCCTCCCACATTAGACTATGCAAACCTTGAGGGCAGGGGCTGTCGTCTGCTTTTCTCTACATCCCCAGATCTTGGCATATAATAGGCACTTAATAAAGGCCTGTTGACTCACTGACTGGATCTTCATTTGTCAGGGTGGCTTATAGAGAAAATTCCTGTACGGGTGAGAGAAAATGACCTTTTAGGTTCCTTTTGACTCCTGAGAGTTTGCAGTTATGTGAAATCATCCAAAAGCCGGGTGTGAGAAAGGCACTGGGAAGGACAGTGTTGAATTCATCCATACGTGACACTACAGCTATTGTTCAGACAGCCCTTGGCAACTGTGGGAAGATGAGTGAGCATGGAGATTCCCCCCAGAGCAGTTTAAGAAGGAATCCTTTACCAAAACATGGGCAGAGACCAATTTAAACCAAAAGAACAGCCTGTTGTAGTATGAAAACCTAGAAGGTCAGTAACAACTCTCTCACAGACCCTGTGTAGTGCCTTGGGCAAGTCATGCAGGGCCTTAGTTCTTCTTGCAAAAACTGAAGGCACTAGAACATCTGATCTCTACTATTCCTTTCAGCTCGACATTCTACATTCTACGGGCTCTTGTGTGCACAGTCGTCAGGTCCAGCCCTAATGCTATTTGTTCTAAGCTCCCAGTAAGCTGTCATCCCATAAATCTGGGGTTCCTCCATATCTTCTCGATGGGATTCTTGCTTCATTGTGGCTCTCTGGTGTTGAGAGAGATGTATCTGCAGCCTCCAAAGCTCCTTACAAACACACTCCTCTACTGGTGGCCAGTTCCCAGGTTACTTGTCCACACCCAGGTCAGCCAACATCTTGTTTTGAAGTGCATAAGAAGTCAGGTCCTTCACACCTGTATTCTAACTACTAACCCCCAAAGAGCCAGATTCCTGACTTCCTGACTACTACCACTCAACTGTTTCTTCATACCTTGCCTATCTGCCCACCTCTCCTTCAAACCCAAACTCCATGACTCACTACTTGCATGAACTCAGACAAGTCACAGAAACTCTATGACCCTCACTTTCTTCATCTGCTGAATGGGTTGGTTGGACTAGATAAGAGGTGGGGAACTGGTGGCCTGGAAGCCACAATGTGGCCTTCTAGGTCCTCAAGTGCAGCCCTTTAAATCAAAACTTCACAGAACAAGTCCCCTTAATAAAAGTATTTGTTCTATAAAACTTGAACTCAGTCAGAAGGCTGGACCCAAGGAGCTAGAAGGCCACATGTGGCCTCAAAGTCACAGGTTCCCCACCCCCTGACTAGATGTCAAGTATCCCTTTTGGTTGATTCTATAGGTGTGAGTCTAATGACCTGGGTGTGACCTCTGAACTGATGACAGCTAGTAGAAGAATGTGATTGTAGGCAGTTTCTGAGACAAAGTCCACTCCACCCCCTCTTACCCCCCATCATCTATCTTTCTATGTGTATTTGTCTGTTGTCTGTCTCCTCCCCCCTTTTCTCTCCCCCCCCCCTCTCTCTCTCTCTCTCTCTCTCTCTCTCTCTCTCTCTCTCTCTCTCTTCTTTTGTGTTTATGTTTCAGAAATACAATGGCAGCTATAATGAACCTGGGCTTCCACTGAAAAGATTTTGAAGGATTATAGAATCATGGAAAGTCTGAACTCTAGATCCTGTAATAAGCCCAAATTCTTTAATTTCTATCTTGACCTTTAATAAACACAAAAGTCCTTAACCCCTGATGACTTGCTATACACCTGGTGTTTCCTAACCTCCTCACCATGATACCAGACATGGATTTCATTTCTAGAGGTAGGTTTGCTTCTGGGTTATTCAAGGAAAAGAAGATTCAGAAACAGGACTTCTATGTGGCTCCTGCTTCCACCTCCTCCAATTCATGTAAAAAATGACTCTAAACAAACTTTGGAGCTACAGAACCCACAAAATTACAGAGAGAAGCTAACCTCCCACTGAAGACAGATCAGCAGGCTGGCAGAAAGGAGCCAGCACAGCATTCTGGGAGCTGAATCCAGCCCCATGTGAGCCAGAGATTTTAGCCTCAGCATGGCCACAACCTGCCTCTAGCTGGAGGGACTTCAGATCACAAGCAACTGTGGCTATTTCCAGAATTATCAACCCATAGATGCTATGGACAAAATGAAATGTAAGTGCAGTGTGGACTTTGGGAACTGGCAGTCTGGGAGGGTGGTCTGGCCTCTGCCCCTGGACGGAGAAGCAGCTGAGATGCCGCGGCCATGCAGCCACTGCCACGTGGCTACTTCAGAGCTCCTGGCCTGCAGATTGTAGGGGGACCAAGCAACTAGTCTGAAAGTTAATCACTCTTTAATTTAACCTGTTTGGATCTGGATCGTTGTCTAGGGTGGAGGTCCTGGAGTGTGTGACCAGTTTGCCAGAGTGTTTGGAGGCTTCAGAGAGGGCAGCCAACTAATAACTATAGCAGCTGAGAAAATCCCAGTGATTGGGACAAAGCTTCCTTCTTTGGTAGCAGAGTTATACTGTGGTAAAAAGCTCAAAAGCCAAGTAATTGAGTGGCAACATGAGTAAGCAAAGGAAGCAAAGCAAGCACAACAACCCAATTTTACACTCCTATTTTGGGGACAAAAAAGCTCTAAGCATGGAACAGGAGGAAGATAACAAAGTCAGAACTCCTGCACCAAAAGCTTCCAAGAAAAATATGAGCTGCTTACAGGCCATAGAGGAGCTTAAGAAGGATTTTGAAAACCAAATAAGAGATGGAGGAAAAATTGGGAAGAGAAATGAGAATGATGCAAGAAAATCATGAAAAAAGAGTCAACAACCTGACTGAAGAAAGTAACACCTTAAAAAATAGAGTAACTCAAATGGCAAAAGAGGCTCAAAAAGCCAATGAGAAGAAGAATGCCTTAAAAAGAGGAATTTGCCAGATGGAAAAAGAATCTCAAAAGCTCACTGAAGAGAATCATTCCTTCAGAATTAGATTGGAGCAAACGGAAGCTAGTGACTTTATGAGAAATCAAGATTCTATTAAACAGATCCAAACAAATGAAAAAAATAGAAGGCAATGTGAAATATATCATTGGGAAAACCACTGACCTGGAAAATAGATCCAGGAGAGATAATTTAAAAATTATTGGACTACCTGAAAGCCATGATCAAAAAAAGAACCTAGAAATCATCCTTCAAGAAGTTCTCAAGGAAAATTGCCCTGATGTTTTAGAACCAGAGGGTAAAATAGAGGTTGAAAGAATCCACAAATTACCTCCTGAAAAAGATCCCAAAAAGAAAACTCCTAGGAATATTATAGCCAGGTTCCAGAATTCCCAGATCAAGGAGAGAATATTACAAGCAACCAGGAAGAAACAATTTGAATATTGTGGAAACACAAACAGGATAACCCACGATATGTCAGCTTTCTACAATGAGGGATCAAAGGGCTTGGAATATGATATTCCGGAGGGCAAAGGAACTGGGATTAAAACCAAGACTCACCTACCCAGCAAAACTGAGTATCATGTTTCAGGCGAAAATATGGTCATTCAATGGAATAGAGTACTTTCAAGCATTCATGATGAAAAACCAGACTTGAATAGAAAATTTTACATTCAGATACAAGAAGCAAGAGAAGCTTGAGAAGGTAAACAGGGAAAAGAAATTTTAAGGAACTTATCAAAGTTGAACTTTATTTACATTCCTACATGGAAAAACGATAATTGTAACTTATGAAACTTTTCTCAGTATGAGAATAGTTGAAGGGAATAGAAGTGTGTGTGTGTATACATATACATATATATATATATATTTCTATATAGGAGTGTATATGAGCATATGAATACATATGTGAGTATGTGTACATATGTGTACAGGTATACATAGACAGAGGGCACAGGACCAACTGAATAGAAAGGGATGATATTTAAAAGGTGAAATTGAGAGATGAGAGAAGAATACAATGAAAGGAGATGGGAAGAGACAGAATGGAGTAAACTATCTCACATAGAAGAGGCAAGGGAAAACTATTACAATGGAGAGAAAGAACAGGAAGGCAAAAGGGAATGAGTCAACCTTACTCTCATTGAATTTGGCTTAGGAAGGGAATGACATATACACTAAATAGGATTATCTCACCCTATAGGAGAGTAGGGGGGAAGGGGATGAGAGAGGGGATGATGGAAGGGAGGGCAGGCTGGGGGGGAAGGAAGTTGGAAGCACACACTTTTGAAAAGGGACAGGATCAAAGTAGAGAATAGAACAAGTGGAGGGTGGGATAGGATGGAGGGAAATATAGTCAATCTTTCACAATATATCCACTATGGAAATGATTTGCATGGCTACACATGTTCAGCCTATATTGAATTGCTTATCTTCCCAGTAAGGGTAGGTGACAAGGGAGGAAGGGAAAGAATCTGGAATTCAAAGTTTTAAAATCAAGTGTTTAAAAATATATTTATGTATTGTTATTATTATTATTATTTTACATGCAACTGAAATAAGATATACAGGCAATGGGGCATAGAGATACACTGTGCCCTCCTGGAAAGTCAGAGGAGGAATGGGGGAAGATATAGGAGAGAGCAGATTGGGGGAGGGGATATTCAGTGGGATCACTGTTTTTGGGTGGTGGATAGGGGAAAAATGGGGATAAAATTTGTAACTCAAAATCTTGTAGAAATGAATGATGTAAACGAAAAATAAACAAAATTTAATTTAAAAAAAAGAAAAGAAGATTCATACACAGAGATGCAGGGTAGGCTGAGGAATAGTAGAAGATACTATTGGCAGGGTCGGCCAGGCAAAAGCAAGATAGACAACTGTCTTAAAAGCACCCTGGCAAAAAAAAGTGCAAAGAAATAGCATTTGATAGGAAATAATCATTTCACAGAAACAGTCAAGGAAAATAATTCCTCGCTGGTAAGGCCCTATATAGCTGAGAGTGTTCCAAGATTCAAAGTGTATTCTCCATATGTGCAAGTGATGAAAGAAATTTTTAAAAAGCTTAGCATCTAATAGATGCTATTAAATGGTAAAATGACAACACTCTGACACAGAAAGGTGAAGGCATCTCTCCCTAGTCCATCATGAAGAGAGAAGCCAAAATAATCTTACTAATGCATAATCCTACCACTCAAAGAGCAGAACAGTTCCCTATTGCCTTTAGGGCAAAACAAAAACTTGGCATTTTAGACCCTTGAACAACCTTATGTCAACTCCTTTCTCCACTTATTTCACATTACTTCTCTTAGTGAACTCTACTTTCCAGTCAAATTGGACTGTAATCGTTCCTCAATTCCACTCTCTCCTTCCTCTGTGTGTATGTACCTCTAATACATCCTTCATGAACAGAATACATTCACTCTTTGTTTCTCTCTCTTGAGAGCTTCCTGTACTCAGTCCATGTATCACCTTCTCCATGAAATCTTTTCCTGGTCTCTCTCGTCCTCCCACCCCCAAATATTTCCTCTCCAGGGACACACTGTAGGCAGCTGCAACTTGCTCCTGAAAGCTTACTGTTAAATTTTAAAGTGGACATTTACACCTTAGAATCAGAAAACATTAAAAATCCGGGCTTGATTTTTTGTTTTGTTGATTGTCTAGACTTGAGTGATGAAGAAAATGTTAATGACGCAGATGAAACTTAAAAATTTACCAGCACACATCCTTGATACTCTCTGGCAGCAAGAAGTTTTCCTGATGCCCTTTACCTGTCCCTCTCTTTTACCCCTACCACACCTTACTTTATATCATATTTGTATATTTGTCACACTACTCCCTGTTTCATCTTTGAGCCTCCAATGTCCAGCAGAGGACCTTCTACAAAGCAGGGGATTGTTAAATCTAAGCTGAATAGAGTCAAATTATTGCAGGAACCCAAAGGTCCCCTTTCTCCTGAAGAATTTTTAACACTATACTTACATGGCTGGCTTCCTTTTATAGGCAATTTCTAAAGGAGAGGAGGTATGGGCATCCTTACAATTGAACATCAGTATGAAAGATGAAATCAGAAAGATTAACTTGAGACATTGAAAAAATTAAACGTATGTCTCCCAAATCAAATGTAAAATCCAGGCAAAGCTGAGTGGTGAGGAACAGATGCGTATAGTTCTGAGCTACCTTTCTTCACCTTGATTCTAATCCTGACTCTGCTATATTTTCTCATCTATAAAATGAGGGTCAGACTAGATAATAGATGCTTCTAGTCCTGAATCTCTAAGATCCTTTCAAACTCTAACATGTTTTGGTGAAAAGAGTTAAAATACTTGGAAGTCAGGAGAGACCTTCATTTAAATACAGCCTCTGTCACCCACTAGCTGAGTGAGTGTAGGTAAATCACTTAACCTCCCTGAGTCTCTTTTCCTCAGCTTCCTCATGTGTAAAATGGGAACAAGCAGTAACTTACACTTTCAACAAGACAGGGCTGCTGGAAGGAAAGCATATTATAAGCTTAATGTCCTATGTAAATGTTTCTCCTTACTATCATTATTAGTTAAACAAATGAGGGTACGTAAAACTAATCTACAATCCATCAGATTGGCAACATACCAGCAACTTGTTGAGAACATATTCAATTCTACTCAAGAAGCATTTATCAAACTTACTATGTGTTAGATGTAATGGGAATACAAAAATATATCTGAGCCAAGTTCCTAATGGCCAAAGCGAGCCTTTTCTCCTGGAATATTCTCAGTCTAGTTCCAATGGCCATTGTCTTTGGAGTTACTCAGCTGTAGCCAAAAAGGGGAAGCAGGTCCCCTCCCCTGCAATGACCCCATTTCCATTGCCACTTTGAATATTGCAGCCAGGGAAACCCGGCCCTCTGCAGAGAGGAGGACAGAACAGTAACAGAGGCCATGGGCAGCTTGAGAAGAGTGGAGTCCAATTCAGCCTCCACCCCAAACCAATCTTCCGCCCTTGGGGGGACCACCTGGTCTGGCACCTGTACTAGTGGCCTTGACCCCTGGACTGTCTTCCTTAAGTGATGAGCCATAGGGGAAACGGGGCCCTTCTGTTGCCCTTAGTTAAATGCAGAAGTCACTCACTTGGGAAATCCCAGGAAACTTTTCCCAAAAAAAAGACATTTAATAATGTCCAAGGGAATTGAAACCAAGTATTGATATTAAAACCACTGTGCTTTACCAAAAAAAAAAAAAAGAGGAATTATGTCATGAGAGGCACCTAGCAGAGTTGATGAGGTACAAAATTTGGAGGCAAGAGGCCTGAGTTCGAATCTTGATTCTGACACAGTAGTTGTGTGATTTGGGGTAAGACCTAATGAGTCCAAGCACCCCAGATTCTTCCTCTGTAAAATGAGGAGGTTGACACTTCTAGATCTGTATCCCAAAGAGATCATAAAAACAGGAAAAGGACCCACATGTACAAAAATATTTATAGCAGCTCACTTTGTGGTGGCAAAGAATTAGAAATTGAGGGGATGCCCATCGACTGGAAAATGACTGAAGAAGTCATGGTATATGAATGTAATGGAATACTGTTGTGCTATAAGAAATGGTGAGCAGGTGAACTTCAGAAAAACCTGGAAAGACTTACATGAACTGATGCTGAGTGAAGTGAGCAGAATGAGGAGAACATTGTACACAGTAATAGCAACATTGTGCAGTAACTAACTTTGATAAACTTCGCTATTCTCAGCAATGCAAGGATCTAAGACAACCCCAGAAGACTTACAATGGAAAATGCTGTCCACATCCAGAGAAAGAACTTTGGAGTCGGATTGAAGATGGAAGCTACTATTTACTCTCCTTTTCTTTTGTTGTTTTGTCTTGTTTCTTCTTTCTCATGGTTCCTCCCATTAGTTCTAATTCTTCCTTATATCATGACTAATGTGAAAATGTTTAATATGAATGTCTAAGTAGAGCCTATATCAGATTGCATGCTCTCTTGGGGAGGGGAGAGGAGAGGGAGGGAGAGAAAATGTAAAACTCAAAATCTTATGAAAGTGAAAGTTGAAAACTATAAATAAATAATTTTTAAATGAAAAAAAAAGGAAGAGGTTGCCACAGGTGATTTGCCTATTGTTCCTCCCCATCCTGCTGTCAAACTGGACCTACCAGAGGCTCAGTATGATACTGACTTCAGACCAGAGAGCAAGGAAAGTTCACAACACAAAGGTATTTACTCATGGAGGGAGTAACTAGGTTTTGACTGGTCCTGAAGAGGAGGAATTGGTTGCCAGGGATTCAGGGGATGAGCTGAGGAGACAATAGAAGAAGGTGTTGCCTAGATCAGAAGAGTCTAAAGATGTCTTTCTGCCTCCTATTGAGTCACACAAGGATGTCTCCATTCTACATATTGGGGATGCACCTTGCTACCAAAATCTTTAAAAATGAATTAAGAAGGCGGCCAGGTAGCACAGCGAATAAGAGCACCGGCTCCAGTGTTGAGAAGACCTGGAGATCGAATCCCGGGCTCAGACACTTAGCACCCACCCAGAAACACCTGGCCGTGTAACCTTGAGCAAGTTACTTAACCCCAATTGCTTAGGGGCAGCCAGGTAGCTCAGCAAGTAAGAGCACCGGCTCCAGTGTCGGGATGACCTGGATCAAATCCGGGCTCAGATACTCAGCACCACATCCAGAAATAACTGGCCGTGTAACCATGAGCAATGAATTAAAAAATGAATTAAGAAGAAAGGTGAGAAGCAACATTGAAGTTACATTTGCCAAAAAGAGGAGGCCCATAGTATAGCATCCAATCCAATGGCTGAAGGATTCAGACCTTTTAACTCCCAGCAAGTGGCCAACCAAATTCTGCTCAAACATCTTTGGAACTTGGGAGTGAGGCAGACTGAGCTCAAATCCAGATGCTCACTACTTATGTGAGCCTGGGCAAGTCACTTAACCTCTCTCAGTCTCAATTTCCTCATCTTTAAAATGGGGATACTAATTACCACTCCTTGACAGGATTATTGTGAGGATCAAACGAGATAAAACACGCAAAGTACAGGGCAAACCTTGAAGTGCTATATAAATACTATCTATTATTGTGAGGCTCCCCTAATTTGTTTGGAAATACCTCCTCATAGTTAACTGAAATCTGCCTCCCCACCTATTACATCTCATTCTGCCTTCTTACAATGAGGTTCTTACTGAGCCAAACATCCCCAGTTCCTTCAGCTGACTATATTCTTGAATGGGAAAAGATTACAGTGGTCTCATCCTGCTGGCCATCCTCTTCTGACTATATGAGGTGAGGCCCTGATATAGAGATAATGGATGGCCTCCAACTGGTCTTTCAGAAAAAATCTATGGATTCAATGATAATGCAATTCGACAAACATTGGTTAAGTTCCAGCTTTGTGCAAGATTTGCTTGTCACTGTGGGTATGAGGACAGATGTGACAAAGGGCCTAACTCTCATACAATCTAAAGAGGAAAATACACATGCAGATAACTCTGATAGAAGAAAGAATGAGAAAAGAGCTGAGCAATGAAGGGCCCAGAAAAAATTCTGGAAGAAATTTAAGAATTCATTTTAATGACCAGAAGTGAATAAACAGCTCCCCAGAAGCAGTCTGATGGGGGCAAAACATGGCAAGAGTAGTAGACCTTCTTCTTCCTTGTTTCGGACACTATAACTTCCCTTAATGCAACCTAAGGTCTCACAACTTTTTTGGCCAACACATTAGAGGGGAAAGGGAAGGGAATAATCATTTATAATGTGCCTATTACATACCAGACACTGTGCTAAGTGCTTTACAAATATTATCTCCTCACAAAAGCCCAGAGAGATAAACAGTATTATTCAAATTTTACAGTTGAGGAAATAGGGGAAAACAGAGGTTAGGTGACTTGTCCAGGGTCACACAGCATTAGAGGCTAAATTTGAACTTGGGTCTTATTGATTCTAGACCCAACACTCTATTCACTATGCCACCTAAATGCTCCCTTACATAGGTAGTAACAGAACAGGAAAGTAAACCCAGGTTTTCTGACTCCAGAATTAATTTCCCTGTCTCATTATAAATCAGGATAAGCGAAAGCTTAAAGGAAAGAGAAGTCTGAATTCACTTTTTAAAACATGTAACAATTTTTAAACTGGAGGTCCCAAGAAAGGACCTTACAGCCATAAAGAACAGGACAAGCCAAGGAAATTGGGTAAGAAAGTATAACACATATCTGATGGGAAAGCAAGTAGTTTGTGTTTGTCCTGACCACAGAGTACACAGAAGGAAATAATACAAAATGAGGCTACTTATGATGGTTAATGCTAGACCTAAAAGCAACTTAAATGCCGATCAAAGAACCTGAAAATTATTTTGCAGACAACAGGGATATTACTATGATGGTAATTTAGTTACCATCACAGTAACTGAAGATTTGCTATTTTTTAATTAAGGTTTCTACAGGAGAGTATTCTCATAAGTAACAACTTCTACCATAGCTGCATACCAACCAGACAACCAATTTTCAGCTATGATTTATGGGGCTATAAGCTTTTGGATCCAGAAAATACAAAGCCATCTCATTGGGGATGTATTTTCAGTTATTGTGATGGGCCTAAAGGAGTGAAATTCTCTTTTAAGAGTTAGGTATAAATGTACTCAGAAGGAGACACAACTAAAAATCATTTTAAAAATTAAATTCTATTTTGATACTGTCTTAATCTTATATCTTGTTTTTAAATAAGACATAAGTTCTATGATCCATCAATTGTTGGATTATTGATATATGTAGAATGTGTTATGCTGCATGGAATAATGAATATTCATAAACTCTATGTACATGCTTATATGTGTACTTGCAGACGAGCTACTAAAAAAGTGAAGATGGCATCCCTCCAGGAGTACCTAGATAGCATAAGAAGTCACAAAGCTATCGCTAAAAATATCTCCAGTAATTAACTCAGGCAGCAAAATATAGAACAGAAGAAATGTGCTATTGTCCCATGAAAGAACTTACCTTTGCTGAAGGAATGGAGATGGGGTTTCTGAGATGGTTTCGTTCTGGAAAAAATCTGATAAGGGTAAGGATGGTTTCTATTGCTTCAAAGTCAAATGCATATGTGCATATCTACTATTTAGCACAATTTGGGATATTGGGCTATGAATGCCAACATAGTTAGGTCATTAAAATGAATGTGTGTTGTGGTATTATTTCATAAAGATCATTGGGCAGAGTTCACTTCAAGTCAATTCAGCTAACATTTATTAACCACCTATTATATATGGAGTCTTTTTCAAGGTGCTGGGAGAGTTACAAACATAAATAAGCCATGGGTCCTGCCTGCAAGGAGCTTACAATCTAGTGGAGATAACTGCCTCCAAATGACCTTCCAGATGAAAATCTATGAATCCCGTGGTAATGCCATTTGACAAAGTTCCAACTTTGTGCAGGATACCATGGATATCTGTCACCATGGATAAAAGGTGAGATGTGACCAAGAGTCTGACTCTCAAGAAGCTTACAATCTAATGAGGAAAAGATACATACACAGATAACTCTGATACAAAGGAGAATGAGAAAAGAGCAAAGGAATGGTGCAGAAAAAATGCTGGGAGAATTTTAAGGGAGGAGAGATAACTTTTACCAAGCATGGGAGGAGAATGTTAAGGAGAACTTGGTAAAGTTGGCCCTCATGTAGGGAATTGAAGTAAGGGAATGGTGCATATTGGAAAGCATATTATCTAGGAGGCTAGGTGGTGCAGTGAATAGAGCACCAGCCCTGGAGTCAGGAGGACCTGAGTTCAAATCCAGCCTCAGACACTTAATACTTACTAGCCATGTGACCTTGGGCAAGTCACTTAACCCCAACTGCCCTGCCTTCCCCCCCTCCAAAAAGCAAAATAAAAAAAATTTGTGAAAAGCATATTGACACTCACTGTAAGTATACTATCATGATGGAAAGAGCACTAAGCCTAGAGTCAGGTTCAAATCCAGCCTCAGATATTTCCTTAACTGTATGACCCTGAGGCAAGTCACTTAACCACTATCTGCCTCAGTTTCCTCAACAGTAAAATAAGGATAATAATAGCATCTACTTTCCAGAGTTGTGAGAATCAAATAAGATAATATTTATAAAGCACCTTAGTCCAGTGCAATGCCTGCACTAAGTGCTATATAAATGTTTATTCCACTCCCTTCCCACAGTGGCAGATAATAGAAGCTGAAGTCAACACTTCTTCCCTTCCCAGTAAAGTGCTACATAAAAGGTCCTATTGAAACAGGTAAAACTTTCTCATTAATAGGGATATAGAGGCTGTATAATACTGCCAATAGCACCAACAACCCCTTACACTGGGATCCATTTTTACTGACCCAGCAAAGTTCGAGCATAAACATTATACCATTCCAATGCAATTCGGCCAGCATTTACTAAGCGACTACCAGACACAAAGCAGTGGGCGTAATACTTGATATAAATATTAGATACAATAGGACCCTTAGACAATTGTGGCAGATTTAAGAACACAGATCAGCACGATGATCAGTCAGGATTCCAGAAGACTAGGATGACCAATCATGCCTTCCATCTCCTGAGAGGTGCTGGAGGAGAAGTGCTGAACAAGACTTGCATTTTCTGACCCAGCTGAGGTACGGATCTCTTTTAGCTGATTGGACTTATTTGCTACAAAGGAAGGCGACACTCAATATAGTTATTTGGGGCAAAAGTGATAATGGTACTTTAAAAAAAGGTAGAATAGGAAAAAAGAAAGGAAGATAGGAGGAATAGGAATATAGAAAAGATGAAGAAGAGAATAAAAAGAAAAACACATCAATGAATCATTTAAAGAAATAAAGAGGAGGGGCGGCCGGGTGACGCAGTGAATAGAGCACCGGCCCTGGAGTCAGCAGGACCTGAGTTCAAATCCGGCCTCAGACACTTACCACAAAACGAGCTGTGTGACCATGGGCAAGTCACTTAACCCCAATTGCCCTACCTTCTCCTCTCCAAAAAAGAAAAAGGCAAAAATAAATGAATGAATGAATAAAAATACAGAGAAGAGAGGAGAAGAAATTTCAGAAAGAAGAAGTACCAAAAGGGCAGTGCTAGAATTATCATGTTAAATTTGAAATACATATAAAACTTATAGATAGTAGAGATTCATGCAGATTTATAAGAAATCTCTCTTTTTGGTTAGTCTTTGTATAGGGAAATGTTCATATTATTCTTATCATCAGAGCTCCCATTTCAATGGAGTTTTAAGGTTCACAAGTACTTTCTTCACAACAACTTTGTGAGTTCAGGAGTAAGTGGATTAAATATATCCCCAATTTATGGATGCAGAAACATACTCAGAGACACAAAGTGAGTTACTTCAAACCCAGGTTTGCTGACTCCAGATCTAATGTTCTGTGTACTACATGTCTCGTCATCAGCTTCATCTAAAGATAACAAAGTGCTCTGGGTCTTTCATTTTCTCCAGGGATTTTTAAGAAACGAGATCTACAGGACAAGAGAAGAGCTGTTCATTCACATCACAGCAGAGCCAGCTGGATCAACAGCTTTCATGTTATCTCCCAAATCCCCAGCCCCCTTCTCATGCTGCCTTCCTGGCCAAGACATTAGCTCATGTCCTAGCGATTTCCTTCTGTTGTTGCAGAAACCTTCTGCTCACAGGTCTCCTGGCCCACTTGCCCCTCCCTCTTTCGGACCATACAAGCTTTTTAACTCGGGCACCTCTTTATATTAAGATGAGATCCTAATGCTTCTCACAGATGCTGTACCTAGCAGCCAACCAAGGACTTACTGAACACCTACTGTGAGTCTAGCATGGGGTCATGTGTAGTAAATAGTGGGGACAGAAAGCAAAGTGGAGGGGGAGGAAAACAGGACTGGAAATCAAGGGACCTTCTCTGATACTCATTTACCAGGGGATACAATTTACTGTGTATCCTTGGGCAAACTGCTTTCCTTCTCTGGGTTCTCAAAGGTAAAATGGAAAGTCACCTTAATCTCACTCAGTCTTAGTTTCTTCATCTAGAAAATGGACACTTACTTTACTGGATTGTTGTAGGATTCAGTGCACAAGATATGTAAAGCATTTTGCAAAACTTAAAGCACTCTATAATCTTTAGCTATTATTATTATCACCAAACCAGGGAAAATAGCATTTATGATAGCTACCTACCTCATGGGGTTATAGGGACACACCTAGACCACCTTTATGTTCTTACCCACCTCCACAGTTCTAAACATTTTTGAACAGTCAACTAATGGGCAGAAAATGGTACACAATACAGGCTGTTCTCTCCACTGCCAGGGGGATAGGTCCTAGAGATGCCCTAGAAGAGGCTGACTGCTGAATATTTGTACAAGGAGTCACCATATGCTGGGGCATCTGTCCACTATCCCACCAAAGTTCTCCCCCTTTGGTGTCCTTTCAACTCTTTTGTTTGCATCTGGCAGAAAGGACCCAGTAGGAGCTAAAGGATCTTTAACACCTGCTAATCTGAGTGGTAGGTTGGACCACACACATCTAAGATCACTCTAAACTCCAAAATTATTATTTTAATGTCCTTTTCTCAAAGAACATACACCATAGAATTCAGAGTACTCTTAAGCATCAATTTCAGCAGCAAATCGATGGCAGGGGTCAGAGTTAGAATATCAGCAGGGAATAGGGGGCTATAAATTAGATGGAGTTGCCGATCTATGGACAGACTATATTCTAAGTCAGTCAGCGAACAAGCATTTATTCATGTGTGTCATGCCAGAGACTGTGCTGAACCCAGGGAAGTACAAAGCAAGGAGAAAACACAGCCCCTGTCTTCACAGGGCTCCCCTTCTTGTGGAGAAGACAACACACAAATGACTATACATACAAGATAGATGCTAGGCTATCTCAGAGAGAAGGCACTGGGGAGGGGAGGGGGACGAATGGGGAAGGAGAAGGGGAAACTGAGCAAACTCAAGGCCATGGCAGAGACCTAAGGGGATGGGAAAGGGAACAAGCATTTTTTTTTAGAGGGGGGAAGAGGCAATCGGGGTTAATTGACTTGCCCAAGGTCACATAACTAGTAAGTGTCGAGGTCTGAGGTCGGATTTGAACTTGGGTCCTCCTGACTCCAGGGCCAGTGCTCTATTCACTGTACCACCTAACTGCCCCTGGAACAAACATTTATTAAGTGCCTATTATTTTCCAGGCACTGTGCTAAGCAGTATCTCATCTGAAATCATATTGTTACTGGGAGTGACATGAGGGAAAATGGCTCCTGGTAGATCCCATGCAAAAGGATGACCTTGTGATTACCACATTACATTCGAGGTAAGGACACTATAATCAAGCACGCGACCGTGGTCTAGCTTTAACTCCTATTAGGACTCGTGTGCGATCCTCCTCAACAGTCTCCTGCCTGCCAGAATAATCTTTCTTTTATATGGATGGTGTAGTGAAGAAAAGAACCCTGGGTTTGCATTTAGAAAAAGGAGGCCTAACTTCAAGTCAGGCTCTGAAACTTACCATGTAACCTTGGGCCAGTGACAGAGCTACTCTCGGCTTCAGAATCTTCATTAGGAAAGCAGTTAAGTGGTGTGGTGAACACAATGCTGGGGTTGGAGTCAGGAAGACCTGAGTTTGAATCCTGCCTCAGACATTTTATAATTGTGTTACCCTGGGCAAGTCATTTTAATCTTTCTCAAGCTCAGTTTCTTCCTTTGTAAAACAGGGATAATGATAGCACGCACTTTGCAGGATTGTTGTGAGGATCAAGAGGCACAACATATGGAGAGCACTTTGCAAACTCTAAAATATTATATAATCTTTAGGGATTTTTTTTATCAGCAAAATAGGGAAAATAACATTTGTGATACCTCCCTCACAGGGTTGTTTTGAGAAAAGCACATTGTAAAACATAAAGTGGGCCGCTAGGTGGCACCATAGTGCCAAGAGCGCCAGGTCTGGAGTTGGGAAGATCTGAGTTCAAATTCAACCTTGGATACTTCCTAGTTGTGTGACCCTGGGCAAGTCACTTAACCCTGTTTGCCTCAGTCTTCTCATCTGTAAAATGAACTGGAGAAGGGAATGGCAAACCACTTCAGTGTCTTTGCCAAGAAACCCCCAAATCAGGTCACAAAGATTAGGACACAACTGAAAAATGACTAAATAGCAAAAATACAAAGTGATTCTGAAATGTGAGTTACTAACATTTAGTCATTTCACTTCTCTGTTCAAAACCCTTCCATGTCCCCATTATGCCAGATGAAAAAAGTTTAAACTCAGTATTAACTACACAATCTCGTCTGTCTTAATTCAAACTCCTTCCCTTCATATACTAGCCAAAATGGACTCCCCATTGCCATCTATACACTTCCCTTATTTGATTCACACATTGTAGTGTAATTCCTTTCCCCTGGGGATGTCTCCAGGTAGACCATCTTCAGGCCACAGGTTCCCCACCCCAGAAATCTAATCCCCACTTACTAGAGACAAGGAAACTAAAGTCTAAAGCATTTAAATGACTAAATCAGGATCACACAGCCAATTAAACAGCATAAACTGGATTTCCCCTCCCCCCAAATATGCTGGTTATAAATATGATTCTATTTCTACAAAATGGTATTCCCTATATATGGCATTGTCTCCTAATTTCTCCTGTCTTTATCCACTGAATTCCTACTCATTCTTCAAGATCATACTCAAATGCTCCCTCCTCCAAGAAGTCTTCCTTGATTCCGTCAGCTAGAAATAAGCTTGACTTACCCAAACTTTCCATGCTACTCTGCAAAGAATTTTTTTATGCTCTTATTTTGATCAATTTTGTGTTTTATTTATCTATGTAAGTTTCATGTCTTTCTATTAGACTGTAAACTCCAGGAGGGTAATAGTCAATGTTTTACTTTGTTTTTAACCTCCACCTGATCAGCTAACCCAGTGCCCTGCACACCATAAATATATAATAAATATTTATTAAATTGAATTCAAATTAGTAGTATTGGACTAAGAGTCAGGAGCCCCAGGTTCTACTTCCAGGTCCATCAGAAGCTCACTGTATGATATTAAACTAATTGTTCCTCTTCTCTGGGCTTCAATTTCCTCATTGGAGAAATTAAGAGATAGGAATAGATGATTTCTATGTTCTTTTCCAGTTCTAACATTCCATCATCTCTAAATATTTATATAGAGCTCATATTCATGTAGAGCTTTACTGTGGCTAAAGCATTTTCACATTCATTCATTCATTCAGTGAACATTATGTGCCTATCATGTGTAGAATTCAGCATCCTGATCCTAACAAAGGCCCTTTTCTGGCCAGAAGTATAAATATAATTATGCCCATTGTACAGATAAGGAAACTGAGGCTCATAATGATGAAGGTGATACAACTAGAAATGCCAGAAAAGGAAGTCAAAGACAAGTCAGTGTTCTCCATAATATCTACCTATCTACTCTCTGATTGGGGAGGGGGAAAAAAAGTAAATGAATGGCTAAACAAGTTATGGTATATGAATGAAATGAAATACTATTGTGCTATAAGAAATGAGCAGATAGACTTCATAATAACTTGGAGAAATTTATATAAACTGATGCTGAGTAAGGAGAGCAGAACCAGAAGAACAGACATGTATGTTTGATGACTAACTTTGATAGACTGGGCTCCTCTCAGCAATACAAGACTAGAACACAGTTCCAAAAGACTCATGATAGAAAGGGATATCCATATCCCGAAAAAGAACGAAAAAAGTCTGAATGCAGATTGAAGCAAACTACATGCTCTCTCTCTTTTTAAACTTTGTTTTGTCGCTTCTTTCTCATTGTTCACTTTACTGGTTATAATCCTTCTTTACAACCTGACTAATGTTTAATGTGAAGGTTTTTGTAGAGACTATATTTGATTGCCATGGGAGGGGAGGAGGGGAGAGGAGAGAAAGGGGGAGAAAATTGGAAACTCAAGGGATTGTGGAAATGAATGTTGTAAACTAAAAGTAAATAAATAAATTTTTTAAGTAAATGTGTAACCCATCACCTATCCCCAAGTTAATATATATTTATTTGCATTGTTAATTTACTTCCAGATAAATGATTAGTATGGTCAGGAAAGGTTTCATGGGTAAGATGACATTTGAAGAAATAATACATAATTCATTATGGCAAATTCATATTATCATTATCAAGATTTTCTTATGCTAGCCCCACAGTGAAAAGAAGTCATTTTTGAATGATTTTTAAAAGCCAGTAGGGACGTTGGAACCAGCCAGAAAGAATTAATCTGGAAAGGTGATCAAGTCTGAAAAAGAAAAATACACTATTGTGGAGTCAGAGAAATGTCTGCTATTACTCTATCAGTCTGAAAGAACTGCCATGTTCTGAAAGCCAATGAGTACAGTAATGAAGCAAGAGGGGCTGGGACCATCTATGGAGGCTTAGACCAACAGCTCTGGACTAATTAGAAACAATGTGCAGTTTGATGACACTTTATAGACTTCAATTATCATACTCGGCAGGAAGGAGCTTTCAAACATCTGTATGATGATTATATTCTACTGGGATGTCGTTTACAGTGCAAAGTATTAAAAAAACAGGGCCAAAAATCAATTATAATCTCTATTAATGAGCATATTGTTCGTCTGAGGGATTTGCATGTCAGTGGTGAAAAGTATCTTTAAAAGATCGAGAGCACACACTGGGAGCTGATTTGGCCATGAAAAATCAGCAGAAAAAAAAAATCTTTCCTTAACTAAAATGTTTTATTGACTGATTTTTTAAAAATCTTAAATAATATTTTAAACATGATTTACTTTTGAAGTGGATGCTAGTTCCTCTAGAATATACAGGTATTGGATTAGAGGATCTATAAAACTCTTTTTGAAGAAGCTAGGTGGCACAGTGGTAAAGCATTGGGCTGGGGGCCAGGAAGACTTGAGTTCAAATTAGGCCTCAGACATTCATGAGTTATGTGATCCTGTGCAAGTCATTTTACCTCTGCTTGCTTTAATCCACTGGAGAAGGAAATGGCAAACCACTCCAGCATCTTTGCCAAGAAAACCCCAAATGAGGGTCACAGAGAGTTAGACAGGACTGAATAACAACAATAAAACTCTAGTTCTAACATCCTATGTTATGAGGCATTGACTCTGGAGTTAGAAAGATCAAGTTAGGGGCAGCACTGGCTCTGAAATCAGAAGGACCTGAGTTCAAACCCAGCCTCAGACACTTGACAAGTAACTAGTTATGTGACTTTGGGCAAGTCACTTAACACCAACAACAAAAAAAAGACATGATTTGACCTCAGTTAATAACTAGCTATGAGACCCCAGGTAAGTCACTTAAACACTGCTTTGCCTCAGTTTCCTCATCTGTAAAATGGGAATAATAATAGCATCCTACCTCCCAAGCCAGAGTTGAGGATCAAAGGAAATATTTGTAAAGTGATTAGCACACTGTCAGGCACATGGTAAGCATTACATAAATATTAGTTGTGATGCTGATGTTCTAAGGGCCTTTCCAGCTCTAATAATATATGTTCTAAGGTCGCTTCCAACTCTGACATCCTTTGTTCTTAGATGCCTCCTTAGTTCTATCAAAATAAACAAAAGTTCATCCTCATAACAATGAAGAATAGTCAGGCAAAATAAATTCACACATTGGTTATATCTGAAGACTGATGTCTCTGTTTGGATTGTTCTTGTTTTATTCATTTCATCTGGTATCAGTTCCTACAAGTTTTCCTAGGTTTTTCTGAATCCATACTTTTCAATATTTTCTATGGTACGATAATATTGCATTAAATTCGTATGCCATAATTTGGTTAGCCATTCTTCATCGGCAGGGGGGGAGGGGTACCCACTTTGTTTCCAGTTCTGTTCCACTTCTTCTGGACATCTTCATGTCCAAAGTTTCAAGAATAAAGTATCACTGGAGATAGGCTGCAGTCTCCTTACTTCCCCCTGCCCTTTGGATAACTTGCAATTTTGATTCTTTTGAGATTATGGGTTTCCTTTACTTACAGATATATAGCATCATCTGGAGACAAATGGCGTTTGGTGCGGTATCTTTCTGAGAAATAAGCATTGATAGACTAACTCAGTGAGCTGTCCACCTAATTATGTATCATAATCTGGGAAATATACAGGGTGTCTGAAAAGTCTTAAATTTGGGGGACATGCTGTATATTGTCCATTTGGTTTTCCTGTGTGGCTTATTAATCTCTTTCTAGTGACTATAAGTATTATTGAGGAGGTTCTGAAGTGCTCTGAGGTTTGATGTATTAAGTACAATATCTTCCATAAACAAAGAGTATTTGGTAAATGTCACCATCTAAGAATATGTCTTTCTGAAGGACATACTCCTTGCTTCTGGTAGAATACCATTAGCCCATGTGTCTCCAACTTTGTCCTTTGTTTGATAATTAGAGGCTCACTGAACAAAGATATCACTATGAACACATCTATCAAGAAATCTTGATATGTATGATTTTCACACACACACACACACACATATATACATATCTATGTGCACATGTGTATGAATATAATGTGTATATATACATACATATGATATATAATATGTATATATGAAAAACCTTGTTGGCAGAGGACTTTTAAGGCTACATCTTGTTCTTGATCAAATAAGTGTCTTTGAGTAATCAACAAAACAATAAAAAGAGGGGAATTATGGATTCTTAATACCTCTAGGATGATATGATTCTCTATATCTCTAACATTCTGTTATTTTGTCATTTTTAGCACAAGATACTTGAAAGGCAATACCACCATGCAAAATGATTCATCACACTGTGACAGGCCATTGGGGAAGGAGATGTTTGAGGCGCATCTCTCAAGCCACACTAGTCCACCTCAGGGCAGGTCCATCCCCACTTGTAGAAGATGCTTCATTCTATTGCCCCAGGAAAACAATTGCTTTTAACCACCTCCTCTTACTGTCAGACTTGAGGATGATTCAGAAGGGGAAATGAGGGTCATGATCACTTTAAAAGCATACCTTGTTAAAAAAAAAAAAAAACCGGGGGCGGCCAGGTAGCACAGCCAGTAAGAGCACCAGCTCCAGTGTCTGGATGACCTGGGGATAGAATCCCGGCTCAAACACTTAGCACCCACCCAGAAACACCTGGCTGTGTAACCTTGAGCAAGTTACTTAACCCCGATTGCTTTAAAAAAAAAAAAAAAAGAAAAAAAGCATACCTTGGTTACTATAGGACATGTCCTACAATTCTTTTGTCTGATCCTGGTATCTATAATGTCCTGGGAAGGGGGAAGTAAGCTCAGCCAATAAAATCAGTTGCACCCTTCCACTGAATCTAGAATATAGTTTCAGGATTGCTCACCTCCACCCACCAACCCAACCCTCCACCCTTTAAGCTT
>NW_027185698.1:35761113-35813574 GCF_028583685.1 Petaurus breviceps papuanus
TGACAACCCAGGATACATGCATACTATTTGTGCCTCCAATCCTGTCTTCTTCCCTCCCTCATCCTCCTTCATGGCCTGCCCCCATTTTGCTCACCACTGCCTCCCACTCCAAAGAGCTGCTGCCATGCATCAGATGTTAATGGTTCTATGTAGAGCTAAAGCTTATATTACGCAACAGTGTGGAGGAGTGGGGCTTAGTACTATATGTCAAGGTTCAAAAGGATGTCAACGTGCTTAAAAGTCACAGCACTAAAAAAGAAATAAATAAGAATTGGAAGCAAACCCCTTTACACAAGTCAAATTTGTCTAAACAACCTTCAACTACATTTTCTTGGCTTGCTTCTTCTGGATCCTTTTGCTTATGAATGACCCTCCTTAAGAATAGGAGGATTAAAGGGGAAAGGAGAGGAGGTGGAGGGAAGGAGATCTACAGGAAAAGAAGAGAAGGAAGATTTAGCTCCAAATTTCAAAACATAGCAAAACACAAACAAATGTTCATTTCTGCCTGGGTACCTCGTAATTCCTATTACCAAATCCCTAACTCCATTAGTAACCTTTGCAACAGGAAGATAAACACTCCTCACCCAGGGCCCAAACCAGTGACAGGGATTCTGAATTTAATTATGGGAATGGTATTCCATGTGTACTTAATTGCTGAGTAGTAACACAACCACTTTCATTACTGTTTATGTCTTTCGATCCCCATTAGCGCAATACCCAAGGTTCCCCATGAATAATTAGATGGGGGAAGGAGGGTTCTGTGCAAACAGTCAGCCTGGATGCTTATGAAACAGCACATCTTGAATCCAGATGCTGACATGACAACATCATGAAAACCTAATTTGAAAACCCAAATTAGCACCATCATGATGATCATATAAAAGAAATATGGGCATATAAAGAGAGTTGTGAACAAGCATGACCAAAACTAATGGGATCATGTAAAATCTTATGCAGCAAATAAATAAACGGGTTTGACATTTCAACCTATTTGGCTACATGTTAATAGACTCCATTCCATATTCATGACATATGGGATCATGTTCATCCTCATAGATTTTTCTACATTATCAGGACCCTGAACTTCTCAAATGTAGGCACATTTGCAGACATACACCAGTCACAAAGAGAATTCAGTCATTTCATCTGTTCTTCCCTATTCAACAAACATTTATTAACCACCTTTGAGCACTGTGTTCAGTACTGGGGATGTAAAAATGGATAAACCATAGTCCCAGCTCTCAAACAGCTTAAAATCTGATAGTGAGGAGGGGCAGATAATACATGTACAAAAATAAGAAGATGGAAAAGGAGGAGGAGGAGGAGGAGGAGGAGAAAGGGAGGTGAGTGGTGAGGAGGAAAGGAGAGGGAGAAAGAAGGGAGGGAGGGAGGGAGGGGAGAGGAGAATGGAGGGAGGAGGAAGGGGGAGAGGAAGAAAAGTGAGGGGGAAGGAGGAAGGGAAGGAGAGAGGAGGAAGGAGGAAGGGGAGAGGAGAATGAAGAGAGGAAGAGGGGGAAAGGAGGAGGAAAAAAGGTGAGGCAGGAGGAGGAAGGGAGAAGGAGGGGGAAGAGGGAGAGAAGAGGAAGAAGGAAGGGAAAAGGGAGGGGGAGAGAGAGGAATGGGGAGGGAGGAGTCTCATGTCCATGGCACTAAAAACTTCACTAAGTTAGGGAAGCTACGTGGCTCAGTGAATAGAGTACTGGCCCTGGAGTCAGGAGGACCTGAGCTGAAATGTAACTTCACACACCTGATACACTTACTAGCTGTGTGACCTTGGGCAAGTCACTTAACCCCAACTGCCTTGACTTCCCCCCTCCAAAAAAAAATTTTTTTTATTAAGTGTTTCCCTCACAATGACCGTTTAAGGTAGGTAGCCCAAGCATTATTGTTCCCCATTTTACAAATGAGGAAATTCAGAAGTTCTATAGTCACATATCTAATATGTGTCATGGTTAGGCCTCAGTTCCAAGGGTAGGGCTCTTTCAGGAAAGTAGGCTAGGACAGATATAAAGGAGAGAATGAACCAAGTGCTACATGAAAGATCTGGGAAGAGAGGGTTTCCAAAGAATGATCTATGAATGAGAAGGAGGTGGTAGGAATCTGGGAAGCCTTCTCAGAGGAGATAGCTGCAGAGCTCATCTTTGGGGAAAAAGAAGAATTCAAACATTTCCTGAGCTGGATGTATCTTCATTTACTCATCCAACAAACATGTAATGAATTTCTACTGTGTATAGGACCCTATGCTAGGTATTATGGGGAACACAAGGATAAGAGCCAGTCCCTGATCTTAAGGATCATCCAGCTGAACCATGGACTTTCATTCCATTAGTACATATGTTCATGTAAGCAATGCCACCAACAATATTAAAATTAAACTTTTTTGCTTGACCACACTATTTAAGCAACCCATCACCATACCCTTAGTTCAAACAGGTTCATTTTCAACAGCAGTCCTTAGGTTTTCTTTCACTTGCATTGTCTTTTAGGGAAAATATTTTACCATATATTGGGAAAACTACATAATGACTCTGATTCAACTATTGAGGTTTTAACTGAAAACTGAGTGAATATTTAACAATCCTAGGTTAAATTCAAACAGGTAATAACATTCAAATGTTATTTTGAATATGTAATAACAACATTCAAATAGGTCATAACAACAACTTATTTTTGTATGATGCTTTACAGTTAACATTGGGATTCTACCAACATCAAGTTGATATCAAGTACAGATGGTGTATTAGAGAGAGCACGACTTGGTGTATCATGAGGCCCTCTGACAGTCTGGGGAAGACTGTAGCCTGTTTTTCGGAATAATATTTAAATGCATACAATAAAATACATAGGACCACAAAGAAAACCAATCATATTGCAACAAAATATTTTAAAAGCATTAAGTTCATGGACCCTAAATTAAGAATCTCTGTGTTACTCAAGTGGGTATCTTACCCTACAGGAAAGTAGGGGAGAAGAGGATAAGAAGGGGGATGACAGAAGGGAAGGCAGATTGGGGGAGAGAGTAATTAGAAGCAAACACTTTTGAAAAGGGACAGGGTCAAAGGAGAAAATAGAATAAGTGGGGGGCAGGACAGGATGGGGGGAAATATAGTTAGTCTTTCACAATATAACTACTATGGAAACATTTTGCATAACTACACATGTACAACCTATATTGAATTGCTTGTCTTCCCAGTGGTGGTAGGTGAGGAGGGAAGAAGGGAAAGAATCTGGAAATCAAAGTCTTAAAAACAAATGTTAAAAAATTGTTTTTTACATGCAATTGGGAAATAAGATACACAGGTACTGGGGTATAGAAATCCATCCTGCCCTACTATAAGGTTAGAGGGGGTATGGGGGAGGATATAAGAGAGAACAGATTGAGGGAAGGGGTATTTAGTAGGCTCAGTATCTTGGGGTGTGTGGTAGGGGAAAGACAGGGAGAAAATTTGTAACTCAAAGTCTTGTGGAAATGAATGTTGAAAACGAAAAATAAATTTAAAAAAAAGAATCTCTGTGTTAAGCATCAGGAACACAAAAAGAAAACAATTTATTCCCTCGGGGAGTTTCTTAGAGAATTAAGGTCAGGTAGTTTGTGACAGAGATGGGACTAGAACACATCTTCTAACTCCAAGTACAATGGTCTTCCCACTACTCCAAGCTGTCTCCCAATATTTCCAATGTTCCCAATACAACCATCCTTGTCCAATCATGCATCAGTGCTACTTTTGACCTAGGACTGTTAAATATTCACTCAGTTTTCAGTTAAAACCTCAACAGCTGAATCAAAGTCATTATATAGTTTCCCCAATATATGGTAAAGTATTTTCCCTAAAAGACAATTCAAGTGTAAGAAAACCTAAGGGCTGCTGAAGAAAATTAATTTCATTTGCCAGTGGACATGTCCTCTTATCAAACATTTCAGGTCTGAACCAGTAATTCTCAAACTTCTTGGCCACAGGACCCCTTTACGCTCTTAAAAATCACTGAGTACCCTAAAGAGATTTTTTTAATGTGGGTTATACTTATCAATATTTGTCACATTAGAAATTAAAATTGATATATAATTAAAATATGTGTTAATTCATTTAAAAATAAAGCCATTACATGTTAACATAAATAACATTTTTTAAAATAACTTTATTTTCTAAAACTAAAAAAAAAATAGTGGAGTGGCATTGTTTTACTTATTTTTGCAAATCTCTTTAACAGCTGCCTTCCTAGAAGACAGGTGGATTCACATATCTGCTTCTGTGTTCAATATATTGTTTTGGCTGAAGTATATGAGGAAATCCATTCTCACATAGATATGCAGTTGGAAAGGGGAGGAATAGTTTAGTAGTCAAATAATGTGTTGGTATTACTGTGAAAATAGTTTTGACTTTACAGACCTATAGGAAGGATTCTCAGGGACCCACCCCCACCCCATCCCCAGGGTCTGTAGACCACATTTTTAATTCAGGCTCAATTCAAGCCACTGGAAATCTGGACAGTAACGGTCACTGGACAGGTTAACAGCACATATAGTAGTAATCTATTTTTTTAAAGGACCTTTTTTTTTCCTCTTTGAATTGATCTCACATTAGCACTGAATAAACAGCTGATATGAAAATAAAGAAAACCTAAAAGTAAGTTATATGAGTAATTCTATATGGTGTCTGTTACCTTCAATTTTATTAATAAAAAAAATTATGTGCAGCAGGTATCAGACTCAGTAGAAATTTCTGGTCACAGAATTACAGAATGTTAAATTTGGAAATGACTATTAAATATAAGACACATAGAAAAAGAATGTTAGGACATGGAATAAAACATAAAGCTTGAAAGACCCTTAGAACATAAAACAAAGACTATCACAGCTGGAAGGAACTAGGCCAGAGATGGAGGGGGCCAGAGATTAAAACTATACAATGCATAAAATGTCAGAGCAGAAAAATAACCTTGTAGAACATCTAAACCAGAGATCAAACATGGGTGGCCACCCCCACTGAAGTAAAATGTAATTGGGAAATATTTAACAAAAGAAATAAAAACACAATAGAATTGAGATAATGTTATTATGCAGTTTTCTAAGTCAAAATCCTTATGTATATTTTAGCAGCCCCTGTTCCTGAGTTTGATACCACACAGGGCTTCTTAAACTTTTTTTACTCATGACCCTGTTTAGTTAAGGTGTGTGGCCTAAAAGCATAAGCAGTGTAAAGTGCACATGCTTTGTGTTCAGAACCAAGGCTGCCGTGAAGCTGTGGATACAACATGGGCAAGCACTGCCAAAAACACCTCAGATTCATTATTCATTTGATTACGAATTAATTTTTTGGTCGTTGTGCATTCAGAAACCTTTAACTGCTGCCAAATTTTTCTCAACCCCATACAGAGTCTCAACCCACAGTTTAAGAAAAGCCGAACCAACTACCTCATTTTACAGATAAGGAAACTGAGACTCCAAAAATTTGAATGACAAGAAGTTAGTGGTATTACTAGGTCTAGGACATGGGTCTCTTGATTCCTAACTCAGAAATCTTTCAACTATAATCATTGTTTCTCTAACTAGCATGGTATCATACAATAACATTTTAAACAAATTTTATTGATGACTACCTGAAAAGAAATAATTTTCATAGTTATTACTTATATAGTTCTTGACGGTTTATAAAGTACTTTCACACATATTTTAATCCTCACAAAAATCCCATGAGGGAGACAGGAAAAGTATTTTTGTCCCCACTTTTCAGATGTGGCTCAATGAGGTAGTGACTTAGTCCTGTGATTTTTGACCCAGGTCTTCCTAACTCTAGGTTCATTATTTCACTATGTCGAGCTATATTGCAGAAAGTTTTAAAACCAATCGACCAACCTTTGAGTATTCAGTGACTATATTGACACGCATTTTATGTCTTTCTCAGCCCTGTCACTGTCTAAATGTGATAGGAATCATTATCTTATATTTATCATAAGCTTCATTAAAGAGTTTGCACTATCAAAAAAAAATTCCCTGAACAAAATTACTTCTGGGAAGCATCTGTATGCTCAGATGACTGTGATCAAGCAATTCCAACATCATTTCTGCGTTTTAGCAGGGACATATCCATGTCAACCCTAGCAGAAGAAAAGCCCAACTAATGAAACTCTGTGTAAACTGTAATTACATTGTCTCCATGAATGGCACTTGGGGTATTGTGAACAGATTGTACGCGTTAATTCACGCAGGGCCTAATGAACCATTCCCTGTTCTACAAACTTCATCACTTGATTTAATTAACCCTCATACCTATAGATGCCCAAACCACCAATCATAACAAGAGGGAAAGTCCCCAAGTACAGCACTTTAGGGATGTTACAATGACAAGGGGAATAACCCAGTATTCATTGAATGGGACTAGGTCAGTCCATAAACATCTGGATTGTATGTATTTCAGTGAAACCCAAAAGGAGAATATTTGAAAGATGAGTATTTTTTATGCCTATGTTTGTATAAGGGCTTAATGTATAATTATGGAATGCTGTAAAAAGCAACATTGAGTACTGGTAAAAGAAAGCAATCATTGGAGTCTGGAAGACTTACCTCTTGATACCCACTGGCATTGTAACCATTGGAAAGTCTCGATTTTTTGTCTCAGTGCCCCCAGACAATTCTCAGACTATAAATTATAGACATTACATAGGACTGGCTGACCTTCATGCATGGAGGGAGTTCTAACATTGATGAAATCACAGGACAGACATCCATCCCTTTTTTAAAAAATGCATCTCTTTGGGCAGAGTAGAAACAACGCATTGAGAATCAGAACCCCTACATTCAAACCATCCTTTCTACAAATGCCTGATCATATGACCTTAGTCAATTGATTTCTATCTCACAAACTTAGTTTCTTTATCTTTGGAAAAATAGGTTTGGACTAAATGGTCTCTAAAGGGCCATTTGTTTTTACTGAGGAATGAATTCTGTCCATTGAAATGGAAGATGTGCCATACCAGCAGGTACTTGAGAACACAAAACATGAATGTCCGAAATAAAAGGAACCTTAGAACATGAAAAACAAAAAATACACAGAAAATGAGGGGTGGAAAGACCTTTCTATATTATCACTGAAACTATGATTAAACTGAAAGATTTTTTTCTTAAGCACAATAACAAGGAACCACCCAAAAGTTGAGAATATAAATGTTTGCACAACTATTTATATGTACATACTATTATAAAGGATTGTAAATGAGGCACTAATTTGAAAAAATCAGGTTTGTAGGCCAAATTACTGTAATGGAATAAGGCCAGGAAACAGACTTCTAAGCAACCCAGAAGCTTTGATGGGCAAATCACTTAACCCCAATTGCCCTCCAAAAAAAAAACCCAAAAAACAAAAAACACTATAAGCTTTATGAGTTATAGAACTGTGAATCAAAATTACCCATTCCCATCAACTTTAGTTTGGTGTCTTTATAATTAAAAGACAAATTCTGCCAACATCTTTTAAGCTCAAAGTATGCCTACTCCCCATAAAGAAGCATTTAATAGTGTTAGTTTCTTCAATTGATATTTTGGTGTCCCTAGGGATCTAATTTTGTTTTTTAAGCAATTGGAGTTAAGTAACTTGCTCAAGGTTACACGGCCAGGTGTTTCTGGGTGGGTGCTAAGTGTCTGAGCCCGGATTTGATCCCAGGTCATCCCAACTCTGGGGCTGGTGCTCTTACTCGCTGTGCTACCTGGCCGCCCTGGGATCTAATTTTTTATCAAATAACAGGACAGCATCCTCATTTAGTTTTATCAATGCAGAAAGGTTAATAAAATACTGAAAATATACATCTACCATAGGAGCACTCTACACCTTTATATATGGGATCATTTACTTAAGTGTTTCTCAGAATTTTCCCTGAATAAATAGGAGAGAGCAAATATGTACATGGACTAATGGTTTAAGCATAATTGCCTATTTATTAAGCCACTGGGTATCAAAAGCAGCTCCTTTATAGAGGGGAAAGCTTAGTTTCAATTTTATCACTCATAAAGTATAATGGGTAAAACCTGGAAAAACTGATTCAAAAGCCCTAATTAAATTTGCTGGAAAGAATACTGATTTCCTGAAATGCCCCTGAAGGGATTTTTCACTTTGGCCCAATAACATACATGATAGGGTTCAGACCTAGATTAGGAAGCAAAATAATGCTGTTGAACACAACTGGACTAGATAGAACCTTGTTCCTTTTGATTCTTGTTCTTCCTCCATTTCATTATCATGTTCATATTTTATTCTTATTGTTCTGGATCTTTATGTTGATTCATTATATTAATTATGCACGAGGAAGAGCCCTCATTAAGCTAGCCTTGCAATTTTGTCATCTAACATTTCAAGTTTGGTAATTTAAGTGAACCATCTGAGCTAGACAGACAAAAATAGATTAAAATAGACTAGGAAAGAAAAACATTGCTCCAGAATGTAATTAAAAAGGTTTTTAATAATAAATATTTGCAGGGATAAAAATAACGATGCCTGTCAATTATCTCTCCAGATCCTTCCTGGTATTAGAAGTGGTTTAAGACTATGGGTTATTCGATGGGGAAGAAAAAGACCTGTACTTAAAGTATTTATTGAGGAGGACTCTGAGGGTTTCCCCTCCTTGTTAGCTTAGAGGGTGAGTGGGTGAGGGAACCCACAGCAGTACTCAGGTCACCTGAAGTTCAGTCTGCAATTACTATATTAATATGCGCTATCATAATTCTGGTAGAAACTTAACCAAAAAAAAAAACCACTTTCCAATTTGCATTTCTCTTAATTCATTGTTAAAAATCTAGCCAAGCAGAAAACAACAGATCAAGTCTAGACTTTTTCAGCAATATGCTCTATCAGGGTACTATTAGACTGTGTGTACTTGATACCAGGTATCACTACAGGTCCTCCTAGGTAAAAGGACTTTCACAGAATCATCGAGTTGTAAGAGTACTCAATAGCCATCTAGTCTAAATCCTACCCCAAAAGGAATCCTCACTGCAACAGTCTTGACAAGTGGATGTCTAATCTGTTTGGAAGATCACCAAGGAAGGGGAACAATCATCCCACCAGTATGAACAGCTCTAATTGTCAGTGTTCCTTTTTTTTTCTTTTTGGAGGGCAACTGGGGTTAAGTGACTTGCCCAAGGTCACATGAGTAAGTGTTTCTTTAGATCAAGCTGCAATGTTCTCTTTCTTTGTGACTTCCATCCCCTCCTTTTGGGTCTACTCTCTGGGGACAGCTAGAACAAATTTTATCTTTCTCCAACAAAATAGCCCTTCAAATAGTTGAAGACATTTATCATTCTCCACTCCTTCTCCCAGTCCTTTCTTATTCTCATTTCCTCTGAACAAATTCCTTGATGTTAGAGATTGTTTCATGCTTTGTATTTTTATTCCCAGTGCCTGGTACAAAGCAGATAATTAATAAGTGTTTATTAATTGATTGATATGTCACAGACTCAAGGCCATTTTGGAAAGCTAACGCTATTAGGAAAATAGTCATGCTTACTAAAGTCAGCATTTAAGTCACATCCACAATCACAGTGGGTGATTATATAAGTAAGTACAGTCCTCTTTCCTCATTTGGAAAGATGTTAAATCACAGCCGTGTAGTTTTAGGGGACTCCTCTCTGATGAGCCTGTAAATCATAGCCCTATAAGGGGCAGCTAGGTGGTACAATGAATAGAGCACTGGCCCTGGAGTCAAGAGGACCTGAGTTCAAATTTGACCTCAGACACTTGACACACTTATTAGCCATGTGATTTTGGGCAAGTCACTTAATACCAATTGCCCTCCAAAAAAAAAAAAAGCAAAAAAAAAAATCATAACCCTATGCCTCTCATGTGAGTATGGAAAATGGAATTACCTTTTTTTCTGAGGTGATCATGAAAAATCACATGGACAATCTTCTCCCAGAGACATGTAAGTCTAGGTCATCTTTCAGGAGGAAATTTCATTCAAGTCTGCTGTTCTTTGTTATTAAACACAGGAAGTTAACACTTAGACTGGAAGTGATGTGCTATGTTCTTAAGCCAATGTTTAGAGCCCATACAAAACCACTGGCATCTCAACTCAAGGTCAAACCTTTTGGCAACTAAAATCATTTACATTTGGCAAGGTACCATTTCCTGTTTAAAATACAAATTAGGTTTTGTAAAGTATTTCATTGTTTCTATTATTTTTCAAATAAATAAAATGTGCCTGTTTTGGTCCCTGTTGATTGGTGAATGTAACAGGAAATATGACTGATGTGACAGTCTGAAGTTGCAGAATCAGACTCACATGAGCTAAGAATTGGATGGGAATTCAAAGGTCACCTTGTGGAGACCCTACATAAAGTAAGAAGGAATGCCCTCTACCAAATCTTTGACAAGTCATTATTTAGCCTCTGACTAAAGGTCTCCAGTGACCAGAAGTCCTTGGCTGCTGAGACCGCCCATTCCACTTCTGGACAGCTCTGCCATTAAAGAATTGTATCATTCCATCCAGCTAAAATCTGTCTCTGAAGGTTTTCCCAATTGTTCCTACTTCTGTCCTCTGGACCAAGCAGAAAAGGTCCAGTCTTTTCTATGACAGCCCTTCAAGTCCCTCAAATACTGTACATTTACCAAATTGAGTTGCTTTTATTAGGGAAGTATATGGAGTCATGGAAAGTCCTTTTGGACCTGGAGTCAGAATATCTGGATTTGATTTCTAGCTCTGCCACTAGCTGTGTGACCTTAAGCAAGCCACTTACCCACTTTGTGCCTCAGTTTCCTCTTCTGTAAAACAGGATGGTAATATTTACCCTGCTGACCTCAGAGGGCTGTCATGAAACTCAAGAGAATGAAGGTCAGACATACTGTAAATTGTAAAGTGCTATAAGAATATCAAATATTATTACTCAGTTAACCAACGTTTATTGAGTGCACACTCTATGGAAGGCTCCAAACTAGGCACAACTTCAAGGCTACTTTTTCCATGAAGGAGTCTTTGATCTGTCTTATTCTTACAGCCTTTGGTTAATGCTCAGGTTAATGCTCAGATCTCACGCGCCATCTTGTTTTGTACCTTTCCAATGCACCTATTACATAGTACTCTACAGTGAGGTTTTAGATGTTGGTGAAGTATCATTCACCCTGAGAGTACGGCCTTCATCTTACATGAACTTTGTTTATCTCCAAATACTTAATACAGAACTTGACACAGAGAAGGTGCTTAATTAATGTCTTTTATACAACATTCTATTATTGTAACAGGAAAATAAATATAGATAAGACATGTTGTTGTTCTTCAGTCATTTTCAGTAGCATATGACTCTTTGTGACCCCATTTGGGGTTTTCTCAGCAAAGATACTGGAGTGGTTTGCCATTTCCTTCTCCAGCTCACTTTACAGATGAGGAAACTGAGGCAAGCAGGGTTAAGTGACTTGCCCAGGGTCTCAAAGCTAGTAAGTGAGGTCACATTTGAACTAAAGAAGAAAAGTTTTCCTGACTCCAGGCCCAACATTCTAGCCATTGTACCACTTATCACCCTGATAAGACATAGTCATGGCTTTCAAGATTACAATATAATGGTATGGAAATATGTAAACACCCCAAAAATGATGATAATACTGAGCACCAATATCTGATTGACATCTCAGTATGTGTGCTCTTCCAGTATCCATGCAATGATCAGACATGGGAAAGCAAGATCTAAAAGGGGTGGGGGAACCTGTGGTCTCCAGGCCACATGTGGTCTTCTAGGTCCCTGAGTGCAGCCTTTTCACTGAGTCCAAGTTTTACAGAACAAATCCTTCAGTCAAAGGACTGCACAAGAGGACCTAGAGGACCATATGGGGCCTTGAGGCCACAGGTTCCCCACCCCTAGCACTTTGGATGGACTTCCTATGGAGGATTCAGTGGAGGGACTGATCAAGAGTTGTTTAAATTGAGAGGGTATAGAAAGGTTACCATTCTCACCAGAGGAGATAGTACTTACATGGATGAAATGGGAGATTTGTCAAAATACTAAACTTACCATTTTTGAAGCAGAAAACATAAAGAGGTAACATTTATAAAATACTTCAAAGTTTATAAGCTGTCTGCATACATTATTTTATTGGCCCATCCTCTGAAATCACCACCTTATCAGTTAAGTGCTACAGGCAGTCAATAACTATATTACAGTACAATCAAATTCTCTAAATAAAGAGGAATAAAAATCAAGACAATCCAAAAATTTTTTAGACCCACTGAAATGTCAAAAAAAGGAAACACTGATAAAAATTAAATGTTGGTGGGACTATGAGGAAACAGGTATGTTGTTGGTGAGACTGCAGGCTAGTACGAACATTTTGTCTGGAAATATGCAGTGAGTAACACATTAATGATCATAGCTTTCTATGCAATAAATTCACTGCCAGGACTTTATCCTAAAACAATGTTTAAAAGGGAAAAGGGACCTATATATACAAAAATATTTCTAGCTTTGAAATATCTGTAATAGCAAAAATAGCAAAACAAAATTCAAATAACTGAAGAATGGCAGAATAAATTATGGTATAGCACAGTACTTGGCACATAGTAATATATATTTGTTGACTGATTGATGGAAGGGGAAGGGAAGGAGAAAGGAAAAGAAATAGGAAAGAGGAAAAGGAAAAAGAAGAGAGGCAACACAGTAGTATTGGGAACTTCTCAGAGATATAGAGAATATTCTTTACTTCTCTGTGGTTTGTAATTAGTGTGGGCTTACCTTGTTAAATGTTGAGATTTTACTCTGCATTGTGCCATTTGTTTTTGTTTACTAAATTTATAATCATTTTATTTTTTAAAAAACAACCATATATGATGGGAGAGGGAGGGTAAGTGTGAGAGGTCCAGATAATTGTTATATGAAATTAAGGAGGGAGGGATCATTGTCACCCAGGAGGTCAGGAAAAGTTTCTTGGAATTTGTTGCACCTGAGTTCGACCTTAACGGAAAGGAAGAATTTCAACAGACAGCTCAGGTAGGTAGGGGTGAGAATACTCATAAGATCTTTTTAGAACTGAAAGGACCTTAGATTTAAGAAATGGACTAGCTTGGGGCAGCTAGGTGGCGCAGTGAATAGAGCACTGGCCCTGGAGTCAGGAGGACCTGAGTTCAAATCCGACCTCAGACACTTAACACAAAAACAAGCCATGTGACCTCGGGCAAGTCACTGAACCCCAATTGCCCTCAAAAAAAAAAAAGAAATGGACTAGCTAACCCAGCCTCCTCATTTTGTAGACATGAACAGTTCATCAGAGTTATGGGTATTTTTTACCCACTTTGGGTTTTGTGGGTCTAAAAGAGTTAGGACTGGTGGCAAACCAATTAGCAAATAAAAGGGGAAAGTGTTTTCTGGCACTACTGTGAAATGAGGAACACTGCTCTGGACTTAGGATACAAGATTATTTCCCCTCACTAATTCATTTGGGGAGCAAGCACTTAACTACGTGAAAAACCTTGTGCTGGGTATCATATAGCAAATGCCTAGCCCTGTCCTCGTGGAGCTTCCACTCCAGAAGTGGAAATAAGGAAAAAGCATCAGATTTAACAAATTTTACAGGAAAGGTATCTGAGAGGTGGTGACAATGTAGCTTATTAAAGGCCATGGTAATCATGGAGTCCAAGAACAGGATGAGAGACAGGAAGTTTGAATCCTGGTCCTGACTCTAATTGTGTGACCTTGGCAAGTCACTTAACCTATGTGAGCTGAGCCTCAGTTTCCTCATCTGTGTAATCGGGATAATAACAGGACCTGCTTCACAGGATCACTGTGAGGACTAAAGGAGATCATGTTTCCCAAAGCACTTTTCAGGTTTTGAAATGCCATAGGAACATTAGCTAATAGCAGTAGTAGTGGTAGTCCTAATAATCAAAGTATTATTGTATAATGTGGCCTCAGCAGGAACCCAAAGCAGTTTTGGCTTTAACATAACCATTACCCAGCCCTACCATTTATCACTTTCACCTGCCGACAGGAAATGAACCATTGGGATCATCCCCTAACAAGGCACAGAGTATATTATCTAAGGTCAGGGTTAGGAGACTCCCATTTATCAAGGGCAATTTAACCCCCACTGGACATAGACTTCACCAGTAGAAGGGGCATTTGTGGTCTGTTCAGCTTCCACTGGGAGAAAAGTCAGTATGAAATCAGGCCATCACAGTTAAGCAGCTCCAATACTTGCTAACTTTGTGACTTGAGTAAGTCAGTTATCTTTTCTGCATATCAGTCTCTCTCTCTATAAAATGGCAATGTTTGTTCTCCTTCCTCATAGGGAGGGATATGCAGAAACTACAATGAAGCCTGAAAGCACTAAAGAAATATGAATTGGTGCTATTTTCCTTATCACTTACCACATCTCCCTTATTTTACAGACTATAGAACTGAAGCCCAAGAGGAGAAAAGATTCATCCAAAGTCCAACAGCGAGATAGTGGGCACAGCTAGGACAAAGCCAAGTCTCCGAGTCTAATGAGAAACACTAACCTTTTTCCCTCTCCTAGAAAATCAGAGGGAAGCTTGATTTTTTTTTTTTACACCTCGAGTAACAATAATAATAATTGGTCACATTCATATATGGCTTTATGATTTTGCAAAGCACTTTACACATATTATCTCATTTCATATGAAGATGCCTTAACTCCAATAACAAAACATTAAATGGATTTATGGGCACAACACTCTACCGTCGCCCTCAGGCCTACTACTCAAAATATTAAATGCCAAATTGAATCTGATAATAATCAGATTAATCACAGTGGAGAATGGAAAATGGGCTAGGGAGGGTCTCCCTGTTCCTTGCTGCTACCTCTGCCAAGATTTCTTCTCGACCCTGAGACCTAGGGGCAACAACATGGTTGAGGCCTGGATGGCACATCTCCAAGGACACTGGGCAATGAAAGACATAGGAACACAGCTGCTCTCTTCCTCAAGCCTGAACCTTGGCTCACTCACTAGACCTGAAAAAGTATCATTGTTTCTTTAGACTAATCCTCAGCTGCTGCTACCACTGACCCAGCCCTAAAGAGATTGGAACTTTCTCCAATAACCCTTGGCACCCAACCTGGCTCTGTAAAAAAGAGGCTTTGTTTCCAAGATGCTTTATTAATCAAGGGATTGCTGTGTCTTTGATGTCATTTTGTACAATTTCTCAGAATCACAGAATGTCAGCTCTCGGAACATAGAACTTAGAATGTTAGAGGTGGAAAGGACCTTAGGACACAGAGCCTTGAATGTTAGAGCTGGGAGGGACCCAGAAACTAGAACCTAGAATATCAAAGCTGGGATGGGCCTTCCAAAATAAAACCTAGAAAGTTAGAACTGGAATGAACCTTTGAACAGAGAGTATAGAATATTAGTGTTAGAAAAGACTTTAACTAAAGATCATTAAGACCAACCTCTTTATTTTATCTCTAAAGACTGGATTGTTTTGGTTTTGGTTTTGTCTCTCTAGCACCTGCCATATTAAGGTACTGATAACAAATAAATGGATATAATCTGAAATGAAGAAATTAATTTGTCTAAGCTCTCACAGTTCATAAGTGGAAAAGCCCAAGCCCAAATGCACATCTCCTAACTCTTGAGTTCAAGCGTATTTTTTAAATCACATCATACTTAGCAAAGATACTGGAATGCTTTGCCATTTTCTTATCAGGCTCATTTTACAGATGAGGAAACTAAGGCCAACCAGGTTAAGTGACTTACCCAGGGTCACACAGCTATCTGAGGCCAGATTTTAACTAAGGAATATGAATCTTTCTGACTTAAGACCTGGCACTTTATCCACTGTACCATCTGGCTGCTCACATTACACTTAGCCCCTCAGTTTGATGCAGTGACCCTCAGCCGTGCCAGACATCCCTAGAGTAGGTGGCTGCCTACACCATATGAATTCACAGGCAAGTCCCTTTGACCATAAATATCCCAGGTATCACAGTGGCTGAAATTCCACCATCTAGAGATTCATTCTTTTATTTTACAGATTGACTTCTCCCTTGCCATTCTTTAAAATGCAAATACTCTTGGAAGGCTGAACATAGGAAATCACCAATATCTTAGGGTAAAGTAGAAAAGTTTAAGAACAGAATGAGGAATGTTGGGGGGTAGAGCAAAGAGTGTTATACCTAGAAAGGGTCTTAGAACATATACCATTTCAGTTGGAAAAGAGCTTAGGATGAAGCAGAGAATGAGAGAGTAGACAAGGGACCCTAGAACACCAAGGACCAGAGCTAGAAGGCCCCGAGGAAGTAGGGTGATGAAGAGAAGGAATGAGAGTATCATAGAGGCTATGTAGTCCAACCCTTTCTTACTTCATAGGTGAAAACATTAAGACCCAGGGAAGTGAAGTGACCTTGGTAAAGTCCCACAGCAAGGACAGACTTCAGATCTCTGATCATCAGATCTCCATGATGCCATGTAGACTCTCCTATAGAGAACTTTCTTTCAGCACATCATGAGTGAAGTGGGAGCTCCAGAAAAGGTGGGGGGCAACTAAATGACAGGGCAGAGGAAACTGGACCAAGAAAGCAAATTGGGTCCTCAGATATTTTTACTTCTTGAATAAAGGGAGAGGGGGAGAATGGACAGTATCCTATCCTTTCTCAATTCTCTAAATAGAACCTTCCACCAACAAGAGTCATAAACAGTTTAAAAAGACGAACATACTATAAAATAGGGCCATCTGCATTATTCATAATGTACTCTGCCTCCTCAAATTATCCTGCACTCATCTGCATAAATATAGCATTGTACCAGTAGAATATAAGCTATCTGAGGGCAGGGGTTATTTCAGTTTTGTCTTTGTCTTACCAACTACCTAGGACACTGCCTTTGTCATGGTAGGCACTTAATAAAATATTGAATGGATATAATCTATGTAGTCATGTCCAGCAAGTGATGAGCAGTGTACCTGAGGCCAGCACAGCTCATGGGGCAGAACCAAACAGCTGGTTCTAGGTATTGTGTTCAGAGTTTGATTATCTTCATGCTGGTCAGAACCACAAAATAGCAGCAACTGAGGCAGAAGACCCCTTCAGATGGGATGACCAAATTTCCACGTCCTCTCTAAATCCTCCTTCTCTATGTTCCAACACAGGCATCACCTCATCTTGGCTATCTTAAAAACATGCTTCCATTCCTCTTGAAAAGCCCTCTGATCACAGACCTCCTACCATAATGCACACAAGATCACACATGTGCAGTAAGTGTTAACATTACTTTTGCATCTTTTGGTTATATTTAATTTTATTTTTAAGCTAATAAAAATCTATTCCCTCTTTTCCATCCTCCTCCATTGGAAAAAAAAACACTAAAAGGAGAAACAAAAGTCTTATAAGCATCTTCTCTCTGGACCCCAAGTTTCCTTCATCTCTTTGCAATAGTTACAAGCCTTCTTCCTTATCATTCTTTCCCAGGGTCCTTTTTAATTTGCTTGTCTAGCAGTACCCCCTCCTTTAACCAGGTCAGTCCACTATCATCCCAGATAAACAGTACTTAATTTCTATATTTTAGTCACGTTCATTATCAAAGGATTGTTGGAGAGGGAATGGGAAAAAGTATCCATACTGCTTTCCTCAAGCCACTAGTTCTGCTAATGGGCTTTATATATCTCTTTGGACCTAAATTATTTTTTTGACCTAGCCTATCTCACAAATTCCTAGCCACTGTAATAGGATAGGTATGGGAAAAGGATACACTTTGCAAAGGGGAATAATAGATGAGCTTTAAGGAGTCTGTTGGAGAGCGGGAGGGAGACAAATCTTTGGGCTTTAGTGAACTTGGAGGTTAACATAATTAACTGAGTAGTCTATGACAAAATAACTTCCATTTATGTGGGGTTTAAGGTTTGCAAAACATTCCCTCCATATGAACCCCATGAAGTAAAGAGTCTAAAAAAATCACCAAATACATGAAGGATAAGGTTCCCCCAAAGTATAAACTTTCTCCACTGATACACAGAGACGTATAGATGAATAAGTAAATCTTAGAGAATAGTCTGGGGCACATAGAGATGAAATGGCTTTCCAAGGGGGGAGGGGCAGGGATGGGGTGAGACACGGCTAATAAAAGGCAGAGATTTTGAGGCTAGGTCACCTCACCTCCAAGGCTTTCTAATATGCCTTATTTGCATATAGACCTGTACCCAACACACTTTCTGTCTGGAAAGAGAAGGCATGAAAAGGGTAATAAGAAGAGAAAGAGAGACAGAAAAAAAAGGGAAGACAGTAAAGAGTGAAGGAGGGAGGAAAGCAGAAGGAAGGAAAAGGAGGGGAAGAAGGGAGGAAAGAGAAGAAGGAGAAGGGAGGGAAGAGAAGGGGAGGTGGGTGGAAGGAAGGAAGGAAGGAAGGAAGGAAGGAAGGAAGGAAGGAAGGAAGGAAGGAAAGAAAGGAGGGGGGATCTGTAGGTTATCCATTCAACTGCCCTCAATTTCCAACATTACTATCCCCATTTTAGTGGCCCACTCCAAGTCACAGGTCTAGGGAGTGTTGGAACTAGAACTCAAGCCCATCTTTAACTCCAAGTTCAGAAACTCTTTCCCCCTCTCTTCTGAACATTTGCCAGTGACTCCTAACCTAATCTCTTGGGAACACAGACTCTGAGAAAGGAGTTAACAGGACATCTTACACATCAGTTCCTCAAGGGGCTCCCTTGTTTATGTTCCTTGGACGAGGGCTGGTTTACAGGATCCCTCTGGACTCCCTGGGGTCCCAGGAGAACAAGATCTGTTCCACAGTAAACACATTTCTCCCTCTGAGGCTGAATAAGAGCCATTCCCCCTCCCCCTCCCAACAGATAATCCTTCAAAGAGGTTACAAAGAACCTTCCCACCACAGAGCATCCTAGCCAGGAGGAATTCTCCTTGTGCCAAGGAAAACATAAGATGCATTCACCAGAGGCCAAAGGATGTTTGATATTTGTCCCAAGCCCATCATTCTCATGGCTATAAGGTATCAGGGCTGGCCATGCTTTTTTTTTTTAACTAAAATTACACTAGTTCACCTGTATGGTCATTCTCTCCATCATAATCTCTGTGTCTCACACACACAGGAAAATGCTAACATTTTTGTACTATTTATTAAAGTAGAATGCCATTGTATTTTCCACACCCCCCCCCCCCAGACCTGTGATTTCATTAGTATAGGGAAGTCCCAACAAGGAAATTCTCCTTTCCAAACCAGCCCTGCAATGGTTTTGCAACTCAGGGTCTGAGTGTTAACTGGAGCATTGAGAAGTGAAGTGACTTGCCCAGGGCCACACAGAGGTAAGAGCTGAACCAGATCATAATGCTTCCAGGGCCAGCCTCCCTCTGCTACATCAAGCCTGCTTCTTGGTGTTATGACAGCACACGGTTAAGCAGCACTTTATGGTTATAAATAGAATCAAGTGTATCTCATTTGCTCCTCTAAGTAACTCAGTAACAGTGGGTAGATCAAGTATTATTATCACATCATAGAGATGAAGAAACCAAGTTTCAGGGAGGTGTGCAGGGCAATGCTTGTGTGTATAATCTACGATTTTCAGCACTGGACAGCAATAGATGATGTTGCTGAATTTTGCAACATTCTCTCAAATTAGAATGAATGCTGGTAATTAAATTACACTTAAAAGTAAATGCATTCACTCTATAAGGAAAAAAGAATATCAGCAGCTCCCAACTCATATGTGTTGTAAAGGGAGATTACTGGATTTAGAATCAAGGGATGTGGGTATATAATTGATATATTGCTTGCCTTCTCAAGGGTGAGGAAGGAAGGAGAGAATTTGGAACTCAAACTTTAAAAAAGAATGTTGAAAAATTTAACTGTAATTGGGAAATACTTAACAAAATAAAATATATTAGAATAAAATAATTAAGTGATATGGGTTTGACTCCCAGCTCCAGGGCAGACAGTGTGCCACAGCAGAAATATGCCTGACTTGGAATCAGAGAATCAGGGTTCAAATTATGACTCTGAACCTGGGTTCAAATCATGACTTGGCTACTTATGTCTGTGTGACCTCGGGGAAATCACAACCTTAATTTCTCAATCTGTAAACTGAAACTGTTTGAAGAGAGGGTATCTAAGTTCCCTTCTAGCTCAAGACCTCTGATTCACTAATCATTAGTATGTATGACTTTGGGCACACTTTCTTTCATTGGGCCTCAATTTCCTCATTAGAAAAATAAGGGAGTTGGACTAGATCATCTCTCAGGTACCTTCCTGCTCTAAAACCTATGATCCTGAATTCTACTGGGAGCATTTTTAGGAAGATGCATGTGAAATGGAAGTACATTAGGTACAGGGTCAAAATCTGCCTCCTTATTACTTATAACAATGACTTTCAACAAGACATTTCATCCTTCTGGGCCACATTTTCCTCATTTACAAAATAGGGATGATAATATCTGTAAAACCTTCCTCAAAGGGTTATTATAGGATCAAATGAGATCATGTAAATAAGGACTATTTTTTCTATAGAGGTTCACTACTATTATTAAATGATCCTGCAGCTTTGAGCTTTGAAACTTAGAGAGATGAAGTGGTACATGCACCAGCCTCGGTTCAGAAAGGCATTTGTATTAGGCAATAAAATCTGACTTCCTTAGAAATGATGTCAATGCTGAAATCCATCAGGCTATTCAACCAGGTGTTGACTCCAGGATCAACTCCAGGGATGAGGGCTGGTGACTTGTCATCTCCCTTCAGTGTTCTGAAAAGGGATATGTTCATGGACATCACTAGCTACTTGGTGTCTCACTGAGTTAGAGACAATAGAAACAGACACACAATGTGTTAGGCTGGGCTACCCATGTGTATGGCCTTCTCAATGCCCAGCTTTGCCCCTCAAGCTATGTATTACCAGGTTAAGTCACCAACCCCATCTCCTTTATTGGTCAAACAGTAGGGTATTATTATGGCATATGGGCTCCTAACAAATGCTTGTTGAGTGAATAATCTGTCATCACAGAAGTAGAACTAGAAGGGAAGTTAGAGATCATACGGCACCATCTTCTACCTGACATGATCATTTAGCCTCCACTTCTGGAGGCCCATGAGTGCAGATCTTACTAACACCTGAGGCACTCTTGGTTCTAATTCTTAGGAAACCGTTCGTTGTGTCAAGTCAAAATGGGCCTCCTTGGAAATTTCACCCATTGGTACCACTTCTATACTCTAAGATTGGCCAGGCAGAACAAATCTAATCCTTCCATTTCACAACTGTTTAAATATTTGATGATAATTTCCTTCAGAACTCAGTTCAGGGGGCGGCTAGGTGGTGCAATGAATAGAGCACCAGCCCTGGAGTCAGGAGGACCTGAGTTCAAATCTGGCCACAGATACTTAACACAAAACTAGCCGTGTGACCTTGGGCAAGTCACTTAACCCCAACTGCCCTACCTTCCCCCCTCCAAAAAGCAACAAAACAAAACAAAACCTCAGTTCAGGCAGGGAAACATTTTTTGACTGCTAGCACTATCGCCTTACCAGAGTGTAGAGCTTTCATCCCAAATTATTTTGCATTTATTTTGTATGTACTTGGAGATGTATGTACTGTCTCTTTCTACTGAATGTAAACTCCTTGAGGGCAGGAATTATTTCCTTTTTTAAAATTCCCAGTGCCTAGTACAGTGCCCGGCACTGTTTAGTCTTTTTTCAGTTGTGTCTGACTCTTCATGACTCCATTTTGGTATTTTCTTGACAAAGATGCTGGAGTAGTTTGCCATTTCCTTCTCCAGCTCATTTTTTAGGTGAGGTAATTGAGGCAAACAAGGTTAAGCAATTTGACCAAGGTCACATAACTAATAAATATCTGAGGCCAGATTTTCACTCAGTAAGAGGATCTTCCTGACTTCAGGCCAGGCACTCTATTCACATTGCCACCTAGCTGCTCTATCCTAAGCACTAAAAACATGCTTGTTGATTGGTTGAAAATGTCCCCCTGTCTTCTCTTCAGGCTAAATATTCCCAATTTCTTTAATGGATTTTTTTATGACAAGATCTCTCATCCTTTCACCATCCTTTTCACCCTCTTCTGGATTTCCTCCAGTTTGTCAATATCCTTCCTAAAACACTGCCCTGATAACTGAATAAAATACACCAATTCAACCAGGGTGGCAGTATAAATCATCTCCTTCATTCTAGACACTACATGTTCTTCTCTTAATGTAGCTTAAGATGACCTTAGATTTTTTTGGGGCTATTATTTTACATTTATGACTCATGTTGAACTTGTAGTTCACTAAAATTTCCAGATATTTTTCATATTAACTCTTCTTTCTCCCTTTCCTTTGGCATACTTTATTGTATAATTAATTTTACAAAATTTAGAACTTCACATTTATCCCTAATAAATTAGGCAGCTAGGTGATGTGGTAAAAGAGCTCTGGAAATGGAATGAAATCTAGCCTCAGACTCTTCCTAGCTGTATGTCCCTGGGCAAGTCACCTAACCCTTTTTACCTCAGTTTCTTCATCTGTAAAATGAGAATAATAGCAGCACTTACCTCCAGGGTTGTTGTGAGGGTAAATTGAGATATTTGTAAATGGGTTTGAAAACCTTAAGGTGTCAAATAAATATTATTGTTAATAATAATACTTATAATAAATATAATAATAATAAATAAATGTCAGTTTAGTTTACAAACAGTTTTCTGGAGCTCCTATTTCATACCTTGAGGTATACAAGAAATACAGATACATACTGTAAATTTATGAGACTACCTTGAAAAACCTAAAAAATATTTTAATGATAAACTAATCATAAGTCATAATGAAATGACAAGTTGGCATAAGGTCATCTAAAAGAGGAATATCCATTAGCACATGTTTTATTGAACAAATGAATCCATTAAAGCACAGTACTTTCTCATTTAAAGCCATATCAGGTTGCTTTTTCAGTCCAGTTGGGAGATATTAGTTAGATGATACTGGCTGGTCTTTAGATGTGTGAATTAACCAGGTTAAAGCATTTTGCCAACTTGAAAACATTCCATAAATATTAGTGATTACTGTCATCAATTTTCATCTAAACTGATTCTTCTCTGGATCCTGGAAATAAAAGCTAGCATATGCTTGGCAGGATTCAGATGTGTGCTCACCTGAAGGGAAGAATGCCCTCCGTGACTTTTTTCAAAGTCCTTTCCAACCCCTAAGATCCTGCTGGTGAATGTTTTGTCCAGTAACCTAACTAATCAAATTACTTCTTGTCATTTCATGATGTTGCCTATAAATGTTATACAATCAGAGAATTTTATAGTTGGAAAAGATCATTTATTCCAGTCCCTGTCTTGATGAAAGATGCTCCACTATGACATTCCTGATAAATAATCCTTTACAAGTAATGGGAAACTCACAATTTGTAAAGCAAATAATTTCCTTTCTAATTGCTAGGAAGTTTTTCCTTACAATCATGTGACACCTGCCTCCTTTAAATGTCCCTTCATAAAGGTCAGTTCTTCCCCATGAAGCCAAACAATGCAAATCTGGTCCCTCTTTCCACATCCTAGAGATTGCACCAGGGTACTCTAAATCCTCAGTCATTCACAGAGAAGAGGGGACCAGAAAAAAACTTCCAAAGCCATCTGGTTCATTCCCTTGTTCCTGGGAAAGTTTCCCCAACCACATTTTATTCTTAAAGTCTATTAGTCTATTGTTCTAGTATTTGAAGCATGACTCAGGAAAGCAAAAAAAAAAAAAAAAGATCCTGCCCCTTTTCTCTGGATCAATGCCAAATGTGATCAAAATGAAATATTGATCATCTCTGGCAAGCACATTAAAAGCTTGCTACAGAAAATTCCCTGAGGGCCTTCCTATCTTAATGTCAGTGTGCACTGAGCAAGAGAAGGCCATACTAACATTAACAGTACACCATCAAGTCTGCCTAACATTTTGTGAAAACTTAAAGGTTTTCAAGCATCAACATGTTTTCATTTTTTTTCTTTGTTCTCAAACGTTTATGTTGAGAACAAGGATCCTATCTTCTGTAAACTCTACATCTCATAAACACAATGCTCCCTACATAGTTTCTGCTGAAGTGAGTTGGTGCCTCTCATGTAGTTAAGTTCTTGATAAATGCATATTGAAATGAACAATAATGATGAACTAACTTGGCTCCTAGGAGATTTTAAGACCCTGGAAGTCAGGGGGAATCCTGGCTAGATTTGATGTGAACTTGCCATCACGTTAATCTAAACTAGCTGTGTGACCTCTGAGGGGAGCTACTTAATCTCTCTGGGCCCCACTTACTCATCTATAAAATAAGTTTAATGAAACCTCTCCCAAGCACCATTAAGAGAGTTGTTGGGAGGATGAGATGACATATAAGAATGCTTTGAGAAATTACAGGGATGACACAAAAGTGGTTGTAAACTTGGGTAAGTCACTGGGTTTCAATTTTCTCCTCTGCAAGATGAGAATAATAATAATGCTGCCTGGCTCATAGGGGAGTTATGTAGGACAAATGAGTTAAAGAGTAAAAGTATGTTAAAAAGCTAAAAGAAGCATACAAACATCAAATAAAATTACTGTGAATTTATTATAACCCATACTGAAAGTGTCTTCATTGTTGCCATGAAATCAAAGATAACATTCAAAACCCTCCACAATTTAACATCACATTAACCTTTCCAATGCCTTCCAGTCAACATGCATTTGGTTTGGTTGGGTTCTTTTTTGGAGGGGGGAGGGGAGTGCAGTTGGGGTTAAGTGACTTGCCCAAGGTCACACAGCTAGTTTTTTGTGTGTGTGTGTCGTGTGTGAGGACAGATCTGAACCCAGGTCCTCCTGACTCCAGGGCTGATGCTCCACTCACTGCATTCATTAAGCACCTGTTGTACATCAAGCACCATGCTAAGCACTAGAGATACAAAGAAAGGCAAAAGGCAGTTCTTTTGCCCAAAGAGCTTAGGGTCTGATGGGAAGACACCATTCAAACAATCGTGAAAAAACGAGGTGCGTACGGGGTAAACTGGAGATTACTGGCAGAGGAAGACACCAAATACGTTATTCTCTTGTCAAAGTAGATGACTCTCTGTCCCTGCCCTATACTTTGAGGCATCTGGGCCATCCCACAGATAATTCCCAATACTACTAGAATTCTTTACCAGGCTCTTTGGAATTTCTACCCATATTTGAAAGCTCAAATCAAATACAACTTTTTTCAAAGAAATCTCCCCAAATCATTCAGTCAGTAAATCTCACACTATTCACTTGGCTTTCCATCTCTCTGATATACTTTCTATCACATACTATTTTGTATCACATAACAAGCATTTATGAAGCAACCATTATGGGCCACGTACTGGGAAAACTAAGATAAAAGTGAAACGGTCCTTTCCTTTAAGCATCTTACACACTGCTGAGGGATACTTTATCTAAATGGAAAGCAAAATACAAGGTAACCCTGGGGATAATGCACCAGAAGCTAGAGGGACCAGGAAAGGCATCTTGTAGAAGGGAATGCTTGAGCATTTAGCATTAGTCATTACTGGAGGAAAGTCAGGAGAAAGGCACAGGAGTAACATGTTTGAGGAAGTGTTATTAGGCCATCTTGGCTATATCCAAAAGTATACAGAGGTAAGAGGTTTTTAATAAGGCTAGAAAGGTTGGGGAGATACTTTCAAGTATGAGAGATAACCAACGAAAACATATGGAATCAAGAGATGGAATTTCACATGGAGGTCAAGTCACAGGTTTGCAGAGTATGTGGGGGGAGTAGGGGCAGAGCAGGTCATAAAGGGGTTTGAACACTAGACAGAGAACTTGAATATCTAAACCCAGAAGTAATAGAAGTCATTAGTGTTCATTGAATAGGGGAGTGATATGGTCAGTTAAGAGTATGGTATCATGGAAAAAAATCAAAAGACCTAGGTTCAAATCTAGGCTCTAACACTTGTTAGCTGTGGAATTTTGAGCAAATTATGTCATCTTTCTAAGCCTCAGTTCCATTATCCATAAAATGGGAGTACTAATACTATCTGTCCTACCTACCTTTTGATCATGAGGAACAAATGAGATCATAGGCCTTAGAGCTAGATATAAGCCAATCTAAACAAATGAAGCAACTGAAATCTAAAGCAGGAATTCAGAACTTTTTTATGTCCTCAACCCCTCTGGCGGCTGGTAAAGTCTAAGAACCCTTTCTCAGAATGTTTTGGGTTTGTTTTTTTAAAAACTGGGTCCCCCTATTTTGACTAGGATGGAAATTCATCAGTTAATAGTGATTGACACAGAAGCTTTAATCCATTCAGGTTTGGGTTTTGTGGGGTTTTTTTTTTAAACCTGTACTGGTTCTCCCTTCCTTAGGCAGCTTTCATTTCTTCAGGGGTTACCATATTAGTATAGATCTTAGTGTAAAACATGATCAGTTTTACCTCTACTGTAGCTGAGAACTCCTAAACTCAGTCAATCCATCCAGTCAGCCTTCCCCAATAGCAGAGATTACAGGAACACACTACTAAGCCCAGTCAATGTTTTTAAATAATTGAAGGAAATAATAAATTTCAGTTAGAAGTTTGTGAAAATGAAAACATAATCTTTTTCCATCTAAGCTCAAGGACCTACTGAAATCTATCCACTTCTTGGTGGGGAGTGGGAGGGGAGGAATGGGGTCCATGGACCTGAGGTTAAAAACCCCTGGAGAGGGATTTAGTGAATTGTCCAAGATTATCCAAGCAGTAAGTGCAGGATCTGAGATTCAAACCCAGACCCTCTAACTGGAAATCTACACTGCTCATCTGACTGCACTATATCATACCCCTTGCACTATAGGAATATTAGCTAAATATATTATTACTACTCATCTTCTGTTAGCATCTCCACCTCTCTGCCCTTATGCAAAATGGCAAAGGAGCAGACTACCTGTCCAATCTCTGCACAAAGAGAATGAAGATGATTGCTGTTAGACGTTCCCACCAGGAAAAAGGCACATGCCCCATGCTATTCTGTTGTGTCCAAGGAAAAGAGGCCTATCTAGAGAGGTGGAATCACAAAGAAAAGTGCTTTGTCTGAAATTACGGCAAACTCTACTGAATGTTCTAGACAATGCTCACAGACTAAAGAAAACTAGAACAAAGTAAGCACTTGGGAATTCCTAGGATAGCAGCAGCAAGTAGAAGTCCCACAGGGAACTTAAGGACCATTCAACCCACTCTCATTCCCCTCCTTTTATGGAGAAACTGAATCTGAGTGAGGAGAAATGACTTACCCAAGGTAACAGCAGAATTAGGCAATAAACCCAGGGCTTTAGACTTTACACTGCATTATGTTGCCTACCAAAGTTAATTTACAGGAAAATGAGGTCTCCATACTTAATCAAATATACAAAACCATGGCCAGATGCATAAATATGTGGCTTTTTTTTCTGGATATAATTCTATATTAACTTTATTTTCGAACTTCAGGAAACACTGGCAACCCTCTAAGACTCCCAACTCAAAAATGAGCCACTGAGCTGCATCACTGGAGGCAGTTTCCTGCACTCCTTACACCAATGAAATCACTTGTCAAGACACCCCCGTGCCTCCCCCAAAATGCAGTTCACCTCTCTGGTATTCTACAGTCTATAATGTGCCTTTCTCAGAACATCCCTATAATACAAGTAGAGCAACTATCATTATTCTGTTTTTATAGATGAAGAAATGGAAGTTCAGATGGGAAATGAGTCTGGTCCAAGGCCAATAAATGGCTCTAAAGTGTCAGAATTTCAAACTAGGGTTTCTGACTGAAACTGGTGCTTTATCTGATGCTTCCTCTCAATGCATACATCAGTAGGCAAGTCCCTATTTCCTCCCTTGCACTTATCACAAGAGCATCAACCAAGCAACAAACACTTAGTAAGCGCAGACTATGTGTCAGGCACTGACAACTGGAAAAGCCCTCTAGTTCATATTAAATAAATAATACAAAATTTTATATAAAATGAATGAATAAAGTTTAATGAAGTACCCACAATTGTGCAAAGCACTGAGCTCACGACTACAGATACAAAGCGAAATATGACACAGGTCCTGGCTTCAAGGAGCTTACAATCTACTGGAAGGATAAGTACATGAATACCTCTGATAAAAGGGAAAGAGAAATGAGGACACACAAGGTAAAGAGCTATGAGAAACTGCTAGAGAGAAAACATGGCACCCGGAGACTTTGGCGAGGACTGGGACATAATCTCCATGGAGGGAGGGAGGAAAGAAATGGCATTTATTGAAATATTAACAATATAACTATTTCACTTCTAAAGGGACTAATACGCGGGTCCCTTTTCTGTTTTTTTACATGCCTTTTAACAAATTTTGTTCAGTTGCTTTTCAGCCATCTCTGCCTCTTTATGACCCCATTTGGGGTTTTCTTGTAAGAGATTCTGGAATGGTTTGCCATTTCCTTCTGCAGCTCATTTTACAAATGAGGAAACTGAGGCAAGCAGGGTTAAGTGACTTGTCCAGTGTCACATGGCTAAGTGTCTGAGGCCAGGTTTAAATTCAGGAAGATGAATCTTCCTGACTCCGGGTCTGGTGCTCTATCCACTGTGCCACCTAGCTTCCCCCTTTAACAAATAGCTTTAAAAACATATATGAGTTTATATAAATGGGACTTAGGGCTGGAAGGAGGTTTAGCCATCACCTAATCCAATCGCTATTTTACAGATGAGGAAAATGAAGAGGAGTCGGCTTTCAGAAGAAATACAAAAGCTGAGACTTGGGCACGGGTCCTTTGACTCATTATTCAGTGCTTGTTCTGCTACCCCACACTACTTCCCAAAATAAAATCACAGAATCTATGCTTCCATCGAGGAATGAAAGCCTGTCCTCAGAATGTCTTCAGTGAATTCAACATTGAAGGCTTTTCCCAACACATCAAGATAAGGCCGATATAGTCACACTATAGAACATGCAATGATTTAGAGTAAAAGCAGCTCAATTTGGATTCTGAGGAAGGGCCAGCGTTAGAACTCTGCCTCTTACTAGTTCTGGGCCTCAGTTCCCTCATTTGTGAAATAAGGGACTGAGAACCTCCAAGGTCCTTTCTTGCTCTAAATCCTATTAGGATGCTAGAAATGCATCTTAAAGAGATTTTTCTTTCCTTGGCTCTGATTTGAGCACGAATGCAGCAGCTGCCCAGGAGATGGGTCACAAGTCAGTTGCTATGGTGCCACAAATGCTTGGAACCAATCAGTTTCCTTCCTCAGTGACTCAGCACAAAGTACCAACTGAGCCTCCCAGTCAGCACCACAGATGTTAGTGAAGCAGCTACTTTGGATTAGAGGGTCTCTGCTAGTCTTCTGAATGTATATTAACTACGCCCAGAGAGCTGGGGAAAATCCCAATTCATCAAAATAAGGAGGATAGGTTGTAGGTTTTCTTTTTTTTTTTTGGAGGGGGTGGAATAGGGGGAGCAGGGAAGGCTGGTGGGGAGGTGGTTTCACCATGATTTTTTGGAAATCTGAATCCCAGTAATGCACCTTGCAGACTAGCCTCATTACGGACCTAAAGGGTGCATCAATTTTCTTTTAAGTTTTTTGTCTCCATAAAAGGTTTAGTCTGCATGATTGCAAATGCATGAATTTTCTCTCACCATGGTAGTATAAACCAACTTCTGGCCTGTGCTAGCCCTCTCTCATGAACTCAGAAGCAAGAAGAGTCATAGGCATAAGAGAGCTAGAAGGAACCTCAAAGGTTATCTATCCCAACCTCTACACTTTACAGTGGAGGAAACTAGGCCTCAGAGCAGGGAACTGACTGGTCAAAAGTCAAAGAGCTGGCAGGGAGAAAAACCAGGACAGCTGCCCTTTCTTGGAGCATCTAAGATTTTGCCCAACAACCCATGAGGGAGGTAGTACCTGTGTTGTTATCAACACTTTACAGATGAGGCAACATAACCAAAGGTCAGTCACTTAATAGAGATGGCAGAATTTCAAGCCAGGTTTCATGACTCTGAGACTGGTGCTCATACAAGGGAAAATAATGTGTGCATAAAAAAGAAGGCACTTGACAGAACCCAAGCTAACCAGTTCTCTCTCTCTCTCTCTCTCTCTCCACACACACACTCTCACAAATATATATATATGCATTATATGTGTATATATATATATATACACATATGTATGTATGTATTTCTAACCATGATAATATCAGCAAATTAAAACCAGAGTCTTGATTGAATGGACTTTTCCTAGTCATAGAGATTCTGCCTTTATTCGGTCCTATCTGCTGATCACATCAGGTCCCAAGAACAGGCCTTGTCTGTTTTTTAAAGACCAGACTAGCTAAGTATGGAAAGGTTCTTCACCAGCAGACTGGTCATTTTGTGCTGAATGATTTGACTACAGCTACTCATGAAACAAAATAAAGTGCCTTCCCTCCATTGATTATTTTCTATGTTTTCTGTATTATGGTTTGTCTGCACATGGCTGTTTGCATGTTGTCTCCTCCATTGGATGGTGAACCCCTTGAGGGCAGGGATTGTGTTTTGTCCTTTTCTCTGTCCCCAGCATTTATCATGATACATAGCACATACTAGTAACTAGGCGCTTAATAAATACTTATCAGCTGGCTGATAATTTCTCTGTATTCTGTACTAGTCAGACCACATCTGGACTACTGTGTTCAGTCTTGGTTACTCCAGTTTCCATTGCTCCCTCATATAGACATACACAAGAAAAGTTCATGGCTGTTTACATCAAACTGCCTTTATCCTGATGCAGCATTATCTAAATGAAGAAAGCAAAATAGAAACCTGAGTTACCAATCAAACAAAAACCATCATTCACTCAGCTGTATTCTTCTCTGGTTTCCTTATTCCTGCCAACTGTCCCCCCTTTTTCCAGACCTCAGAGCCCCAGACCCTAATTTTTTTACTTTGCTCTCTACTCCATCTCTCATATTCAGTCAGTTACCAAGTTCAGTCAATTCAGTTTTCACGTTTCTCATCTCCATCCTCTCCTTTACTCCCACTGCCATCACCCTAGTATACTATAGACTTTCATGACTGCTGCTGGAATAGGCTGCTTCTAAGGTCTTCCCATATCCAGTCACCCCTGCTCCACTTCATTCCTCATTCACTCCCCCAAAATTTGGTTTTCACACAAATCTGGTCACATTATTCCCCTGGTCAAAAAAAACCGTGATTGTTTTCCATCTCCTACTCACTCAATAAAGACCAAATTTCTCAATTGGGCATTAAGACTCCTCTATATTCTGAGGCCTTATTATCATCCCTGACTTCACTAATCTCCAAGCATTCTTTCTACACTCCAGTCAAACAGGACTGTTCACCTCTGAACATGTCCCATGTTTTCCCATCTCTGAGGCATTTCTCAGTCTTTCCCTTATGCCTCAAATGGCCTTCCTCACCCCAATCCCACCTGTTGTCATTATATATGTGTGTACGTGTATACGAATATATGTGTATACATGTATATGTGCATACACATATATATAATACATTACAATAGTAATTACATATGCTTCAAGTTTCAACTCAAATGTCACATCTTTGAAGAATCTTGCCTTAATGCCCACAATGAGAAACAATCTTTCCTCGCCCAACACTTCACATAACATTTTATTAGCACCATTATCATATGTTTATCACATCCCACTTTATACTGCATCCCTGATAGGCTAGAAGCTTCATGAGAGCAGTTACTATACTTTAAGTATGGGGATGTTCTGGAGCTGCCTCAGACTGATTTCTGAGAGCCCATTGTTAAATTTTCAGTGTGAGCATTTACACCTTGGAAACTGGCTTGATTTATTTTTTGTTGATTGTCAAGACTTAAGAAAGTGATGGATTAAACTCAAAAGAATATTGTGAAACTATTTTTTGTCGTTTTTTTCCCCTGAAGAACCAGCTGTTCCCAACATACTGCTACTTTTATCTCTTTGTACTTTTGCTAGCACCTACCACAGTGTTCTGTACATAGTAGACAATACATGTTTATTTAGTTAAAGTCATGTATGAATTGAGAGGAGTCAAACAAGGGCCCTTGCTTGAAAGCTCTCTGGTCTGTGCTGTCTAAAAAGTCCACCATCAACAAATCATTTTGGGGGGTCTCAAAGACTTTCCAGTCTTCAAAGATCTCCTGTTAAATAATAGCACCCTTTGGGTAACACCATAAGTAGGTATTAGCAAACACTTCATCAAGGATTAGTTAAAAATCAGCTGAGAAAGAAACCCTATGAGAAGGGAAGAGGGAAAGAGGATACGTATTTAAGAGGGCAGGGGAGCTAGATTTGGGGAAGAAGATACTGAAATGAAGTCAAAAGCCAAACTTGATTTCTCCCCTTCTCATCCCAACCTTGTCTGCTTCCATACTTAGAACAGACTTGGGGGGTAGGGGGATTGGAAGAGGAGGCTGGAGCTGGGAGTGGCAGGAGGTGAGTCACAGTCTTCTGCAACTGCTTTCTGGAACCCCAGAGGGCCTCTTGCTGCGGACTGCCCTCTAAGTCATAAGGAGAGGGAAGGACTCCAAAAGACACTCTTCCGCAATGGGTCTTGAGAGCAGACTTTGCCATTGGCAAATTACCCTTAGTGAGCTCCAAGACCCAAATCAGGTTACCAGCTCACTCCGATTACCCACAATTCAACTCAGTTCAGTTGAACTGAACAAATAACTGCTAAGTACCTACTAGTGGAAGACACTGTCTCTGTCTCTCCCTCCCTCTTGGTGAGTGTCTAATTGTGGCTTTTTCTGTCTCTTTCCCTTGAATACTAAGAGTAAGTCCAAACACTCACAATTCACTAGCACCAAAAATAAGGAGTTCTTCAATTTCACTTGCTTTCCTGTTGCATCAGATGCCTTAACTCCAACAGAGGGAACTTAAACACAGTCTTCATTCTGGCTCTTGCCAAAGAAGTCCCAATGTCCAACCCTGCCCCACCTTCACAAAAAAAGAAGTCTGAAATTCTGATTTACACAGCACCTCTTGTGACTGGAATACCGGCCTCCTGGTCCAGGTCAAATACTAACACATTTGTACTCTTTCTGAGTGATAGATATATTTCAAATGTTTATTTTAATAAATCTCTAAAGCATTCACAAATGGACAGAGAATAAGTAGATTTCCTTCCCCCCTCCTCCACCCCCCACCGCCCCAGCAGTCTCTACTCTCCTTGATAATACCCAAGACAAGACATTCCCATCAAAAGAATCTAAGTTCCTGAAGGGCCAAGGTAATTTTGTTTTTGTCTTGAAATCTTCAGTGCCTGGAGAGGAAACCATGGTATAATGGGGTAGACTGCTAAATGCTTGACCACCTGGGTTTCCACATCCCCTTAATGCCAGACACAGTGCTATAACAATGTCCTGTCCTTGAACAAGACAAAAGGACCCACACAAGCAGCATAAAGTCAAGAAAGCAATGACCATGAATATGAAAAAAGGACTTCAGGAAACCACCCAAAGTATCTGTTACACATCCTTAAGACAACACAGAACTAGCACCAGAAAGCATGAATATTCTGATGACATGCTAAGACTGATGTGAAAAATAAAGCAGGCACCAGTGCAGAGAAGCTTTAGGGCTAGCTACCAGGATAGCTACCTTGACAGGAACTCAGCATCACCAAGGAAATCACCAACAAAGGGAAAACTATAGAAAGGGCTTTGAATGGAGGTGTGGGGTGGGATGTGGAGTTGGGGGGGGGGGGGAGGGGAATCAAAGCCTAATTCAAAATCCATATTTATTTTAAATACATGATTTGGGATACTTTCCAAAATAACCCATGGATTCAGTCACTCACAATCATGATAAGAAACAAGAGCAAAGTCATACTAAAATGCACAGATCACGTGGTTATCAGCATGTGGGTCTATTCATTAAACACTTTTATTCAATGACCTATATTCTAAGTTAACAAGATACAAGCAGGCTCTGGCCACCTCTTGTGCACCATTTCCTTCTTTTAAGCTCCAGAGGTGCAGTCTCCACGAAGAGTCCCTGAAACCACTCAGCCAAGGGGTGAAAGACAAGTGATAGTCAGGCACCCTTACCTCCAACCCCATCTTCAGAGTCAACTTCATAGATGCTTTCACCTTCCATATTCTCCACGAGAGCCAGGTAAGGTGTGAAATTTCCCGGTGATGACCTGTTCAGGCTCCAGAAGAAAGTTGAATCCACCCACTCTGCATCCAGCAAGTAGTATCTTTCAAACAAAATGTGAAAACAAAGCCATTGGATAATTTCGGCCAAACATGGGAAAAATTCCCACCACCCCCACCAAAAAGAAGAAAAAATGGTCAGGGAATTTCGTCATTAATCAGTTCTCTACTTGATGACCAATATCTTTGACTTCAGCATCCTTTGATGGTTTCAGGACATGGATGGATATTGGCAATGGAGAAAGAATTCCACTGTGGTTTATGGGCACATTCCATCACCCACTGGCGAAGATTCCAGAATGAATTGTAATAGACAATCAAAGATCACAATGTCTCTAGAACACACAGATACACAGATGGAAAGATAAAAACAGGGGGAACCTGAGAGAGTAAATCCAGTGTCACTCTCCAATAACTGTCCTGAATTTAGTGGGACATGTTCCTATGAGTGTTCTGGGGTGGATCATAAAGGGCAATCCATGTTTGTAACCTCCTCATCCAGTATTTTTGGTTTTCTTAATGTTGGGGGTCATTCTCTTGACATGTAGGCAGTTTTCAGGAGACCCTGTATTTGAATGAGAAGTTTTCTCACTCAGGGTGAGGAAGAAATCCTGCAGTAAATGAAGGTGGCTGGATAAAAGGGAGCTTAGGTGAGTTGAAGATCTTCAAGGATGGTTTCATGAAGATGTGAATTTGTCTCAAAGGACCAGTGGAATTTTTTAAGGGTTATTTTTTTCCCTAGACCAAAAAAAAAAAAAGTAATCTGTGATGAACACAAAAAACAAAGAGCTCTAGAGCTACAACAAACCTTAGAGATTGAGCCCAATCCACTCATTTCACAGAGGAAAACACTGTGGTCCAAAGAGGTAAAATGACTTACCCAAGGTCATCAGGTAGTAAGTCGGAGACCCTGGATTCGAACCTTGGACCTCTGACTACAGATTCAGTGCTCCCACTATACCACATGACTTCTCAATGAGAAGTCAATCCTGTTTCAAAAAACAAAAAACACTTTGAGAGGGAGGTCCAGGAAAAATCATTCTACATGATCAACTAAAATGTGTCTTCTGACATCATTCCCAGCTGTGTGGGAAAAGATAAATATTAGTGATAGGGAGATTGTTTTTAAAGCATTCCCTATTTACTTCTCCTTGATCATCTGGGCATATCTGATTTGAATTGAGAAAAAGGGGGGGACGGGATATGAGCCTCAGTCCCAGAAACAAGGAGGAGAGGGAAGAGAAAGAAAAGGGAAGAGTGAGCGAGGTTGGGGCTGGGGGGTGGGGTAGGGAGGGAGACAGAGAAAGACAGAGACAGAGACAAAGAGAGACAGAGAAAAAGAGACCCCATCAAATGAACAACATAGGCTCACAGGATCATCCATTTAGAGCTCAAATGGACACCTTGTAGGTCAGCTAGTCCAATCCTTTATTTTACTGTTAGGAAACCAAGGCCCACAAGGTTATGTGGCTTGCCCAAGGTCATACAGGAGATAGAGTCAGAATTCTAAAGTCACATGCTATGACTTCAAAAGCAGTGCCCTTTCAATCATACCAAGTTTGCCTTTCTTAGTTGCCTTCACAATAGCCTGTATTTTGTTGGGCCGTGAGTTAACTGATGTCCTACTTCCTTTTACAGAATGTCAAATAAGGGCACAGTGATTGGCAGTATTGTTCTCTCTCACAGAGCTAAGATAATAGAAGGGAAATTCTTCTCTTTGTATCCACCTGAACTTGAGTCAACTCTCAACATTCCACTGCTGTTCACAGGCAAGGGCTGAGGTTATGGCCCAATTTGCCAAGAGTAGCTTATGTGACCCTTCACTTGGGTCGATTTTTCCCTAGTTGTCTCTCTTTTCATAACTGGCTAAAGAGTATAACACTTTAATTACTCTGTATTTCTTTTAAGTCCTAAGCCACCTTGGGTAAAAATAAAAGAGGTGATTTCCACATCTTCAATGGCTTTAATTGTTCCATCCTGCTCCAATTTGTGTCCACTTTCCTCCAGTTGGCTTGATGCTTTCAACAAAAGAACACATCAAAGTACGGGCGCTGTTATGGAAAAGTAGATATGACACTGCAAATTCCTGAGCAGAGTTTGTAGGGAGAACTCTCAATCATCTCCAGTACCACACAGGCACGTGACCCTCACCAGCATTGATCCTTGTACAGAGAAGGAACTTAGTAAATGTCTTTTGAATTGATGTTATCCAAAGGGCACTTTCATAGGTGCTGTAGTTTTCTGAGCCTTCAGATTCTCTCTGCTTCAATGCTTGAAAACCTCCATGGTTTTACTTGTATGAATGCTTCCTCCGACCCACACAGAAAGTCTTCCATGCCTTAGGAAACGGTTTTCATCAATTGCCGAAGTAATAAAAAAAATATGTCGCCCAGTAACCAAATTTCTGACGAGTCAGCGTTGCAATAATATGCTGGATTTTAAGAATGGGAAATGAGCCTTGTATTAGCTTGTTTCTTTCTATGAGCAGTACTTTGCCTTATAATGTTATTCTGACTACCCCTACTACTTTGATATAAAAACCACCATAAAAATAAGATTCCCACTATTTGAGCATAATGGCATCTAATGAACTTAGCAAAAGTTTAACCAGAGAGTTCAAGGTAAAAAAAAAAAGTTAATTTCTTAGCCCCTTCTTTTTTCTACTATTTCTACCTTAGTGTTAGATGAAAATAGGCATGTAATTCTACAATTTAGAGTCTTGAAGACCTCCCGAGTCAAGGAACTCATTACCCCCCAATGCAATCAATTCCATTGTCAGACTGTTAAAATTGTCAGAAAGTTCCTTCTTATATTAAGCTGAAATCTTCTCTCTGCTTTTTCTACTGATTTGATTTCTCAATTCCAATCCCAGGCAGAATATGCCTAATTCCTCTCCTTCTCCCTAATAAGATTTCAAAGCACTCAAGGAGTGATCAGGTTCTGTTCTGTTGCCTCTACTCCAAGTTCTCATGTAACATGATCTTATGTTTTTACTTAAGAGTCAACCCTAATTTTAAAAGTTAGTTTAGAAAGAGCATACTAATGAATGTTGACATACACAAACATTAGGGGTACATAATGCTTTCACAGAAAATTTTCTTGTAGATTTCCACCAATGCCTCTTTGTTTCAAAGTATTAAAAAATTTTTCAGACTAATTGTAATATTGATGGAAGACTGATTCCAGAAAATGTCAGCCATTCACTACCTGACAGATGCATTTACTAAAAGAGAATTTCTAGATTCGAGGTTTTTTCCACTGGCTGCTTCAAAAATCAGAGATAAAAGGATAACAAAAACAACAATAACAACAACCAACAGTAATAATAATGGCAGCCGACATTTACATAGCACTTACAATGTGCCAAGCACTGTGCTAAGTGCTTTACAATTATTATTTCATTTGATCCTCATGACAACCCTGGGAGATAGGTACTGTTATTGCCCCCATTTTACAGCTGAGGAAACTGAGGCAGATAGAAGTTTAAGTAACTTGTCCATGGTTACATAGTTAATAAGTGACAGAGGCTGGATTTGAATTCAGGACTTCCTGACCCCAGGCCCAGCTCTCGATCCATTGCACAACTTAGCTGCCCCTGTTGATGATGACGGTGATGCCTACAGTGACAAATATTACTAGAACTGCTAATAGAGCCTCAAGCGTCATAACATCGTAAGACTGGGATTTGAAAACCACCTCTGAGTAAATCTAAGCTAACCTTATTCATTTGGCAGAGCAAGGAAGTGACTTGCCTGAGGTCACACAGAAAGGGAATGGCAGAGCTGAAACCTGCATCTTCCCCTCCTGACTTCCATCGCAATGATCTTTCCACACACATTTGTAGTCAAGTCAAATGTGTTGTTTCCAGAATATTTTGCCATTTGTAATCTAGATAACTATTGATGTGAGCATTTGCAAAAAGATTCCATGCACAACCCAGGAAAAGAATAAGGCCACTCTTGGGTGTCTAACTCCCAGTTTGGACCCTAACAGCTGAGTCCTTGGATCTCAGAAAAGTCTTCTCTAAAAGGCCACAATATTTGGGCACATAGCATTTAAAACTCCACTAGCCTGAAAAATGCTTTACTCTTTGATAGTACATGTCAGAGATGCTGCCAGGGAATCAGAAGGTCCTAGAGTCACAGCTAGAAGTGACCTCGGAGTTCATCTAGTCCAGATTACTCATTTAACAGATAAGGTAAATGTAACCCACAGACAGGAAGGCGATTGCCCAAGGTCACTGAAAATGCAAGAGCCAGGATTGGAACCAAGGTCCTCCAATTCCAAACCCAGCACTCTACACAACAGCCTTTTTGTGGACTCTTTCTTACTAGTAAATGCTCATATCAATAGTTTTCTTTAATTTGAGAATAATATGCTTGGTCATTTTTGACGAGCCCTCTGTGGAGTTAAGGGAGTAACTCAAATGCTAAGTGTTTAGTGTCAGAAAGATGGCTGACACCATACTGTGCAAGGTCAGGGCAATTCACAGTGGGCAGTATTGTATGGACAAACTCCCGCTGGGAAACATTTTCTGCTTAGGCTGAGTACAATAGCCTAACAGTGCTACTGCTATCCTGAGAACAAAAGGCCAGGCCATATAATTAATAGTGACAACAACTATGGCTTTGTGCTTTACAAAGTTCTTTCCTCCAGGTAGTGCAAATATTGTTAATCCCTTTGACAGATGACAAAACTATGCTTTGGAGACGGTAAAGTATCCAAGGTCACACAGCCAGTACCTGTGCTGGTTTGAAGCCCGTTTTCCTAGCTCCAAGGCAACAATACATATAATTGCAGTGACATATCATAGGACCCACCTATCATTTGACTCTTAATGTTACAGTGAAGGACCTCATCCAGCCCACACTCCAAAGGTATAGCCGCCATAACATAAGTGACAAGAACTCGTTGTCCAGCCTGTGCTTAAAGACAAGAAACTGACAATGCCCATCCTCATAGCCTTCTCCCCACCTCTCCAATCCATAGCTCATCATTCCAATCCTTCCTTTATAGAGGAGGGGAGGGAAGAAAGGAGAACCACAGTTCCCTGTGCACACGGGGGTGCAATGAAAAAAGATGTTTCTGAAGAAAGGTAAAGGAAGAATAAGGGAAGAGAAACATGGAGGCAGCAAGACCCAGGGACTTCCTCATACAGACATCTATTTAGCTCTGCTTTTCTAAAGGGATGCTGGGAATACTGATAAACTCCAGTTTGATAGGATCATAGATTTAGAGTCAAAAGGAATGTTAAAGGTCATCTAATCAAAGGAGCAAGGATTTAGAGCTTCAGAGATCATCTGGTCCGACTCCTTCATTGTACAGATGAGGAAACTGAGCTCCACAAAAGTGGGGAGACTAGCCAGAGGTTACACAGATAATAAGTAGCAAAGGTGGGATCTGAACTCAGCTCCTCTGAGGTTAAATGTAGCACCTTTTCCACTGTACCATACATAATATTTCACATTTTACTTACCAAAAGCTTTACAGGCATTATCTTCTTTGATTCTACCAATAGTCTTGTGAAACAGGAGAGGTAAGTATTATCATCTCTACTTTGTAGATGAGGAAACTGAGGCTCAAAAAGGATAAATCAAAATCTATAAGACTAGGACTTAGAAGCATGTGACTCCAAATCCAGGTTACTTTCCACTACAAAAGGAATGGACCCAAGATGGGGTCCTCTCTTAGGAGCAGCCCAGAACACCATAACATAAAAGTTTGTTTTCTTCTCCTTCTAAGCAAAAGTGTGCCTGGCAGAATACTGAAGGAAGGGAAGGAAAAATTCATTTACATACACTGACTAGAAAAACACAATGCCTGTACCCACTTGTACTGAAAAGAAAATTACTCTTGGGACGGCCAGGTAGCTCAGCGAGTAGGAGCACCGACCCCAGTGTCGGGATGACCTGGGGATCGAATCCGGGCTCAGATACTTAGCACCCACCCAGAAATAACTGGCCGTGTAACCTTGAGCAAGTTACTTAACTCCGATTGCTTTAAAAAAAAAAAAAAGAAAATGACTCTTCTGTCTATACTGTGCTTCAAAACTTAAGAGCAAAGAATTTATGTGTGTATGTATATATGTATTTGAATATATAAAGACACGTGTATTTAGATATGAGTGTGTTGTGTGTATTATATATATATGTACTGTGGATATGGGTGTAATTATAGATATACAATGTCTCTGTCCTGATTCTTTAGCAAGGAAATTTGTACAATTCTTCTGAAAGTTCATGAATCATAGGACCAAAGGTTTGGAGCTAGAAGAGACCTCAAAGGTTACTAACTCTCTCTGAGACTGTGGATAACCTCTTCATTTACATCTGAAGAAACTAAGGACTAGGAAAGGGAAGTGACTTACCCAAGGTCACAAAAGCAATAAATACTAAAGGTAGAATTGGAACCCAGATCCTCTGACTCCAAAGTGAGCACTCTTTATATTATACCAAGATACCTCCTAAGGGTACTCCTTTGGGGGGGAAATGTATTTATTAATTTATTATGAACTTAATAAGCATCAACACATACAAACATTTCAACAGGCACATAAAAACAAACCAAAAAAACTACATATAAAACTGGGAGTCTGTTATATACAATTTGTCTTTTTCCTTCATTATCTATAGTTTAGTTTTAGTTTTTGCTTATTTGCATTATCTTCTGAATCTCCTTTTGCTCTCTCCTGTTTCTTTTTTTTTTTAAAGCAATCGTGGTTAAGTAACTTGCTCAAGGTTACATGGCCAATTATTTCTAGGTGTGGTGCTGAGTATCTGAGCACGGGATTCGATCTCCAGGTCATCCCGACACTGGAGCCAGTGCTCTTACTCGCTGAGCCACCTGGCCACCCCTAAGCAATTGGGGTTGAGTAACTTGCTCAAGGTTACACGGCCAGATGTTTCTGGGTGGGTGCTAAGTGTCTGAGCCCGGGATTCGATCTCCAGGTCATCCCGACATTGGAGCCAGTGCTCTTACTCACTGTGCTACCTGGCCGCTCCTCTCCTGTTTCTTAATAATTCATTAATATTTTCTTTTTCTTCTCACTCAACCTGTAACTCTCCTTTCCAATAAATGGAAAAATTCTCCCTTGTGACAAATAAGTTTTATTACGCAATACAAATCCACACATTGTGTCTGCCTGAAAATCTATGTCTCTTTCTGTTGTCTTGAGTTTATCACTCCTCTGTCAGCAAGTGGGAAGCAGGATGGAGGCACCATTCATTATTGCACTACTCATACTTCTTGAGTCATTCAAAGTTGTTTGTCTTTACAATGTTGGTGATATTTCATAAATTGTTCTCCCGGCTCTGCATTAGTTCAAACAGGCCCTCCCAAGTTTTCTTTGAATTGGTCCCTTTTCTTATTTTTTATGATGGAATAATATTCCCATACATTTATATGTCAATCCATTTAGCCATTCCCCAACTGATGGGCACTGAACCCATCTTGTTTCCACTGGAGTTCTTTGCTGCATCAAAAGTGTGTTGCTATTAATATTTTAGGACAAATGAGTTTTTTTTTCCTCTTTGATGTCTTTGAAGTATAAGCCTAGTAGTGTTATCACTGGGTTTCTATGGTTAAGCAATCTTCAGATATAATACCAAATTGCTTTCCAAAATGGTTGGACCACTTCACAGCCCTATCTAGAGTCTATCAGTGTGCCCATCTTCCTAAAGCCCCTCCAAAACTTGTCAATCTCCATTCATGTCATCTTTGCCAATCCACTGGGTATGAGGGGAGAAACTCAGAGTACTTTCAACTCACATTTCTCTTATTATTAGTGATTTGGAGTGATTTTCAATGGACTATTGGCAGCTTGTCTTTTTTCTTTCTGAAAACTGTCTTTCCATATACTTTGGCCAGTCATCTATCAGAAAATAGCTCCTGTTCTTATAAACTTCAAATCCTAACTCAAACTCTTATTAGCTCTCTGACCCTGAGCACCTCATTTAACCTCTAAGTGGCTGCCTCACTTTTCTCATCTGTAAAATGGAGATAATAATTGTATCTACCTCCCTGGGTTGCTGTGAGGAAAAAAATGAGATACATTTGTAAGTGCTTTGCAAATCTTAAAACACACTATAAATGCTAGCTAGTATTATTAATAGCTATAGTATTTGAATCAGTCTCCAACTTATTTGGATAGCCACCATTTGTCAGAGAAATATTTTTCTCCAGCTACCTATTTCCCTTCTAAATCTAATTATAATAATTTTGTTTATTGGGGCAGAAACATTTTATTGATATAAATAAAACTGTCCAGTTTATCTCCTGTGATTCCCTCTATCTCTTTTTCACTCAAGAATTCTTTCCCCTTCTATAATTGTGAGAGGAACCTCGGGTAGGTCTAATGAGCATTTATTTAAATCAATTCACAGAAGTAGACAACTTATTGTATAACAAAGATATAAAGAGAAGCAGGTATTTCATATGCAACAAGAGTATAAATTCTCCCACCACCATCCTTCTTTGCAACCGAAGAGTCATTCTTGACTCTTCCTCTCCCTCAATCCCCATATCCAGTCAGTTACCAAATCTTGCTGTTTCTACCTCCATAACATCTCTCACATCTAGTGCCTTCTCCCTATTCACACAGTGTTTATCCTAGTTCCAGCCCTAATTACCTTACCCAAACTCTTATAAGCCTTCTAAATGATCTCCTTGCCTTCATTATGCCCCTTCCGAAATCCATTCTCTACCTAACTGCCAAATCGACATTGCTAAACCACAAATCCAACTTGTGAAACTCCCCTATAGAAATCTTCAATGGCTCCCTATTGCCTTAAAGGAAAATATAAATTCCTGTTTGACACTTAAAATCCTTCATAATCTGGTGCCAGCCTATCTTTTGAGCCTAGTTATACTTGACTATTACTCTAACATCCAGCTAATCTGGTCATCTTGCTCTTTCGCAAACTCCCTCTCTATCTCAGTGACTGCATCCTTGCTGAGAATGTGCCTCCTCATCTGCACCTAGAATCCCTAGCTTTCTTCAAAGTCAAGAGCTCAAGCATTCTTTTCAGTGCCAAGCTTTTCTAATTCCCATAGCTGCCAGTGCCTCACCCACCAAAATTACCTGGCATTTACTTCCTACACAGAAAATATTACACACTTTATGTGTACATGTTGTCTTCCTCTGCTCCTTGAGTGCAGAGTCTAGGCCTCCCTAGTACCTAACACTGTGCCTAAAATGCAGTAAGAATGTCATTGATGCATGTTGATTGCTTCACACATTCTTCATTCCAGCCAAAGCAGCTTACTAGCTATTCTCTGTATAATAGAATCCCCAGCTCCAGAGCTACCTTCTACAAAAAACTACTTGTGGCACCCCTGATGAGGTGCAGACTCTGGGAACCCCCCTTGAACTGTGATTAAATCATCCCATTTGATGAGGCCATGAGCCTTTCATTGTGGCTGGTCCCAGACCTCTGTTACTAGCCTAGTGTGTGCACCCCAAAACTGTGTGCAACAGAAACCCTTACCCAAATAATACTCAGAGGTTTCTCAAGTTAGGAAGCAGAAAAGAATAGTTTATTTAGGATCTGGAGAAAGGGCCACACTCCTGACAAATGGTCTGGGAGGAGAAGCAATTTACAAAAGGAAATGGCCAAGTTATAAAGCCCTAATGAGGAATTCTCCCCCACCCCCCTCCTGACCCTTTTTTTTTTTTTTGGTTGGAAGTTAGGTGTACAATCTAAATGCAGCAATCTAACTCAAGTACCAGAACAAGGAAACAATAGAACACCCAATGTAGAGAAAGCACTTCTATCCTTATTTGGCATATCTTGGGCTGAGGTGGCACTGGGGAGGATCTCCATTGCTCTAAGTCCCAGATTCCTTCAAGGTCAGGTGACCTCTAAATTTAGGCCTAGTAGATGCTGAAGCCACTCTAGATTTGATTTTTCAGAATGGGGAAACTTCACTGCAAATTATCCCTCACACTAGCCTTCCATTGTCCTTCTACTTCCCACCCTTGTGCCTCTCAAAATATCAACCCACCCTTGGACTGGCCTAGCCCACCATTGTCTGTCAGCTCCAGGTAGCCTCCAGCAACTTTCCACCCTCATCAAATCACTCATTGACCTCATCTGATTTCTCCTGAAGACCCTCCCCAAACTTCCCCACTAGACTACCCCTAGATTCCTCCCACAACCTTCTGTATGTAAAACCCCATCTCACACCATGTGCTATGAGAGTGCCATAGAATGACCTAGCAGAGACTTACTCTGTGTCAGATTATTCTGGCCTACTTGCCCAATACAAGCCTTACAGATACCTAGGCTCCTTAAGAGTCTACCCAATATGGTGAACTTTTAATAAACTTTGCTTTTCTTTGGCTTAGAGAAGACTTGAGTCAAATTCATTTGGCAGGACCTGGCATGTTGATATTTTGGGGTCTTGAGCACCCCTAACCTTACCTTACACCTCTACACCCCCAGTTATTCGCACTCTCTCCCTCCTAAAATTACTTCATTTTCTTCTTTGTATCCATATAGCAACCTAAAATAGAAAGTAAGCTCCCTGAAGGCAAGGAACACTTATCTATCAGAAAACAGCACTTGCTTTTGAAAATAGCTTTTGCTTTTGCCTATGTATCCCCAGGGGCCACATGTCCTGGTATAGTTCCTAGCATAAAGGAAGCACTAAATAAGATGGAATTGAACAAGGGAGACTAGACCACATCAAAAATCAAGAAGAATACGACTTTATACACAGCGATTTGGTCATGGTTTAAGAATTCCCTTCTCTAAAACTGCCTCTGAACCACCAAAGTTCTTTATGCTCAAAGACTCCCTCAGAAATTTACTCCCAACCTCAGACCACACCTGCTCTTTGTCCTGTAAATCTTTTGATGGCCTTTGGCCAAAACAAATCCAATCTGACCAGATCTATAGCACTTACTGTCTGGACCACTCCTGTGGCAATTACTCAAGTGCTGCTGCCTGGTGATGGATCATCTGTTGTCTCCAGATCTTATCCCTTGCATTATTTTTTATATTTTCACAGGTTTATATCTTTTCTCCCCCTTCATCTAGATTATAAATTCCCGGAGAGCTTGAATTCCTTTGCCCACCCCAGAGCACCGCATAGAACATTAGAGAATCTGAGAATGTTGGAGATGAAAGGCATTTCAGAGATTCTCCGGTCCTACCCCCTCATTTTACTGTGGAGAAAACTGAGAAAGTGACCTGCCCAATCCATGAATGAGCATTTATGAAATACCTACTTACTACCAGACATTATGCTAAGCATTGAATATGCAAACACAAATGAAACATTCCCCACCCACAAATAAATCTACAAGTACATGCAAAAGGAATTTGAGGTAATTTTGGAGGGGACCACCCTACTGCCTAAAGAGATTAGGAAAGGCTTCATGTGGAGAGTGGCATGTGAGCTGAATATTGAAGGGAACTAGGAATCCTGAGGGGAGGGGGTAAAGAAGGGGTGCATTCTGGGAAGAGGATACTGACAGTGCAAAGGCAAGGAGACAGGAGACTGAATATTGTGTGTGAGGACAAGAAAAAAAGGCCAGTTTGGTCAGACTACAGAATGCAGGAAGGCAGTAATGTATAACCAGGCTACAAAGATGGGTCAGGGCCAGATTGTAAAAAGCTTTAAAAGCCAAAGTGAGGATTTATATTTGATTTTAAAGGAAATTGAGAGATACTGAAATTTATTGAGTTGAGGAGTGATGTGGTCACACTTGCACTTTAGGAAAATCACTTTGGTACTTAGGGAAAGGATAGAGAGGGAAAGACTAGTCAAGGAGACCAATTAGGAAGCTAGTGTGCTATTTCAGGTGAAAAGTGGTGAGTATCTGAATTAAGGTGGTGGTTCTGGGAGTAGGGAGAAAGGGACAAATACAAGAAATGTTGTGGAGGGAGAAACATCAAGATCTGGCAACTGACTAGATCTGTGGGGTGAGAGAGAGAGAGGGGTTAAGGATAACAGGGTTCAAACCCGCATGCCTGGAAGTATACTGATGCCCTTGACTCTAGAAGCAGGAAGTCACATGAGGCTTGATAAAGGTCATATAGTTGTGTGTTCACATCGTATCACGCTGCTTCTTAGAAGCTCAATAAATATTTGACTGGCTGATCAATCATACAGTGCTATTCTGGGAAGTCACTGATCATTTGTATGAGGTAAATTAACCTTTCTGGGGCATTACTCTGTATCCTTAAAGAGCTGAATCATCTCGTGCTGCTAAATAAAGATATAGACCCTTCCTTAAACTGGAAAGAATCTTAAGAGATCAGTTAGTCCCATTCCCTCATTCTAAAGATCAGAAAACAAGCCTAGAGAAGGAAATTAGTTGTCCAAGGTCAGCTAATTAGTAGCAGAATGAGGATTAGAACACTTATTTCCTAATTCCTAGGCCAGGCCTTTCATTACTACATCATGATTGAATGGCATACTATTATACCTGGAAGAGATCTTGACCAACTAAGATAAATAAGGCAGAGCATAGAGTACAGTTAGGTGACTTGTTTAAAATCATGCAGACAGACTCGGACAGAAGTGGACCTAGAATGTTCTCAAAGATAACATGAGGGAAGCATTTGGTAAATCTTAAAGTGCTATACGAATGTATTATTATTATTTCCATGACCATTTCCCTACTGCCAGATCAAGTCAAAGCAACTTTTGCCGCATGGGAACCCAATCTTTTCATGGGTGCTATATGAAACGTGCATCTAACATGGAGGTCAGTTTGCCTCGGGTAGAATCATGAAAAAGGCAAAATGCATCTTCACTACCTTTTCATCTCTTTCTATATTCCCCATTTGGCTTTTACTGCTTCTGGCTCCTTCTTCAAGCACTCCTGCTTTTCCCATGTGCCCGGAGCCATCCATGGTGGCAAATCATCTTATGTAGATTGTACTATTTGAGGAACACTATAGGCTCCAACAAACCTCTTTCAATTTAAAAAAAAATCCCACCCTTTCCGTGTCAGGTTCTTAGGCTTCATGGGGAAGAAAGTCAGTCTGGGAGAGCTAGATTTTGGCTCTGGCTCTTCTACTAACTAGTTCTGATACCTTGAGGAAGTTCCTTCTCCTTTCCTCATTTGTCTTCTAACAATCAAGTGACAATGCTGGTATAGATGATTTCTAAAATCTATCTCTTCCAACTCTAAATTCTATGAGTCTACAAATGAACCCACTGGTGGAATATCCTGTTAATCTTATCTCTACACTCTCCTGCCCCTGTAGTCCTGACCTCCTTACTAGAAAAAAATAGCTGACATGCCTTGTTTCATGTTTTTCCATTGTCTTTCATCTCATCAATGAGAGAAATGGCAAGGAAAGGAAAGGTATAGTGTGTGTATGAGTCCAGTCCTCTGGGTCAGTTTCATCACAAAGTAGTAGGATGGCTTTTGGACCTAATGAAAAGACATGGGATTATGACTCTCTGGATTTTAGTTTCTTCCTCTGGAAGAAAAGCAAGGAGGAATGACTAAGGTCCCCTAAGTGCTACCATTCTATGATATTTAGCTCCTTTCCTGTCTGGCATTCCATATCCTGTTTTTAGGAAGCTACCAGCTCCAACATTCTAGGTCTAAGGAGTGCTGACATTCTGTGTTATCTGATATATTATTCAGGGCTTTTAACTACTATAAGCCAAAGATTGTGTGGACACAATAGACACAGATTTTATTTCCTTCTAAGACATTCTTTCATTTCAAATTAAATACAATTTTCCATTTCTTAGCTTATTTTTCACAGTGATTTGGAGAAAAATTTCTTGACAGAATTAAAAAACACAGTTAATGATCAGTCTGAACAAGCTGGTCCATGGCTGTAAGGTGATAATGGAGAGCAAGATACCTGCCAGAGAAATGGTTTAGGACTATACTGAAGAAAATCCATTTTCTTTTTGTAATGGCCAACTCTAAGAAATAAATTCAAAAATAAGTAAGCAGTCACATAAAATAAAATGAATTTTGGCCTAGAAGATTCAGTATTCCCATCCACTGAACATCATTACAAATAACTTGATATTCCTAGACAGCTTTAACTAGTGTTCTAAATTAAAATCACTGTTCAACATGTAGTCCAGATATTGTTTCTCATTTTCTGCAATAATAAAGCTCTGATAGGTATGGAAAACCTTATTTATGGGCAGCTTAATCCCTTATAACCAAGTCAATGAAATGTAGTTGTATATGAAGGCATGGAAATCAATTGTTGAACTAAGAATGAGTCTGCTGTACCTTAGAGTTAGGCAATAAACAAGCATCTAAACCTCTAACTACAAAAACATCTGAAGTGTCAGGAAGATAAATAACACAGCTGTATGCGAATTCTCAGGTGTGCAGGTTCAGATATGACTAGGAGGGCAAACTCTGAAGATCTATAGTCAAATGACCAAAAGAGATAAGATTTGTAAAACAATAGTGCCTGAAACATAGGAGACACAGCAGATATTTGTTTCTTCCTTTTCTTTTCTTTTCCTCTACTCCCCTCCCATCTAGAATTGAATATCTAGAATGTTCAAGCTAGAGAGGACCAAAAAAATAACTCAGTTATGTGAGAAAATTGGGATGCTAACACACTGCTGGTGGAACTGTGAACTGATCCAACCATTTTGGAGAGCAATCTGGAACTATGCCCAAAGACACATAGAGTCATGTATACCCTTTGATCCAGCAAACACCACTCTTAGATCTGTTTCCTAAGGTGATCAGGGAAAAAGAAAAAGAACCTATGTGCTCTAAAATAGTGATAGAAGCTCTCTTTGTGGTGAGAAAAGATCGAAGTTCAAATCTCAGCTCTGACTTTTTACTAGCCGTCTGACCTTGGACATGTCCTTTCATTTCTCTGATCCTCAGTTATTTTCTCAGCTGTCAAATGGGGACCACAATCCCACTTAGTCCTGGAGGTTATTGGACCTATGTGCCCTAAGAATGCATTTGTGATCAAAGGATATGACAGTTTTTCAAAAGAAGTGCAAACTATAAGCAGCAATAGAAAAAATGCTCTAAATCAATGATAATAAAAGGAGCACAAATTAAGATAGTCCTGAGATTTTATATAACATGTAAAATTGGCAAAGATTTTTAAAGGATTAACATTGCATCAGTTAGGGGGAAAATAGACATTCAAAAACAAAAACCTGTTGGTGTAGGGATGTGAACTGGTCCAATCACTCTGTGAGAATGGAATGATGCAAAAGAAAAAAATTCACTAAATTTTCCATACAGATTCTATTGTTGGGCATGGTACTGCTTTTAGGACGTCAACATTAAAGAAAAAAAGAGGACACATAAATATATATATATGTTATATGCATGTATATACATATGTATTCACAGTAGTATATTTTATGAAAGACCACTGATTACAGAAATGGCTGAATAAACTATGATTTATATGGCTCATTGTAAGATGAGAAATGATGAATGGGACTAATTCAGAGAAACATGAGAAGACTTGCATAAACTGATGCATAGTGAAGTAAACAGATCCAGATATAAAATATATACCATAATTACAATAGCTATAAGAAAAAAAGTCATCAAAAGGTACCCAAACTCAAATTCTTTATAACAATCCCAGAGAACACAGGATTAAATAGCTTTCCCTCTTCTTGTTAGAAAAGGGTGGATTGTTGGTGGCACAATGTTAAATATGTAGTTACATGTGATTGTTTGATTTAGGTCTTTAAATATGTATGCTATCCCTACAATGTCCCCTCTATCCCTGTTATAACTAGTGGAACTCATGTCACTTCTTGAGTACTCATTCCAAATGCCAACTTTTTCACAAAACCTTCCCTGGTAGTTCCAAATCATATTGATTGCCTTTCCCCTCACACTTTGTACGCAGTACTGAATTACTAACTGATATTTTAATAATACATCATTTTGCTATATCTCATATAGCATATATAATAGTAAATGCCACCTTGAATTAATTCAATTAATATTTATTCATGTAATTGTACTATATAACTAGATCTGATAGATCATTCAGGAGGTAATACTATAGAAGAACATTGGTCTTTGCCCTTAACAAAATTCATAATCCACTGGTTTGCCAATAGATTAGACTGAGACAAATACAAATGTACTGCAGGGAAAATTGTCAACTTGAGAAGCATAGTGTGATGGGTAAACCTGCTTCTTTGTTACAGTACAAAACATCCTTAGGTCTATTCAATGAACAAGGTACACATCCAAGAAAGTGTTTTTAATTATTTGAAACAATAAGCAAAAAAAGAAGAAGAAAGATTTAAGAAAGAGCATCAATATTCATTAGTTAAAGAATAACATTATTCAAAGAGGTCACTATAATTTAAATATAAATAAAAATATAATTGTTATTACAATACTCTATGTCAAAGAACCAAGATTTCACCAGTCTGAGAATTCTCTCCATATACTGAGATAGCAGGCTCTCCATGTAGATGGTTTCATGCTGTCAGAAGATATTAATCATTTAGCCAAACTTCTAATGATGAGATGTGTGTGTGTTTGTGTATGTGTGTGTGTGTACACACAGAGGTAGAACCTGGATTTTTGACTTCACAATATAGGAAACCATCCAGGAATAAGACTGCAAATTGTTGTATAACATTTACTGTCTTGGATATGTGCCTGGGGGTATGGAGATGTTAAATGACTTACCATGGTCATAGTCAGTGTCTCTCAGAGACAGTATTTGAACCTAGGTCTTCTTGACTTTGACTCTAGCTTCACCTTAACTACCCCGCCATGACTGTAATAAAATAATTACTGTTATATTTACGTAGCACATTATAGTTTAAGTAATTATTTATAGCTTACAAAGCACTTTGCTCTTTTTTTTTTCCTTTTTTTGTATATTACCTAACTTGATTTTCACAATAACTCTCTGAGGAAGAATCTGGAAAGTCAGTCAGTCAATGAACATTAAGCACCTACTATGTGCCAAAAACTGAGCAAGAACAATTTCTACAAGTAACAACAACATTATAGAAAAATAACTTGGAAACACTTGAAAACTCTAGTCAATGTAACAATAAACTACAATTCCAGAGAACTAAAGATGACAGACTCGCATGCAAGATAAGACATTCCTTTTGGGACTTGGCCAATGAGGAAATATGCTTCATCTGATGATGCATATTTGTAATGAGGTTTTTCTTCTTTGTTGTTATTCATTTAGGTAGGGGAAGTGGGACAGAGACAGAATAATGCTTGCTAATAAAAAAAAAAGTAAAATTAAGTAAAAAAAAAAAACAATAACCCTAGGATGAAGGCAATACAAATATTATTGCTACACCAATTCATAGATGATGAAAGTGAGGTTGTTACTTGATCTTTGCCAGTTAAGTGACAGGACCAAGATAAGAACCTTGGTCTCCTGATTCCAAGTTCAAGGCTTCTGCCACTATTCCACAGCTGTTTCCTAAAGATCTCACACCAATTTGTATAGCCCGACCTATTCAAACAATTCAGGTAAGAATATTTTCTCCAAATTATCTGGGAGGTGGGGAGAGCCTGGGCTTTTAGACATGAATTGAGCATGACCTCATAACTGAAATGGCTGACTGTGCAATTAAGAGTCTTCTGCTTTACTGTGGGGTATTCTCTAGGTGATTTTAAATCATTCTGATCCTAGATCAGATCCTAGATCGCTCCATCTAGACAATGAAAATAATGCAACTAGCTCCATGATGCTACTGGCCCCTTCTTATTCATCTAACCTTATTTCTGACTGCTCTCCTCCATGTCAGTTTGGTCTCTTCCTCCCAGAGTTGGCATATAGTACTTGTGCAGTGAATGGGTTTGATGGAAAATAGAACTCAAGCTTTCCTTTACCTGCCTATAAGTAATGAATGACTTCACATCCTTTTTAAACCCCTTCCTCAAAATGTAATGTATTTCCAGGGAAACAAAAGGAAGAAAGGAGAGTTTTAAAAATGTATCCTGTTTAAATCATCACAACGAACAGGAGAGATGTGTCTTCCCAAGCCTCACCCCAACCCTAGTTAGGCTCTATTCATTGAGGAGAAATTAGAGATCAAGTAGAATCTACTCATTTTACACCTGAGGCTCTGGGTAAACTTGTACCTGAGGTCACAAGAGAAGTAAGGAAAAAGGTCACAGTTTCTGCTCAAGTCCAGTGACTCTAAATTTGGTGCCATTCCCAACCTCACTACTCTCTCAGACAACACAGTAGTTTGAATCAGCTGATGGCCCAGTGGATACAGCACTTGGTTAAATATAGGAAGTATTGGAAGGCAAATTTCAGTTCAGTTTAATGAAAAACTCCCGAATGCTTAGAACTGTTCAAAAATAAAGTGGGATGCTTTGGTAGATACCAGGTTACCTGTCACCAGAGCTTCCTGACAACCATTTCTCAGGCATGTTGCAGAGGAGATTCCTTCAGAGGTCAAGAGTGGACTAGAT
>NW_027185698.1:35813974-36013296 GCF_028583685.1 Petaurus breviceps papuanus
CCAGGCTGGTGGCCAAAAAGGCTGCCCAGAAGCTCTTACTAAGAAATCCAGGAATGACTTTCCCAGGGACTTGCCTTGGAGTAGCATTAGGAGAAGATGGCCATGTTTTGGAACTCTTCCCTCTTGTAGGTGAGCCAAAGTAGCCATCTGGCTAGTCATGAAAGCATGGCAAGTTTGACATTCAACGATCCTTTCCTTTATTCCTCTTCACAGGAAAGCAAAGCAACTGAGCTATATGGGCAGGAGGGATTGAAGCTGATAGAGCAAAAGGTCGCTAACCCACTCCATGGCTGCCTATAAGGCATCAGATAAAAGCAGGGAGAATCAGAGCTTCTGAGCTGGGGTTTCTGACCTTGTCCCCAGTGTATGACTACATAGCTAAGTGTGTGCACAGGAAGAAGAGGAAGAGTGTCAGAAAGGACTTCCTTGTGGTAGAGAAGAGTGACTTTAAAGGCTCTGGTGACTCAAGAATTCCTTACACATCAGTTTACTGCATGTGTGTGCGTTTTCCTACTCCCACTCTGAGTAGGGATTACATTAGATGCCCTCTAGGTTCTTTCCAACTCTAAAATTCTACAAAAAGGCTATATAATTTGTTAGAGAGTTGAGATTCACCCATGTAAAAAATGACATGCATGTAAAAAGGGCAAGGCCTTTTGTTATACATTTTTGTATTTGTAGGACCTAAGACAGTATCCCACAAGTACATGACTCTGATTCCTTTACATAGATTGAATAATAAGAGGAATGACACCCTGTTTTGATAGAGTAAGCCATCGGAGCTCTTATTAATTATCATGTGACTATAACAGGACTTTTCTAAATCTTTTGTATCTCCACGATGGCTACTTTAAAATCTGTTTCTGGTTCTCTTGATCATATGACCTCTGGAAATGATGAAGGGGATATATCTGATTAACTCTGATCTGATTCTGAAATGATTCTTCTGCTCCAAAGCAGGTGTTTGTTCCTCATGGTGGGCCCCCTTTGGCTTATACCCAAGTGAGGTTAAGAGAACTGTAATATGGTGGGGAGGCAATAGGAAAATTCAGAATTGGGCCTTCTCTTTCAAGACATGTAGCTGATGCTGAGTTTTCCCAATCTGCATTTGGATGTCTGGTGTGATGGTGCCTGTAGAGGCGAAGGACAAGCCCCTAAAGATTGCCAAAAGACACAATGGTGCTCACTTTAGTAGCACATATATCAAAATTGAAACAATACAGAGAAGATTGGCAAGACACAAATGAAATCATATGGAAGACTTGCTATGTAAATTCCTCTGGTCAGACTGCATAAATAAGTGAGCACCTTTCCTAGAGATACCTGTTCAATATTTCAAGGGTCCCTAATATTCAGATCAATGCTCTCCCTACTGATGAAGACCACTCCTATCCAGTTTGACAGATGGTCTTCATGATCGACCCCAAACAAAAAGAAAAAAAAAATCATCATTTCAATCCTCTGGGATGGAACCTCTTTGTCCTCATCTATCCTGAGACCACACATGTGGCTGGCAGGAGGCTCCAGACTCAAAATGTTCCCAACTTTTCCAGCACTGTGGTGTAGAAGAAACACTGAGCTAGGAGGCAGAAAACCTCAGTATGAAGTCTGGCTCTGTCACTGGCTTACTAAACGGGAGACCAAGAGCAAATTACTCAGCCTCTCCCAATACTAGTTTATTTGTCTCTACTTAATTTTCACTACCTATCTCACAGGTTTATTGTAAAGAAAGCACCTTTGATAACCCAGAGTATTAATCACAAACTATCAGAATTACACGAAATCTCAGAGTTTAATTCAACAAATAAACACCTACTACGTGTGAAGTGCTCTATCTGATGAAGGGAATATACCTGGCCTTAGAATCAAGAAGACACAGGTTCAAGTAATCCAGGCTCTGGGATGTCCTAGCTTTGTAGCCCTGGTTGGATAGCCATTGATTTTACCAGTAAGGGTACCAAGGCTCAGAAAGCTTATCTAGAGTCACACAGCTAGTAAGTGCCTGAGGCAGGATGGGAACTCAAACATTCCTCACCAGAGACTAATGCCCTATCTATTATATCATACAATTTTCCAGACCTGGGCAGGGGAGTGGGGAGGGAAGGGGAGATTATCAGCACAAAAGCACAGACTTAAGATGAGGTATCATGCGTGATAAACAGTAAGGAATCCAGGATGACTGGACTAAAGAACAGCTCAAGGAGGAGTAATGGGCAGAAGGGTAGGTAGAGAGTGTTACAAGGCAGTAAAGACAGGCTAGGGGCCAGTGGTGAGGAGAGAAGAGTTTATATTTGGTCATAGAGTTAATGGGAAACCAGTGAAGTTCACTGAGATGTGAGAGGTGACAGGAAACTGTCTTTGGCAGCTATATGGAGAAATGATTGGAGCAGGAAAATTCAGGCAACTCGTGAGTACTATAAATTGCGGGGCAGTTGCCTACCTGCGTTGATAGAGAAAGTTTCCTTACCAGAAGCTCCCGATAAAATCACGTGATTATATAAAGAATGTATAAGAAACGGTACCAAGTTGTTGTTCATCCTTCGTCCTCAAAAAGGACCGTGACAACAGGTAGGTGATGCCATGACATTCAAGTGAATTGGATTTAAGTGAGAAAGGGCTATACAGAATCACCAGTCTCGCTTTCAAGTGCCAGTGATACAAAGGCAATGTGATACAATGTTTGCCCTCAAGTAGCTTGCATTCTGTTAGAGGACAGGAAATATAACATGCACATAAATACAAGTATGAGGTATCTACAAAAAGTAATTTCCAAAGGGAAAAAACAATATTAACAACTGGAGGTCAGAGGTGTCAAGAAAGGCCTCATTTTACGGGTGAGGAAAATGAGTCCCAAAGAAAGAAGGGGCTGGCCCAGGATAACAGCTAGCCAATGGTGGCAGGGGCATTATCATCATCATCATAGCTAGCATTTATATAACATTTTGTAACACTATTTCATTTTATCCTCACAACAACCCTGGAAGGTAGGTAAGCTACTTTACCAAGCTGAGGCAGACAGAGGTTAATGATTTGCCAAGGGTCACATGGGGTAAGTGTCTGAGGCAGCAGGTGCACTCAGGTTTTCCTGAGTCTAGATCTAGTACTCTTTCCACTGTACCATCGTTGTTTAGTCATTTTCCAGTCATCTCCAACTCTCCATGACCCCATTTTGAGGTCTTCTTGACAACAATACTGGAGTGGTTTGCCATTTCCCTCTCCAGCTCATTTTACAAATGAGGACTTAAGGCAAACAGGGGTAAGTGACTTGCCCAGGGTCACCCAGCTATATGAAGTATCTGAGGCCAGATCAGAACTGACTCCGGGGCCAGTGCCCTATCCACTGCCCCACCTAGCTGCTAAAACTAGTAGCCACATCTCCTGACTCAGTCTGGAGCTCTCATTCCATTGATGGATTCTGCCTTCATTCAAATGTTTAGATATTGCTTCATAGTCTTTAACTTCCCCCAAAGGATTTCCAAAATACTATATAATAATAAATAAATTGACATTGTTGATCACTCCTCTTTGATATTCTCTTCTGTCAATAAATTCAATTTAATAAACATTTATTAAGTGGCTACTGTATACTAGGCACTATGCTAAGTGCTGGGGATACATAAAGAGACAAAAGAAAGTCCTTGCCCTCAGGGAGCTTATAATCTAATGGGGGAAACAACATGCAAATAAATATATACCAAACAAGCTATATATGGGATAGACAGGAAATAACAGAGTGAAGGCATTCTAAATAAGAGGAGTTAGGGAAGGTTTCCTGTAGGAGGTGGGATTTCAGGTGGGACTTCAAGGCAGCCAGGGTGATCAGTAGTGGCAACAGAGCAGGGAGAGCATTCAAGACATGGAAGACAGTCAGAGAGAATGCCCAGAGCCAAGAGATGGAGTATCCTAGACATGGAACATCCAGGAGGCCAGTGCCACTGGATCAAAGAATACATGTTGGGGAATAAGGGGTAAGAAGATTGAAAAGTAGAAGAAGGGTAGGTTATAAGGACTTTGAATGCCAAACAGAGCATTTTTTATTTGCTCCTGGAGGCAATAGAGAGCCATGGGAACTTACTGGGGTGGGAGGAGTGGGAGTGGGTTTGACATGATCACACTTGGGTTTCAAAAAATGACTTTGGTAGCTGAACGGAGAATGGATTGCAGTGAGGAGAGAGTTAAGGCAGGCAGACCCACCAGGAGGATATCAGAGTATAAGGTGGTGTCTGCACAAGAGTGGTGGCAGAATCAGAGGAGAGATGTTGCAAAGGTGAAATTGACAGATGTTGACAAAAGCATGATATGGGGTGTGAGAGAGGAGAGTCCAAGATCAGTCTTGGTTGAGAGTCCAAGGGACCAGGAGGATGGTGTTGCCCTCTATAATAATAGGGGAAGTAGAAGAGAGGGAGGAATTAGGGGGAGAAATAATGAATTCTGTTTTGGACATATGGAGTTTAAGATGTTTATTGGACATCCAGTTTAAGAAGTCGTAAAAGCACTTAGAGATGTGAGATTAGTGATCAGCAAAGAGATTGGGACAGAAAAGGTAGATCTGAGAATCGTCAGCATAAAGATGGAAATTAAATCCATGGGATCTGATGAGATCACCAAGTGAAGTAACAGAGAGAAACAAGAGAGAAACCTGAGGGGCACATATGATTAGAAGGGGCACATATATTCAGAGGAGGATCTGACAAAGCAGAGAATAGTGGAGTAGTCAGGTTGGAGGAAAACCATGAGATAGTTGTGTCAAGAAAGAAAAGAGTACCAAAGAGGAGTGACCAGCAATGCCAAAGTGTCAAAAAACACATGGATCCAGGAAGGGGGAGGGGGAAATATTAGCAGAAGTTGCATGGCAACCCAATAGATGTGTTTTAGGGGAAATTATTGGCAGGTACGGGTTGGACTAATTACCTTCTAAAGTCCTTTCAACCCCAAGTTTCTCCAATTCTGTAACAAGCGATGGCAGGCAGCTCTCAAATGTAAAAACAAAATCTGTTTGACTTCCTAAGGAATCATCTCTTTCACAAGAAAGGATTCTGGGCTTTTATCTTTTTCTTCTGAGATCCCTCATGCCAGCTTTTGATTTAAAAGTCAGTGGTTGTGTTCCTGTCTAGCCACCTATGCCTCAGAGGGCAGAAAGTAGAGCAGACACTGGCAGCAGTATCCATTTAGCTCTGGAGAGATTAGAAACAAGGAGCTAATTATCCTGTTCGTTCAAAAGGCTCAGGACAGAGAAGTAAGAGTTAGTCAGAAGTCATTGAATCGGGACGGAAGTTGGAAGCTGGTCCTTTGACCCTGAAACCCTCAAAAGACCTGAATACAAGTCTGCTTTTTCAGAGAGCATTGGTCTGAGTGCCAGGAGACTAGGTTTCCAGTTCCAGCTCAGTAGAGAGAAAGGATAGTTGATGGTGGAGGGAACTTTAGTTGATGATGGCAGAAGCTGAGGAGGTTAGATAATTTTTTGTGGGGGAGGAGGGTGTGCTAAGGAAGGAACTAGGTGTACTTACTTATCATTCCCAGGATAAAAGTGCAACACCTAGTCCCAGACAGATCCCCCACTGACCTAACATGAAAGTTATGACCTGCTCCATTTCTATGCTGGACTGCTTTGTTCCCTCTTGAGGCAACCTGATAGCCTGAGGCCCACTATTGCATACTGGTACTAGACAGTGTAGACTTTAGCTCTACTATAGCTCAGAACTCCAAAGCTCAAGTGATTTACCAGTCTCAACCCTCCCTGAGAGCAGAAATTATAGGAGTGTGTCACCATGACCAGTCAGAGGTTGGAAGCCACTACAGAGACCTGAGCATGAGAAAAGCACAATGCCCCATGAAAACATGGTGACAACCCTGGGTTCTGAAAGACAATGCCAAGGCAATTCCCATACCAGGAGGTCCATACTGAGGTAGAAAAGTTTTGAGTTAAAGGCCTGGTGTTGAATGATAGCAAAGAAGAAAAGGCATTTGGTCTGATTGTTAAGAATCTTGGGATCTAATCCTAGATTTACAATTATCCTAAGTCTCTTTGATCTTCCTAACTTTATCAAAATTCTTTATTTCATTTTATTTTATTTATTACTGAAATTTAAATACAAAATAGGAAAAGAAAAAGAAACATTATTAACTTAAATATTAAAACTTAGATACAAAATAAGAAAAGAAAAAAAAAGCATGTCACGTACACAGCAGAATGTAAAAATCAGAATTCTTTAACTGTGCTCTTCCTAAAGACCAGGGCTACTTGACTCCTACTCAGTGATAACTTTCATATTTGTCTTTTAGGAAACATTTTCCCAACAAATCAAACATTTTGCTATACTAAGTTATCTGAAAGATAACACGTAGCAAGATCCATAACACAAATGGTGTAAAATTCCTTTGAGAATGAATGTTAGCTCCTGTTTACAGCTCCTCATTTACACTTACAGCTTTGGAGGCTGTGCTATGAATGGAAAATTATTGCCCTAATGATAGCACTAAACACCGAAACAACATCTTTCCATCGGTACTAGGTGTGGATGAAATCCATCCAAGGGCCTAGTGAGGCAGAAGACCCTCAGCCCATTACAGAATATCTTTGCCCTTCTCCTCCAGCCCATGCTAACCTCCTCTGGATTCCTACAGCATTTGAGGAAGTGCCATACAATTTAGCATGTGAACATTAAATCCTCTATTTTTTTCCCTTATGTATTCTGTTTTCTTGGCTATCTTATAAACTCCTTTGAGTGAGATGGGCAATTCCTTTGTCCATCTGAGGGCCTGGCAAAGGGCTGGGCATACTGCAGGTTTTTAGTAAATACCTGATAACTGTATTACATAAGCAATACCAAGATAGTTATATACGGTGTATGTGTATATATGTATGTAGATGTATGCTATCATACATAGCAGCATCATAGAAGCAGAGATTTAGAGCTGAAAGAAATAGGCACTGAAGGGCATGAAGGCATATGAGGGCAACGAGATGTTCCAGGGCTATGGGAAAGAGCTGAAGTGAGTGATGGCTGATTACATTTGCATTTCCACTAGGCTAGGGGATTTAGGAGATCCAGATGATGAGAAGAAAGATGGTATATCCAGAAGTGAACTGACTTGCACTTGGTTTTGAGAATGGACGTGTTAAAGGGAAAGAGAGAGAAAGAGAGTTTGGTATTGGATATAGCAGCTAGGTAGTGCAATGGGTAAAGTGCTGGGTCTGAATTCAGGAAAACCTGAGTTCAAATCCAACCTCAGACACTTACTGTGTAACTCTGAAAAAGTCACTTACTCCCAGTTTGCCTCAATTTCCTCATCAGTAAAATGAAGATGATAATAGCACTCACCTTCCAGAGCTGTTGGGAGGAACAAATGAAATAATAATTATAAAGTGCCTAGCACAGTGCCTGATAGAGAGTAAGTACTGCATAAATGTGTTTACATGTATGCACACATATACATGTACATATATGTATATGTATACCATACAATACAGTCATAACAAGAGAGGGACCTAAATCTTCCCCTATTGACTGAAATCCTTCTAAAATAGCACTATAGAACTCAATAATATGAAAGGTCCAAGACACCTGAAATAGGTATTCCAGAGTGTGGAATCCAGCACACTATTCTTCACAACATAACCCACAGGGAATTGGTACAAACAAACAATACCAATTGAAAGTACTCTCTCCCAAGTCGAGGCTTGGTAAATATTCTTGACCTTTATTGCATCTATTTTTTCCCCTAGCTATAACAGTCTTTTACCAAGCTAAATAGCCCTTCTTTCTATTTGGTGTTTACACTCCTGAGATCAAACTGGGTCAATATTTCTGTAACACTGATAAATCAGCTGGAGTGGAGTTCTATTTAGGATGCAGACCTTGAAACCAGCAAGGGCCAAGGTAACCATTTGCATACAGTGGGTCTGAGAGAATAATAATAGTTCACATTCCTATAGCCCACTCCAGTTTACAATGCAAAGAGGTAAGACCCGCAGTTTGAGGTAGGTAATGAAAACATTAGCACCCCTATTTAAAGATGTCAGTAATAACTGGGATTTTTATGGCACTTTATGGCTCGACATTATGTCAGTCTCAAAACTACCTTGTCAGATCTTATTAGCCCATTTTTACAAATGAGTAAAATGAGATTCAGAGATTACCTCGTACAGAGGTTATCATCACTTTCTAGAACTAGAACACAAGGGTTTTGAAAATAAGACCAAAGCTATATCATTTTGTCCATGTAAAATTAATGTGAATTCAGTTAACAACCAAGAGTCAGTGGTGAGAACACCAGACTCCGACCAGAGTTCCCATCGTGCCCAGACATGTAGTAGCTGAGGGATCCCAGGCAATCCACTTAGGCTCTCTCAGTCTCAGTTTGCATGTATGTAAAATGGGGATAATAATGACTGTCCCTACCTAACAAGGTTGTGAGGATATAGCACTCTACCTTAACCTTGAAATGGTACTGAAATGTTACCTATCATTAGCTATGATAATTAAAACAGTCTAGATGGGACAAGATTACCATAAAGTTAGGTGCTAAAAGACATTCCACAATGAGTTGTAACTTGGAATATTTGTGCCTGGGACAAATACCACAAGCCATGTCTCCTAGAGCAAGTGAAACAAAGCATGCCTTCAGTTGGTTACAGTTGGTATTGCCAGCCTTAAACCACGAAAGGAGAGAGAAACTCATTCCAGCTGGCAATGTGATAACTTCCTTTTCAGACTAATTACCCTTGCTAACTCAGTACTAAGTTTGGTTGTTTCTATGCCACTGAAGTACCATAAGCACTAGCAGAGTCCTCTAAGAAGTTGGCACCATAGGACAAAGCTCCAATTGTCCTATCCCAGTTACAAGTCTGATAAACTGATTAAGTGAGAAGAAGGTAATGCTCTACAAGACATGTCATTCAGTCATGTCCAACTCCCTGTGATCCCATTTGGGGTTTTCTTGGCAAAGATACTGGAGTAGCTTGCCATTTCCTTCTCTATCTCATTTTAAAGATGAGAAAACTCAGGCAAACAGGGTGAAATGATTTGCCCAGGGTCACATAGCTAGCATTTGAACTTGAGAAGATGAGTCTTCTTGACTCCAGGCCTAGCACTCTACCCACTGTGCCACCCAGCTGCCCTGGTTTATCCCTAGGTAACTTTCCTCCCTCTCTTCCCCAAGTGTAACCGAGCAAGACATGCCAGTTGGCTCCTACCTCAGAGGGAAGAGCAGGGCAGATCTTTCCTACTTAAATTTGGCCAGGTTAATAAAAGGAATCTGACTTTTGAAGATGCAGAAATCTCCAGCTTTTCAGTTGCTCTGACTCATGAACTGAAGAGCATGGAAGGAGAGAAGCAAAAGGAATGGGAACATAAAATGCTTATCCATGAATTGTTAATGCACTTTATCCTTTTTGGCCAGCTCAAACAGCCAGTAACCCAAAGGGGAATATAAAGATGCAAGGTAGGTGTGTAAATGGATGCAACACTTTCAATGATGGCATCTGTGTAAGAAGGGGCTTAAAACATATCATTAAAGACATATCTCGTTGGAAAAGTAGATGGGTAAGCTGTTGAGTGAGAGTGAGGGATACAAGATGGACAGCCTTAGTGTTGTAATTAACCCCCATGAAATATTAAAAGAACTGGAGGAAGGAAAGCCTTCAAAACTGTGAAAGATTTATGGAAAGATATAGACAAGAATAGCCCAGGATATGAAAACACAAATGCACTGGGACCTGCATGAGGTTGCCTCTTAAAAATTCAACATGGTAGGCATTATACCATGATGAGCCAGCCAATCTCTGGCTTTGGTATTTTTCTTTTCACCAGTGCCTGCACCAGTGAAAGCACAGATCCATGGAAGTATCTTAAATTGCAACAATTAGGTGTAAGCTTTTGTTGGGATATTGTTGTGATTTATAATTTTAGTTTAATTTTGTATGAACATTTAATTTGTATAAACATTTTATATAACATTCATGGTATAATGCCCAACATTATAATAATTTGTGTATAAACATTCATATAGTTGGATTGTATTTACATGCTCACTCCTTAGGTATTAGGAATCCCAAAGATTCAGAAGCAGTCAACAGATTCTAATATATAGCTCGTTTCCAATAGAATTTCAGGTTGCAATCCCAACATCTGACTGTTGAGATTAAATCCTGACATACTATGACTGATGTATCCAGTCCCATCACTTCTAACAAGATCAGAGTCATGTCTGAAAATTTGTCTCCTCAGTTTTCAACCTATTTTACTGGACAGCTCTTAACATTGCAGACACTTTCCAATTCACAGTCATTCTAAAAAAAATGACAATAGCTAGTGTTTAAAATAATTCTTTAAGATTTCCAAAGTACTTTACAAGTATTACCTCATTTGATCCTCACAACAACCCTTGGTGATAGGTCATATTATTGTCCCCATATTGCAAACGAGGAAACTGAAGCAAACAGAAGTTAAGTGACTTGCCCAGTGTCACACAGTTGCAAGCATTTTTGAGGTCAGGTCTAAACTCAACTCTTCCTAATAACTTCAGGTCCAAGAAAATAAATAAAGCTTTTCTAATTGGTCAACATAGAAATAAAGAATCTATTTGATATCAACATAGACAAGAGGCAATAACACAAGGCTTTCATTTTATTTATGTGACTTCTCACATCTAATGTACAATGAAGAGAAAAGTCAGTACATCCTCAGACAGGTCATCTTAAAAGAAATACAGAGTCTTGAAGACAGAAGGGGTGCCAGGAGCCATCTAGTCCAACAAGACCTTGAATTTCTACCTTTCTAACAAGGAGTGATGTAGACTTTACTGAAGTGCTTGGAAGATGAGAAAGAAAAATGCCCCCAGTGGCAGTCCATTCTGCTATTGGCTGTTCTTGTTGTGAAAAAGTTCTTCCTTACATTGAAGGGAAATCTGCCTCCCCACAAGTTCCACACTTTGATTCTGCCTTCTGGAGCCAAGAAAGTAAGTCTAATTCTCCCACTGGACAGCTTCTTAAGTACCTAAAAAAAAACCTGCCATGTCCTTCTTAAATCTTCTTTTTTTCCCAGACTAACCATCTCCAAGTTCTCCAACCAATCCTCACAAAGCATGGTCTCCAACTCTCTTTTTATCCTAATCACCATCTTCCACATACCTTCTAGTTGTCAAAGTCCTTCCTAAAATGTGGTGTCTAGAACTTATTTTTGGTAGGCCTGGGATAAAGGATTACAGGACTATCAGTTTACTTGTTTTACCCAAAGAGCTTTAATTTCTCTTTGGTGATAAGTCATCCTAACCCTGTCATTAATCTCAAATGGTTCATTTTTTTCCAAGGAAAAATGTAATAATTATGTGAAATGACTCCTGAAAGAAAAGGAATATATACAGGAGTTCTTGGGAAAACCCATTCAATCCAACTAACAATTGTTATTTGGGCCCTATTAGAAGCAGGAATCCCTGTGGCAGTTAGGTGGCAAAACAGTTAGAGGACTAAGCCTGAAGTCAGGAAGACTCATCTTCCTGAGTTCAAATCTGGCTTCAGATACTTACTAGCTTTGTGACTCTGAATAAGTCAAGTCACCCTGTTTGCCTTAGTTTCCTCATCTGCAAAGGGAACTGGAGAAGGAAATGGCAAATGACTCCAGTATCTTTGCCAAGAAAACCCAAATGGTGTCACAAAGAGTCGGACATGAGTGAATAACAAAAATATCTACACCCCTTTAATATGACATGACTGAAAACAACTGACAACAACAACCCAGATCAACACCCACACCCACACCCAATGTGAGTGAGGGGCTTGTGGGAACAAATGCAAGTTTGTGATCCAGTTGGCAACAACTCACATTTCTGTTGAGCTATCCTAAATATTTATAGAACTGTGACACAGAAGATAGAGAGCTAGAAAAGCTAAGAAAAACTAGGTTCAAGACTCACCTCTGAGGAAGAGGAGCCACATGTACAAAAAATATTTATAGCAGGTCTTTTTGTGGTGGCAAAGAACTGAAAATTAAGGGGATGTCCATCAACGGGGGAATGGCTGAACAAGTTATGTTATATGAATGCAATGGAATACTATTGTGCTATAAGAAATGAACAGGCAGGATGTCAGAACAACCTGGAAAGACTTACATGAACTGATGCTGAGCAGAACCAGAACATTGTACACAGTAACAGCCACAATGTATGATGACTGACTTTGATAGACAGTGCTTCTCAGCAATGCAAGGACCTCAAACAATTCCAAAGGACTCATGAAGGAAAATGCCATCTACATCCAGAGAAAGAACTATGGAGTCTGAATGCAGAGCGAAGCACACTCTTTTCTTTTTTTTGTTTTCTTTCTCAGGGTTTCTCCCATTCGTTATAATTCTTCTATACAACATGACTAATGTGAAAACAGGAATGTATAAGCAGAACCCATATCAGATTGTATGCCATCTTGGGGAGGGAGGAGAGGAGAGAGAGGGAGAAAATTTAAAACTTACGGAAGTGAATGTTGAAAACCAAAAATAAATAAAGTATCTTTATTTTATTTTATTTGGCTTTTTGGAGTGGGAGAAAGCAGGGCAATTGGGGTTAAGTGACTTGCCCGAGGTCACACGGCTAGTAAGTGTTAAGTGTCTGAGGTCATATTTGAACTCAGGTCCTCCTGACTCCAGGGTGGGTGTTCTATTCACTGCGCCACCTAGATGTTCCTAAAGTATCTTTAAAAAGAAAAAAGACTCACTTCTGATGCCTACTGGCTGGCTCGGTGACCCTGGACAAGGTATTTAACCATTAAGTGATCCAGGTAATTGTCTAAGGCAAAGAAGGTGCACACATTCATTTACTGGTTTATATATATAGGATAATGGAAGCTTTGCAAATTATTTTATATATGCTATCCCATTTGACCTTCACAAAAAACTCTGTGAGCTAAATATCAGAGGTATCACTATCACCATTTCCTGATAAAGAAAGTAAGGTTTCTAGAGGACAGGGACATTTTTTGTCCTTCTTTGCATCCCCAGCATTCAGCACAGTGCCTGACACACAGAAAACAATAAATGCTTGTTTGTTGATTGATATATTCCTCTTACAAATGTGGAGCCTGTGGCCCAGAGAGGGTAAGTGACTTGCCCCAAACCCCACAAGCAGTGTCAGAGCCAGGATTTGAACTCAGGTTCTGAGACTCCAAATACAGCATTCCAAATGCCTCCAAATATGTGCAGTTGTTACACTTATACCTTGAGAGCAAACAGCTGTTTAAAGAAAAAAACTCCAGCTAGAAAAGATATTGGGAAAAGATCCCACCTTTTAGTTTGGAGAAGGGATAATTATCTTAAAATATCCCCCAATTACATCTCATTCAGCACCTCATCACAATTAGCTTCATAAAATGATTTCCCACAGCTTCTGTCTCCCAGTGTCCTGCCTGGTGAATAGCACAGAGCTGAGCTATATGTGAATATATTTGTGAGCTGAGGAGCTCCCTAGGGAATTCCCCCCCCATTAAAATGATTTCTAAGGTGAATGAATATGGTAAACAACTCTGCTCTGTCTCCCTGGCATAGCCACCCTCCAGGGGAATATCCCTAAATCAGATCTGCTCATAGGAGCAACAATATTAAAGATATTTTTGCACAATTCAACCAGCACTCCCATCTGTTTCTTAGATCCAGATGTAGCATTGGGTTACTCTATCAGTACAGATATATCTTGGTAGGCAAGCTAGGCCCCAACTGGAATAAGAGGAAGAAAGTGGGCTGGACTGCATTTGAGAAATTATGCAACACTTTCTGTGATCCCAAGCTGTTCCATGTTTCCAGAGAACGTATTTTTAATATGTTCTTCCAACAATGCTACATAGCTATGAATCACGGAAACCATAATCTCAGGAAGAATCAAAACTGCCACTTGACCCAAAGGGCAATGGAAAACCTCATGATGGATGTAGGCAGCACATCACCAATGATTTGCCTGTGAAAATTGGCTTAAAAGATAAGAAGGGCATATATGGTAGGAAAAGAAGAACCCTTGGTATCCCCAAAATATTAGGAAGACTAGAGGAAAGGATCCGATGTCACTGGAGGATCCACTGTGGAGGGTTTATAGAAAAACTAAGAATGAAACAGTATGGACAGGTTATGTTAAAAAAAAAAAAAAGCAAAAAACCATTCATGCACTATGTTGGGCTCTTAGCGGGTACTCATTCAGTCAACAAAGATAAACCATTGAGGTGGCTAAATACATTATAATCATGGGGACCTCAGGGAGACCCAGAGATTCTTGGCTTTTCTGGCTGTTCTATACATCTATACAAGGTCCCATAAAACAATCCACTGACCACAAAGGCCAGACTTCTCACTTTTCTTACAATTTGTCTTGATATAGGACATCAATTAGTCCTTGCCAAATTCCCAATCACCATTAAATACACTCCCAGATAAGTTTACATTGAGAATGTCCCTAATAGTTATAAAGCAGTTGATAAACAACATCCCACTGATCCTTATGACAAAATTCTGCTAAGTACGAGTAGGATTATCCCCATTTTAAATATGAGAAAACCGAAAGGTCAGGAGGAACATGTGAGTAACTCATCCAATGTCATAAGACTGATAAGTGATAGGAGCTTTGTCTCAGACCTAATTCTTCTAATCCAAAGCATATTTTCTTTCCCTAACACAGCATATACTATCCTGCTCCTAGACCTCAGTGTCCACAAATTTGGAGTAATATTTTTAACTCTATTATACCAGCAACCCCCTCCAACCACATACTTAGAATAGAATCATATAATCTTGGAGTAAGAAAGGCCCTCAGAGGTTATCTAGTTGCAGACTCACAGAATATCAAAGTTGAAAGAAACCTCAGAGAGCATCTAGTCCAATTCATGACTAAAGAGGAATTTTCTCTACAATATTCCCAACAGCCCATTTCACTTCTATACAGGTCTGACTGTTAGAGGAAGCAAAAATCAAGAAAATCTAATGACTCAAATCAAGTCAAAATCTATCCTTCTACCCCTTTCACCAGCTGCTGGTTCCTAGTTCTGCCTCCATTACTACTACCACCACCCACAACCAAACATGAATCAAAGTTTCTTTTAGCAAATTCTTTGATTTCACAGTGTTCAGTCCCCTCATCCTCCCGGCAACCCCAAATAGCATCAGGTCCAACTTGTTCAAGCACTACCTCAAACAAGATTGCCTCCCTATAATATCTCTAACAAGTGGTCATCCAGACTTTCCTTGGATAACTCCAGCATCAATCTCCTGACCTCAACCACAACAACAGAATTTCTTCCTGGCTAGACCCTGTACCTTCTTTTAGGAAATGAAGCAGTTCTGTGCAGTGCCAGAGTATTTGCATGTAATAGAAAGCCAGTGTCCCCACACACCTTTTTACACTTACCAAGTACACTGGCCAAATTTTTTTCTTCTCCCCCTAAGAGCCCAGTTTTTTAAACACCTGAAAAAGAGCTGCCTTTTGTATAGGTTTCCATGGGAATCCACTCAAAATAACTACTTAATGGCCTTTTCTTTCTTTTTTTTTTTTTACCTGGCCTTTGATGCATGGGAAGGACTTAAAAGTCAGAACCATCAGAATACATGTTACACAATGGAAAATTTAGAAAAATACTTCCAACTGCCACCACACAGAATGGTGAATAAATTAAGAATGCTTCAGGGCAGACTTAACCTTTACTCTACTCATTTAGGGCATGAGCTTATTAGATAATTTACTCAGAAATTCACCAAAAGAAAAAGAAAAAAAGATAAAGAGAAAATTGACAAGACAACTCTTTAAAGCATCACTCAGGCCTGTGATGAAACGGTCCTTTTCCAGGGGTATAGTTGTGTTTGTAGACACACATGTATATAGAATCTTAATTTCCACATGTTAAGGGAGAATGACATACAACATTCAACCAGCTTCCAACCCCTTAGCTGATTTCTTATACCACTGACAAAATCATCTTTCTAACAGACAGGGTCTACTCAAGTGAAGTTCACAGCTCAAAAAACATTCAGTGGGTCCCTTCAGCCTTGTTGCTGTTGCTGTTTGTCCTTCATTCTCAAAGAGGACCATGACATCTGGGAGATGATGCCAAGACATGCAAGTGAATTGTATTTAAGTGAGGAAGGGCTATGCAAAGCCACCAGCCTCACTTTCTCCTCCAGAGCCATCTAGGCCCAGTGGCCAGATAAAGATCAGGACAACTGGAAATGGTCCTGGATGTAGTAAGGGACCCTGGCCTTTCAAGTTAAGGTCTTTAACAGCCCCTTCTGCCTACTAAAATATGAACTCATTAGCCTGGACTATTATAAAAAGCCTTCAACAGGTCTCCTGTTTCCAGGTTGTATTCTCAGCAATCTCTCTTTCTCATGGCTGCCAAAGTGATTTCTCTAATGCACAGATCTTTCCATGTGGCCAGCCCATGAAAACTTGTGTAAAAAACACCTTGTGAGATCGGAAAAAGGAGGTTGGCCAGACATGACAAGAAAAAGACAATATATGGCAGCCCAACTAATACATTGGTCCCTCCTGCCAGCAAACCAGGTAGATTCCCTATAGAGGATTTGTGGGAAAATATGGATAAAATCTTTACAGGACCAGAAGGTATAGAGTAGAGTAATTCATACTATGAATTATGACAGGAGTTTTTATCCTGAGGAAATCCCCAATCTTTCAAAGCAATAAAGTAACTCTCCTCTGAGTTAATATTCATTCTTGATACATCTTTAAGGTTAAGCCAGTCCCTATATCTTCCTCTCTCACTTTCTCCCCCTCCCTCACTTTCTCTCCCATTTTTATCTCTTGTTCTCACTCAGAGAATTTGATTTACTGGCTAAAGGTTCTGGTTTATTTTCTTTTTAACCAGCAGTATTTCTGGCTGGTCTTGCTCTCTCCTCCTGATTAGTTTTGTTTAATCAGGCTATACTCATCTCCTCTCTAGATACACCCCCCCTTTTCCCCAAAACCTTCTCACCCCAACCTGTCCCTATCCTAACATCACCACAACAACCAACATTTGTCAAGCCCCTATTACATACAAGAATCCCACCAGTAAGTACACAAGGATTGCATTTGTGAAACAAGCCACAGACAGTAGGATAGTGTCTTGCATCCAGTATATATATATATATATGCACATATGGTTTATGCCCCTACTAGGTTATAACATCCTTGGAGAGGAGAAGCCTGCCTTTTTTGTCTCTGCTATTTTCCTGGTGCTTGACATCATAAGTGCTCAGTAAATGTTTGTCCAACTGATATCTGACCACTTTCCTCATAATTGCTGATCTTATTTTCTTTTAAACTAAAAACAGTTCAGAAAAGGAGGTGAGGAGGCTTCAGGGATCATTCTGTGAAGCACCTTTCAAAGGTTTCCAGAGTAACCACCCCAGAAAAAAAAAAGTGTGAACATATTCTCAAGACACATTTTACAGTGTTAAGCTCTTCCAACAAAACAGGAAGGAAAAAAAAAATCAGAATATGGCTTTGAGCAATCCTTGTTCCCACTTAGCTCCCACTTTCCATGTGACAGCCTCTCTCCCCACACCACCACAAGGACTTCAATACTAAATCTACACTAGCAACGAAGATGGGAGGATGGGCAGCTCTCATCCACAAAATGACTGCTCCAACTCTAATTAGCATAGACTCCTGGGTTTAGAGCAACGGGAGCCTCCAGTCATGTTGTCCTCCAGTCATTTTACGGAGGCCCAGAGAGGTTAAGTTGCCTTCCAGAGATCACACAGATGATGTAAGTGGCAGAGGCAAGCTTCAGGGCCTTTGGCTCCCAAAACAACATCAATGGTCCCTATCTATCACATCTCAGGTCTGGATCTCACTGTTCCAAATAAGGAAATGTCTCCCGAACTAATTTACTATGGAACTCTTTAGGGCTTGAAATAAACAGAACTCATGAATGCCTGCCCTAGAAATGTGGGGATTTGGAACAAACTAAGGGAAAGGGGAGGTTTTGGAAACCTGGGAAGAAAATAGAAGGCTTTGAGCTGCTTTCTTAAGTTCTTGGGGCTGAAGTTTCTCATCCTAAATCCTGGAACTCCCCCAAAGGCCATCTCTTCCTCTTTCAGCTAAGAAAGAATCCCTTCTATAGACCAGACTAGTGGCATTCCAGTGACGGGGAACTAAATTCCCCTTATCACGGAACATCCCATTTCACTTTCAGACAACTGTAACTCATAGGGAGCTTCTCTTGCTAGCATGCAATCTCTACAATTTAAACAGATTGTTCCTGCCTGGTGTTGTCCTCTCCAGCCAAGCAAGCCAAGTCTGATCCCATTTCCACATGACAGCCCTTCAGATACCTGCAGACATTTCTCATACTTTCCCATCAGAAGTACTTAGGCATGCAATTTCCTACCTAATAATTCATTTGTAGTAATTTTTTTTCTTGAGTGGGAAATATTACTAGACAATATTACTAGGCAAGGGGATAGAGAGTCTGCCTTGGGGCCAGAGCAATTGGGAATCAAGCCCCACCTCTGACACAAACTGGTTATATGATCCTGAGTAAGTCACTTAACCCCTCAATACTCTAGAAATACTCACACTGTAAACTACAGAGAAGGTGTTGACCTGCATTGGAAGAGGGAGTTTCCCCATGTGGGAGTACTATATTCCAATGAAATTTCCCACAGATCCCCTTTTCTCATTGTCATTCTCAACCCTTTCTCTCAAGGTTTCCATGGGACAAAGTTTGGACAGAGCAGCTTTGGGACAATTTCAGTAGTACAACCCATTATTTCAAGTGCTTGAGGAAATACCCTATGGAAGATAAACATGCTAAGAACTTTATGCGAGAATCTCAGTGGAAAAACACAGTCCTTGATAAAAGGTGATTTGCTTATATGGAGTTTGGGGTGGGGGAAGGGGCTTCATTTTCCTTTCTCCTAAAAGTGTCTCCTCAAAAGGAAATGGCATTTAATTTGGGCAACCTATCAGTGAAAAGAGAACTGAACTGGGTGTCAAAAGGGTGTGAACCTCAGTTCTGCCATCTACTACCTGCGTGACTTTGTATAAATCAGTTCCCTTCTTTGGGGCTCAGTTTCCTAATCTGTAGAATTAAGGGGCTGGATTAGATAACCTCCAAGACCTCTTCCAGATCTAAGATACTGTGGCTCTGTGACTTCCAAATGACAGGAATCTTGCTGTTCTCGGTGCAGAAATGACATACACTCAGGCAGTTAGCTGAAACCCTGGCTGTGTTTTGTTCAAAAATTGCTTTGGGGACATCTAGGTGACACAGTGAATAGGGCACCAGCCCTGGAGTTAGGAGGACTTGAGTTCAAATCCGACCTCAGACACTTGACACACTTACTAGCCATGTGACCTTGGGCAAGTCACTTAACCCCAATTGCCTTGCCTTCCCCCCTCCAAAAAAACCGCTTTGTTTTAAAAGCCATCAACCTACTCAGAATAACTTCTGAAGAAAGGGTATTGACCAAGAACTTCTAAGGGCAATTCTTCAGAATTCCTTAGTTACTCAAAAAGTGAATCAATAAACATTTGTTAAGCACCGAGTATATGCCAGGGACTGTGCTAAGTGCCAGGGATACAAAAAGCACCAAAAGACAGTCCCTGCCCTGAAGGAGCTCACAACCTAAAGGGGGAGATAACAGGCACCCAACTGTGTTCAAGTAAGCTATATACAGGATAAACAGGAAAAAATTGAGAGGGAAGGAATTAGAATTAAGGGGGAATTGGGAAAAAACTTCCTATAGAACATGAAATTTTAATTGGGAAGTCAGCAGTTAGAAATGAAAAAGGAGAGCATTTCAGGCATGGGGGACAACCAGAGAGAATGCCCAGAGCCATGAGATGCAGTGTCTCATGTGTAGAACAGCCAGGAGGCCAGTGTCACTGGGTCAGAGAGTATGTGCTGAGGAGTAAGGTATAAGACTGGAAAGGTAGAAGGGGGTTAAGTTATGAAAGGCTTTAAATGTCAAACACAGGGTTTTATATTTGAACCTGGAGCTGATAGGGAAACCCTGAAGTTTATAGGGTAGAGCAGGTAACCTGGTCAGATCTGAGCTTTAGGAAGATCACTTTTTGACTGAAGAGAGGATGGATTGGAGTGGAGAGAGACTTGAGGCAGGCAGTCTCAGCAGAAGGCTACTGCACAGTCTTGATGTAAGGAGGGGCCTGGACCAGAATTGCGGCAGTGTTATTTACCAAGTCCCTGCTATCCCCTGCTATCAGGAAGCTCACAGTCTAATGGGGGAGACAACATGAAAATAATTAGGTACAAACATTCTATTTATGGGATAAACCGGAGATAATTAATAGAGGGAAGGCACTAGCACTGAGGGGGATCAGGAAAGGTTTCTCATTCAAAAGAGCAGAAACAGCCATCAGTTCAAAATCACGCTATTAGCTGACGCTCATGGAGCATTTGATGGTTGGCAAAGTCCTTTCCCGTGAAGTAAGTTCTTTGGGAAGTACAATCCCCATTGAAGAGAGGAGGATAGATCCTCAGAGAGGACAAGTGACTGTATCACAATCACACAACACAGGAAGATTCATACAAACCCAAGAGGCCTCTTTCCCCTTCCTGAGTCTTCCTGCTAAACCAAGCTGCCCTCTTGTGACTCTGGGATGACATCTTCCACCTGGTGGCCTGGAGAAGACAGTTTAGAAAAGTCACCCTGCCCTTGCACTGAGTGCCATCTGCTTGGGAAGTGAGGAACAAGTGGAGATCAATCATGGCTCCAATTCCCATTCACTGCACAGCTCACACTTTAATGATCTAGTCATGAGAAAATTAATGCCAATCCCTGAAATTGATTAAGTCTGCTATTCAAGGGAGATATATTGTTGCTGTTGTTATTGTTATTAATAATACTAATAGCTAACATTTATATAGTGCCTAATGGTTTGGAAGCATAGTGGCCATTAGCCTAACTGTAAAGACTGCAAACCACTTTGACAGCAGCCTAGGTTAGAAGGGCAGTCACCACTGTTCCTATTTTCTGGATTACCCCCCATTTTGCAGATGAGGAAACAGAGGGACTGAGACAGGTTAAGGTATTTGCCTAAGGTCACCCAGCTACTAAGTGTCTATGGTAGGGTCCATGCTCAGATCTTTCTGACTCCAAGTTCAATGCCCTACAAAGCACTTTCACAACCCTAAAGGGCTGGGCACACAAGGCATTATCATCCCCATTTTTAGAGGAGTAAATTCAATCCCATCCCTAGTCTCAGAACTACAATCAAACCCAAATTTCCCCCATTCTAACCTTAACTGCTGGTTGAGCACCACCCAGGGGCTTGAGGGTGAGGAGAAGGGGATTCAAGGATGATGTGTTTCTTCACTCAATTCTCCAGGAGACCTTCCATCCTCAGACCGGGCAACTGCTCCCACAGTGCTCCAAGCTGCTCCTTGGCTGAAAGCGACAGCTTCAGTGCAGGGACCCCGATTCATCTCCCTCAGATGGATGCTGAGCTGTCAAAGTAGTTCCTGTCTCTCTGCTCACTCTAATTCATCCTGTCAGTGGCACACATGGCTGGCTCATGTGAAAGACACCCTGCTACGGCTCTTGCTCCTTAAAGGCTCACCTCCCTCCTGGACCAAACAATGTGGCTCGCGCTACCGTGCAGAGAGAGCAGAAACTTCTAAGCGCCAGACAGTAAACCTACACATCCCGGGCTAGCAAGCCCTATGATTCACACAACACAGAAAGAGAAAGAGTAGCAATATCAGTGAGCACTTCTGTGCTGTGGCAAGGGTTTTGAAGTGTTTCTCTCATACGAGCCTAAGAGGTAGCCATTGCTATCACCCTTATTTTGCAGATGAGGAAACTGAAGGAGTGGGGGACTTGCTCAAAGTCACACAGCCAGTGACTGGGGCAGGATTCAAACTCGGCACATCCATCCAGCTGCCTAGAAGTCACAGCGGCAAACGATGCCTCAAAATGGTGACTCTATGGACATAGAGTCAGTCCCTAGTTCTGCCACTGGCTTGCCCTGTGACCTCAGACAAGCCACTTTACTCTTCTGAGACTCAGTTTCCTCTTCTATAAAAAGAAGGGGCTGGACATGATCCCTTACAGCCCACTGACTATCTCTCTCCCTTATTGTATGGATTTGTTCTGCATTACCTTGCATTTCTATAGTGCTGTTTTACACTGCTTCTTACAACAATACCTGGCACACAGAAAGTGCTTAATAAATGCTTGCTGGCTGATTGATTTCTTGGGGTAGGACAAACAGTATTATATTCATTTAATAAATAAGGAAACAGAAGATCACTCAGCTAGAAAGCATCACAGGAAGGATCTGACTCTTGGTACAGCACTCTTTTTAATATACGATTAAGCCCCTAAGAACAGATTCTAGGTTTGATCTTCCATCTAGCACTAACACCATATGCGATTAAGCCGATGTGAGACATACATAATGACTGGACTTCGTGGTACCGCGGAATTTAGAGCTACAAGAAGATGTGGAGATCTCATCCAACCCACTCGTTTGACAGAGGAGGAAACTGAGACTCAGAGAGGATAAGTGACTTGCTCAAAGCCACTCAAAGTAGCAAAGTCAAAATTTAATCCCAGACCCCTTGACTCCAAATCCAGTGCCTCATTTATTCAATTCAATAAATAATTATTAAGTGCCTATATATGCTAGACATGTGCTAAGCAAAAAGATGCTACAGTCCCTGTCCTCAAGGAGCTTACAGTCTACTGGGGGAGACAACTTATAATTTAATATATACAAGGCAGGCAATACACAGGATAAATGGGAAATAGTTAAAAGAGGAAATGAGCTTGAGAAACTCTGGAAGTAAATTAATCATGGGCCCAAACATTTATAGGATGCCCTAGGTCTTTGAGGTTTGGCGGCAACTGTTTCTTTTCTAGGAATACCTACTAGCAATTGTGGAAATCAGGAAAGGTTTCACATAGAAGGTGGCATGCTTAAATGATATCTTGAAGGAAGGGAGAGATTCTGAGGGGAAAAGGGAGGTAATGAGGAGGCATCCAGTCCAAAGGCAGAGATGGGGAGATGTAGTAAGTGCAGTTTGGCTGGGCCACAGAGTCCAACAGGGACAGTAACATACAATAAGGCTAAGGTTGGCTGTGGCCAGGTTTTGAAGGACTTTAAAAGCAAAACAGCTGCCTAAAGAGAAGAGAATCAGACCAGTCTGGGAACAGAGTAGGACAAAGTTCATGATCACATCAGAGTGGGATCAGGTCCATGAGCATGGATCCCCAGCATTTAGTACGGTGCCTGGTACATAGTAAGGACTTAATAAATGCTTGTTTCCTTCCTTCTATGAGTAGCTGCTGCACTTCCAACCTGAAAGAGGTAGGGAGATGGAGTCTTTATACATGAAGGTAGAGATAAATCCATTACACTGTTGGTGACCTGGATTCTATGACAAGCAAAACATGGCTTCCTTAGACAGTCAACTGAACTGTGCCCTTTGGTAACATGAATAGAACCCAACAACCTATTTCCAGAAAGCAATTTTCATCCCTCTTGGAAATTTAGAGTCTGAACCAAATGAGCTGCCCATGATGCAAGGTTTAAAAAGGGCACAAGGAACAATGATGAAGGAAAAGATGATGAAAAAAAAATGAAGATGATGAAAAAAAGATGATGAAAAAAAAAAAAAGATGATGAAAAAAAAGATGAAGAAAAACAATGATGAAGGAAAAGAGAATCAAACAAATTAAACTGATGGTTTGTCCAGATCTTCCTCTGGCTTGGAGAATATAAATCAATCCTCTGAACACACTGCCAAACTGCCTTTAGGAATAAGCAACGTGAATAATGCATTTGGGCAGCTCCCAATCCACATTCCAGTTCCGCTATTAAAATATATACCTATCTGGAAGGAGAAAAGTTACACTGTAAAATTACTCAAAGTTATAAAATATTCATGAAGTATGTGTATGGATACAATGCCATTCTTGCCAGGGGTTCAGAATATTTCCAGATGGTCAATGCTACAGTCCAGGCTGATGAGCAAAGAGGACAATTCCCTAACTTCTACTTCAGAACATGACCAAGTTTCAGAGTTTTTCCCTGTCTCACTCTCTCCAGTTTGAAGAAGTTGAAAGGGTCCTTAGAAAACAGAACGTTAGAACTACATGGGATTTGCAGTAGTCAATTTAATTAAATTCAATTTAACATAAGGGCCTATGTGACAGGCAACAGGCTAGGTAGTGGACATACAAGACAAAACTGAAGCTTTCCATCCTCAAGGAGCTAACAAGGGATTGACTGGGGAGAAAGGGGACAACATATACACCAATGAGAAATGCAAAATATCTACAAACAAATACAAGTTAATTTTGTGGGAGGAAGGGAGGAACTAACAGCTAGTGAGATCAAGAAAAGCATCAGTATCTGAGCTAAGCCTTAGAACATAGACATTCAAAGTTTTCAAGGATCATGGAACGCAAAATATTTGAGCTAGAAGGAATCTAAAAGAGATCTAAGCGAGCCCCTAGTCCATTTTGCATATGAGAAAACTGAGACTCAAAGAGCTGAAATGATTTACTTGAGATTATGCAGTTAATCATTGGCAGAGCCATGACCAGAATCCCTGTCTCCTGATTCCCTGGGCTGGGTTCTCCCCTAGTCACAGAGAGGAAGAGACAGGGCAAGCCAGGTTACAATGCTATTTCATGGTTGTGGTTTTTATTCACATTCCCCTCTGCCACTGCCAAATCAACTACTTAATACATTTTTTAAAAAATGCATTAAAATATAATATGCCTCAAAACCATCAGTGAAAAATGAAAAAGAAAAAAAAAAAGGTACTGCAACAGTGACAGCTTTTGTTTGGGTTTAGTTTAGTTGCCTTGGAGAATAGATTTTCTGGGTTATAAATGCAATTGAATTTTTTTATAGAAAAGGTGTTACAGTGCTGATAGGTTTTTATAGCACTCCTGTTTACAAAGACAAAATGCAATTAATTTCAAGCCATCTACACCCATACTTTCTCAGCCCTCATTCTCCCCAGAATCATCATTACAAGCAACTTTCTAGGAGGCTAGGGAGAAAGGGGCAGTAAATAATTCCCTTTCCTGTAATCTCCTTTTTTTTTTCTCTTTTCAGACTCAATTCTGGCAGTATTATATAATAGATCAAATAGAGATTTGGAGTCAGGAGACCCAGCTTTGAATTCTAGCTCACTTCCCAAGCAGATGTCTCAGGCAGCTTACTGGGGCAAGGTACTTCTCTATGTGCCTCAGTTTTACTTTCTGTAAAAATGATGGTATTAGACTGGATTATAGCTTAGGCCCCTTCTAGGTCTGAATCCTAAGATCCTATGTTCCTCAATGCCATCTTTCTATTCATTGTTGTCTGGAAGCCTTGAAAATCCAAGTTGTTGGGAGAACAGTGGGTCCTGTCCTGGAATAATGGTAATATTTATAATATTATATATTATAACATTATAATATATTAGAATACATAATATAGTTTACATGTTTATAAACTGTGCTATGCTTGGTGATTTCTCAGAGCTAGATGAGGAACCTAGGTGACACAATGAATAGACTGCTGGACTTGAGGTTAGATGAAGATCTGAATTCAAATCCAGCCTCAAATACTTATTAGCCGTGTGACTCTGAGCAAGTCACCTAACCTAAATCTGCCTCAGTGTCCTCAACATGACTCACAGGACTGTTCTGAAGCTCAAACGACTTAGCATATATAAAGTGCTTTGCAAATCCTTAAAGCACTGTGTAAGTGCTAGCCATTATTATCCCCAAAGCCCAGTATGATTATTAGAGCAGAGATAGTTGTCCCAGTTTTACAAATGAGACCATTGAGATTCAGAAGGGTGAGCTAGTATGTGGCAGAGAAAGGGCTTAGTCGATTTGAATTCATACTTGATTTGGAATCACAGGATTTCGATTGAGCTCTTCCTCTAACACTCGGCAGTTGGGTGGTAGAGAACAAGCTAGGTGTCTTCATCTATATAATCATGATACTGCCATTTGGGGTACCTCCTGCACAGGTACTTTGGGGGAGAGCATTTAGTCAAATAGGAAGCATTATAGAAATGTGACTGGTCAATAGACAAAAGTCAAACCCAACTCACTTGTCTCCAGAGCTCTTTCCATTGTTCCACATTGGCCTCTCGGCATGGAATGGATACTCTATGCACTTAGTTCTTCAGAACAGATCAAGTGAATTGCTTTGTGCCTGGTCATCAGCTGTTTCCCGGTCAGCATTACTGATGATCTCACCTTTATGCCTTCAATTCAATTCTAGGCATGGATCAGAGTTAGAGGGGGATCCCGGAATAAGTCATTGACAGATGATCAATCCGCCTTTTCAAGAACACCCATAATAGAAGGCTCACTGCCTTACAAGGCAGTCAGTTCTATTACTATGTGCCAGGCCTTGTACTGGAGGCAGCTAGGTGACTCAGTGAATAGAGCTCTGAGTCTGGAGTCAGGGACACCCAAGTTCAAATCTGGCCACAGACACTTACTAGCTGTGTGACCCTGGGCAAGTCACTTAACTTCTGTTCTCCTCAATCCACTGGAGAAGGAAATGGCAAACCACTCCAGTATCTTTGCCAAGAAAACCCCACTGACAGTATGGTCCACAGGGTCATAAAGAATCAGACACAAATGAACAATGACAACAACAGTCCCTGTATTGACTGTGTACAATATCATAGTGAAATGATCCCTGTCCCCATAGAGCTTTCAATCCAATTAGGCAAAAAGAAAAGCATGGAAATAATAACATAAATTTGAGAGTTCACACAATGCTATTATAAATTTGAGTGGTGAAGATTACTTCAGGTCATATACCACCTATTCTAGGAAACCTTCCTTGGATGCCCCAACCAAAAGTGCCCTATCCCTCTAGAATCCTATGAGACTTGGGACCTACATCACACACACGCACAGGAAAAGATAAAGAGGAAAAGTGAGGACCTTGCTCCTCCTTGCCTTTTTCTGTGCATGTCTCCTGAACATGACTGCCAGTCCCCAAAACACTGGGGAAATGTCTTCTATTTCCCTCTATCTCCCGTATTACTCATCTGTGTGCCTCGCACACAGCAGATGTACCAAGAAGGGAAGAAATATACATATACATATACATATACATATATATGCACACACATATAAAGACTAGACACATGAAGTGGCACCAGATTATTAATACCAGGTTTGTACTTCATCCTATGCACGTCAAGGAGCCATGGACATGATCAGGTCTATGCATGAGGAAGTTTAATCTGGCACTTGTGTGAAGGGTTTATTGATAATAGCTAGCGTTAAAGCAGTGCTTTAAGGTTTGAAAAGCGTTTTGCAAATATTGTTTCATTTTATCCTTACAATAATCCTGGGAGATAGGTGCTAACATTATTCCCATTTTACAGTTAAGGAAACTGAGGCAGGCAGAGATAATGGGATTTGCACCAAGTTGCTTGGCTAGTTAGTGTCTGAGGCAAGATTTGAATCAGGTCTTTCTAAGTCCAGGTTCAGCACTATATCCACTTATATCCACTATATCCACCTTTCTGCATAGAAAGGAAGGAAGATTTTAGAGAGAGGAAGACCAGTTAAAGGGGCATTTCAATAGTCTAGGTAAGAAGTGATTAAGATCTGAATTAAAGAAATGATAATATGAATAGAAAAGAGGGGATCGTTGCATGAGATATGGTGTAGGCAGTGCTGGCAATGACTGAGCGTGAGGCACAAGAGAGAAGGAAGGGCTGAAGATCACCCTGAAGAACAGAGCCCAGGGTCATTAAGAGAGTTATGATGCCAAGAACAGGAAGCAGGAGTTTGAGATGAGAATCAGGTCTGGGGGAGAAGGGGAGATAATGGGTTCCATTTTGTGCATGTGGAGTTTGAGGCACCAATGGGCAACCCAAAGGGATGGAGACAGGGCACTAGAGGTCAGGTGAAACACCAATGCTGGAGAGATACCTGAGAGTCATTTGCTTCCAGATGATCATTAAAGTCGTGGGAATGGATGAGGCTATCAAAAGAACAAAAGTAGAGAAAGAGGAAAAGAGGGTCAGGTCCAGAGCTTTGGGGACCAGCTACACATAGAGTACTGGAAAAGAAATAGAAATCAAATCAACAGAAATCAAAATCAAAAAAGAAGGCCTAGAATCATAAGATCATAAATTTAGAGCTCAGAGACACCTTAAAAGTCATCAAGTCTAAATCCCTCATTTTATAGATGAACAGACTGAGATTAAGAGGTTAAAGTGACACGTCCAGGCTCACACAGTCAGGATCTAAGGACAGGATTTGAAGCCATTTCTTCTCTGACCACCAAGTTTAGGGGCTCTATCCACCATACCATGCTTCCACTTTAAGAAGTGGTCAAGCAGATAGGAGGAGAACCAAGAAAAATCAGTCACTGAAGCCCAGGGAAGAGATAAAATCAAGAAGAAGGGGATAGTAAATGAAGTAAAATGCTCGAGAAAAGTCTTGAAAAGTGAGATCAGAGAAAGTCTCATTAGTTCTGGCAGTTATCATTAGGACCAGAATGGAGAACAGTTTTAGGAGAACCACCATTGGTTCAAAGTGGTTCCCTTCCATTTCTAAATCTGCATTTCTATGATCCAATTCCATTATTTCCAGATCAGGTGCCTTAATTCCAACTGGGATTCAGACTGTTAAATTGTTCATACCTCTAGCTTCCATACATAATCCTTCAGTCACCCAACTATGTAAAATTATAGACCTGGAAAGATAGTGATAGAAAATAACTCTGCTGAAGGAAAAAAAGGATACAGAATATAGTAATAGCCACAAGGTCATATTTCCCAGAGCTCTGATCTGCCGGTTTTTAAGTACTTTAAAGTTATACCATAATCCTAGAAAATACATCTTAATAAAACCTATTCCATATGTAGGCATCTATCCTCATCATAAAACTGGGGTGGAGTGGGAGGAAAGACAAGGGTCTGGGGAGCAGTATAGAAAGGCTCTCTACCAGGTAGCTTCCTCCATTGTTCAAAGGGCTGTGGACTTCCAGAAACATCATGTACCCTTGTTTAAATATGAGTGAAAAATCATTTGGAAGCCAAATATAAATAAATGACTTTAGTGCTGTGTGCTATTTGGGATTCTTTGCTTTGTGTACATACACATAAAAGTGCCCTGTGAGCATGATGAAATGTTTGGAATAAGATGATCTCTGAAGTCCCTTCCAATTCTGACATTCTCTAGTCTACAGCCCCTCCCCTGACATCCTATGAGCCATGTTCTCAGGAACCTTCCAGTTGTAACATTCTATCTGGGAAGGTCTCTTCTGGCTCTGATATTTTTTAAATTCCAAATATAATAAAACTTTAAACAAAAAAATAGACTAGTACTTTTTCATCCAAAAGAGTACTCTCCATTTCAAAGTTGTCTCCTTGGGAGGCTATGCACTTATTTTAATCATACTGAACTATTCTAATCATACTAATAATACATGAGATCGGTAGCAAAGATCCCTTTGCTATGATATAGGTGGCAAATCTTATGAGGTTGGTTATCTTTGCTCCTGACCTCATAAGATTTGCAACTTATATCAGAGGGATGTTCTAAGGAAAGTTATTTGTAAATCTTAATATGGTGGAGAAATGGAAGTCATTATTTACATATTCTTATTGCTCATGACATGCCCAGTCTCCTTTTGGGAAATGGCCTGCAGAACTTTTGGCACATTCTTTTTAATCTCCTCAGTGATGGCAAATCTTTGTTCTTTGAGGCCAGATTTGATTTCTGGGAAGCATCCAAAAGTCATTCAGATAAGTGGTAAGAGGATATAAATAATTCTCAAAAGAAAAATTGCAAACTATAAATAACCATATGAAAGATTGTTTCAAATCAATCTAAATCCAAATCAATCAATAATAAGAGAAATGCAGATTAAAGCAACTCAAAAGTTTTAGTTTATATTCAAAAGATTGGTGAAGATAGTAAATGTCTGAAAAAGTCAGTATTAGGTTGAAGAAAGATAGTTACACTAAAAAATAAATCGGTGGAGCCATGAAGTGATCCAACCTTTTGGAAAACAATTTGGGATTATGAAAAAAGTGACCAAAACTTCCATATCCCTTTGACCCAGATACTCTAGTTCTAGATAGACAGATATAGATATGTATATGTGTGTATGTATCTATATATGTGTATATGCACACACATATGAAATCAAGTAGAGAAAGAAGTATCCCCAAAATATTCATAAAATCCTTTGTGTTTACAAAGAACTAGACACAAAGTGGGCATCCATTGCCTGGAGAATAGCTGAACTAAGTTTGGTACTAAATATAATGGGATATTACTGTACTGTAAAAAATGACCAGTATGAGGAATTCATAGAACCATGGGAAAACTTGTATGAAGTGCTACAGAGAAAAGTAGGCAGAAGCAAAAATAAATACAAAATACACAATAATAAAAAGAACAAAAAAAATACCTGAATTCTGAATAATTAGAAAAAAAAACTGGACCCATGACAAGAAATAAGGAAATGCTCCTTGTTCCTTTTATTGGAGAGGTGAGAGACCATTAGTGTAAAATATCATAAAGTACATTGTCAGACTCTTGATTTTGCTGATTTTTTTTCATTGTTATAAGGGAAACTCACTGGGGGATGGGGGTATATTTGGAAATGACTGTAATGTATCTTTTAAAAAAGACATCAATAATAATACTTTTAATTTTGAAAGTCATTTAAAGCCAAGTCCAGTAAATAAAATGGGTGATTCAACTGAGGAACAGCAATTGCTGGTCAAAATAAGATATGAATACAAAGTAGTAAGACTGATTTTCTTGGGTAGTGAGTAACCTAGCTCTGTCAGTCATGCCACACAGGAGCCCAGACATTCTGTGATTACAGACAGTGCTACTGTCACAAGGGTATATATCACCTCCTACTTTGAAGAGGATATCGCTCACGTGCAAGCATCATTTCTGGTAGGTTTTGGGGAAAGGGAAGAATATCCTGAGGAGGGAGACCAACCTCATAACTTAATAGTCACTTTAAGTATGTCTCCCTTATTCTTACATCTGAAACTGTAACAGCACCATCACCAGTCTAATGACTTAGAGAAATCACCTCTGACCACATGGTAGGACCTCCTCCCCACAGCCTGAGCAGGGAATAGACAAGGCTGATTCTCTGATGAAAATCAGAAGGCTGGTAACATCAATCACCTCTCCTGCCTTCCTACAGCACACAGGTGATCCTAGGTTCGCAAAGGGCAGACCTGTGGAAGGCAGCTCCTGCACTGTTGAAAAACCTTTGAGTATAGAGCTTGCTGGACGATGTGTATTTGATCAAAGGACTCTCCTCCCCCCACTCCAAGATTGCCTTGAAGAGCCATATCACCAGAAGGCTAGTCACCAAGTAATGAATTTTCTTATCCATAACACCTTGCTAAGCTCATACACCAAGCCATGGAGAGGTTGTGTTTGGCATTAGGGGAGCAAACAGACTGATGAAATTGTAGATCCCCATAGCTGTCAGAAAGCCCAAATGAAGTGAATTGCTGAATTTTGCCAAAATTTAGATAATTTTTCCATGAAGACAAAAGATCTGTGCAAACAGAGATAGTGAAATACATAGCACAGTATTCCCTTCCCAGATAAGACAGGAAAAAGAAACATGGGAGTCACTAAAACCCTAGCAGAAGTCATGAGTCTGAGCTGAAATCTTTCCTTGGCTGAAAAGGGGGGAAAAAAAGACTGTGACAAACTCAGCCATAATTGTCAGATTACTCTAGAGACATGCTGTACAGGAGAATTATTTTCCTGAGCAACACCGACTGAAATGATTACACTCAGTAAATCACTGTTTCAAGTTAACAGTAAAAAGCACTAGATTTCACATCAAGGTTTGGATTCAAGGCTTGGCTGAAATACTGTGGCACCTTCTCTGAGCCTCGATTTCTTTCCCTATAAACTAGGGACAATAACACCTGCCTATCTCATAATAGGTTCATTGGGAAGTTAACTGAGACAATGATATTGCAATGGTTTTGTGACCATGAAGAGATAGAGATATCTGTAATTTCATCAATATAGGAATTTCTCAGTTGAGGAAAACATATCTACTAAAGCAAGTTGGCACCTTCTTTGCAACTAAAAGTCTTAGAGTTGCCTAGAGCCCCAGGAGGTTAAGGGACCTGCCTAGAATGACCCAGCCTGTCAGAGGAATTTGAACCCAAGTCCTTTAGCTCTAAAGATTGTTCGATATCCATGTTGCCTCAGTAACCATAAAGATAACAATATAAATACAACTTGTTTGTTTTTTAATTTCTAGAGTTTCACCTCCTAGCACACTCTCTTGTACTTGTACATAGTCACTGAGTAAATGTTTGCTGATTGAATAAATGGTATCTCATCCATGAGACACTGAAGTGACCATGTTCTCTCAAAGTCTAGGACAAGCAGAACAATTATGTTAGTTCTTTATTTGTTTGTTTAGGCTTAGCACCTAGGACAGGGCTAGGTATATCAGTGCTCGAGTAGTACTTGTCAGATGGTGAACATTCCATCCCATCTAATTCTTTGACTTTGTCCAACACCTGAAAGCTAGCTGTAAAAATGGACAAATTACCTCAACTCTCTTACACTCAGTATACTCATGTCAAATATGAATAATGATACTTAACTGTACCAACCTTCCAAGGCTGTTGCAAGAAACATACTTTGTAAACTTCAAAGTTGTAGTAACATGTACATTGCTTTTGTCATTGTTACTATTGATAAAGGACTCTCCCCCAAGTTACTGAAAGGATCTCATGAACTTACCTTACTAAGAGTATTGTGAGGATGAACTTGCAGCTAAAACCACCATAGACAGAGATCAGCCTGGGTCTAGCAGGCCAAGGTCACAATGAAATCAGGTTGTCAGAACACAAAATAGGCAGTGGCCAAGCACCAAAACTTTATCTATTGTGCTCCTCCCATGCCCGAGTTTCAAATTACTCTAATTCTAGTCCTGCTGTGAATCTCAGGGCAGTCTTTTCATCTCTCAATGAACACACCCAGAAACAGGAGTAATAATACCTGTCCAACCTACCTCAAAGGGCTGTAATAAAATAATGAGATCATCTATGGGAAATCCCTCTGAACATAAAGTGAAGGAGAGAGTATAAAATGCAAATGAGTATTGTTGTCTTATACTTTTGGGAGAGCCAGACTTATGATTTCAATAACATAGGAAGCTTTCTTTCAGGAAAAAAATAGGAATTTTTTAAGGAAATTTTTCTCTACTATAGAAGATGGACACTGGTCCTGTAGTTTATAGCAGGAGAGAAGAGCCTAGGGCACTGAGAGATGTAGCACGCTGGTTAAAGATCCTGCCTCAGAGTCAGGAAGATTGTGGGTTCAAATCCTCCCTTTGACACATGTTGACTGGGTGAGCCAAAGCAAGTCACATCAAGCACATTATAACACATTTAGCCCTAAGGCTAAAGGAATGACAGAACAACACAATGATGGATAATCTCTTCATGGCTGTAATAGAGATACTTTTCTCTCTTTCTGCTATAAAATATTCAGTGTTATTTTATCATGTTTCCCACCAAGTCCTGATGTCAGTACCACATTCTTCACCCTCTAAATGCTATAGTCATTCATCGCAATCAGTGATGAATTGCTGGAAACAATGAAGATCTAGGGGTTTGCTTGGGAAACACAATGGAGTAGAAGGCGTGTTTCCCTTTCATGATGATGCATGTGCTGCCTGAACTGTTCCCACAGTGAAGGATGACAACTATTTGGCTCTCACTGTGTTCTCCAATTTTACAATATTTAATGTTCCTGAACTGTCAGTATCAATTAGAAAGGAATCAACGGAGCTCCCCTGGTCAATGCTTAAAACATGGCTTTTGTCTCATTGGTCAGATAGCCTGTGTGAGCTTAAACATCAAGTGCTTTAAATAATTAACAATTACCATAGGCCAAAGTCAAGGGCGCTATTCTCATCCCTGACAGAGGCACCTGGTAAATTTCTTTGATGATTTGTCATTTAGCATGCTGGGGTGAATAGGCCTTGTGTGAACTGCTCCAAATTCTCCTTCTCCTTTTATCCTTTCATGGGACTAAGAGGTGGGAGGGATCCTAGAGGTCATCTATTCTAATGTGCACAATTTACATCTAAGGAAAAAGAGAGCCAGAGAGGTGATTTGTCTAAGGCCTTGCAGTCCGGAGAAGCAAAGCTTCTTTCATTCAATCCTCTCAATGTCCTGGCTTGTCCCCGAAACCTTCCCCTCCTCCAGTCTGAGAGGAATATCTAATCTTCTTTGTTGTTAATGCCAATGCTCAACCCTGAATCCCATCATCTTCCCTCTCTTCCATAATCTTCCTTCATCAGTTATCCCCTCTTCTTTATATATCTCTTTTTCATCTCTTCCTCTAATAGATTCTTCTACTCTGCCTACAAACACATAAACAGTCTTATTCTAAAAGAGAAAGAACAAGAAACCTCCCCTAGCCCCAGCTGCTCCTCCGAACTATAATCCTACCTCTCCCCTTCATTGAACTACAAAATTCCCAGAAAGCACAGTCTACACGGGCTGCCTTCATTTCCTCATCACCTGTTCCCTCCACAATATCTTTCAATGTGCCCTCCATCTCTACCACCAATGGAACAAGTCATCAGACTCACTAACAACCTCTTTACTGAGAAATCCATTTGCCTTTTTCTCCTTGTGTGGGGTATGGGGACCCCAAAATCCCCTACCCCAAAATTAAAAGCCAGAGGTGTTGCCAGATAAGGACAGGAAGTTTTTTCAGTTCTCTGAGAAGAGGGCATTCCGTCCACCAGTACAAACCAGTGGAATGAGGTGTGTTACAGAAAGCAAAGCAAGATTTTGTACCCTAACGCAGTCAAGCCCCCTCCCACCACTGTCCCTTACTCCCATTGGCTGGGAGGTGGGGTTACAGTCTGGGCACAAAAAAGACAAAGAACAAGGAAACAGGGTATAACCAATCCAAGTGTACGTATCCTATTTGGCAAATGCTAAAGTGAAGAAGGGGGAAGAGGCCTAAGAGAGTCCTAAAAGGCTTAAGGCTGATTGATAACAAGGGAAAGGGGGAAGGGTCCCAAAGGACTTAATGCTGATGTGGCAGTAGTAAAGAAGAGGGAAGGGTGAAACCAAAACTTAGGCCCGTTCCCACAAGAAACCTTATTAGATTTTAGGATATAAGCTGAGAAGTTTTCACCTCTCCCACTCACCATTCTCACTCTCACTGCTCTCCATAATGTGAGCTACCGCTTTGATACTGTCTCCTTCCACAGTTTCAGATGTTTAATTCTCCTACATCCCTAATCATTCCTTTCTGTCTGTCCTGTTGGATCCTCAGCCTTCTATGACCCTTGCAATAAAGGTGTGCCTGAAGGTATCTTTCTACCCTTTCTCCCTTAGTAAGCTCACTTACTCCCCCAAGGTTTGGATGATTATTTCTATAATGGAAGCATGGTGTAGTGGGAAGATTGCTATATTTAGAATCAAAAGACTTGTGTTCAAGTCCCAACTTGTGTGACTTTTGGCAAGTCACTAACGGTCTGGGCCTTTCATTTGTAAAGTTATTGAGCTCGACCAGGGGTGGGGAACTTGTGACCTTGAGGTTACCTTTGGCCTTCTAGGGTTTGGGGTGTGGCCTTTTGTAATGGTGATGGGAATTTGAAGATCTTCTGGGCCCCTTAATAAGCCTAAGGGAGTTTGAAGACCTTCCCTGCTTTGAAGATATACCCTGCCTGCTAATAGGTTGAATGTAATCTTATGGAGCCTGTGGTGAGAAGAGTTTGCAGAAGGGTAGAGGCAAAGTCCACAGAAAGCTGGGAGTCAGAGCAGTTAGAGATGCACTGGAGGGAGACAGTTAGATTTGTGAGTAAATGTTGGTGTTTGCCCCCTGCTGTGACAGCTAGGCTTGTGTTGATTTGTGGGAAGGCTAAAGCCTAGTGTGGCTCTCTGCTGCATTGTGGTGCATTAACTTCTATGTTGCTATGATGGATTCGATTTCCTGGTGTTGGGATTTGGTTTTCTGGTATCTAAATAAATGTTTTGCTTCCACCTTCTATATTGCGTTGGTGCTACACCTTTTGACTGAGTTCAAGTTTTACAGAACAAATCCTTTTATAAAGGGGATTTGTTCTGTGAAGTTTGGATTCAGTCAAAGAGCCACACTTGAGGAACTAGAGTGACACATGTAGCCTTGAGGCCACGAACTGTAACAATCCTGTCAGCTCTTAGTCTACTATGCCATAACTTCCAAAATGTTAATACATCCCCAGCTTCTCCCCAGAACATCCTGCTTTGTAATTGTCTGATAGCTCCACCTGGGTGTCTTGCCAATTCTTCCAAGCCAATCTATTTAAATTTTAACTCACCATCTTTTCCCCAATCCTGTCTCTTCTTCAACTTCTCTATTTCTATTTACTCTACTGCCATCCTTCCCAGACATCCAGACAAATAACCTTGAAGACCTCTCCCTCACCCCATACATATAATTTAGGCCAAATTCTATTGACTCTAGCTTCATGTTACTATCCCTTCCTCTCCACTAGAGTTCAAGTTCACATCTCTTCTTGTCTAGACTATTGTAATCTCCCCCATCTGGTCTTCCTTCTTCCAATCTACCCCTTTTCCAATTCAGCCCTCACACTGACAGTAATCTTTCCAAATGAACTACTTAGTCACTCCACTAATCCAAAAACATTTAGGGATTCTCCAGTGTCTATCAAATAAAGTTCAAACTCCTGACCCTGGCTTTGGAATTTGGCTTGAACTTACCTAAGTTTAGCTTATTCTAATCTCCTTAACATACTCTACATTCCAATCAAACTAGACTAGACTACATTTTGTCCCTTGTTTTATCCTTTGTTCTCCTGTCTCCACCTTAATGCAAATCATCCCCCTTGTCTACAACAGATTCTAAACTGTCTACTGATGTTTCTTCAAGGTCTAGTTCAGAGGCCACCTCTGCAATGAACAGGCCCCTGATCTCCCCAAGTCAAAGGAATCTCTTCCTCCTCACATTTTTCTTATAGTTTGCCTGAATCTCTCCTTTGCCTTTATCCTGCCTAACCTTTTAGTATATATTATATATGCAATATAATACATAATCACTTCATATATAATATATTACATATACTATTAAATATATTATATTTATTATACATTCTATTATAGTTACAGTTACTTGTGTAATTCGGATTATCACCAATAGATTATAAGATGTTTGAGAGAAAAGCCAGTGTCATCTTCATCTCTGCATCCCCAGCACCAGGCACTGTGCCTTCCTCACACTAGGTATTAATAACTATTTGCTGAATGAAGGAATTTCCACCCTGTAAGCCTCAGTTTCCTCCCCTGGAAAATGAGGGGGTTGGACAAGATGATTTCTAAAGCACTGATCTAAATCTACCATTTTAAGATCCTATGAATATGGTAATTTCAGAGACTTCCTCTGATTATTATTGTTAATGACAACAAAAATAATAGTCCCTATTATACAATCCTTTAAGGTTATAAAATGCTTTACATACACTAATTATGCCACTGGATCCTTACAACAACCCTGTTATTATCCCCATTTCACAAATAGGTTGCCAAGGCTGAGAAATTCATCACCTAGGGCCTGACCTGCTTGCTTATTGATGATGAAACAGGCTAGGAAAGAGGGAAAGACAGTCACAGGGAGTGACAATCAGTTCCAGGTCTCCTTATTCCTACTCCAGTGTTGGTTCCACAACATCACACTGCATTATTCTTCCTTTAGTCTCTCTTCTTTCCATGAATCACTTCATGCTTTGAGACATATAAATATACTGGGTGTCCCAAAAGTCTCAGTGAAGTCTTAAGCTTTACTAGCTTAAAATGTATGGTTTAGCACTTCTACCTGCACTGAGATTTGGGGAACACTGTTTATTATGTGTATGAGCTTTAATAGGATAAAGCTGCACTAAGTCTTTTGGGACAACCTGTATATTATCTGCATATACTTATGTTCCCAGAAGGAAAAAACTGTTGTCAGCAATACAGTCCAGTCAGTAAAGTATGACTTGGATGGTTTTAGACTCCCTCTTTGGGGCCTTTCATTACTTAAACTTTCTTAGATACAAAAGCATCCTCCTGGTGTCTCCATTCTCTCTCATATATTAAAATCTACAAACCAGGAAGAGTCTAATAAGCTCATTTCTAATTGAGTGTTAGTGACTGAAAATATCTTAAAGTGTTATCGACTCCCTGGAGATTTGCTTTAAAAGAAAAACTCTTAGAGGAATGAAACTCTATTGGGGGAACTTAAGGCATTAGCCAGGAGGAGAAAAAGGTGGTCAGAAAAAGTGAAGTCCCTGAGATCAGCCCATGGCCAGGGACTACTCTATCTAAACATAGAAGTAGTCCTACCAATAGGTCATCCATTAAAAAAAAAATCAAGCTTCAATTATCCATATAAATAGGAGAGAATAATGATACCAATAGTTTATGTGTATTTAACTGTTAAGTGTTGCACATCTATTACCTGATGTGGTCACCCTCTAACTTAGAGCAGAGATCATCATTATCTCTCTCTTCTAACCGAGGAGACTGAGGATCAGAGAGCTGAAATGAACAGAAACAGACAGATGGACAGAGATAGAGAGAGATACAGAGACAGACCGGAAAAGAGAGAAACAGAGAAAGAGAAAAAGAGGCTAAGACAGACAAAATTCTCCCTCCTCTGCTTCCTGACTTCTTTAGTTCTTAACTAAAATTTCATCTTGTACAGGAAGCTATTCCCAACCCTGCTTGATCCCAGTGCCTTCCCTCTCTTTATTATTTCCAACATATCCTGTATATAACTTGCCTGTATATATCTGTTTGCTTGTTGTCTTCCCCATTAAATTATAAAGTCTTTGAGGGTAGGGACAATCTTTTGCCTCTTTTTGTATCTCTAGCACTTAGTGTAATTCCTGGCACATAGTAGATGCTTAATAAATGTTTATTGGATGATTATTGACTAAGAATCAGAGCCAGATTGAGAGAGAGAGGCAGAGGCCAGTGGTAGAAAGAGAGAAGGGATGGATAGGAAAAAAGACAGAGAAGGAGGGGGAAAGAAGATCGCTATACTGTGGAAACCTATAAATTATCTTCAGAATTCCCTATGTACCATAGGATCATGGATCTAAAGCTGGAAGGCTCTTTAGTTCATCTCCTCATTTTATCAATAAGGAAACTGAAATCCAGAATTATTAAGTGATTTGTCCAAGGTGATTACACAGCTAGTATCAGAAGCAGGAGTAGAGGCCATATGTTCTAATTGTTTAGGAGTTGTTTTTGTTTCATTTTTAATAGTGAAAAAAAACAAACCCAGGACTTTGAATCAGATAATCTGGGTTCCAGAAATTTGTTACCATTTACTAAGCTAACATAACCCTGAACAAATCATTTGCCCGTGCTCAGTTTCCTCATCTGGAAAATGAGGGTGTTAATACCTGCACTACCCACCCAACGAAGCTGTTGGGAAGAGTTTTGTGCTATTGAAATGTGAATTGGAGAGGCAGCTAGGTGGCAGAGTGAATAGAGCACCAGCCCTGGAGTCAGGAGGGCCTGAGTTCAAATCTGGTTTCAGATCACTTAATACTTACTAGCCGTGTGACCTTGGGCAAGTCACTTAACCCCAATTGCCCTGCCTTCCTCCCTCCAAAAAGCAAAAATTAAAAAACAAACAAATAAACAAAAGAAATGTGAATTGGTATCATGAAAATATTCACCAAGAGACTTATGTGGTGGCCTGGTCAAAGAAACTAAGACCTAAGACAATGTGATGGCTTTGGTAAAAAGTCTCTACAATTCACAGACTCCAAACTGACCAAGTCCAGACTCCCCAAGATCCAGTACCCAGGAGATCTGAAAGCTCTTTGTTTTGGCTCAATGGTACCATTCATCTCAGCAGCTCAGATGACAATAAAACCCAACAGTCTACAGAAGAATGGGGGAAAGAATGGTCATACCCAGTGCTATCGGGAGCAGGGTCTATTAGGGTCTCAGGTGTCCAGTTTATTTAACAAAGGTCTTAGCTCACAGGACTTTCTCCTACTCTACTTCTGACAACTCCTACCCCAGAAGAGTGCAAGAAGAAAGAGGGAGTGGGCCAAACAGTTAAGCAGAGAATGAGGAGCTAAGGCTATTAACACTAGAAAGGAAGGGCCTTAGAGGGCAAGAATACACCTTTAAATATCAGAAAAATACTCATGTGGAAGCAAAGTTTAGCTAGTTCTGCATGGTCCCAAGCAGGGAGAACTAAGAACCATGAGTAGAAATTATAAGGAAGAAAAAAATGTTTTTAAATAAAAATTAAGAAAGAAAGAAATAATGAGGTGGATTTCAGGTCAACCTAAGAAACAAACTCCCCAACTGCCCCTGTTAGTGAATGAGAAAACCTATCCAATTACTCAAGATGTCCAGAGGCTGTAGGACCACCTGTCAAGGGTATAGTCTGTGAGTTCCTTGAGGGCAGGGACTGTCTTTTGCCTTTCTTTATGTCTGCAATGCTTGGCACAGTGTCTGGCTTGGTAAAAGCCCACTGACTTGACAATTTGATAAGAGTTAACTTGGAAAATCATTAAGGTTCTTATCAACTCTGGGATTTTGTGATCCTAGGAGAAAGACCAAAGATTCCCTCATCCAGTTGATCAAGATCCATTGACAGCCTGATCTCATGGGAAGAACTCTGGAATTGAGTCACAAGATCTCAGTTTGAATTCTAGATCTGTTTACTTACTAGCTGTGTGATCCAGAACAAACCCCTTAATCTCTCTGTGTCACAGTCACATCTATAAAATGAAACTCACAACACTTGCACTACCAATTGCATGAGATTGTTGTGAGTAAAGTGTTTTCAGAAATGTTCAAACCTTAGCTTACTGTGTGACTTAACACACTACCTAATGCATAGTAGGGCTTAATAAATGCTTACTATTATTTATTATATAAATGTGATTTATTCTTATTATCTTAAACCCTGTTGTCCCTATCCCATACTCCTTTCTTCTACATATGCTAAGGTTTATGTGGATTTCCAAAGAGGTGAGAGGAAGAGTATGGCAGCTTATGGAGATCACTTTCAGAACCATGGGAGACCTCAAGGCTGCACTTAGCATAAAGAGAAGCTATAACTTCCACTGGTTCACAGTTCTATTGCAACTTTTTAAAGTACTTAAGAGACAGAAACCACCTGGCATATAAGATAGAGTGCTGAGCTTGAAATCAGGGAGACATGGGCTCCAATCCAATCTCTGACTCTAGTTATATGACACTGGGTAAGTCATTTTACCTCTACATACCTTAAGTAACTTTATGTATTAAGTATAATAGTCATGAAAGTATTCACGGGTGAGTGCCTGTGTGCATGTGTGAGAGAGATGGACCCCTTTGGTGATCTGGTGAAGGCTGTGGACCCCTTCTCATGATGTTTTTAAATAAAGGAATTAGATGCTACATTTCAGTTAAGAGTTCAGTGAAAATAAAAAAGTAATCTTTCTCCATTTAAGTTCACAGAAATCCTGAAATATGGATTAAACTCTTATTCCAAATATTAACTCAATAAAACTAATTCAACTCTGGAGGGGTGAATGAGGTGATGGTGGGGGAGCAGGGAACAGGTAGCATTTTCCAAAGATTATCAAATCAACAACTGGGGCTAAATAACATAATATAGTTTTCAAGGTTTGGGGGAACCAGTCCCATGCTTTCAATAAGAATTGCCTATACCAACTTGTTCTGTTATTTAGAGACTTTGAGGCTTCTAATATTAATTAATGTGATTCTCCCAAGGTCACATGGCCAGTGTATGCTAGAGACAGGACTTGAATTCATGTCCCCTTGACTCCCAAGAAGATTTTCTAGTCATGAACTCTCTATCCACTAGAACATGTTGACTCTCTAGTACAGAGATTCCTAAACTTATTTGGTCTACCCCTTCATTTTCAAAAAAAGAAAATTACTCAGTGCCCCCCTGAAAATCTACTTTCTTTAACCCTTTAACAATATTTTTTTGAAATTGGTATCGTTTTTAAAAAATATAAAATATTTTTAAATGATGCATCTTAAATTTAACAATTTAATGTAAATTTGTGAGTTTTTTCTTGCATTGAAATTCTGATGATGCAATATTACAATGTGGAACTCTATAGTATCTTATCATAAACAAGTCATTACATGCACATATTCCTGCCAATGCATGCTGGACTTCCCAACAATACAAGACATGCTCACCTACCAACACTTGCTTGTTAAGACCTGTCAGTGGGGTTATAACTTGCATTTTGTGTGTTTATTTGGAAAATAATATAATCACTACAACTTTAACTCAACACAACAAATGAAACATGTATAAATAGTTTTTCAAAATTTTCTCATCTTCTCTTCTTTCCTTATGCTTCCACCACTCCCTTATTTTTATTCAATGCTCCCCCCCCCCACAATTGTACCAGAGGCCTGGATCATTCTAGCCCCCCTCCCAGGGAGTGGTATCACACACTTTGGGAACCTATGCATCTTACATCATGTAAAGGAAGGCCAGAGACAGCTTAAAAGGCCCTTAGAACATAGAATTCCATAGCTGGAAAGCACCTTACAAAACAGAACACAGAATATCAAAACTAGAAAGGTCCTCAGAACGTAGACCACAGCACGTTTGAATTGGAAGATATATTAAAGATCATCTAATCCAATCCTTTTTTGACTAATGGTGCCTTCAAAATGTCCCATGATGGCCTTGGGCATTGATTCTAGTCTGATGCCCTAATCACCCAATCCTATCCCCTTGCTTCCTGAGGTCATCACATTATTTTTAGTCAAATTATCTAACTAAAATATAAAGCATGGAGAGGATTTGATCATAAAGCTTTTCTGTCTACATTTTTATCTTAAATATGAATACAAATGGGCTTTGATTGTTTTTCTTATCTAAACACAAAAGAGAGGGAATATTATGTCATTGGAACTGAGACTAACTGGCAGAGACATCCGCCTTTAAACTATCAGTTTTATTTTTACAGGCGCTGTGTGGAGTTGTGATGGCAGCAACATTTTCCCTGCAGCTGCAGAATTCTGTTCTGATGAAAGCCCATCCCACTGAGGGTTCACAGAGACCTTCAGAGCCAGTGCCAAATCGTGCTTGTTCCCCTCTGGGAAGTATGAGAAGAAACCATGGACTGCTATAGCTCAAAGGGATAAAATCCTCTAGGACAAGAAAATCGTTATTAGTTTGACAAAAATCATTAGAACCACAAAGCACTCTGGATGCAATTTATTTCAATCTCTACACTGTACTTATGAGGAAACTGAGGCCCACAGATGAATACCTTAGCCAAGATAGCATGAATAGTTAGTGATCAAACCAGAATTACAGCCAGGTCTCTTTGATTCTCAGGTCTGGACCCTTTCCACTGTACCATGTTAATTTCAAACTCCACTGTACTTGATGCAATGTCATTTTGAGTTATCAAATGGCTTACACCAAAATGTTTTAAGTTCATCTGACTCTGACAACTTATAGGGTAAAAGTTCAAATCTGTTTCTTGATATCTAAAATAATGAGATTTGACTAGATAATCTTAAGACTTTAGAAGTGACTCCTGATCATAAGAAAACTAACAAGAAAATCTAACCATGACCAGATTTCATAGAATTTGCTTCCCACTTTGCAGAATGGAAATGAGACTAACACATACCATGATGCCACTGAGCATATTTTAAAAGAACAATAACCTAGGTCATCACAGAGTCATAGAATTCCAGAGTTGGAAGGGAACTCAGTGATCAAGCCACACCCAAAAAAGAAAACTTTCTACACTGTATCCAACCAAGGATCAGACAGATTCAGCTTAAAGAGATCCCACTGAGAACTCACTATTTGACAAAAACTGTTGGGAAAACAGGAAAATAATATGGCAGAGACTAGGCATAGACCAACATCTCACACCCTATACCAAGGCAAGGTTGAAATAGATACATGATTTAGACATAAGAGATGATACCATAAGTAAATTATGTGAGCAAGGTATAGTTTACCTGTCAGATCTGTGGAGAAGGAAAGAATTTATGACCAAAGAAGAGATAGGGAAAATTATGAAATGGAAAGTGGATAATTTTGATTACATTAAATTAAAAAGTTTATGTACAAACAAAACCAACACAACCAAGATTAGAAGGGAAGCAGAGCACTGGGAAACAATTTTTATAACCAGTGTTTCTGGTGAAGGCCTCACTTCTAAAATATATAAAGAACTGAGTCAAATTTATAAGAATACAAGTAATTAGGGGTGGCCAGGTGGCTCATCAAGTAAGAGCACCGGCTCCAGTGTCAGGACGTCCTAGCTCAAATCCAGGCTCAGATACTTAGCACCACACCCAGAAATAACTGGCTGTGTAACCTTGAGCAAGTTACTTAACCCTGATTGCTTTAAAAAAAAAAGAATACAAGTAATTTCTCAATTGATAGCTCAAAAGATATGCACAGGCAGTTTTTAGGTAAAGAAATTAAAGCTATCTGGGGGCAGCTCAGTGGCACAGTGAATAGAGCACTGGCCCTGAAGTCAGGAGGACCTGGGTTCAAGTCCAGCCTCAGACACTTACACACACACACACACACACACACAAAAAAAACCTAGCCATGTGACCTTGGGCAAGTCACTTAACCCCAATTGCACTCCAAAAAGCAAAAAAAAGAAAAAAGAAAAAAGAAATTAAAGCTATCTATAATTAATTTAAAAAGCTCTAAATCACTATTGATTAAAGAAATGCAAATTAAAACAATTTTGAGGTACCACTTCACAACCCATCAGACTGGCTAATATGACAGAAAAGGAAAATGATAAATGTTGGAGATGGGAAAATTAGAACACGAATGCATTGTTGGTGGAGTTGTGAACTGAGAGCTCTGGAGGGAATTTGGAACTATGCCCAAAGGGCTATAAAAATGTGTATTCCCTTTGATCCAGCAATACCACTACTAGGTCTATATCCCAAAGAGATCATAAAAATGGGAAAGGGCCCACATGTACAAAAATAATTATAGTGGCTCTTTTAGTGGTAGCCAAGAATTGGAAATTGAGAGGATGTCAATCAATTGAGGAATGACTGAACAAGTTGTAGTATATGAATGTAATAGAATATTATTTTTTCTATAAAAAATGATGAGCAGGCAGATTTCAGAAAAACCTGGAAAGATTTATGTGAACTAATGTTGAGTGAAGTGTGCAGAACCAGGAGAACATTGTACATAGCAACAGCAACAATATGTAATGATTAACTACATTAGACTTAGGTCTTCAGAGCAATACAATGATCCAAGACAATTTCAAAAGACTTGTGATGGAAAATGCTAACAACATCCAGAGAAAGAACTATGGAGTCTGAATGCAAATTGAAGCATACTGTTTTCATTTTGGGTTTTTTTTTCTTCTTTCTTATGGTTTTCCCCTTTTGTTCTGATTCTTCCTTTCACAATATGACTAATGTGGAAATATTTTTAACATGATTATACATGTATAACCTATATCACATTATTTGCTGTCCTGTGGAGGCAGGAGGGAAGGAAGAAGGGGGGAAAAGATTTTGGAACTCAATATTTTGCAAAAACGAATGTTGAAAACTATCTTTACATGTAATTAGGAAAAAATGAAATGCTATTAAGAAAAAAGAAAAAACTCCCATTGAAGGTGAACTCATTGATTCCAAAGCAGTCCATTATGCTTTTCCATAGCTCTAATTATGAAGAAGAAAGAAACTGAGTAACCTCAATTTCAGTTTCAAAAGAAAGTGAAATGTAAGACTCATCTAATTCCATGCCTCTTGTCTTCCCTCTCCTTCCCCTATATGGAGAACCTTTGAAAAAGAGACAACGTGTGTATTTGAAATACTAAGAGATAAGTTATAGAACTGAATTTGATAAATGTCCCAGCTAGAAAAAGACTGTGAAGTACAGAGAGAACTCAGATTTTGTTTCTAGAAAGATTGAAAGAAATGACAGTGTCTACTCTTCTCTTTGAGAAACACTGGAGACATTTCCTCTTAGAACTGAATTTAACACTTGCACTATGGAGACAGTTTCCTAAAAAGAATTTTTGAGAGACCTTGACTACTATCTTGAGAGAGCTGAATGGTAGGAATGCATTTCCAGAGTTGAACATCCTATGTGGGGTTGGATCTACTGTGTTACAACACCCAAGTTGACAACCATACCAATTTTCACTTCTAAATCTGCTCCTTAACTTTTTACCTTTTTAATTCTCATGCTGGGCTCTCAGGCAGTCAAGGGATATGTTCTGAGATTTCCTCATCTCTGTCATTATTCAATTAATTCTAAGTTCAACCTCAACTTACAGCATTAATTAAAGAAAAATTCCTTTTCTATAAACTTTCTCTTCTCTCCATTCCCTGAGACTTGGCTTCCTTCAGATAATCAAGCACCTCTAGTCATTTTTTCCAGCACTGGACAAAATTTCACTTATAGACCCTTTCCCCAAAACACTGATCCTGGAGGGAGACTTGAAATACTTCTTGCTTCCCACTGCCAGTTGCTGACTCTAAGCCATTAATCAGTAACCTCTCCTCCTCTTATGTTCATATGATTAATATTTTCAATTCTATTTAAATCATGGTAGTTTCTTTGTTACAGACTCCAAATCATTATTCCTCCTTTCTTGAGTTCAGTATCAGATTCACAGTTTTCCCTTTCCTTCCTAACTCTTGTCTTTATACTAGTAGACTTCAATGTTCACTTTCTCAAACTTCCTGACCTCCCAAATCCTCAGTCTCCTCAAATCCTATGATCTCAGTTGTATGGTGGATGAGATGCTAGAGATCAGAGTCAGGAACACATTTTAATTCTGCCTCAGACACTAGTTTTATGATCCTGACAACTCACTTAATCTCTTAACCTCAGTTTCTGCATCTGTAAAACTGAACAGCACAACTTCATAGGATTGTTGTAAGGATCCAGTAAAATAATATATGTAAAGTGCTTTGTCAACCAGAAAGTAATATATAAATGTGAGCTACGTACTATTAGTGTTGTTGTTACTACTACTTCTACTGCTGCTTCATACTACCTCAGCCCTACAGAAGGATGATCACATTTTTTTTTCTTTCTCATAGTTTTTCCCTTTTGTTCTGATTCTTCTTTCACAACATGACTAATGTAAAAATATGTTTAATATGATCATACATGTATAGCCTATATCAGATTGCATACCATCTTGAGGAGGGAGAATGAAGGGAGGGACAAAATTTAGAAGTCAAAATCTTTAAAAAGTAAATGCTGAAAACTAAAAATAATTAATTGAAAATTTTTAATAAAAAAAGGATGATCACATGCCAAGTGGCCCACTTCTTTAATCAAGACCTCTGTATTCATCTGGTTGACAATAGCCTATCATTCTCTCTTTCTCTCTGTGTTTAACCTTTCCTAAATCTATTCTTTGCCTTCTTCAAGATCTCCAATCCTTCACTGCTCAGTTCTTTCTCAGTCCATTCTCTCTGCTCCATCTTCACTTTCCTTCCTTCCCAGTCTCAACCTTATATTTAACAAATACAGCTCTACACTGACATCTACTCTTAAATCTCTCAAACCCACTTCCATTGTTGTTCATCCCTTGACAAACCTCATCTCTTGATTACCCCCACCATCCATTGCTTCTGTTCCTTTACAGGCACTGTTAAATGGTGCTGGAGGAATTCATACAACTGTGCTAACACAACACAATAAATTCATATTATCTAACTTCAATTTGATCTTCACTATAGCAAGACAATCAATTTCTTCAATTTCTCCTTAATTGATTTTCTAACTCATTCTATCCCCAAACCTGTCTTACCTTCCCTTTCCTCTCTTTCAACTAAAGATCTTGCCTCATACCTGACTGAGAAAATGGAGGTCATTTCCCTGTGAATTTCCTTTCTTCACTGCAAAACCCCATGACACCATCCCCCACTCTCTCCTGCTTTCCCCTAGTCTCTGACAAAAAGGGTCCTTTCTATGCCAAGGTTAAAGTCACTACACATGCCTTTGATCCCATTCTTTTCCAACTTTCTCTGTAGATTGCAACTACCATTGAATCCCTTCATTCTCTCTAATCTTCAACTACTCCCTTTCATAGGATCCCTTTCTCTTGGTTCCTTTCCTACTGCCTTCAGACATGCTCAAGGTGTACTAGCCTGCTCCCCAGGCCAGGGATGCTCTCCACACTCACTTCTACTTCACAGAATTCCCTTCTTTCTTGAACAACAATAAGCACTTACTAAGAGACAGGCACAGTGGTAAGCTTTAGGGAAACAGAGACAAGCATAAAGACAGTCCCTGCCCTTGAGGAAACTTACTTTGTAAGGGGAGAAGGCAACACATAAAAGAAAGTTTAAGGAGGGGGGAAAGTGACAAGGGTACTCATTTGAGGTCATGGTGGAGAAAGTTCATGGAGTCCTTGTAAAGCCTGGGAGAGAAATGAGGACATGCCAAGTCTGGAACTTTCCTTAAAGTAGAGGTACTGGGAGGAACCAATCAAGCAGAGGAAGGGGCCCAAGTATACAGTGAACTGGCAGGGTAAGAAGACTGCTGAAGCATGATGGAGAGAGTCAGAAATGAATCCTAGTGAGGAAAGAGCTTCCATAAGCAGTTCAAGCATCACCTTCGATATGATTTCTTTTCTTATGCCATCAATTCCTAGCAGCCTCATTCCTAAACTATCATCTGTTAAGTTATTTTATATTTATGTGTATTTATTCTGTATGTATTTTAATATACTTATATACACATATGTATATACATGAAAATATGTTCATGTGTATATACTTGTTATCTCCCTATTAAAATGTCAGCTCCTAATGAGCAGGGATTGTTTCATTCATTGTGTTTATATAACCAATGCCTAACACTGTGCCTTGGAAATAATAGGCACTTAATAAATGTTTGTTGATGGAGTGAATGATTTATCTTATCTCCTAGTTTAATAAGCTTAATCAAACATCAATGCTAATGATTATTTATTAGTAATGTAAAAAGCATCCACCAATGTATACTACAGTGAAAAAGATCACAGACATGGATACCTCTGATCATTGAATATAAATGCTCATTTCTCTTCATCTCTAGAGATACAGCCCCACCATTCAGCTTTCTTAGGATGACGAAGTTTCTCAAGAATTCTCTAGTTATTAATTTAACACCCTATGGCCTCCAGAGCATGAGAGTTAAACTCAGGTATCTCAGGAATATTTCTTTGGTGAATCCAAAATATAACAATTAACTCCCTCAGTCTTCCAAGAAAAAAATGACTCAGTCTTTTCTCCTGTTGCTTCACAAAGTTTCTTTCCAACCATGACAAATAACAGTCTTAAAAATGACAGTTCAATTGGTTCCCTTCCAATATTATTACAATATTCCCTATGAAAGATGAAGAAACAGTATGGTTATTGAAGCTGGGCTTACAAAAGCAAGTGGAAAATTTCAAAAATAGGCACATTTCAGGGATATAAGTACTCCTATTCAAAAGCAAAGGAAAAGTCATAACATTCCCAGTATTGTGTGACAGAAAAGGGGCAGGGATGGAAGTCAGAACAGAATTCCAGTCTTTACTTTGCCACTAACTCATTGGGTGACCTTGGGCAAGTTACTTCATCTACAAAGACTGTATTTACTTTGTCCAAGAAAAATGTGAGATTTGGGTGAGGTGATTTCTAAGGTCCCTTCTGGTTTAACATTCTTTTTGCTATTGCTCTACAACAGGGGTTCTCAATCTGAGGACAGACTATTGGGGAGCAGGTTCTATAAACTTGCATAAGAAAAAAAATCTCTATTTTTATTAGACCTCTCACAGAAAATTAGAATGTCCTTCAATTAAGTTTTAAAAATCATCATTCTCAGAGGGGTCCATAAGTTTCAACAGACTGCCAAAACAGTCCATTACACACAAAAAAAGGTTTAAGAATTCATGTTCTAGAAGAATAGAGGAGCCTATTGTGCTCTAAGAGTTTACCTGTACACCTAAAACTAGGCTGTGATTATACAAAACTACAGAATGAGTCCCAGATTTGATCATCAGCAAGTCATTTCACCTTAACGGACCTCAGTTTTCCAATCTATAAAACAAGAGTTTGGACCAAATGGTCCCTAAATGGCCCTTCTAGTTCTGACATTCTATGTTCTAAATTTTTAAGTTCTGTTCCAGGTATAAGATTCCATGTTTTAAGGACCCTTCAAGTTTTAACAATCTAATTCTAAGATGCCTTCTAAATCTATAAATCTATAAAACACAAGATCCCACTGGCTGCAAGTTAGAACTCCAAGAGAAGCCCATGCTTGCTTCACCTAGATGACTTCTGGGGATAATGGGACTCCAATGTTTTTCCATAAAGAGAAGGCAAAGAGTATCAATTTTCTCAGGAAAAGTTTAAATTATCCTCCTTCAGAAAAGATAGCTTAATTTGATAAAGAGACCTCCCCCCAACTAAAATCCAGGGCAGAAATTGGGGGAATTTCTTTAGGAGACATTAAACATAAGTGGAAGGGAAGGGAAGAGGGGGAAGTTATAAAGAATACATTATAAACTGTGTGATGTAGGTCAAGGCAATATGCAAATTTTTGTTTCTTCATCTGTCAAATGAAAATAATAATACTTACTTTACCTAATTCCAAAGACTTGGGAGAACAAGTAAATTGTTTTTAAAAATCTATAAATTTTAAATATCATTATGATTAACAACAATAATTACATTAGCATTAAGTTGTGTGAAAAGAACTAATTTCTTACATTATTATTTTTTAAAACCTAGATCTGTGTTTTCAGTCTTCACTCTACCTGTCACTGAAAAGTCTTGGAGAGTTGCCTGGGGCACCAAGAGATTAATCATTTGCTAATAGTCACATAGTGTGAGTTAAGGGTAGAATTTGAACCTAGGTATTCTAGACTCCCAGATCAAGTCTATATCTCAGTTTCTTATTTATTTTAATCAAGATATAAGTACAACTTTCTGGGGGAAAATCCCTTTTATTTTCGGCCAGATTGAATGATAGTCTAAAAGCAAGAAATTTTTTCCATTTTTTTTTATCATATTAATTATATTTAGTGCAAACTGGGCTCATCCTAAGGGAATTTTCCTCATTTGACCTTTATTTCTTTTATTCCTCATTAAAACCCTGTGGTAGTCAGGGCAGATATTTTACCCCCAAGAAGGCAGGAACCCATTTTTCTCCAAACTTTGCATGCCAATCCCCTCCTTTCCCACCTCAACTCCTCCCTCAGTGACTGGCATTGTGCTCTACACACAGGAAACACTAAATAATTGTCGAATGAATGAACAATCCCGCGAGAAGGCAGGATTGACAGTATCATCCCCATTTTTCAGATGGGAAAATCAGAACCCAGAACAGCTCAGTGATTTTTCCAAGTTATACAACCAATAAAAGACAGAGTCGGTACAAAAATCCAGGTCTCCTGACTCCTGAATGGTATTCTTGCCATCACAACATTCACCCTAAAGAATGACATCAGAAGTAACCAGGTGATGAATTTCAATGAGAGAAATGCAGAGAGGTGAATTTCCCTTAATTTGGCTATTAACCTAAAATCCACAGAACTCTAAGAGTTTATGGTACATTTAGGTGGTTCTATGAATTTGGATGGAAACAAGTTATATCTTTATCTTCACTTACCTTTAAAATTTAGTATTTCTTTTAATTATGATTTTTAAAAAATATGATTCTGAGAAGGGCTCCATAGGCTTCCCAAGATGTCCAAAGGGTTTCATGACATAAAAAGGTTAAGAACCCCTGCCTTGATTCGTGCAACCTTCTTCACAAAGGTAGCTAGGGTAGCTTTGTCATAGGGAATGACCTCTAAAATTTCTCACTGGCAGAATGGCATACACATGGGTACATTTCTGGTGTTTGGGGCACTGAAAGGGTAAATGACTGGCCTGGAGATTCACAACCTGTATGTGTCAGAGAATGGACTTGGAACACGGGGCTTCCTGATTTAGTATAGCTCTCTATCTACACTGTCTTTAGGCTAATACATACAAACAGCAGTTAGTCTCCTATCTGTCTTCCACAGTGTATGGGTGAAATAACATCTCAGAGAACCAGCATCCCATCTAAACCATGCAACAAAGGCCTGTTGTGGGCTACAAGAACCAAAGAAAGCTACATTGGAAACTAGTTTCCCAGCTCAAAAGGGATGCATTTCCCTGCCTCAGCTAGGCGGCTTCTCCTTCCTTTTCCTCTCTCCGTCCTCAGAGCAGAAGCTAAAACCAAAGACGCCAGGGCTAGGTATGAGTCAGCAGTGTCAAGTGGTGCGTAAGGGGCTATTTCCAAGCTTAAGACACTATGGTGACAGTTGAGCCAAATCATTACAGCACTAGAATTTCACCCAGCGGTCATGTTAACGATTAGACTCTGCTCTACTTGAGTCATGATTGCAGAAAAAGCTGCAAATGGAACATGTATTTTAATTGCCAGCATTTACTGGACTGCTGTTGTCATGAGCAGCATCTTGACAAAAGCCTCAGCAGTGTTTTGTTTTTATTTCCTGTGGAGGCTAAAGAAACTGGGATGTTGACATACCTATCAGAGTCAATATTTTTTGAGAACTCATATAGATTCTAAGTGTTTGTGTATATTTGTATGTATCTCCATTTAAGAGTTTATTGAATGTGTAAGTCTAGCTAGAGAGAGGGTTAGGATTTGGAGTTAGAAGTGACCTTGGAGGTTGGAGGTCAGTTACTAATTTAACTGGAGGTCAGGTAAATGAAGCAGGTCCAACTTCCTCATTTTTTACAGATGAAAAAACTGAGACCCAAACATATGAAATGATTTCCCTAAGGTCACCCAGATCATAAGTAGCCCAGCTCACAGAACCACAGAATTTTAGAGACCCATGAGGTCATTTAGTCCAACCCATATCCAAAAAGGAAGCCCCACTATGACATACCTAACAAGTGGCCATACAGCCCTCTTACTTCAAATCTTATGACCCACTGTCAGATAGATATGTGTGTATTTGTGTACAAGTGCATGTATATTTGAGTATATATATGTATATCCACATACACACACATATGAATTGTATATAAGTGTGTATGTATATGTGAGGGCATGTTTGTATGCATTGTATACATGTATGCTTATTTCATTGCACATATTCATTGCATATGCATACATATGTGTATAAACTATGTATTTATCAGAATACATCTATCTGCAAAGCCAAAGAGTACTTCATTATTAGAAAATTCCTCTATACTAAGCAACAGCTCTCTAAAGCAAGTTAGAGCACATTCAAGATGCTGGTAATATTGCTTTAAAACAACAACAACAAAGAAAAACCACCTTACAGCATATTTGCATTACTGAAAAATAATCTCTCATGAATCTGGGACACCTACAATCATCGATAAGCAAGAGGCAGTCAAACCAATCCAGTTCTAGTTTACAGCAGGATAAACCTTCATCAAATGGCTACCAGGCCTGGAGATTCACTCTCTAATCCCCACATTGAACTTTTGGTTATAAACTGTAAAAGGGCCACCCATAAATCACAGGTGTCACCACCACTAAGCAAGGTCAAAGCAAACAAATTCTTCGAAGTTGCTGACCTACATAGAGATGCTGGCTACCCTTGGCATCTGATTCAGCCAAGCTCAGGAAGGCCCAGCTCTAGCCACCAACTTTTCAGCTTTTCAACATGGAGCTCTCTTTGAGCATGGGCAGGGACATATTACTGATTTTCAAGCAACTTGGCTCAGCAAAATCCTGAAGGCCTGGCCCAGTGTCAGCTGCCCAGTTTCTCTTGATTCAATACATATCATTGGGCAGCCACGACTAATCAGATACTGTCTTTTCCCTCCCATCAAAAAGCTGATTTCCTTTGGAATAAAAATATATAGATATATAGATCCACACACACACACACACACACACACACACACACACATATACACATACACACATAAAGAATGGAGGCACAGAGATCCCTAATGGACAGACTGTGCACTCAGGTTTCTTCTTGGTCCATGTTCCTCTCAGGGGAAGGAGCAACCCAGAAATTTCTCTGCTGCTGGCTCTGAGCTGGCTGCCAGAGTGAGATGTAAAACCTTCACATCCAAACCTTCAAACCAATAACTTTAAAACACATGATTTTTTCCTGCCAAGTTAAGCCTCCGTTTTTGCGCATTTAGGACAAATTCAATATGCAAACCCTTGTTCCTGCTTTCCTCACAGGGAAACTGTAAGTGCGACCCACCCTAGTGTAATCCAGGCTGCTCTGATCCCACCGGCCCCTGTCCCCGCGCCCTTCTTTCCACCCCTCACCCCAGTCTACAGAGTTTAGCATATTATGACAGAATACCCTTGCTCTCTGCAAATCTAGACTGATTCCATCACATCCATCATACCAGGAAAGGGGGGAGGGTGGGGAAAGACACACACACACTCACACACATACACACACATTTGATCAATCCAGACAGACCTTCCGAGGGCATCTGGGCATGCCGACACTCCCTGGGCAGGAGGATGGGGAAGGACAACGGGGGTGTTACCTTCGGTCACATAGCTGTGGTCTCGGAGAAAGCTGTGGTTAATTTTCCGCGTGTCCGCGTCCTCGCCCATTGACAGCAGGGCTCCTCAGCATGCCCAGCCGCAGTGGACGGAGAGAATCAGTAGAGGTCGTCGCAAGAGCACCATCCATGCTGCCTAGCAGAGGCGGGGGGCTGCCTGGGCTCCGGAGCACAGCAGCATCCTGAGGGCTGATGGTGCGGCAAAGGCTGGGGTGGGGGTGCAGGTGCGGGGGAGGGAGGTTTAAAAAAAAAACGGAGACCAGGGGGAGGGGGGAACGCCGCCACAGAGAGAGAGAGAGACAGCAGCTTCTAGGGGGAAAAATTTTGTTTAAATGCCACACGCCCAGGGTGGGGGAAGGCAGTAGGTGGTCTGCGTGTCTGAAGAGAAAAAAAAACATATGCACACACACACGCGCGCGCACACACACCAGCCCAGCACTTTCTCCAGCAGGCAGTCAGTAGGGAAATGAGCCGGTCGTCAGTCAGGTACTCCCATGCCCGGAGAGCTCCCACGGCAGCCTCTGCTCTGGGAAGAAGCTGCGGGCAGAATACTCCTCAGGCGGGCGACTGCAGTAAAAGACGCTTGGTGAGGCTGGGCTCTGCTCGGCTCAGCTCTGCTGCTTTGCCCGCTGCTGCTGCTACTGCTGCTGCTGCTGCCGCCGCCACCAGTGCAGTCACACGCCCGTACTGCATCCGCTTGGGCCCCTCCCAGCCTGCCTTCAGCCACCCACCCAACCACGTAGGGGCTGCATGGGCTAAAGTGAAAAATGAGACTGCAGGTAATTATTGGAATTCGCCACTGCTAGGGGGTGGGGGACTGGCAGGAAGGAGGCCAGAAAAACTGAAAGGAGGATGCTTAGGTTGGTTGGTATCATGAGCTTGCACAAACTATAGGATGGTGGTGACATCTGTGCCTCAGTTTCTCCCTCTGTAAACGGAGGGAGAAGCTAGGGTGGATTTGATTATGACTCTCCAAGGTGCTTTCAAGTTCTGGTCTTCCAGAGTCCTGCCAGATCTAATCTTTTGTTTTCTATGTCCTAAGATCCCCTTTTGGCTCTGACATTCATGTTGATGGAAGGTTCCTTCCAGCCCTAACATTGCCCATTTTAAAGCTCCTTCTAGCTCTAACTTTCAATATTCCGTGTTCTCAGGTTCCTTCCAGATCTGTTCTTCTGTATTCTAAGGTGTCCCCTACCTCTGATGTTGTGTTCTAAGGTGTTTCCCAGGTGTTCTAAAGGTTCTTCCAATTCTGACATTGTGATCCATGTGTCTTCTCAGCTTTAAAATGTTTTAAGTTCATATTTCAACCCCACTTTACAGCTTGTAATGAATATTCTTCACAATAAGCTATATTATGTCCATTCTACAGATGAGATCATGGAAGCCAAGACAAATGAACTGGTATTGGGACTCATCTTTGGGTCTCCTGACTCCTAAGTGTAGCATTCTTTCCTCAGTACTGTAACAGGGCAGAGGGCCCTGGAAGGTCTTGTTTTCCAAACTGATTGGAAAAGAGATGACAACAAAATGATGAGTTCCTCCATTAGTATCTAGCCCATTGTGGATCAATAATGCAACATGGAAACAAAAACATACATTTCTAAGAAAGATCTCTTCAAATGACCAGTTTGAGATCAATCCTCATTAGAGATGAGGAAACTGGCCCAGGAAGGTTGCTCAACTATAACCTCATTTCCATTTTTGACAGGATTCCTTGGCATTGGATAAAATCTCTGATGAGGGATTTTCCTCTCCCACTGAACTCAATTTTTAAAAAGAGAAATCTTTAGTAGAGAGCACAGGGATCTGCCTTTGACCTTGAGCAATTCAACACATCAGACTGAAAAAAATATCAGTGATCTGGATGAAGAAAGAGGGTCATATACTTCTCATTTGCAGACAATACAAAGAAATGAAGAGATAATTTTCTGGATGACATTTAGGAGCCCCCCCCTCAAATCTCAGCTGGCTAGAGTGAGGGGGTGAATGTAATAATCTGAGATTTAATAGAGATAAATGCAAACCTTATTCTGGGTTCAGAGAGTCAATTGAACAAATATTCGGTCTAGAAAAGGGTTGCCAGAAAAAAGATCTGGGGGTGGGGGTCATGAATTCTAAACCAGTTATAGATCAACAATGGCACATGGAAACAAATCCCAAAATTGCATTAAGAGAAGCACAAAGTCTTTGTTATTAGGGACAGCTATCTGGGACAGAGCAGGGAGTAGGATTTGAGGGATTCTAGATAATGTAAAAATAAAAGATATCAATAAAAATCTATTTTTAAAAATGAGAAACTGCCCAGAAGGAGGGAGCTGATAGACCCATTGTACTCTATTCTGGTACAGTACTGCACTAACTTCTGGGTAACATATTTTGAGAAGGAAACTGATAAATAAGCATGTCCAGAGGAGGGCACCCAGCTAGGTCAGAGGATGGGAGAAGATTTAGGGAGGACCTAACTGCTGAGTTCAGTGAAGAGAAAGGCTGCTATGTGAAAAAAGGGACTTGGGCTGTTCTACTTGGCCCCAAAGGGCAGAAAGAAGAGCATTAAGTAGAGGTTAAAGAGAAGCCTATTTAAGCTGAACGTAAGGAACTGAATAAAAATAACTAGCATTTATACACTTTAAGGTTTGCAAAGCACTTTTTTTTTGCTTTTTAGAGGGCAATTGGAGTTAAGTGACTTGCCCAAGGTCACATGGCTAGTGTTAAGTGTCTGAGGCTGAATTTGAACTTGGGTCCTCCTGACTCCAAGGCCGGTGCTCTGTTCACTGCATTACCTAGCCACCCCGGTTTGCAAAGCACTTTACAAATATCTCATTCAATCCTCACAACAATTCTGTGACATAGGTGCTAATATTATCCTCATTTTACAGCTGAGGAAACTGAGGCAGGCAGACTTTCTGTGTCTACCCAGGGTCCCACAACTAATAAGTTTCTGAGCTGGAATTTGAACACAGGCATTCCTGATTCTGCTATCCAGTTTTCTATCAGGCACACCACCTAGTGAGATGGGCAGCCTCTGCAAGTGGGTTCTTAATCAGTAGAGGTCTTCTGGTGGAGGCTAAATCACCATTTGTTGAGTATTTAGTTAACAAGAAAGTATGGCTGTTCATGATTGGTTTCACTGTATAACTTCTGAGCCTCCATTTCCTCACCTGCAAAATGGGACTACTACTAGTCATACAACCTACCTCATAGGTTTGTGGTGAGGGAAGTACTTTGTAAATCTTAAATAAGCTGTACTGATATTAATACTGCCTTTTGAAATTTCTGCTGAAAATACTAAATTGAATTTTAATACCCTTATTCATTCCTTTTTCTATTAAATGGTTTTTTTTTTCATGCCTACTATGTGCTAGGCACTGGAATAGCCATTATTTTTTTCTTTCCCTATAGACAAATAGCACTCATTTAGGGCTATCAAAATAAAAATCAAATGGTCATAATACTTTAGTTAGAAACAGTTAGCCTCTATGATAAATTACTAGTTTGTTGACAACCCTACCTTGATAGACAAAAGGCTTTCTATCATATGCCTAGGGAAAGTAAGACTTTTTTTTAAATATTTTGATAACTGAGTTACCATATAGTCAGTATCCTTTGTGATCCTATGTATTATATATGGTGATATATTTATAAAGTTACCATGTAATTCAGTATTCTTTGTGATCCTATGCATTTAAAAACACTATCCTGAGAAAGAATATATAGGCTTTCCCAGACTGCCAAAGGTTTCATGACATCAAAAAAGTTAAGGGCCCCCACACCCCACTTTCAAGGTTCACTTAAAGTAGATATTAGATTTATGAAATATTGGTTGCTAATTTTTTTGGTCTTTTTTTTTTTTGGATGGGAGAAGGCAGGGCAGTTGAGTTTAAGTGACCTGGCCAAGGTCACACAGCTAGTAAGTGTTAAATGTCTGAAGTCGCATTTGAACTCAGGTCCTCCTGACTCCAGGGCTGGTGCTCCATTCACTGCGCCACCTAGTTGTCCTGGTTGCTAATATTTGTAGGCTTTAGAATTATTTGTAATAATAACCCTTCTCCCCATATTACCATTACCATAATTCCTATTTTTTCCACATGTAATTTAAGAAACCAGTTTGAATCTCTAGAAACTCTGAATATTTCATAAAGCCAACAACTTTGAAAAGGAGTGGTCAAGATAGAACCTACAGGTTTTTAAAAAAAAAAGAGAGAGACTCTTGAGGAGGAAAACCTGACCACAAAGCATTGATGGAGTTCCATGAAAAAGTGTTATAATGACCAAAGATACCCTTCAGTTTCTTGAGAAAACTGAGTGAAGAGCTCAGATTTGGAGTCAGGAAGTTTGGATTCGAACCCTCTCTCCCAACACTTATTAGCTGTATCACCCTAAGAAAGTCAATTCACCTCTGTGACCCTCAGTTTTCTCAACTGTAAAATGGGTAATCCAGGTACATATTTCATAGGAGGTACTATGAAGGAAGTACTTTGCAAATCTTAAAACACCATGGAACTATGTGTTATTATTTCTCAATCTTCTCCTTCTTGAAATTATTATTGTTTGCTACCTGATCAATAAAAAAAATTATGAAGCACTTTTTGAGCTCCACAGAACCTTTATTCTCTAACTCCTACCTTGGGGCATCAAGCATATTCCTTGGCTTTCTAAATAGTTCATCCTTTATTTCTCTACTCATAATGTCAGAGGGTCAAATGAAAGAAAAGAGGACAAGAATTAAACTCCTCCTGAAGGTTACTGGGAAGGTATCTGTGACACTATATACCATGGTATAGTGAAAAGAGCAATGGGTTAATAGCTAAAGAATCTGGGTTCAAATCCTAATGCAAGCAGCTTCCTGGTATGTAACCTTTGGCAAGTTATCCAGCCTTTGGAGGCCACAGTTCCCTCCTCTGTAAAAATAAATTGAACTAGATGATCTCTAAGCCAATTCTAATCCTATGACCTCTGTGAAGCTCAGTTTCCTTATCTGTAAAAGAAGGACAATATTAGGGGCGGCCAGGTAGCACAGCGAGTGTGATAGTAATGGCAATTAAAGATTCCCCTGTATTGGCTTGGTTTTCAAATTGATTGTGTTAAAACCCAGAGTTTGTTAATCCCACCTGTGGGATGGGCTTGTTGATGTGAAAAGAAAGTCCTGAACTGGGAGGAGCTGGTGAGGTAGATTTGGAGAGACACTAGAGAGAGGCGGAAGATCTTTTTGGAAGCAGCACCTCGTGGAGAGAGAGAGACTAAGAGAATTGCTGGTGGCCGCTTTGAATTGCTCTGGACTTTTGAGACCTGCCCCCTGAGCTGCCAAGGACTGAGGAGACATGGCTGTTTTGCTGGTACTTTGTCTGTCTGTTTTGATGTTATTTTGCCAGATTTGTCCACTGGTGAAAGACTGTCCTGTTGAAGAAGTCCTGGAACCTGGCTGTTCGCTAAGAAGCCCTGAGACTGTCCTGCAGACAGAGAGTGAATACTGTCCACTGGTGAGGGACAGTGCTGTTGTTGCAGGGGTCTGGAGACTGTCCTGCAGACAGAATGAATACTGTCCACTGGTGAAGGACAGTGCTGTTGTTGCAGGGGTCTGGGAGCCTTTCTGTTGGTTCAGAAGCCCTGAAGAAGGATTTTCTTGTTGTATGTTTACAGAAATCCTGGGAGAGGGCTTTGCTAATGTGTTCAGGGGTTCTAGGACTGTTCTACAGACAGAGGATAAATTCATGAAGGGACTGGCAATGTATCTTATGGCCTTGCTAAGCCTTGTCTCCCCAGGAACTAAGATTGCTGAGAACTTGCCTCGTGTCAAGATGAAGAAAAGACCTCCATTTGGGTATTAAGTGCTGTGTTTAAACTTGATGTAACTCTGGGGTAGATTCAATTGTGATCCAGGGGTGGGGAACTTTTGACCTTATGTTTGGAAACTAATCTCCATTTGAGAAGAGGGGCTTTGTGGTGGACTTAATTAAGGTATAGCCTAGGGGTGGAGAAGTATTTAGAACAGAGACTTTGTAATTGATTGAATGATTGGAAGGTCCTGGAGTGGGGTAGTACTTGGAGATTATTTAATCACACTTAGTAAATACTGTATTTTGAATGATGTCATGTTTTGATCTTCTCTGTTCTTAGTTTGTCACTGAATAAAATAGAGAGCACCTATGCTGGTATTTTGAACCTGGGAAGTTGCCTTTCTTTTGGCATTACATTACAGCGAGTAAGAGCACCAGCTCCAGTGTCGGGATGACCTGGGGATCGAATCCAGGCTCAGACACTTAGCACCCACCCAGAAACACCTGGCCATGTAAATTTGAGCAAGTTACTTAACCCCAATTGCTTAAAAAAAGAAAAAAAAAAGGACAATATTATCTGCACTAAACCCTCCTCCATCACTGTATCATGGCATGGAGGTAACCCTGAAATCTTGAAGGCTTTGTCAGTGGAGGCCATGCTCTGGTTAGTCTTACCAAACTGACACAATGGATAGACCACTGACCTAAGTCAAGGTTTACTCAGAGATTTACTATCTGTGAGACCCCAAGCAAATCATTTATTCTCTATTTGCTTCAGTTTCCTCATCTGTAAAATGAGGACAGTAAAGGCACCAACTCCTTGGCTTGAGAAAAATGACATAGTGTTTGTAAGGCACTTTGCAAATATAAAGAACTATATAAATGCTGGCAATTATTATTCATAATAATAACAACAACAATGATAAATAACCCTGATACAGGTCCAGCAAGAGACGATATCTCTGTCACATGAGAATCAGACCAGATCAATGCAGCTCACTAACAGTGGGTTGATAATTTGTTTTGATGACACCAATTCATTCCATTTAATGCAATTTCCTAAGTCGCTATTTATTTGGTCCCTTTAAGTAGTTTCTCCTCTTGGATGCCCTAGATTGTTGGAGAAAGTATCTGAAATCAGTTCACTGCAAGACAAACACTCTCTCCTTCTACCATTTTCCTAGAGTTTTCCATTTGGAGCCCTCCTTTATCCCTATCACACAATGCCAAAGTCAATTTCTTAAAGCACAGGTCAACCCTAGCCCCTATTCAATATATACCAATTACCTCTAGGCTCAAATATGTACTCCTCTCTCTGTCATTTCAAGTTTTTCCCAAGCTGAGCCCTTCCTGCTTTTCCAGTTTTTTTTGCGCATTACTCCCTTTCTCTCTCTCTATAGTCCAGTCACCCTGGTCTGATTACTGCTTCTCACATGATGTTCCACCTCCCATCTCGGAATCTTTGCAGTGGCTGTCGTCCGTGCCTGGAACACTCTTCCACCTAACTGCTACTTCTCACAACCCCTAGTTTTCTTCAGATTTCATCTCAAGTGCACCCTTCTATATGAAGCCTTTCCTGATCCCCCTTCAGCTTCTATGATACCAGCTCCAGGAGGGAAGGGATCATATTTTATCTAAATTTTGTATTCTTCCCAGTGTCTAGGAGAGTGCACTGCACACAGGAGGTATGTAACAAAATTTGCTGAATTGAATTCATGATCCGAGGTCTTTTTGAACCAACCTTCACCCCAGTCAACCAAACTACACCACCCCTTTTCCACTCTCCTCCCCATGGCAGTACAGTTGGCCCTAAGGTAATTCATTAAAATATGGTACAACAGAGAGCTTTCTATATGTACAATTCTTCCTTCTGAGATATGCTAGTCATTGGTCAGCCTCTACTGTACCACCTTCTTGAACTTTTTTTTTTTTTATTAACCAGGCCCTTAACTCTGTCTAGTAAATAAGTTCCCATCCATAATATCCATTTTACTTGCTGTGATAGAGTCCCAGCCCTAGATAGACCTGGGATTGTGGTTTCCAGATTCCCCCATCTTCAGCTTTGCTACCTTAGGATCTTTACTCATACATGTCATTTCCTGCATGTAAGGTCATCCTCTCCATCTTCTCATGTTAACATCAGAGACATCCTTCAAAGTCCAATTCAAATGTAAACTCTTCCATGAAGCCCTTCTTGACCTTCATCTTTCTTTCCTCAAGTACTTTGTATCTATCTCAAGTTTTCATTATATTCTTGTATACATTATAATTATCATATAGTTATAGAATTTTCCAGTAATATTCTCTGTTGTTCCATTTTGCTTTGAAGGGGACACTGGGCATTCTTCACACTATCCTGGGATCTCACAAGCTATGCCAATAGATCCCAAGCTCTGTCAAGTTCTGAAAAGGTATAAAGAAATCAAGGCTGAAGCTGGTGACATAGTCTATCAGAGAACCAGCCTCAGTAAGAGTAAACAAGCTCAATGACAAAAGCTAAACTACCAGGTTATTCATGTAATTCAAAAATTAAGACATGGAAGCATGGATTTCATCACCACATTGATGAAATCGTGGATCTTTTAAAATATCAAAATGCAATTATAGCATATTTGTATACATGTCTTATCACCCTTACTAGATTGTAACCTACATGGAAGGCACCAGCTCTTCAATTAAGGAGTACAGATCTCTCCCAAGGAGAGTGGTATTTTATCCTGTCCTGGTTGCGATGAACAAAGTTTTTTTCTCCCCTCTAAGGAGACTTGACTGGAGCATGCAATCCATTGTATAATTGTTGAATATGTTCTAATGTACACAGGTTTTTAATTTCTTAATGAGTAGAGTATATTTAGGAAAAAAGAATGCTTGAATAGTTTAATAAAATAGTGAGAATGTGAGAGTCCTAAATGTTGAAATCTCTTAGTCAACTTTATTATTGACGTCAATAAAGTTTTACTTTTCAAAAAAAAAAAAACAGGGACTATCTTATGAATCTATCATGCAGTACAATACTCAAATGTAGCACATACTTAATAAGTGGTTGCTGAATAATGAATCCAGATCACCTAAGTACTAGTCTTACCACAATCCAAGTAATCAACACTGACATGAGTGCACAGGAACTCTCATTTATCCATTCCTGTTGTCTCCACTTTGGCCCTCTTCTGGGGACGGGGCGGGGGAGGACACTATATGCTCCTCTAGAAAGGATTCCCCTGCTCCCCACCCCAGACAACTAACACCAGCCTGCTCTCATGAGAGTAGATGGCCACCATTTTGTTACTTCAGTTGGAAAAATACAACTCTGTTACAGCAGCTGGTCAAAGAGGATTAGAAGCTAAAAGCAAAGCTCCAAAGAGTCCTCTTTTGGCCACTAGAAGCCCCTATAGTATTCTTTTGCTCCTAAGCAAGTGTCTGGTCAATTTCCCAGATAAATGTAATGGGACCTCAGAGGCACTGGTCTTGGTCTAAAATGAGCTACACATGAAAACATAGACAACACATTTTGTTAATGAAGTGACAATGGATTACAGTGACTTGTGACTAGTATTGTTCTCAGTTGTATAAGATCAGATGTGGGGCTCTCTGGCCAAATCTGCAAGATACATCATCTCTCCTCACATGCAGATTTCCTTTTAGATATACTCTTTCCTGGACATACTGTGGTCCACAAAAGACACCTGGAGGGAAGAGACACACTACACAGGCTCCTGACTCCCTTTCTGTAGACACATCAGGTGGGATTACAGACCAATGAGAGAAAGAATTATAAGAGAGAAAAATTATAAGAGAGAAAAATCCAGACAACCACAGCTAAGAATCTACAAGCTTCTAGGAACCTTACTTTGACCATTCACCTCCCAATTCTTTCATATTTAGCACTATGAATCTTGGGAAATTGGGCTGGTTGGAAAATAGCTCACTAGCACTGAAAACAATGCAAACTAGCAAATCCATGCTGTTTCTCTAATGGGTGTGTAGGTGAAGCCCCTGAAGCTCCACTCTGAAGAACTTGGGCTGTGCTCCTGGCTCCATGGCCCCTGCAGAGTGCAGGAGAATTTTGTGATCCCTCCAGATGTCACTCAGTCCCCTCTCTTCCAGCGGAAGGTAAGCTTTTTGATGTCAGGGATTGCTTTAATTTCTCATGCTCATTTCTTGTCCAGTGCTTAGTATAGCTCTAGGCACATAGTAAGTGGCTTAATAAATGTAAGTAGTTAACAAATGCTTATTGAATTGACTCGAGCTCCTGGACACTGTCTGGACCCAGTAGCTAGATAGCCAAAATAACACAACCTAACCTTGCATGGCCCACCCAGGAACTAATTGTCACTAGAATTGCTTACAAACCCTCTGGGACAGCTGCCAATACTACTTTGTTGGAGCAGAGCCAGACTGAGCTTGCCATGGAAGTACCACAATTTCCAGGCCCTGTTAATTGCAAAGACTTATGCAAGAAGAGATACAAAGGATGTGGTCAGAGATGTTCTGACCCCAAAAATGGACTTTCATGTGGTGAGATTGAGAAATAACCAGTGAACAGTCTGTATGCCCTATTGGTGTCTATGTGATGTCAAGATATCTTCTTCCCATTGAGTGAACCCCACCACAGAGGATTTATGGGAGACCATATTGATCAGAATTTCAGAGAATGGGCAGATATGGATGGACTGCAATCTGCTTCACTGATAGAGCTGAGATTTGAACTCAGGTCTCTGCCCCTAAATGCAATGCTCTTTCCACTGATCCACTCTGTTGTTTGGCAAAAGCACTGTTATTATGCTAACTCTTCTAAAGAATCATGATATACTGTTTGTGAGTACTTCCCCTATTGACCTTGATAGCAGGTCTTCCAGTCCTTAGCAGACAATTTCATGAATTATTATAATTAAAAAACATTCACCAGCTACTGGTCAGCACTCTGGTAAGAAGCCTTTCTGACACTTCGCTATGCTGATCCTCAGTGACATGCATTACTGGGTCTTCCTCAGTCTTTCCAGACTAGGAGAAACTTGTCAGAGTTTATCGTCCATGGGCACATGTGGGGCTAATAACCCTTATCTTTGGTCCAGAAGTCACTAGACTGGCTCTCACTTTAATCCAAGTAGCCTACCAAGGTGTTTACATCTAGTTAATCTGGCTAAGAGAAAACCATATGGGCCATCAATAGGCATTTTGACTTAATGTCTTTCCATTGGACTCTGATGACTGTGAAGGAGACAGTGAGGCTAATAACTTTTTGAAGCTCTTCCTCACATAAACCCAATTTACTCACAAATCAAGACACAACCCTTGTGATATCATTGGTCCTCTTCAAGAATGAAGGATGAACAAAAACAACAAACAATTTAAGACAAAGCTGGAAAGGACCTTGGAAATCTTCTAGCCCTACTCATTCATTTTAAGGATGAGGAAACTGAGGCTCGGAGAGTTTAAGTGGTTTGGCTTACTTCACACAGGTAGTAAGAAGCACAGTGAGGACCTCTCACACCAAATTCAGTGTCCTTTCTACTTTGAGAATGATAAAATCTCAGCATTAAAAGGATCTTCAGGTATCATTTAGTCTAGAGGTGTCAATCTCACACCCCTCCCACAAAACTCTGGAGTACCCGCAGAACCGATAAAGATGAGAAATGTTTAACAAAAGAAATAAAAATATAATACCACGTGGATAATGGTGATTTGTGACTTTCTAAGTCAATATGCAACATTTCTATTTGAGTTTGACTCCAGTGATCTAGTCCAGCTGCCACATGAGCAGAAATCCACCTACAACAATCCCCAACAAATGATTCCCTAGTAACAGGGAACTCATGATTCTCCAAGCCATTCCACTCCATCTTTAGTGTTCTAACTTGCTGGGGGTTCATGTTCCAGACATGGCATGAGCATTACAAAAAATATATCATAATGCCATTTGACCTAGGCAATGCACTCAGAGTTTTCCATATAGTACTTTCCACAGAGCTTAATGTTTGTTGAATTGAATTTCAATGGCTCCTGAAAGCTCCCTCTTGAGACTTGTTGGACCAGTGCACAATCAGACATCTCAGTGATTTGATTTACTACTAAAACCCAGCCCTGCATACCATACATGTTCAGATAGTCCCGTATTGCCTCTGGCAGGGTAAGGTGATAGCCAAGTTAGCCACAAGGAGCAAACTTCCAGACTAGGGTAGCCTCTATAACTCAAGCTGACAAGTGACAGAGAAGAACTCTTGCAAGTCAAATAATTAATATTTATTATATCAAATTTCTGTTCTGTCACTGTTCTGTTACGACTGTCCTCCCCCAAATTAGATGATCAGTTCCTGGGCATCACAGAGGGTATCAACCCAGTGGCCCAAACACTACAGATCTCTCCCACCCTCAAGATTTATTCCATATTTCAGTGCTTTTTGTCACACCTCCTCCCCCAAAGCTAGATATGTCACACCACTACCTTTAATGCTTCCCTTTCATATTAGTGAAGAAGAATAAAAAGTTTGATAGTAAAGTCATAGCATACTCTTGGCAATTCCAAAAGCTCAAGGAATGGAAAGAACAGTTCAAAAGACTCCCCCCACTCACCCCCACACACACTTTAGTCAGCAGATTTTGTAGATCCATTCCCCTAATTAGAGACAGCCTTCCACAACTTTAACACCTGTGTACCAGACCTATCCTCCAGTCATGTTTCTGCATGTCCATTCCAAACACCTGGTGACCCACCCTGTACCCTAGTGGAAATGGTTCCCAGGACACACCCCAGGTAATGCTCACCAACCAAGACACTCATGATACCAGCCTGAAAGAGCTGCCTACCCTGGGCCATAGAATCTAGTAATTGTCAGAGACACTAGAGATCCTCTAACCCAGGGCTTCATCCAGGGGATAGATTTCAGGGGGCCCATGAATTGGGATAGAGAAAATCTACATCTCAATTTCACTAACTTCTAATTGAAATTTAGTATGCCTTTCAATTATATAAGAACATGATTCTGAGAAGGGGACCATGGGCTCCAATCAAACTCCACCAGAGGCATCTATAACACCAAAAAGGTGAAGTACGCCTGCTCCCGTCTAACCTTCTTCTCAATGCAAGACTCTCATTTGCAACATACCTAATGGATGACCATACAGCTTTTTCTCAGAATAATTCTTTTAAATGAATAAAATATATAGCATTCCACAGAATATTGATTATGATGGAATACAGTTATCAAAATATTTTTTTTCTGAAAAGTTCACATGCCTCACATTAAGAACCCATGATCTACATTCTCCCCCCTCACTCCTGCAATAGAATCCTCCCACAGAGAAACAGCAGACAGGCCCTGAACTAGATCTTCTCTGTCTGTATTCCTCAGTGATCTGTCCTTGAGCTTTCTTCCATGCATGGGGAAATTTAGTATCTGGGTTTAATTTCATGGTAATATATTGAATATAAACCCAGAAGAGATATTTAAAAATAATAAATCAAGGAGATAAATTCAATACAATCTAATGGGTTATGAGTTACAAAAACTTGGGTCTGAGCCCCAGCTCTGGCACTCATTAGTCATATGAACAGGCAGATTTCTACTCTCTAAGTTTCCATATCCTCGAGCATGAAATATGGGTATAACTTACATTACTTAACTCACAGGGCTCTTTAGGTAGATAAGAAGCTAATTGGATTTAGGGACCATGAGGAGGATTCCTATACCATAAAGTTTGTTTTGTTTTGTTTTTTCCAAATTCGATCTATCACTATTGTTGCTGTTAATTTGGTAATGTTTCTGAAGCACTTTGAGCTATCAGGAGCTGGAGTGGAGGGAGAGAAAATTCTATTACTGCAGAAACGGTGTGACACAGTAGAAAAATAACTGAATTGAATGTCAGAAGACCTAAGGTGGTATGTCATTAGTGAGCTCCCCATGTGGCAACATCAAATTCTTTAACTTTATCCTCCTTATGAGAGTCAACAGTAACTATATTACCAAAAATTCTTTGCCAGGAGGCCCCCATCTCTCTTAAACTGACACAACGTTTACAGTCTCAGACCAAGGGAATATACATATCCTGCCTCTGAACCTTCGAAATCCACACTCATATACTGGATCATGTCCTGAATGAACTCTTACGAACATTTAGGACTGTTCTCTGAATGAAGCCTTTGGCACACTAACTACATTGACAGGGTTTCCTCCCTGTGTGATTCCTCTAGTGACTAGCATGATGAGTTTTCTGGTCAAATGATTTTTAGCACCAATCACATTTCTACAGCTTTTTATAGATTTTATGATGCATACAAAAACTTGCTTGACACTTAAATCCTCTATCACACTTATCACATTTATAGGGTTGTCTTTTATTCATATGGGTTGAACTCAATTTTTGATGCATGAAGTCTTTGACTTAGTACCAAAGATGAGACCAAAGAGCATAAACCATGGTCCCTAAATCCAATTAATTTCTCACCTACCTAAAAAGATAAGCCCCTACTTTTTCACAAGACATCAAAAGTTAAACAAAGCAGGATGCAGCAATATTAGAAATGACAAAAGGTGGTAAGGTGCTTTGAAATTGTTGAGTGCTGGATTGGTGGGGAAACAAGGCTTAAAGCTCCAATTCTGTGTGATTTTGGCAAAATCACTTAACCTCCATACATTTCAGGTGCCTCATCTACCAAGTGACCAGAGCGATTAGATGACATGCAAGGCTCCTTCTAGGTCCCTGTGACCTGGATACAAGCCCCAGTCCTGACCCTTCATGCTAATAATATGGAACCTGTTGGGGGTGAGGGAGAAGGAAGGGCAGGTGAAATGAAGATAAGGAATTTGCTAAACACCAGAGAGCATGTAGGATGGCATTAACACTGGGATATTTAAGGAAGGGGAATAACAGTAATGGGGGCAGCTAAGTGCAGTACCAGGCCTGGTGTAAGGAAAACACATCTTCCTTAATTCAAATCTAGCTTCACTTACTAGTTGTGTGACCCCGGCAACTCCCTTAATTCTGTTTGCCTCAGTTTCCTCATCTGAAAAATGAGTTAGAGAAGAAAATGGCAAACCATTCCAGTATCTCTGCCAAGAAAACCCCAAATGGGGTCATGAAGATTCAGACACAACTGAAGCCATCAAACAAAAAGAACAGTAATAGGGTGGTAAGTGTCCAGACAAACTGTCCTTTTCTCTGTTCCTCATATCTTGGCATCTCCATGCTTTTGCAATGGATGTCCCCAACATCCTTGATTATATCAAGTCTCACTGGATCCCTCTCTTCCTCCAAAATACAGTTCAAGGATCACATTCTACCTAAAGCCTTTCCTGATTCCCCCAAGTATTAGTGTCCTCTCTCCCAAACTATTATGTATTTAATGAATTTCCATGATTTTTTGCATTCATTCTTTACTTGTATATATATATATATATGTATGTATGTATGTGTGCATATGTATGTGTGTGCGCATGTATATGTCTCCTTTGATATAATGTAAGCTTCTTGAGATAGGGGATTGTTTCATTCCTTGTCTTTGTTCCTCCAGAACCTGGAAAATAGTAACTACTTAATAGCTCTTGTTAGTTGATTATACCTACTGAACTTGATGCCTTTAGGTGTTCTCTCCTTCTATCAGTCAAAAAAACATTTATTAAGTACTTTCTATGGGATAAACACTGGAAATACAAAGAAAGGCAAAAGAATTCCTGCCATTGAGAAGTTCCCAATCTAATGGGAGGGCAGGGGGCACCAGAGAGAGGGTAGAGAAAACATGAAGACAACTATGTGCAAACAAGCCACATGTAGAATCAATTGGAAATAATTAATAGAAGGAAGGCACTAGAAGGAAGGGAGATTTGGGGAGGCTGCCTATAAAAGGTAAGATTTTGTCAGGGACTTGAAGAAAGCCAGGAGGCAGACATGAAGAGAGGGAAGCAGACTTAAATACATCTCTGAGGCTCAGGAAGGAGATGATTGGGTAGTCTGCAGTTTCTAAGGCTGTTTTCTTCTTGCTCTCGTCTGTATTCTAAGAGTAAGTAGAATGCTTTGTCTCAGACTGTCCCTTTCCCAGGCATTGTGTCTGGTGATAGTGCCAGAGATTTCTCATTGACCAGAGAGTCAGATAGCAGATAAAGAAAACACTATGATGATGGGCCTTCAGCAATAACTTGGCTGTGATTAAAACAGCTGCCTGAGATTCTGCCCTATCGTTCAAAAGGTCTAGAGTTACTAGTTATATGACCTTGCTTAAGTGATTTAACCTCTATGATACTGTCTCCTCAGCTGAAAATAATCATAAAAATATTTGCACTATTTAATATCTAGTTGAAGGACAAAATTATGCATATATAGGGGTATGTATACATGTATATGTGTATACATATACATATATAGAGACTATATAGACAAACAGACATAAATGGGGGAAAGACAAAGAATACTATAGTGTATATAAATGTGAAAGGAGTGATACCAAGAAGGCATCTATTCAGAAGAAGCCCTCTAGACAAGGATGAGGGGAAATGAGTTCCTGAGCCTTGAAACAGAATTTAGTTTAGGTGGAGAGGAAAAGAAGGGACGTCACAGGAAGTAGGAAAGGCACGCCAGAGATACAGGTGTAGAGTGGGCATGTGGGAACCTGGGAACAGGGAAGACTGTTCTACTCCCCCACACACTGAGATCCAAATAATCAAATGTTTAATCAAGTGCCTACTACACGTGTTCAGCATTAGGGATACAAAAATGAAAAACAACATCATCACAGCCTGAAGGGATACCTGCAGTCTAGCAGGAACCATGACATGAACATAAGTAAGTACAAAACAAAGGAATTTTACCAAGAAAGGGAGAGAGACAGATGACAACAGCTCATGCTCCCCACTTCACAAAAACGTTGGGAGTGAAGAGCTTTGTACACTCTAAAGCATTAAATTCATGTAAGACACTAGCATTGTTGGCCTTTGATCCTTTATGAAGATGTGGTTTCATTGGTGGGAATGGGCCCCATACAAGATTGCAGCCCCCATACAAGGCCTTAATAGACCTGAGTTGCTAGGGCTAAAAACTTGTATTTATCTCCTACTCATCAGCTTTCTTGTAGAAGAAACTTCAGAAGCCATGATCCAATCCATTTATTTTACAGGTCATAAGATCATAGAGTTAGGAATGAAAAGGAACCTCAGAGGCAATCTAATCCAACCCCCTCACTTTACAATTGAGGAAATAGAGGCCCAAAGAGGTTGTTCAAGGTCACAAAGGTAGCAAACACAAAGAGGTGGGATTTGAACCCATAGCCTCTGAGTCTAAAGCCAGTGCTCTTTCCATTATACCATGCTGGCACTGGACTCATTATAAGGCAGACTTGGGTTCAAATCCTGCTTCAGACACTTACAAGTCTCATCCAATTCAAGATCTAAGACTTAAGCAGACTGGTCTTCAGGTGTCTCACACAAAAAACCATTATACAGCCAATAATCAAAGTCTCTTCAGCTTGGTAAGACTTTTCAGAGCTTGTATTCATTCCACCATAATGGTCTTTAAGGACCCATGGTGACCTCCACATTCTGATGAGGCTTCAGTGGAAGCATTCCCATTACAGTGGGCTCTTTAATCAACATGTGTTAAACTGAACTCAACTGAACACTTCAGGCTGCCTAGAAGGTGGGTGTGTTTCTAACTTGGAAGGTTACATAAGCTCCACATGGCCTGTGTCCCCACAGATTAGTGAAAACCTTGCCCTCCAGGGAGGCAGAGATAAATCCCCCACCTCAGCCCACATCTGGAACACTTATATTCAAGAAATATTTCATTCTGCAAGTCAGATATAGCCAGAGGTCAAACAAAGCTTTTCCCTCTAAATCCCAGTAACATTTCACTCAGATGGTCTCTGCTCCCAAGACCTGCCAGGCAAGGAGTCTCCAACCACAGGAAAAGCTGCTTCAAAGGCAATTTGAAAGCAAACAAAGCAGCCTGGGAGGGAGAAGCTAATAAAAATCTTATTTATCTTATTCTCAGGTTCTAAAATTGAATAGGTCGGAGGAGGGGGAGGAAATCACTTAATGCCAAGTTGACTGTTTTAATTCACTTTGCTCAGTTTCTCTATTTTCAAATCTCCTGCCCACCCCATACCTCCACAGTGGCAGGGATTCTAATTGCCCAACCTCCAAAGACTCATTCAAGCTGCCATTCAGGTGGTCAGTCAAGAAGCATTGACTGAGTGCTTATTAAGGGCCAGGACTATGTTCATCACTAGGGATACAAAAAAAGGCAAAAACACAGTCTCTGTCCTCAAGGATTTCGCATTTTATTTGGTGAGACAACATGCAAAATATATCTAGTGCAAAGGTACTGGCAGTGGTTGGAATGGGAAAGGTGAAACCTGAGGTAAGTCCCAAAGGAAGCCATGGGAAGTAAGGGAGGAGGGAGACCATCAAATGGTAAACAGCCAGCCAAAAGTCAAAGATACAAAAGAGGGACTGTCTTATCTGAAGAAGATTAAGAAGGCCAGTGTCACTGTATCTTAGAATTCATGGAGGGGAGGGAAAGTATGTGCAATGTAATTTCTACTACACCACAGAATCATCAAATTTCAAATTAGAACTCAGGACCTTCCCTCTGGTCTAACCTTCTCATTGTACAGATGAGAAAAGTGAGGCCCAAATAGAGAGGGTGATTTACCCAAACTCACATAGCTAGGAATTCAAATCCTCTATCTCCATCTCACCTCTTCTCCCCACTAGACCAAGACTGTATTCCTGATCACTCCAGGGAAGGGAATTAGGGATTAATGAGTCTTTCTGAACATGCCACACCTTTGCTGATATAACAACGTCTACAGAATAAAATTAAATCATAGGAACATAGAGCTGGAAAGGATAGTAGGTCATTGAGTCCAGATGAGGAAATTGAGGCCCAGAAAGATTAAGTGGCTAAACCCAAGGTCACACAGGGAGTAAATGAGAGATGTGAAATCAAAACTCAGGGCTCCTGAAGTCAAACCTAGACCTTTTCCCCCACAAGGGAATTCTGACCTGTCTTCTGATAGACAGCACCTTTAGCATGTGCTGTCTGTAGGATTCATTTAGCAAGTGCCTTTCTTATGGAAGAGTGACGAATGAAATGGGAACAGCATTAGCCTGGAAACCAGCAGAGCCAGGTAGAACTCAAAATCTGAAACTTGGTATCAGTGGGCAAGTGGATTTCCTTCTGTGCCTTAGTTTCCTCAATTATAAAGGTGAGTTAATGACCCTGACATGGCCAGGGGATTATGAGAGTCCAGTGTCAGAAAATAGAGTTCACTGAAACCATGAAGTGCAATGTCATTGTCACTGTATCATTCCCCCTTTCCAGTGCACATCTTATCTCCCCAATTAAACTATATGTTCCTTCAGAGTAGGGGCCAGCTGTTGCTGTTCAGTCCTTTTTCATTATGTCTAACTCTTCCTGACCCCATGTGGGATTTTCTTGGCAAAGATACTGGAGTGTTTTGCCATTTTCTTCTCCAGCTTATTTTTACAGATGAGGAAACTGAGGCAAACAGGTTAAGTGACTTGCCCAGGGTCACACAGCTAGTAAGGATCTGAGGTCAAATTTGAATTCAGGTCTTCCTGACTCTAGGTCTGATTCTCTATGTACTGTGCCACCTAGATGCTCCTAAGTGCCAGCTGGATCTATACTTACAAACTAATTTTCTGGCCTTGAACGATTTACTCAGCTTCTCTTTACATTAAAAAAAATTCCTGGATCACTTAGATCAGTCCAGGTAACATAGTAATAATTTCTCTGTGGGACTATCCCACTCCCTGTCTCACTAATCTCTATGCCTTGCACATGCCTAGCACAGTCCTTTGTATATAACAGTATGTATACATATATGTGTGTATATATGTGTATATATATACTTATACACACATACATACATGCATATAAAATTCACTTTTGCAATTATTAAGCACCTATCTCACAGGGCTGTGGTGAGGGTCATAAGAGAGGGCCACTGTTTACAAAAACAAAAAAACTATGCAAATATTGGCCATTATGATTCTTATCATCATCATTATTATTTGCTGTGTGAATGAATTAAACATTCTGACTAAATGTCCCTGCTCAAAAAAAAAGGGGGGGGATTGAAGATTCAGGCACAAGCTCCTCAGTCAGAAGTCTTATGTTGCTACTGTTGAGCCTACTTAAATTTGGTCATGATTCCATGATTTTGGGTCCCCCTCTGGTGAGGAAGAAATCCCCCTTCCATTGCAGATAGCTGTTCTTTGGCTCCTAGTCCTAGAGGGTTGCCTAGGGTAGCAAGTGATTAGGATTATTTTTAAATATTTTATTTCTCCCCCCCCCCCTCAATTACATGTAAGAACAATTTTAACATTCATTTTTAAAGTTTTGAATTCCAAATTCCTACCCCTCCTTCCCTCCCCTCCTCCCTCCCCTCCCTGCTTCCTGAGATGGTAAGCAATCTGATATAGGTTATACATGTGCAATCATATAAAACATTTCCATATTAATCATTTTGTGCAAGAAGACCTGAACAACAGAGAGAGAGAGAGAGAGAGAGAGAGAGAGAGAGAGAGAGAGAGAGAGAGAGAGAGAGAGAGAGAGAGAGAGAGAGAGAGAGAGAGAGTGAGAGAGAGAGAGAGAGAGAGAGAGAGAGAGAGAGAGAGAAGGGAGGGAGGAAAATTTGTATGCTTCAGTCTATATCCAGATAATGTCAGTTCTTTCTCTGGAGGTGCATAGCATTTTTCATCATGAGTCCTTTGGGATTGTGTTGGATCATTTATTTCTGAGAATAGACAAGATATTCACAGTTCTTCATTATACAATATTGCTGTGACTGTGTACAACGTTCTGGTTCTGCACACTTCACTTTGCATCAGTTCATGTAAGTCTTTCCAGGTTTTTCTAAAATCATCTTGCTTGTCATTTCTTATAGCAAGATTATATTCCATTACAATCATATACCACAATGTATTCAGCCATTCTCCAATTTGATGGCCATCCTCTCAATTTCCAATTCTTAGCTACTACAAAAAGAGCTGCTATAAATATTTTTTTACGAGTAGTTCCTTTTCTCTCTTTTAATATCTCTTTGGGATAAAGACCTAGCAGTGTTATCACTGGACCAAAGGGTATATGCACTGTTTTATAGCCCTTTGGGCATAGTTCCAAATTCTGAATGATGAAGATTGAGTGACTTACCCAAGGTCTCACCACCTAGACTTAAGCACAGATTACCCTGTCATTCTCTGTTCAATAAGCTAAGTCACCCCTCTTGCAGATGTGCATCTCAAACATTATTAAAGCAGGATAAAAATCTAGGAGGGGAAAAAAACCAAAGCTATAGAGTGGAGATTTGTGGTTTTGTATACGATCTTTTTCTGTTCTTTGTATATGGAAATCTTGTCTGTTATTTTTGTCAAGTTCATAATTTTTTAAAAAATTAAAAGATCTGGGACTTGCTTTGAAAACAAAAACTGTTATTGCTGGTAGAAGCAGGATGGGTAGTGGAGAGAGTACTGAACTTGATCAGGACATCAAGTTTTCCTGGAATCTCTGTTCTGTTACTTATTAGCTAAGTGACCTTGGGAAAGTCCTTTCTGTTCTCTAGATCTCAGTGTCCTCATTTGTAAAAATTAATGGGGTTGGACTACATGATATCTAGGACACTTTCCCATAGGAATGGAGTTAAAAAGGAGTTAGAGTTAGAAAACCTGGCTTAAGTCCTAGCCCTAAGAATCTCTGGATACATGACCTTGGGTCACTGCTATTCTAAGATTCTGTTGTTGTTCTGTTGTGTTCACTCTTCAGTGATCCTAATTGGTGTTTTCTTGGCAAAGATACTGGAGTGGTTGGTCATTTCCTTCTCCTGTTTAGTTTACCAATGAGGAAATTGAGGCAAACAGGATTAAGTGACTTGCCCAAGGTCACACAGTAAGTGTCTAAGGCTGAATTTGAACTCAGGTCTCCTTGACTGCAATCCTGCTGCTGTATCCATTGTACCACTTATCTGCCCATTCCATGAATTCATGATGCTGTAAGAGGATAGGAGAAACTAGATGAAAAGGCTAGGAAATCTCAACTGTCTGCTAATGCAAGTGTTGAGAAGCCCAAAGTGGAAGATGGAAGGGTCACACAAAGATCTCCTGGACCATAGCAGGAGAGGAAGAGGAGCACCATGAAAAGAAATATAGGCTAAGAAGAGAGGAGCTTGTAGGACCCAGGATGTCCGGGGCAGTGCCCTGAGAGGGACAGTCCTCAAGAGCAGCCCAAGAGAAGCCAAGGATAAGAGGAATGAAGGATTTATGTGATGTTTAGCTAAGGTAGCGGGCCTCTAGCACAACTTAGGGAGAGCAGCCTGGGAGTGCCACCATAGACTGAACAGGAGGTAAAGGAACTGAAGATGTTGAGTCCCCAAAACTAAAGACTTTGAGGAAACATGAACATTAGTTTCACCTATCTAAAGGGATGAGAAAGAGGGCTTAGCTGTGTTCTGACTGGCCTCTAAGGGCAAAACTGGGAGCAATGAGTAAAAGCATGTTTGAGGGGCACCGTGTGGTGAGAGGAGGGATGGCACAGATGTGGCGAGAGGAGGGATGGCACAGATCTAGGCTGGATACACAGAAAAGTTTCCTGGCAGTTGGAACTATCCAAAAAGTGAGTGGACTGCCTGGAGAGGTGATAAGCTTATGTGGAGGCTGGATGACCAATTGCTAGGGATGTAGGAAGGGAGATTCTTCCTCAAGTAATAGCCTCAGAAATACATTTTAACAAAGACATACACAAAATAAAACTGAGGGGGTGAAATGTTTTTCTATGCATCAAGAAAATTCAAAAAAATCAAGAGTTGCCATCATGCCATCAGAAAAAGCAAAAATAAACATTCAAAAAATAAAAAAGGGATATTCAAGTAGCTAGCCTCTGAGGTGCCTTCCAACTCTGAGATTCAGTGAAAATATCTAGATGTGTTTTAATTTGTTCTTTGGAGCCAGTGTCATTAGCATCTGGGTACATTCACTGCACAAAGCAATGACAGCCCACCCGAAAAGTACAAGCCAACATAATCATCTCTAGGCTTCCTTTAATGGAGTCAGTGAAACAGGGGAGATGCCTGCCAAAGAGGGTGGAGGAAATGCAGAAGTGGCCTGGGAGAGATAAAAGAAAGGAGGGGGTGATCAACTGCACCAGATCAGGAAGCTACAAGCAGAAGGCACAGAAGGCAGGGGTGGCCAAGGTGGGGAGAAGTGCCTTCTTTGTTTGGAATTCATATGTTTATTACTGTTCTGGGGAGACACTATGGTCCCAACAATGTCATTACTCTTTACAAAGCCTCCTGTTTGGCAACCCATTATTCACATGCAAAGCAGAGAAAACAGCTGGTGATAGAAATGGGATGTAGCATCTGTACAAGCTGGGGAGACCAATGGGCAGTGCTGCAAACCCTCAAAGCCATGTAAAGAATAGGTATCCCCTCTCATTTAACATAGACAACTCTAGTGTGGTTAGCAGAGCAATGGAGTCAGAAAACTTAGGTTTAAGTCTGGACCCTGAAAGTCTCTTTACCTTGGGTAAATCACTTAACCTCTATCAATTTCCTTATCTATAAAATAAGAAAATAATATCTATAAAATGTAACTTCACATGTTTAAGAAAAATATATTATAAACCTCTCTGAGTTTTAGTTTCCTCATTAGTAAAATGGAGGAAATGATACTTGCACCACAGAGTTGTTGTAAGAAAAATTCTTTGCAAACCTGAAAGCACCAAAGAAATGTGCACTATGGCTACTACCATTATTTCACCGTGTGTTGTAATTGAATGAGATAAATGTAAAACTTTTTGTAAATGTACAAATGTGAATGAATCCAAGTCATTATCACTAATATCAAAACACAATACCATGTAAATAATGTTTTGTTATTGATAAGAAAATGTAAAGCCCCCTCTACATATGAACTCATTACTGATAATGAAAAGGAACACACTATATAAATATGTGCTATAGTTTACCATTTAAAATAGAGTGGAAGAGAGGGGTTCATGGTATTAATGCTAGAATGCAAAGAAATATTGCCTATGTCTTTTATCTATTTTTCTCCATTCTCCATATTCTATACCAGAAATAACAAATACAGCAATGAAACTGTTCCCATGCCTTTGCTCATGCCCAGAGATAGACCTATATCATGATCCTATGGCCACTTACTATGGCAGTTGCTCACCCACTGACTGCCAGAGTCTAACACAGACTTAACCTGTGAGAAAGGGAAACATTCGGAAGGTGTTGTCGAAGATACAGCTTTTGATAAGTTATTATCCCCTAGAGACAGGCTCCCCACCCCTGCCCTAGATCTTCCATTACTCTCCCTGTTTAAGACCTGAAACAGCTGGTTGCATACCCAAAGTTAAGGAAACACATAGTTAGACTCTCAAAGAAAACAATTCAGTTGCTCAGACTCCCAAAAGCCACAATGAGCTGGTCTGATGATGTGAAAATATTAAATGTGTTACATTTATTCCATATGATATAAGGTTAATGGCCACCTGGAACAGCCTGATCCTAAGACAAGACCTGTACTGGGTCAGTTGCAGGAAAATCCAAGGATGAGATGAATACAACTAAGTCATTAAAATTAGGAGAGTAGACAGGAGCAGATAATGGATTTGGGATCAATATGGTCCTAATCCCAATTCTGATTTCACAGCTGGGTAATCTTGAGCTGATCCAGAAAAGGAACCAGGATGGAATGAATGATCATAAAAACTGCTCAGTCAGAGGCTAAAGGACTACTTGTTAAGGATGTCATAGAGTAGATCTGAATGAAAGGTTTGATTAGAATAAGGTTCCCAAAATAGGTGATATCGCCCCCTGGGGGTGCTGGAAAGATCAAGGGGGAGCAGTAGTGGTCTCAGGTACATTTGGGAGTCAATGAATAAAAATAAGGGGGCTGTGGACACATAAGGAAAGAAGAAAAGAAGAAAAATTTGAAAAACCAATTGTACATGTTTTATCTGGATTACATTATTTTCCAAATAAATTCACAAAATACAAGTTATAACCCATCAGTGGTCAAGTCTCCCAACAGGTCTTAACAAGCAAGTGTTGGCAGGCAAGCATTTCTTGCACTATCAGGAAGTCCAGCATGCATCAGCAGGAATATGTGCATGTAATGACTTACTTATAATTCGATACCATACATGTTACATACCCAAGTTTCATGACACAATGTTGCATCATCTAAATTTCAACACAGGGGGAAAAAACCCACAAATTTACAATAAATTATCAAATTTAAGATGCATCATCATGTTTTTAAAATATTTTATAATTTTTTGAAATGATGCAAATTTAAAAAAAACTGCTAAAAGGTTAAAGAAAGTAGATTTCCAGGGGCATCCTGAGTAATTTTTTTTTAAAGGAGACGGTGGGTCAAATAAGTTTGGAAACCTCTGGATTAGATGATCCCTAAAGTGCTTACTACTAGTAACAGTCTATGTCCTAAGGTCCCTTCTAGCAGTCTATTACTTAAGTGCCTTCCCACTACATAACATTATGTTCCCCAGTCTAAGGTCCCTTTCCAGCTCTACAATACTATGAGATTTATATTAATGTTGCCCTTTTTACTGATTGCTTTGACTCCTTTTTTCAACCAGACTGCAAGCTCTCTGAGAGCAGGCACTTGAGTCTTGAATTACTCATATATGTCAAAGCATTTAGTCTCTTTAATTTACCTGAGTTCATGTGACAGCATGCTGCTGTATTAGAAAATCCCTGGAGGTCAGGAGTCTAAGTAAGCAGTTCTTTAGGACTTATTGTGACTGAAAAATTCATTATCCTGAGGTAGGACCACAACTAAGTCTAGATCTATAAAACTTTGTCACAGGGACAGAATTTAAAGGACCCAAAAATTTAACATATGTGTTCCCTCAACAGAATAGAAGAGGCAAGGAAAATCTGAGCTCAAGTTCTTTGAAGAGTGGGAAAGAGGAGGTTAGAAACCAGGTAACTGTGAAGAGACTTCTCCCACTGCCCCATAATGAAGCTTCCATCTCACATTATGTTACCCCAACCTGACTTCACTTTTGCTCTCCTATCCTTCCTTTCACATATCAACACTTCCCCCAAGGAGGGCTATGAATAATTTCTGTCCCCTTTAGGAGAAGGAACCTCAAGATGAAGTCTTTTCGGTGAAGAAGAAAATAAATGGGATTCTTCAACACCATGAGTTAGACTGGATTGATTACCTCAGAAGTGCTTTCCAATTCTGAAACTTCCACCCAACTGAATTTGTCTTAATTTCTTCTCATGTTATTTTTTACTTGCTTTATGACCCTGAGAAGAGAAATAACCCCTTAGTTGTTCTAGGCAACTCTCTCAGACTAGAAGGTGCAAAGGAGATACCATCTAACATTGGTAAAGAGAATTTCCTCATTGGGGAGATCCCTGAACCAATGTCATGGTAATTTCAGCCCCTATCCCACTCCCTAGTTTGATTTTCAATTCGTGAATTCCAAAGTTGATTCCAGGGTACATTACCTGGTGCTTACCCCCCAGCCAGTGAACTTGCTCTGGGTAGAGGTTGGCCACTGTAATGGGAATGCAAATTTGGAAGATCTTCCCTGCCCCTAGGCTAAAATGCACCTGAAGCCTGGGGAGGGAGGCTTGTTTTTCAGTAGATACTTCTTGATTGGCCAGTGAGTCAATAAGGTTGTTACATTCTCTGAGCCAGGAGAAGGCTATATAAGCCCTGATGTGTAGCTTTGTTTTGGGACTCACTTTGAGAAGTATTCTGTGATTTGATCTGAATTCTGGGAAGCCGTTGTTGAGAGTTCCCCGGCTTTGAAAAACCCAGATGTGGAAACCCATATGTTGACTGGGTATGGATGTAGTGTGGTTGGACAGTTTGGAAATCTGTCTACTTGATCTGTTTCTGTCTTGATAATTCTGCCTGTATGCTTTGAAGTTCGGGGTGCTGACCTTTTTCCCCTGAACAAGGTAAATGATATATGTCTGACTGATTAAAGTAAGCTTGTTAACCCATTTTGAGTTGCTTTCCTTTATCAAAGCAGATCCAAGAACCTGTGGTGGCGGCAAACCCTGAGGACGCTTGGGGTGCTTGCTGCTACAGCCACAGGCCTTCCTTACAGCTAAACTGAGGGTGTTATAGAGGAAAGAGCACTGGCTCTCCAGTCAGAGGACCTGGGTTCCCAGCCATGACACTTATCATGGGCAGGACATTGGGCAAGTAAGTCAGTTAGCCTCCCCAGGCCTTACTTTGCTAATCTATAAAAGGAAGAAGTTAGAGCAGATGACCTCTAAGGGCTCTTTCAGCTCTACATCTATTAGGATCCTATGGTGATGAGCCCATCCCAACTTAATTGGATTGGTCCTTGAACAACAGGCATACAGGTCATTAATGACTCCATAATTGAAGACTTCCCAATTTCGGTGGGACTTTTGAGATCTTGTACTCCCCCTAGAAGAATCTTTGAGGGTCCTGGTACACCACCCCCTCCAAGCCAAGATGAAGTGTGAAAGGAAGACTTCAGTGAAATCTTTACAGCAGTATAAAGAGGTTGGGGGAGGGGTGATATTTTCAAAAATTGAAGCTAGCATTTTCCTTGAATATAGGAAGGGCTGATGTGGTATAGTGAATAAAGAAGTGGCCTCAAAGACCCCACCCCACCAATCACTTAACTTCTATGTGCTCTAGGTAACACTAAGATTATGCCCATCTTCATTGGTAGAGGGAGTTTCCTCCTTGGGGAATTCCCTAGGTCAATGAAATCCCAGGTCTAGTCCCTATTCATCTCCCTGTGGGGAAGCTAGCAATCCATAAGGCCCTCTTCTGTCTATGTTCTCAGATAATTTCAGGAATCAGTCCAAGCAGGGGTCTTAAACCTGGGGTCTGTGAGCTGATTTTGAAAAAAATATTTTGATAACTATTTCATTATAATTCATTTCCTTAGAAATCCTATGTATTTTATTTCATTTATTTAAAAACATTATGATAAGTGGTCCAGAGGATTCACCAGGCTGCCAGAGGGGTCACTGACACCAAAAAAAAGAAAGCTTTATAAGTTAAGAACCTCTGAACTGGAGAGTTATACAGTTTGTTCTCACTGCCCTTTCTCCTTGGTCAGTTCTTCATTTCGTGGCTAAAAATCGCTGTCATCTTCCCACCCATTTTATGAGAAAGATGTAAATAAAGGTTAAGTAAAGGAGAGTACAAGTCTTTACAAGAATTGCAAACCACATACAATCAGCATCTTCATCTAGGGAGATACAAACCTGTATTTGTTGGAGTAGAAAGCCAGAGTTTGTACGTAAGCAATATTTCAGGAGAAAGATAACTGCTGGGGGGGGGGGGCGGTGAAAGGTGGGGAAGTCATCTTACCACACACAAAGAACTTTAGTCACCTACCTCACCTTTTGCAAGTTACACCTTTATTCTCTTGAGTTCCCAGGTTTACCACTTCATAAGCTTTCTGTTCCAATAACTCTGGCTGATTTTTCAGTCTTCCTTGTAACCTCTACCCCTGCCTTGTCTCCAAAACTTAACCGACACCACTTCCTTTCTGCTTCTCCGAATTTCACTCACCCTTCAAGGAACAGGAGGACTTGAACCCAGGACTCCTGGCTCCCAGTAAAATGTATTTTTTTTTGAGGGGGGAAGGCAAGGCAATTAGGGTTAAGTGACTTGCCCAAGGTCACACAGCTAGTTAAGTGTCAAATGTCTGAGGTCGGGTTTGAACTCAGTTCCTCCCGACTCCAGGGCCAGTGCTCTATTCTCTGTGCCACCTAGCTGCCCCATAAAATGCATTTTATACCACACCATCTTCTAACCTCATCTCCTCTTTTGGAGTTCTCCCCTCCCAAGATAAGTTTCTTGATATTATCCTCACATACACTTGTTAGAGACCCAAAGTAGCTTTGACCACCAAAGGAAGTCTCAGAATGAAAAACCCAATTGTGCTCAGAGTAGCATGGGTCTTGACTATTACAAACCAGAAAATCTACCCTCATAATGGATTCAATTCAACAAATTCAGTTCAACAAACATTTGCTGAGGGGGACACAAGGATGAATACAACATGACCCTTGCTTGTCCTCAACAAGTATAGAGGAGGAGAACTTTGAATTCATCTGATCTAACCACTTCATTTGATAGAAGAGGAAAATGGAATAAATAATAATAGCTAATATTTACATAGTGCTTTAAGGTTTTACAAAGTAATTTGCCTATATTATTGCATTTGATCTTCAACCACCCTCTAAGGTAGATGCCACTATCATCCCCTTTTGACAGATGAGGAAACCGAGGCAGAGAGAGGTTAAGTACCTAAGATCCTCTCTCCTCCTATGATCTATGATTTGCCCAGGGTCAGAAAAATGAATTAGCAGCAAATTGGAGACTCACAATAGTGACTCCCAATCCATGGCTTTAAACTAGTTTAACAAACCTCCTCCTATTTATACAGCACTTGAGGGTGATAGTGATTTTTCTGTATTACCTGATTTAATCTTAACAACAGGAAGAAAAGCACAGCTGAGAGACAGATTCAAGTCTGCCCTTGGACACTTACAGGCCTCGTAACACAATCACTTAGCAGCTTCTCAGAACCTCCCTTTCCTTATCTCTTAAATGGGGATAAAACAAGACATAATTTCTACCTCATTGGACTTCAGGAAGGGACAAAGGAGAAAATGCATATAAAGAAATTGGCATACTTTAAAGCATATATAAATCATCAATAATCCTGTAAAGAAGATAGGGCAAGCATAGCTAGCCCTATTTTGAGGATGATGAAATTAAAGTTTATAAAGTGCTGTTCATGTATGGAGTACTGGCTTCCTAATCAGGAAGACTTGAGATTTAGTCCCACCCCTGGTACATACTGGTTGGGTGACCCTAGACAAATCACTTAACCTCTCAGTGTTCTAGGCAACTCTCAAAGCCTATAAGCTATAAAGAAGGTGCCTGCCACACTGTGCTGGTAGAGTTCCCTCACCTGGGAGTTTCCTATACCGGTGAAATCATAAATCCAATCTTTAGTGCTAACTTAATATGGCAATGTTGTTGTTGTTAAGTCTTGACTCTTGGTGAACCCATTTGGGGTTTTCTTGGCAAAGATACTGGAGGGTATTGCCATTTCTTTCTCTAGCTCATTTTACAGATGAGTAAACTGAGGCAAACAGGGTTAAGTGATTTGCTCAGGATCACACAGCTTGTTTAAGTATCTGAAGCTAGATCTGAACACAGGTCTTCCTGACTCCAGGCCTAACACTCTATCCACTACACCACCTAACAATATATGTTATTATTTTATTTGATTATTTCATCGGCACAGGGAAATCCCAAGGAGAAAGGCAGATTTTACACGTATCGCTATCCTTGTCATAGATGGGGACAAGGAAACTGAGTCCTGAAGAAGTTATATCATTGAATTCAGAATTCAAACCAAAAATATACTTAATATGATTGTTCATGTATAACTTATATCAGATTGCTTGCTGTCTCGGGGAGGGAGAAAAAAGTTTGGAACTCAAAATCTTACGAAAGGGTCTCCTCTCAGAAAAAGTCAACAACTAGCCAGTGACCCCTCATTGGGAATCATCTTCAGGGTGTTCTTGGTTCTGTATCAGTTAAACCAGATGGCCCCTGAGGTTCTTCTCACTAGGGCATGCTGTGATTCTTCAAATAATTGTGCCACAACCTTACAGAACTGGTGAGAGGAAAGCCAGGATATCCCCCACACTTGGATACCAGCTGGGCCATGAGCTACCAAAACAGAGACACAGACGATCCTTTAGACCAGGTTCTGAGCTCCTGGGTACAAAGACCTAGATTCAAGTTTCAACTATAACACTGGCTGAATGTATGACCTCTGGTAATCTGAGGCTTCACCTGAGCCTCAGTTTCCTTATCTGTAAAATATGGATAATGATGACACATTACCTGTCTCACAAAACTGCCATAAAGACAGTGCTCTGTCAAGTCAGCTAGCATTTATTAGATACCTACTATGTGCCGGTTACTGTACTAAGCCCTGGCGATACTAAGAAAAGCCAGAATGAAATGAGTCTCTGTTGTCAAGGAAGTCATATGGAAGGTGGGGTGGAGATAACATAGAAATAACTGTGGATAAACAAGATATATCCGGGATACCTTGGGGGCAGCCTCCGAGGAAGGCACTAGATTAAGGGGGACTGGGAAAGACTTCTTGTAGAAAGAGGCTTTTTAACTGAGAATTGAAACATGACAGGGAAGTTGGGAGGCAGAGTTGGGGTGGCGGCATTTTCATCAATGGAAGACAGACAATGAAAAATGTTCAGAGTCAGAGATGGAGTGATATGTGCTAGGAAGAACAAGGCCAGTGTCAAAGGTTTGAAGAGAATGAGGGGAGTAGGGTGGAAAAGAACTGGCCAGGTAGGAAGGGGCAAGGTTAGGAAGGGCTTTAGAGGGCAAATCCTGGAAATAACAGGGAGCTACTGCAGTTTATTTAGTAGGGGAGTGAAACGGTCAGACCTGCCTTCTAAGAAAATCAATCTGATGGCTGAAAAAAGGCTAGATTGGACAGGGAAAGACTTAAGGCAGGGAGTTATTGTTATTCCTAACATTATGTATTCCATATTGTAATGTACATATTATAGCAACAACAAAAACTGATAACATTGCTACTTGGGTCCATTTATATCTCAGAGTTGCTAAATTGAACCTTGTTGTGGAACAGCCCCTAGCTTCCTTCCCACACTTCCTCGGGAAGGGAGCACCTGGTAGACAGAAGGCAGATATACAGAATATGTTTCAGTCATATGATTTAGAGCTGGAATCATTGGAAAATATCTTCTTTAGCCCCTTTATTTTCCATATGAGGAAACTGAAACTAAAGGAGGGAAAATGACTCTCCCAAGGTCACATAAATTTATTCCTTTTCTCATCTAATCACTGGCAGAAGAACAACCTCTTGTGCACTGAACTATAGTTCAACTCAACCTCTCCCCCACCATTATTTTTCTTTTAAAACTAGGTGGATACTGGGTTTTTTTTTAATCTTTTTAATCTGGAGATTCTCTTAGGGAGAGGCACTTTAAAAAAAATCACTTGGCTGCAGCGAAACCTGTTACTTAGCAACAGTTATAAATCAACAGAATATGCTGGAATTTTAAAGCTTACACTCCCAGCTCTGAAGGCCCATCTCTGCCTTTTTATCCAAACACATTTATTTGAGCTTCATCACTTGTCTAGGCTGCTTTTACTATTATCTTGCTGCTAAAAATGACATTACAGATGCATTCTTAAATGGCCTTCCCTCCCTCCCTTCCTCCCCCTCCTCTTCTCTTCTCTCTCTATCCCTCTCCTTCCCTCCTTCTCTGTCTCTTTCTCCCTCCCACCCTCCTTCTCTTTCCCCCTCTCCCTCTGTCTCTTTCCTCTCTCTCTTGTCTCTCTCTCTCTCTCAGGATGAGACCTTTAAAGTGATGTTCATTACTGTTTTCTTTGCTTTGTGTACAATCCCTTTGCAACTACAAATGTCTGTCTGAAATAACAGGGCCAGAGCTCACACTGATGGAAGCACTCTGTTACATTATCTCACTTGATCCACGTGAGGAAGGCAGGGCAGGTATTATTATCCTATTTGTCAAATGTCCAATGTCAAGTCTGGAGACATGAAGTGACTTGTGAAATCACAGGAGAGCTAAAGCTTGAATTTAGGCCTTCTGCCTCCCAAAGCAGTGCTCTCTCTACCATCCCACATTTGCCCTCCAATAATAACCATGACAATAGTAACAACAATGACAACTAGCAGACTCAGAGTTCAAGTCCTACCTCTGACATATTTTTTATATGACTCTGACCAAATCACTTAAACTCTAAGTGGTCAGGAATCTAAGAATTAGTTTCAAAGGAAGTGCCTTTCTCCTTGGGATTTCCCTATGCCGATGAAATCACAGATCTAGTCTCATCCAGCAATAGTAAAGAAACACAGGTTCTGGGGCGGCTAGGTGGCACAGTGAATAGAGCACTGGCCCTGGAGTCAGGAGGATCTGAGTTCAAACTCGAACTCAAACACTTGACACACTTACTAGCCGTGTGACTTTGGGCAAGTCACTTAACTCCAATTGTCCTCCAAAAAGCAAAAAACAAAAAACAACACACAGGCTCTGTTATCTACTCAAAAAGAAAAAAAAAAAGAGGAAGAGGGCAGTTAGATGTTCTGAGAACATATGATAAAGAGAGTACAAGCTTATGGAAATACTTTTGGAACCAACAAACTGCTTCTCCAAGCAATGGTAAAGGCTAGCAGCAGCTATATGCCTGGTTTTGTCTAATGTGACCAAAAATATAAGACTTCTGAATGGATCCTACAATATAGCTAAGATCCAAGAGTAGAATCTAAAGGCTCTCCATGGGTAACATTCACATGAGCTCATCTAATAATATGTGGACAAAGAAGTATAAGACAAATGGAGGTCATGTGGATTTATTTATATAAACAAAGGGGTTTATGATAACAGAAATTCAGGATCAGCTTATCACTACCAGAAATTACAGAAATGAGCCTGGACTAACTGATCTATTCAGATTTTACAAGGAAATATTAAAAATCATACAATATGTCAATGAAGGTTGCTGAAATTTAGCATCTAATGAATTTTAAGAAAGACACAATTGAGTACCAGTATGAGATACCAGAAGCTCACTATCGTTCATAAATTAAGAAATGACAAATTCCCATACTGCAAATATGGACCCTCAAATTAACCGTGAGAATTCAACAAATGAATTGTAAACATGCTTTATAATCCAGCCAAAGTGACCTTGCTATTCCTTACCTTCAATATTCTATCTCACATCAGTGGTTTTGCCCTGCCTGTCCTGGGGCCAGAATTTACTCCCTCTTTACCCAACTGCTAGTGTTCTCCAACCCCCAAATACCCTACGTGTTTATTTTGTTTTTCCTCCATGGGTATATGCATACATTTTTTTGTTGTTATTCAGTCTTGTTCAACTCTTAATGACCCCATTCAGGATTTCCTTGGCAAAGATACTGGAGTAGTTTGCCATTTCCTGCTTCATCTCATTTTAAAGATGAGAAACTAAATCAAACAGGGTTAAGTAACTTGCCCAGGGTCACACAGTTAATAAGTGTCTGAGGCTGGTTTTGAACTCAGTAAGAGGAATCTTTCTAACCCTAAGCCCAGTACTCTATCCACTGCCTAGCTATACACATACATCTATACAAGGGTGCATATATATAGGTGTATGTATGTATATGTATATTGTATATGTATACTGTATGTATATTGTATACATATACATGCATATAGAGTGTACATATGTGTATACATATATAGAAAGTGCGTATTGTATTCCCCAATCGAAATGTAAACTCTTTAAGGGCAGTTAAGCTTTATTTGTGGTTTTGCATCCTAAGCACTTGGCACATTGCTTGGTATATAATAGGCACTTAATAAATGCTTGCTTACTAGTTGATTGATTGACCATGCATGGATTCATGGAGAAGATAGTCTTTGAGCTGAGCCTTGAAGAGAATGCATTTCAGTAGCTTGAGATTAAGAGTTGAGGAAGGAGAAAAAGATGGACATTCTCAGCCTAGAGGGACATTGTGAGCAGTCATTGAATCAGATAAACAGAGGATGTTTGGGGAATGTCACAAAGATCAGATATGGCTGAATAGTCTGGTAAATAAAGGAAAAAAGTAATGCTACAGATTATAGGGGGTAGAATGTGTCATTAAAACTTATTTCCTTTCCTTTATAGAAAAATATTTTTAAAACATAATAATTGACAGTTTCATTAAAGTTTAAAACATGCTTTCTTTGCCTCATAACCCCTCCATGTGAAATCCCTAACCTTACTTTATAGTTCAGCTCATTCAATTTTTTTCCAATAAACATTCATTAAGTATTTGCCATGTGTAAGAAGTTTAGCTAGAAGAATGTTATAATGATAATAACTCATTTATAATGTACTTTTAAATTTTTTAACTTTTTAAAACATAATAATTGACAGTTTCATTAAAGTTTAAAACATGCTTTCTTTGCCTCATAACCCCTCCATGTGAAATCCCTAACCTTACTTTATAGTTCAGCTCACTCAATTTTTTTCCAATAAACATTCACTAAGTATTTGCCATGTGTAAGGAATTCAGCTAGAAGAATGTTATAATGATAATAACTCATTTATAATGTACTTAAAGTTTTCAAAGTGCTATATATAATATATATAGACATATAGATAGATATCACTTGATAATACTGAATGAAGAATTTCCTAACAATTAGAAGTATTCCAAAGTGAAATGGGAAGTAGGAAGTTCCTTTTCATTGGAAGTCTTCTGGCAGAGGGTGGGTGACCACTTGTAGAGCATATAATACAGTGAACTCTTGTTCAGGTAAGGTTAGATGAAATAAGATAATCTATGAAGTCCTTGCCAGCTGTAAGATTCTGTGAATGGAGTGATGTCTATACCCTCAACAAAAATAAAATTTGTCAGTCAGGAAGGTTTAGGGGGAGAGATGATGAGTTTGAGATTTGGATGAGGCATACAGATGGAGATGTCCAACATCTCTATATTCAACATTGTATATGTTCAAACAGAGTTCTAGAAAGAAATTAGGTTTTTACATCTAGATTTGGGGGACCCCTTGCAGAGATAGTAACTGAACCCAAGGGAAGGAAATTAAACTGAAAGGAATAGATAAAATTTCCATAGGAAAGAAAGAAGAGAGTCTGAGATAGAAACCCTCACATACAGGGAGTGGGAGATGGGTGATGATAGAATGTAAAAAGAACTGTCAGACTTGCAAGAAGATACCAGAAGATAGAAGCATCACGGAAGCCAAAGAGAAAGAACATATTCTGGTAGAGAATAAGGTCTTCATTTTTTTTAAGCTACAGGATGGCCAAAGGAGGATGAGGAAATAAAGGCCATTAGACTTATCAGTTATGAAATCACTAGTAATCTTTTGGAGAGCTGTTTCATCAGAGTGAGAGGTCTTGAAGCTCAGTTGTAAGAGGTGAAGGAAAACAGACAATTTTTCTAGGAACTGAGAAGAGAAAAGGAAAAGAGAAATAGGAAAGTAGCTTTAGGTTATAGTAAAGTCAAGTGGAGGAATTGTAAAGGGAGAAAAAATTGGCATGTGTGTGTAAGGGAGATAGAGAAGACAGGGAATGACCAGTAGGAGAGTGAGGGAGTCAACAGCACAAGGACAGGGTTAGCTTTGAAGATGAGAAAGGCCACCTCATCTTTGGAGATTTAATCATTGAAGGAGTTCAAATGTCTGCTCTTCCATGAGGTCTTCCCTAATCTCTCCAGTTAGTGATGACATTTTTTTTTCCCTCAGACTTGTCCAAGAACCCTGCTTAATTTTAATTACCTATCTTTAATTTTAATTCACCTATCTTACAAGATTCAATATTATAGAGTTTGTGTTTTGCTCCCCTACCAGTGTAAACTCCATGAGGGCAGAGCCTGTGTCTTTGTAACTCTTCCAGTACCTAGCATAGGATATCAAAAAATTATAAGCACCACATGAATGTGAGCTATAATAATAACTCATAATTATATAATGTTTCATACTTAGTAAGTCCTTATACAACTGCAAATTGACAGACATGAAAAAGAGAACATCAATGGAATATTTTTCAATTTTCAAAAGGACATGCTAAAGGGACACAGCAATTTTTTATTATATTCTGTGTGTAAATATAACTATATATGCATATATATATGTATTCTTTTAAAAAGCTATAGGTTATAGAAGTCCAGATTCCTATATAATATTTTTTCATTCTTTGAATCTTGAAATATTTATCTGCTGGTAATTAAGTGCATGAAAAAAGAGAAAATTTAAAAATGATAATTAAGTAACATATATATAAAGTGACTAGAAGTTTTTAAAGTACTTTTCTAAAAAGAATCTTACATAAAAGGAAGTGAAATCATCTCCATTTTAAGGGTGGGAAAATTGAGACATGGAGGTAAAGGAGCTTAGCTGAAGTCATGAAGGAAGCAAGTATCAAGAATCTAACCCAGGTAATAATTCCAAAGCTGGCATTCTTGTTTCTACAAGGCCTTTAATGTGTTCAAATATAATTCTCAGTGGCCCCAGGGTTATGTTCGGGCAATAGGTCTCTAGAATTGGCCCTATTCCAGTTATGCTGTTGATTCTAGTGTTAATGATACCTAAAGAATCCTTCAGGTGATGTGGGCTGTATAACACAGTTAATGCCAAAAGAAGACTATTTAATCTTAATTTTGCTTCTCCTGACTTTGGTCTGGGATGTAAACTAATTGTTTATCCTGATAGAAATCGAAAGTGAGGAATGTGAACCCTAGACTGTGTAAACTCTCTAGGTAACCCAAGGTTATAGGTTAAAAAACACTGACACCATGACAAATTGCTGTAATTTGAAGAATAATCTGAAATCCTGCTGGGACATGAGTGAGCCAGGGGCCCATTTGTTAATGATAATAAAAGCTGACGCAGCAAAAATGATAAAACTCAAGACGGTATCCACTACCTACTCAAACAATAACATACAATAGCAAAGGGGTAGCCAGGTGATTAGAAAAACCACATGGAGAAACACGAAAACATTTGATTTCCAGTATTAAATACTGCCTTATTGTTGCTGAAGCTTATCTTGTGGTGTCTGTGACTCTGAAAGAAAAAATAACCATATATAAGTAAGGGATGGGGGCTGTTACTAAAATAATAACCTATAAATTATTGAGTGATTTGGGTTCTATTTTCTGACCAGCTGGAAGCCTATAACCTACACTTTCCCGGTTTCATGCCCAAGATGTCTTCATCTGTGCTTACCACACATCCAAACCAGCTGGAATCATAAAATATAAATTGTCTACCTAGGAGTATAGACAAACTCCTAATTACTAATTTTGTATGAAAATAAATAAATCTAATTTTATGGCACAGAATTCGGTGCAGACTTGATTTGAGCAACCATCAACTAAAACAATAAAGTACCAACTTCAGTTACCCAACAATTCCAGAGGTGCTATTAGCCTAAAGGGGGTTGGGGGAGGGCTCATTGGAAAAAAACAAACCAACAGAAAACCAACATTAAACAAGTTGGTTCAGATAACAGCATTAGAGAATGTCAGAGCTGGAAAGGACCTCAGAATATAGAATAAATATTGGTGTTAGAAGGGACCTTTAAACATTTCATTTTAGAGCTAGGAAAGACCATGGATTGCAGAGAGCCCAGAATGTCTAGGGACCTTAGAATGTTGGTAGAGAAAAGGACCTCATTGAGCCATCTGATAATTAAACTCTAAGCTCCTTGAGGGCAGAAATGATTTTTTTTTTGCACTTCTGTGTTTCCCCAGCATTTAGCTTAGTGTAGGGCACATAATAAATATATAATAAATGCGTTGCTGACTGACCAGTTCAACCCTTCAATTTACAAAAGAGACAACCAAGGCCCAGAGACTTGGCCAGTTCATAGAGCAACTTATTCTGTTTTCCTAAGTATGAGTCATTGGAAAATGTGATCCTATCCTCTTGGCTCATACAAGTTTAGCAACTAAAGCAATTTTTGAGGGGCAATCTCTTATTTATTCTTCCCTTTTTAGTCCAAAAACTTCAGCTCACCCTAAGTGTCTGTGATGCTGGTCCCTGGAGGGCAGTTGCCTGTGGAAGAATGTCAAGGTCAAGGTTAAGAGACCTTTGTCCTACTCTTATTCTGGGCCTGATAGTGATAGGTACCAAGTCTAATGCTCTTTGGCGTTACAAAGTATTTTCACATTATCTCATTTAATCCTCAGAGGCAGCTAGGTGATACAGTAGATAGAGTGGATTTGGAGTCAGGAAGACCTGAGTTCAAATTCAGCCTCTGACACTTATTAGCTGTGTGACCCTGAGCAAGTCCCTTGACCCTGTTTTTTTTTTTTTTTTTCAGTTTCCTCATCTATAAAATGAGCTGGAGAAGGAAAAGGCAAACCACTCCAGTATCTCTGACAAGAAATTCCCAAATGGGGTCACAAAGACTCAGGCATGAACCTGACTAAACAAAAACCTTACAAATTATCTTGTCCAACCCTCTCATCCTACAGAACCAGAAAATTCCTGTTTCACCTTCTGGAGAAACTGGTTTGGACCAGATGACTTCTAAGATCCTTCTAGCTCTGGCTTTCTATGAGCCAATGTTTTTCTAGATAAAGGGATGACATCTTCTTGTGGTATGAAATTTATAGAACAAATCAACAGCCTGAAACTGAGGTGAAAATTCTTATAGAGACCAACACTGATACAAGTGTGGGTCCCGGAATCAGGTTCCCTAATTTGCTATGATCTCCAGGCTGCCTATACCACATCAACAATGAATAAGAAAAATGACTAAGACATCCCAGGAGCCTGAGCCCCACACTCCAAGGATGCTTTCCATGCAACTCAGCTCTCTAAAACAGAGATAGCTAGCTATCAATTCTTAGAACGCCCAGATATGGAGAGGGATTATACTAGAAAACATTAATGCCGTTACCCCAGGCCCTCTGCTTAAACCCTCAAACTGCCTCTACTGTCTGGGAAACAGAGAGCAGGGAAAACAGTGGCTTTGCTCGTGAAATTAACCAAATTCTGGGTACCAACAACAAAAAGCTCAGCAGTCGATGCGCTAACAGAAGGAAGCCAGGGCAGCTGGGCTGCGGGGGCCTGCAAGAAGAGCGACAGGAAACGGCCTGAAGCTTCTCCACTGCTCTGAGGCTGACTGCAAACAGCAGATAAAATAGGGAAGAGCGAGGATGCCTAGGCTAGTGTCCCAAGATGGCCCAACAGCTCTGCTCTTAGAGAAAAGGTTCTTTGGGAGGAGAAAGAGCCGGGGGAGATGTACTCATGAAGGAGATATATGCATGGCAGAGCTGCGTGATTTCTGTGTTTCTGGGGAGATTTCTCTCTGAATCTCTGTTACTTGGCAGTATTCTTGTGTGCCATGCCATGCTGTGAGCTGCCTGAGGTGTTGAGCACAAAATCATGGGAGGGTTGATGTGATGGTAGTTCTCTCTCACATAATATTACTCACACCCAAGCCCTTTTAAATTCTTTCAGCTGTGTCTATGAGAGAAATCATAAGGTAGTGAATCAATCAACAAGTTTCCTGTTATTGTTGATTTTTTTTGTTGGGGGGGAGAAAGGGGATTTATGAAGTAACTTTATAGAGCTAATTTTCCAGCCTTATTTCACATTACACCCTTTGACAAACTTAACACTTCAACCAGCCTTGACTATTTTCTGCTCCCTAGACATATTTTGTGTTTTCCCACCTCTGTACCTTTGTTCATACTGTTACCGATGCCTAGAATGTTCTCAGTCACCCTTTTTACTTGGTGAATTCCAACCCATACTTTTAAGTTCAATTCAAAGGCAGGTTCCCATATCTTATCAAAACTTTGTATCTCCTCAGTCATGGGCAAAGTGCTTTGCAGTAGGTGATTAATTATTGTTTGCTGAATAAAGGAACAGGGTCATGAAAAATAAGAAAGGGGGGGAAAGGACATATCTATCCAATATGAGGATAATGCAGAATTCTCTAGGCAGGGAGTCAAGGATGTGCTTGTAAATATTTATCAGCTAGTGTCTTGGGGGAGGGGATGTATGTTCATATACTTCTAAGTTTAATCTACATCTTAACACTTTCTAAAGTCTAGCCCTGGTTTGTAGCAATTGTCAGTTTCTAAGGTATAAATGCTCACCCTGAAAACTGAACAGTCATTACAGCTGGCTCCAGCATACCAATTTGCTGAGGTTTGCTAATATGGAATCCAAAAAGAGCTCATTAATCAATCAATAAATATTTATTAAATACCTATAATGGACCAGACCCACCCTGCACTAGGTTTACAAATGCAAAGAATGAGAGCATCTCCACTCTCAAGTAACACACTCTACCGAGCTAATAAGATATGCTGAATTTAGTAAGAAAAATTTAATAGGAATGAAAGGAGAGACCTACATTTGGCTTCAAACTCTCAACTACCAGAATATAGTATAGGAAGTGATAAATGATTAGACAATAATTTTTGTCAAGAAAACATCTGTGGGTTTTGGAGGGCTACGCTTTCAGGATAGATGGTAAGACAGCCCAAAGACCAATGTGATCATGGGTTGCATTAATAGATGTCAATTATCTAAATGAAAGTGGTGATATTCCAGCTGTATTCTACCCTATTAAAAGCACATCTGGAGCGCTACATTTCAGGAAGAATTCTGATAAACTGAATATATCCAGAGGAGGGTCACTGGGACAGTGAGAGGAATGGAGGCCATGACATGGGAGAATCACTTGAAGGAATTGGTAATATTTAACCTGTAGAAGAAAAGACTTAAGAAACACTATTGCTCTCTTTAAATACTTGAAAGGGTGTCATATGTATCCAACATCGGTTGGACTGTTCTGCATGGCCCCAGAGGGCAGAACCAAGAAGAACAGGTAAAGGGGCGGCTAGGTGGTGCAGTGAATAGAGCACTGGCCCTGGAGTCAGGAGGACCTGGGTTCAGATACGGCCTCAGACACTTAACACAAAAACTAGCCATGTGACCTTGGGCAAGTCACTTAACACCAATTGCCCTCCAAAAAAAAAAAACAGGTAAACATTGCAGGTAAGCAAATTTTTGGCTCCATGTAAGGAAAACAGGCAGCTAAGTAGTGCAGTGGATAGAATGCCAGGGTTGGAGTCAGGAAGACTCATCTTCCACAGTTCAAATGTGACCTCAGACACATACCGTGTTTCCCCGATAATAAGACCTATCCCAAAAATAAGCCCTTCCCTTACTGTGTAAGATTCCTCTAAAATAAGCCCTCCCCCAAAAATAAGCCCTATTGAAGTTGCTACTGTAGTGAAGGTGATCCCCTGCGCTACATGCTACATTACGGTACCCTCTGTATGCACCGTCCCCCCCCCCATGAAACGCACGCCGCGCTCTGAGCTGCATCCAATCAGAGCTGCAGCAGTGAGCGCGTCATCCTGCTCTTCCCCAGTGATTTGCTTATTGAATAAAGGTACATTTTTTTGTTCACATTTACCTGTTTATTAAAATTGCTGTCAATGTTCATTAAAATAAGCCCTCCCCTGAAAATAAGCCCTCTGGTGTTTTTCTGTCCAAAAAATTAATAAGACAGTGTCTTATTATCGGGGAAACACAGTACTAGCTTTGTGATCCTGAGCAAGCCACTTAACCCTGTTTGCCTCAGTTTTCTCATCTATAAAATGAACTGGAGAAGGAAATGGCAAGCTATTATCTCTGCCAAGAAAATCCTAAATAGGTTCACATAGAGTTGGATGCTGAAACAATCAAACATATATGTAAAGAAAACATCTAGAGAACAAGCCAGTTTGCAATCAAGGGCTAAATTGTACAGTTCAGAGAATTAGTGAAATAGGGATTCTGTTAATAGCATAAGATTGCAGGCTTGAAAAGATTAATTGACCAATAATTTTTTCTGTTATTTAGCTACAGAGGAATGGAATAACTCAATTACAGCAATGTCAGCACATTCTAAAATGAAACGTCAAATGGATGTAAATTCCTTTGTTCTTTACATATAATTAATTTAGCCCCATTAGAATGTTTCCCCCTTTTTATTCTTAAGCTTCCTAAATATAGGTGGCCTGTATTCATCTGTTCCCATCTGTAGCTGAACATTTTTAGCTTGCTTCAAACTTAGTATTTGGTTAAAATTATTTTTATTAAATGCTTGCAAAAAGAAAATTTTAGCATGAGAGAAGTGTCGTGATATATTGGATTTAGAGTCAAAGGACCTGGGTCCATATTCCAAATATGTCTGTTGACATCCAGGGAACATGGGGAGGATCTCTTAACCTTTTCAGGTCTTAGTTTCCTCGCTTGAAAAACGAAGGGATTCACTGAAAAGAACTGTAAGGCCCCTTCCAACTCTAACTGAGGCAGAAAAGGCTACCTACTATACCATTACCCTTTACAGAGACACCAACTACATCACTAAAACACTGTCTAAGCAGCACTTTTCTGGGCACAAAGAAATGGAAACAAAATGGATACTCATCAGTTGGGAAATGGCTGGACAAACCGTGATATGTAAATACAATGGCCAGTTAGCAAGCCATAAGAAAGAACAAGAAGGAGGGAAGGGGGAAGAGAATATGCATTTATATAACACCTACTATGTGCCAGGCACTGGGCCTAGTGCTTTACAAATATCATCTCATTTGATCTTCATGACCCTGAGAGGTGGGTGCTATTATTATCCCCATTTTACAGGTGAGAAAACAGAGGCAGGCAAAGGTTAAGTGACTTGACCAGCATCTCACATCCTAGTGTCTGAGGATGGATTTGAACTTAGGTCTTGACTCCAAGACGAGGTCTCTATCCACTGGGTCACCCAACCTATGATCAATTCATAGAGATTTGGCAGATATTGTCAGTCAGTCAATAAACATTTATGAAATGCCTACTATGTGCCAGTATGAAGTGACAAAGAGGAAAGTGAGCAGAACAAGGACAACTGACACAATAATGCCCAATGAGGTCAATGATTTCAAGAAAAACAACACTGAGAGAGATAAGGACTTGGATGAATGTAGTGGTTTCACTATACTCATGGGGAAGAAGGCTCTTGCCTCCTGGACCACAGGTGTGGTAAGGCATATGTTGCCAGATGGAGCCAAGAAGCTGATTGTTTTGGCTTAGCTGTCCTGATTGGTGGTGGTGGTGGCATAGGGTTCTAATGATAGAGGAAGGGAAAAGTCACCAGAAGTGATAGCAGTGTCAAAAAAGAGTGATAAAAACACTTATTTAATTATTTATCTTGAATCCACTGATTTCCCTTTATACAGAGCTTTCTGTCTTAGGAAGAGTTTTTCTTACAATGAGAAGCAGCATGGCAGGGTGAGTAGAGAGCTGGTCTTGGGGGCAGGAAGGTCTGGGTTCCAATCTTGCCTCTGATCCCAATGGGCAAAGAGGCTCAGGGAAATGCCCACTTCTAAAGGGCTGAGCGGAGGCTTCAGATCACTGGGGTCTTGCTGGAATTTCTTACTTGCACACTGTTAGTTAACGGAGCCAGTAAGGGGTCTGCTGAAAATGGTAGTCTTTCCTTTATTTTATTAAAAGAAGTCATAGTTGTTTTAACAAGATTGAAGAAATAGGGATGAGATCATTTGGATTTCTGGGCAGATCTACTGAAGACACCATTTCCCCAACTCTAGAGGCACCTCACCATGCACTCATTTTTTCCACTTTTTTTTTAACTGATTCCTTTCTTCCACCTTATTGATTTCTAAATTTCAGGAGACAGCCTCATGCCATGAAGAGAGCCATGGATTTGGTGTCCAGACCCTTGGCTGTAGTCCTGGCTCTGCCTGCTTACCACCTGGCTAACCTTGGGCTTCTCTGTACCTCACCTTCCTCATCTGGAAAATAAAGTGGTTGGTCTAGATGACCTCTAAAATTTCCTCCAGTTCCATATATCCCCCTATATTTTCTGCTCTTCCCCCAAATATTTCATGGAATTGTAGATCTCAGATCTAATGTCCTGGCCCAGTGTTTTCTACATGCTATGATCTGGGTAATTATGCAAAGGATTTAGATCTGGCCTAATTCAAACTTTCTCCTGTGAACAGAGCCAACATGCAGCCTCAAAACACAGCCTGTCTTGTCAACTTACAGGGCTTCGTGTTTGACATTTGTTCCCAGCCATAGGCCAAGTCTCTGTTAAACACAGCAAAGCCTCCCAAAGCCAAAGTTATATTTGGCACAGCAGTTAAAATGGAAAAATAGAGGACTTTGTAGCTTCCCCATCCTAAGCACCCTCACTTTCAGATGAATACACAGCACTCAATATAGGACCTGGTACACAGTAGGCACTTATTAAGTGACTGACTGAGATGCAGAGGGGTTAACTGCCTTGTCCAGCCTCACACGGGTGGTAAGTGAGCCAAAATTTGAATTCAGGTTCTCAGATTCCAAAGTGACATTCTTCTTACTATGTTTGATCCGGTGATAGATATCACGGCCTGATGACCCCTTTTATATTATTAACTCTGATACATTAAAAAAAAAGAGTAATAAATATAGTCAGAAAATATGATATCACATCCTCAACCTCCTACTTAGTAGTTATGTGATCCATTTTCCCTTGCTAAGCATCAGTATGCTCATTCACAAAATGAGATTAACACTTGCCTCACCTTCCATATAGGGTTGGGGATGAAATGATAATGCATGTGTGTATGTATTCATTCATTCCACAAGCATTTATTAACATCCATCACCTAATTTGCCTTGCACTAGTTGCCAACAGAGACTCAGTCTCTGTCTTCAGTTTGAATCCTACCTCAGATAGCTACTATCAGTCATGTCACCTTGGGCAAGTCACTGAGCCTTTCTAAGCCTTGTTTATAAATTGGGGCCAGTAATGGAACCTACATGCAGGATAATTGTATGGCTTAAATGAGGTAATATAGGTAGCATGTTATGTAAATGCTATCAATTGCAGTGGCTAATAATTAAGCAGGTATACACACAGGACAGAGGGATGAATTTCAAAGACTTCTAGACTAGTATCAACAGAGGGAAGCAGGGTGGTGTTATGAAAAAAGTAATGACTTTGGAGTTAATGAACCCAGGGACAATACTGGCTTTGCCACTTGCCACCTGTGTACCCTCGCTAGGCTGCAATTTCCTCACATGGAAGAAGAGGGATTCTTTCATTCTTCGTACAGAACACTGACTAGTACATAGTAAGCACTCAATAGACTTGGTGTGATTGAAAGAGTAATTCCAGTCCTTCCTAGATCTATTATGCCATGACCTGGGTCCCATTCCCATCTCTGTTACTTACTATCACTATGACTTTGGGAAAGTCACTTCCCTACTTCTACTGACCTCAGTTTCCACCTTGGTAAGATGAGAGAGGTATATCAGCTGACCCCCAGAGGTCCCTTTGGTCCCTCTAGCCTATGATTTCATGACACAAATAGGAGTATGAGAGGAATATAAAGATCCAGCAGACTGATGAGGAAGGATCATTCCCAGGTACGGGGCCCAAGGACACTTCCATGGAGGATGTAGCCCAGGCAGCCCTCTTCTCTGTGTTGAGTTCCTATGCGCACACACACACACACACGTATACATATATAATACATAATACAAATACATACACAAAATAAATTGGCACATTTTCTATAACTTTTGTATATTTATATAAATAGTATGTTATGTAATATATGTATGTGTGCATATCTACATATACACACCCATATATACATATACAATGTATACATATATATACAATATATGATACAAATATAAACAAAATATACTGGCATCTTTTCTATATCTTTTGTATATTTATATAAATAGTATGTTATGTAAGATATGTATGTGTGTATATCTACCTATCTATCTATATACACCTATATATACATACACATGTAAAAGTGTGTGTACATATCTATATATACACACCTACATATACACACATATATAATATATACACAAAATATACATTTTCTATATCCTTTATATATTTATACAAATAGCATATTATGTAATATATGTATATGTGTATATCTCCATATATACACATATAAAATATATACAATATATGATACAGATGCATATACAAAACATTGACACATTTTCTATATCTTTTATATATTTATACAAATAGTATGTTACGTAATATATCTAGGTATGTATATCTACATACACACACATACAAATGTATACACATATATTATATATATAATACAAATACACAAAATATATTGGCACCTTTTCTATATCTTTTGTATATTTATATAAATAGTATGTTATGTAATATATGTATGTGTGTATATCTCTGTGTGTATATATACACCTATATATACATACACATGTAAACATATATATTATATATATACAATATATATTTGTATTATATGTTGTGTATATATAATATATATGTTTACATGTATACACAAAATATATGGGTGCCTTTTCTGTATTTTTACACATTCACACAAAGAGTATGTTATGTCACACATGTATGTGTACGTTTATATGTATTAATCGTGTTCACAGTTATTTGCACGCGGTTTCCTCCATCAGTATCAGAGTCCCTTACGCTTTTGCCTTTCTTTGCATCTCCATTGCTTAACACGATACCTAGTACATTGTAAGTGCTCGATAAAGGGCTGTTGACTAAATGTCTTTTAAATAACAATTAATAAGAACAGTAACAATAATAGTAGCACTAGGTTTGTGAAGTGTTATCATCTTATCTCATCCTCCTAACAACCTGGAGAGGTAGGTGCTGTTATTGTTCCCCATTCTGCAGATGAGGAAACTAAGACATTGTAGCAGCAAGCACCCCAAGCATCCTCAGGGTTTGCTGCCAATACAGGTTCTTGGATCTGCTTTGATAAAGGAAAGCAACTCAAAATGGGTTAACAAGCTTACTTTAATCAGTCAGACATATATCGTTTACCTTGTTCAGGGGGAAAAGGTCAGCACCCCGAACTTCAAAGTATACAGGCAGAATTATCAAGACATAAACAGATCAAGTAGACAGATTTCCAAACTGTCCAGCCATTACATCCATACCAAATCAACATCTGGGTTTCAACATCTGGGTTTTTCAAAGCCGGGGGGCTCTGGACAACAGCTTCCCAGAATCCATATCAAATCACAGAACACTTCTCAAAGTGAGCCCCAAAACAAAGCCTCACATCAGGGCTTATATAGCCTTCTCCTGGCTCAGAGAATGTAACAACCTTATTGACTCACTGGCCAATCAAGAAGTATCTACAGAAAAACAAGCCTCCCACCCCAGGCTCCAGGTGCACTTTAGCCTAGGGGCAGGAAAGATCTTACAAATTTACATTCCCATTACAGACATGTAGATATTAAGGGACTTGCCCAGGGTTATAGACCTAACAAGTATCTGAGGCAGAATTTGAATTCAGGTCTTCCTGACTCCATGTCCAGCACTCAAACCTCTGTGCCACCTGGCTGGTTTATTATTGAGTTGCTAGTATTATTCAAATATTGTCTATCTTGTGGACTGATATAAATGGTTGGGGTAATTAGAGTGAAATTTCAATTTTAAAATTACAGTGCCTAGTAGACCTGTATAGCAGACCAGGACATGGGTATAAAGCAGCCTGGAACAAGAGAAAACACAGTGAGGTTGGACGTACAGGGCCCAAGTTCCAATCCTGACTCTGCCTAGTCCCCTTATGTGAAGATACATAAATTTCTCCACTGCCCTGGGCCTCAGACTGTTCATCTGGGCCAAAGTGACCTGTAAAGTGTCTTCCATTTCCAGATCTATGTTCTTGTGAACAAAGGAATGAGATGGATGAAATGAGATCTCCAAGTTGGAGGCCACAAGGCAACAGAAGCAAACATACTGCAGACACAGAAAAAAAAAAATCACAATCCTTGAGCTCTTGAAAGAACTGGAATTTATTTCTAATTTATTTTTGTCCCCCTTAAGTCTATGGGATTCAAGAAGCAGAGGATTTTACAGTTGGAAAAGACCTTGGAGATCATTTTTGTTATCACACTGGCAGTGACTCAAAGATACTAAAAGCACACAAGTGGATATATTTATAGTTACAGACAAGTTTGGTGTGTGTAAAAAAAAAAAGTTTAAAAGATCTGCCACAGATGGATTCTCACCTACACCCAGAGCTCCCAGAAATAACCTCACGTGGCATGCTTGGCATCCTTATGAAGCCGAGGCACTGTGGTGTCCTGGAGAGAACACTGGATTAAGGGACAGGAAACCTAAGACCAAGCCCCAGTTCCAGCCCCAGCCCTGGCTCTCTTTCAGACATTGATTGGGCAAGTCACGTTCTCTTTATGAACCTAGTTTTACCCATCTGTAAAGTGAAAGAGCTATCTGAGCTGACATCTACGATTCTTCCCAAAACATTCTGTGTTCCATGGCCCTTTCCCAAACTCACAGCCTTTGTTCTAAGGTCCCTTCTGCTTGTGGAACAAGCATTTATTAAGCTCAAACTATATGCTAGGCACTTTGCTGGGTGTTTCACAAATATCCTCTTATTTGATCTTTAAAATTTGGCTTTGACATTCTTTGGTCTAAGACTCCCTCCAGGTCCAATATTCTATGTCCTAGGGCCCCTCTCATCTCTGACACTCTATGCTGTAAAGTCCTTCCTAACTGTGACATTATATTTCCTGATCTATCCCTCCCAACCCCATCCTTCAGTGTCCTAAGGCCTCTCTCATCTTTAACATTCAATACTCCGAGGTCCCTTCTGGATCTAACCCTCTCTGATCTAAGGTCACACCCATCTCTAATATTCTATAATCTAATTAGGCCCCTTTCAGCATTCTGTTCTTTATTCTAATGTCTCTCCCAGTTTAAAATGATATGTTCCATGGTCCTTTTAGTGCTGACATTTCTATAATTCTATGCCTAAAGCTAACACCAACTCTTGAAGGATACAGAAAACTTATAAAAGGGAATTGACTCTGGACTATTTCTTGCCCCTTATGTTTCCTAAGCATTGTGCCTTATGGACATACAGGGCCAGACTTGCATCCCAGGGGTGAGCCAGGCGCATCAAGATGTGCACAAGCAGACAGCATGACAGGGCCTGCAGGGAGCTGGCCACCATGGCAGAAAGGGAGGGAACAGGTGGTGAAGGCCTCCCTGAACCACAGGGGAAGCAGGTGCTCCTCCACAGGGGGTGGCAGAGTTTGAGCCCAGTGAGGAAGGCCCAATCAAGAACACTTTGGTGAATTTCTGTGGGCTGGTTTTTCAGTTTTTTTGTCTTATTGTTGTTGTTTTTTTTACCCAAATGCATCTGGCAGCCTGAATTTTAACTCAGCCTCAAAGATGCTAACAGATAGCTATGAATGTAAACTAAAGCAAAAAGCCTTACATCTGCCTAAACATTAGGAATTTTCCTAACTGGGGATTCCAAGCAATAATGACTGCATTTCTAACTTGTCATCTAAAATAGCTATCCCTCAATGAGATTTCCATATATCAAAGGTTATTATAAAAAAAAAAATTAAATGGGAATTTGGGGGGAGTTTGGCAGAAGCCACAGGCAACGTGCAAAGGCCAGCAGATGACACAGAGTCTATGACCAAATACTTAACCCAAATTTTACAATAAGGTATTGGAAACATCCCACAAAAGAAAAAGAAAAAAATTCAGATTTCTTTTCTGGCATGAAGGGTCAAAATATTTTACATGGATTTTCCATGTCATGCTCCTAACCCCCAAGATGTGGAAGGGATAATTAAAAATTCCTTAAAACCCCAGAGAAAGAAACCACATAGACCTTAGGGGACATTATATTGTCCTCAAGATTAAAATGAGCTACTTGTTACAAAGAGTGTTATGGATATGTTAGCTCAGTTGATTCTTGCAATAATCATGAAGTAATTTCTATTATTAACCCCATTTTACAGATGAAGAAACTGCCAGAGAGAGAGAGAGGTTAAATCATTTGCCCAGGGTAACATAGCTAGTAATTAATTTTCTGAGGCAAGCTACAAGCTCAGTCTTCTAGAATCCAAATCCAACAATTCACTAAGTAATACCACCCTCCGATTATCATTCCCTAATTTATTGGATTAGCTGAGGCTGATCCAGGAAACCCTTTTTGTTATTATTACTATATGCTGTAAAGTAGTAGGGGCAGCTAGGTGGTACAGTGGATGAAGCACCAGGCTTGGAATCAAGAAGGTTCATCTTCCTGAGTTCAAATCTGGCCTCAGACACTGGGTAGCAAGTCACTTAATCCTCTTTTGTCCAATTTCCTCATCTGCAAAAGGAGCTAGAGAAGGAAATGGCAAATCACTATAGTATCTTTGCCAAGAAAACTCCAAACGGGTCATGAAGAGACAGATATAACTGAAAAAAGACCAAACAACAAAATTTAATTAGAGGATTAGTCAATAAACATTTATTAATCTTTTCCTATGTGTCCCGCACCCTGCCCTCAAAAAGCTTCAAATCTAATGGGGAGAAGACAATGGCACAAAAGGAACAAAAAAGAAACTATATCACCTGTTATTATGATTGAAATTAATACTTCATGAGTAACAAGAACTGACTTTCACTTTGGTTTGTTTAAGGGAACCATGATTTCAGCAGTGTGACTGCTGACTTCACCAGGGCAATTTGTAACCTTTTCAGGAGTCCTCAGCCTCTGAACCTGGTCTCCCTCCTCACATACTCAGCATCTATAGCGCTCTCCTGTTTCAGAGAACTTCAAACACACTGTCTCATTTGGTCCTCACAACAAGCCTAAAAAGGGAACTGAGTGGCAGCAGAGCTAAAAAGTGCAAAAGGGAAGGACACACATGGGCACCAGCACTCTGTACCCTCTACCACAGCCCTGTGTTTCAGCCTGATCACTGAATGGTGGAAATGCATCCAAATCCACTTTCTTGAGTCAGTCGATAGAATCTAATGACCAAAAGATGTCTAGTTGCTGACAAAATCTCGTAGAGTGGCAGGTACGTTTAAAAAATATTATTAACAGTTCAACATTCGTGCAGCCAAATATTTGAGTACCTGGCATTGAGGGGGAGGGGGTTGTGAAATATATATATGAGACATAATCCCTCCCTCAAGGAGTTTTCAATCTGTGTTATGTGAAAGTATTGCTGGGGGTTTAGCAATCACAGAAGCTTAGAGTTGAAAGTTACCTCAAAGGGAATCTGGTCCAATCTACACCTAAATAGAAACCCCTCTACAAAACCTTGGACAAGTGATTCTCCCACACCCATCTGAAGATTTCCTGTGCCCCACAAGCCCTATATCTCCTGAAGCAGACATGCTACTTCAGAGCACTGTGAGATGTTTTTTTCCTAATACAGAGTAGAAATTTGCCAGTCTGCAACTTCCTCACAGTGGCCAGGGTTCTGTCCTTCCAGGTCAAAGGAAACAAATCTAATCTTTCTTCCCCATGATGCCTCTTTGGCTTCATGAAGACAGCTACCCCTGCCCCTTCCCAAGTCTTTTATTCACCAGGTTAAATATCCCCGCCTCTTTCAAATGATCCTTGGATGGCACACTTTTGAGTCCCTGAACCTAGTAACCCTTCTTTGCAAGCATTGATAATTTTGTTTTGTTTTTTTATAGGGGGCATTGCATTAAAAAATAAAATTTAACTGAACCTAAAACAAAAATTGAGCATTTCCATATACAAAGGAAACATTGATCTCTATTCCATACAGCTTACTTGTTTTTAAAGTATGTAACAAATCGAATTCATTACTTACAAAGCTGTCCTGCTTGTCTGAGCTTTTTCTGGGGGTCCTTTATTCTCTGCTGTGCATTGTTTTAAAATGCTTCAATGGCCACTTTTTTCTTCTTGGTAGGGGGAAGCTCAGTCATTTTTTGAGTTGTGCCCAACTCTTCATGACCCTGCTTGGGGTTTTCTTGCAGAAATACTGGAGTCATTTGCCATCTCCTTTTCATTTTACAGATGAGGAGATTGAGGCAAAGAGGGTTAAGTGATTTGTCCAGGGTGCCACAGCTAGTAACTTGAGTAACTAACTTTATTTGAACTCATAAAGATGAGTCCGCCTGACTCCAGGCCTGGTACTCTATCCACTGCACCACCTAGAGAATCACTATTCCTCGCCCCTCTATCCCCCCTAATTAACAAGAACAAAAAAAATTCAAACTCATAACAAATAGCGTAATCAAATGTCTGTTTGACTACGGCCATATCCCAGAATGTATGTTTCTCTGTTCACACTGAAATCATCACCTCTCTGTCAGGAGGTGAGCACCACAGCTCAGGATGGGTCAGTCCTCTGGAGTCATGGTATAGTCACTGCTTTGATCAGAATCTTTAAGTCTTTGAAATTTGCTTTGCTTCACAAAGTGTTTGTTCTTCTTGTTCTACTGACATCATTCTGCAACAATTTGTACATCTGTAATTCTCTGAAACTGTCTCTTGCATCATTTCTTATGGCTCAATAATATTCCATTACATTAGAATATCCTCATTTGTTCAGCCATTCCCCAACTGAAGGATGCCCTTAATTTCCAGCTTTTTTTGCTACAACAAAAAAGAGTAGTTATAAATATTTTTGTACATATGGATCCTTTTGCTTTTTCTTTCATCTCTTTTCTTTAATCTCAAGTTGTATATAATAGATTTGCAGTTTCATGTGCCATCATCTTTTTTTTAATTATACTATGTTACAGAAATGCTTGTTTTATTCCATAAATTAAAAATAAAATTTCAAAAAAGACTTCCAGGCAGAAAAAAAAGAACGTTGTAGAAGGTCTTACTATTGAAACATAGGTTGTGCTAAATCAGGGGCATCAATCTCAAAGACAAACAGGGGCCGCTAAGCCATAATAACGAAAACCACATATGTTTATACATTTCTTTTTTTTAATACATCAACACATTAAAATCAGGTAGGAACTACATTTTAATCTAGTCGGGACCACATGTGGGGAGTATTGTTGACTACATGTTTGACCACTCTGTACCAGAGGGACCCTTTCAGATCTTGGATCCTATGATTCTGAGAGGCCCAGAGAAGGAAAAGAGTTCATTAAATATTGTGCACATCATCAGTTGCAGAACTAATACTGAAACCTAAGTCTTCTAACTCACAATATAGACAGGATTCTTTCCACTACATCCCAGTGTTTCCAAGGTGAGTTGACAAGAGCAAGAAATCTCCTTTCTGGATTCTGCTTTTATCAAGCAGGTCTAATACCATATTCCCCCTTTTTTTTAGCTTTCAAATTACAGCCTAGATTCCCACTGACCTTGTAACCCTTAAAAACCATTTCATCCCTTCCATATAAACTCTTCTCTGGATGTTTCCCCACAATCCTATATAAAATTCAGCTCATTTTTTTAACCCAAGCATATGGCTTTAAATTTACACCTCTCAAACTTCCATCTTATTAGATTTGGTCAATCAGTCTGTCTAACTTGCTAGGGTCTTTTTGATTACTAAGCCATAATCCAATACATTAGCCATCAAATCTAGCTTTGTGTTTTCTGAAAGTTTGATAAGAAAGCCATTTATGTCTTTAAGTTAGCAAAAAAAAGTGTTGAACAGTGCGGAGTCAAGGGCAAAATCTTTGGTATATGCCTCTAGTAAAGATGTCCTATCAAATTGACATCGACTCATTAATGATTACTCTTTGAATTGTATTACTTAATCAGTTTCTGCACTATCTGTACTCTAGCTATTAAGAAAGCATTACCAGGGGCAGCTAGGTGGCACAGTGAATAAAGCATCGGCCCTGGAGTCAGGAGGACCTGAGTTTGAATCCACCCTCAGACACTTAACATATACTAGTCACTAAATCCCAATTGTCCTGCCTCACCCACTCCAAAAAAAAGCAAAAAGAAAAAAAAGAAAGCACCACCACCACCAAGTCACATCTTTCTTTCTTGTCCAGAAGGATACTTTTGAGGGAGGCCTGATAACGTACATGATTTGCTGAAATCCAGCTATACAATGTCTATGTAATTCTAGTAATTCTATCAAAAAAAAAAAAGGAAGTTGGAGTTAAAGATATTGGTCTTTACACTTGTCAAATACAGAGTTAACTATATTTATTTGCTGCAGTAAATTGTATATCTTCTCTGTTCCATCGATCTACCTGTGTATTTCTTAGCCTGTACTACATAGTTTAGACAATTATCACCTAATATAGTTTAAGGTCTGGTACTGCTAAAACCTCCTTCCTTTACTTTTTTTTTTCATTAGTTCCTTTGATATTCTTGACTTTTTATTCTTCCAAATGACTTTTATTATTTTTTCTAATTCAGCAAAATTTTTTGGTAATTTAATTGGCATGGCATTGATAATATAAATTAGTTTAGGTAAAATTGTTATTTTTATTATGTTGGTCCTATTTGTGTCTAATGGTAGCCATTAACAGAGCAGGGGGAAAGGGGAGAAAAGAAGGGGGGAAAAAGAAATTTACATGAAAACTTTATTATATATTTAAAAGGAATAGCAAATTGCACATAAGAGATTTGCAGTTTCATATGCCATCATTTTATTATACTATGCTATGGAAATGCTTATTTTATTCCACAAATAAAAAATTAAAATTTTCTAAAATTAAATTTTAGAACTATATTGTTACAGAACCTCCCATTGGAAGCTGCTTTGACTTTTCTCCCTCCTTCCTACCTTTCTTGTGGTTTGGGCCACAAGTCTTTGATTTAACTGTAATGTAGCTTTTTTCGCCACTGTTTCAGGTAAAAAGGGACCTTATGAAAAATCTAGCTCAATTTCTTGCCCAGTACATAACGTCTCCTATGACACCTATGATTAAGGGTCCTCGAGCCTTTGCTTGAGCACTTCCAGTAACAGGGAGCTCTCTGTTTCACAAGCAGTCCATTTAATTTTCAGATAATTAGTTGTTATGTGGATATTTATTGCGTGTCTGCTAAAGGATACATAGACAAGAAACCGTTTCTACCCTTGAGAAGCAAGGGGGCAGTATAGTGCCTCAGAAAATAGACTCACTCTGGAGTCAAAGGCCCTGGGTTCAAATTCACCCTCTAACTCTTGTGTGACCTTGGGAAAGTCACTAACCTCCTTGGGTTTCAATTTCCTCGCCCATAAAATGAGAAGTCTGGACTGGAAGACCTTTGAGATCCCTTCCAAGCTTCAAATCTGTGATTCTATTATCTCATTAGATTATCTTGATCACTAGTAATTCCTTAGTAAAATGGCTGTCCATTGATACAGGCCAGTTTTCTTAGGACCCACCATTGTCTCCTAAAAGTAAAACATAGAAAAAAATAGCTCTGGCTAACTGAGGTGTCCAGGAAGCAGAGATCTTATGGTATAGTTAGAGAATCCTGAAGGGACCATTGCCATCTTCCAAGCTAACTCTGTACTATACAGGTGAAGAAATTGAGGCTTAGAGAGATAAAGGCAATTTGCTGCCCCCATCAGCCCCTAGTCACATAATCAGCCTTCAGTAGACTCACCATTCAAACTAAGATCTTCTATTCATTCAGCTACATCAACCCTATCTTTCCATGTCACGTTCATTGACTACCATTACACACACACAGATACACACATATGGGCACACACACACACACCCTTGGGAGGGAGGATTTCACAGAGAGGTAGGGATTCCAGTAAGATCATAAGCCATTCTCAGACAGAATAAGATGAGAGATTAACTTGACAAGGGAATATCTTGCAGATGGTAGATGATTAAACATGTTGAACTTTATTTAGAGAAGCTAGGCCCAAAGCCAAATCATGAGGGAGAAATGCAAGACAGGTGAATATGAGTGTTACAAATATGTTACGCTTAAAATCAGAACTGTGGTATCTCTCTATGGAGAGAAATAAATCACTGGGCAATTAACACTGAGGGAGAGAAATGAATAAGAAAGCACTGTGGTCCATGTGCATAAAGCTTTAGGAGTAGGAAAAGCATTGACCTGGGATGTCTGACCTTTGCTTCAAAGCTGGTTCATTGTGTGACCCTGCATACCTCACCTTCTCTCCCCGTGTTTCAGTTGTCCTGCCTGTAAAATGAGGGGCTGAATTATCATAGCCTTTCCAAATTCAACACACTACAACCATCTCTTTTAAAACTAGGTGTCTGGGGGCTGCCAGGTAGCACAGCGAGTAAGAGCACCGGCTCCAGTGTTGGGATGACCTGGGGATCAAATCTGGGCTCAGATACTTAGCACCACACCCAGAAATAACTGGCCATGTAACCTTGAGCAAGTTACTTACCCCCGATTGCTTTAAAAAAAATAAAAAAATAAAACTAGGTGTCTGAAAAAAAATTTTTTTAAATAAAAGGAAACAAAACAAAACAAAAGGGGCAGCTAGGTGGTGCAGTGACTAGAACACCAGACCTGGAGTCAGAAGCACCTAAGTTAGAATCCGGCCTCAGACACTTAACACTTACTAGCCATGTGAACTTGGGCAAGTTTACTTAACCCCAATTGCCCTGCCCTCCCCCCTCAAAAAATAAAAAGGAAACAAAATAAAACTAGGTGCTTGTATCTTAGCCTGGAAGCAGTAGCAAGGAGACTCAGAAACTTCGTGAACAGAGGAGAGAACTAGCCAGATCTTAACTTTAGGAATATTCGTTTGCCAGCTGTGCGAAGGATGGAATAGAGAACGGTGGCATGGCAGAGAGACCAGTGAGGTCGTACCATATGGCAGGAGAGGCGTTAGCCCAGGGTGGTGGTTCTGTGAATGGAGAGGGGGGAGGTGAGAGAGAGATAAGAAAGGCCGTAGATGCAGAATTGATAAACTGATAAGGCTTGGCTATGGAATGAATGGGGGCAGGGAAAGGAAGAGTTAGGAAGAGTCATGGGGGGCTCTGAGGCTACAGACTGGGGTGCTTAGAAGGAGAGTGATCCCCTTGGCAGAGATAAGAAAGTTAGAAAGCGGGTGGGCTTGGGAGAGAAGATAATTGGGGGGGGGGGTTTGACTTGTAATATAGTCAAGTGTGTACTTGTCTCAGAGAGGCAGTGTTACAAAGTGGGTAGTGCCTGCCTCAGGGTCAGAAAGATGCAAAGAGGCACATTTAGAGGTGACATAAGGGAAAAAATGGAATGAGCTGTCTCAGGAGAAAGGGAGTTCCCCCTCACTGGGAGCCTTCAAGATGAGACTGGAGAGCCACTTGTCAAATGTTACGGAACAATGCCTAGCACATAGAAGGTCCTAATAAATGTTTGTTCTTTGACTGAGAGAATTCTTTGTTCAGGAATGCCTTGGACTAGGTGGTGACTGAGTTCCCTTCCTTCACTTGAAATCGTATGATCATTTGTGTGAGGGAATGAGCAAAGAGGAACAGAATGATACATTGGAGAATGTTCCTAACCTAGACCATAGGCTCTTACAGCTGGAAGGGTTACTAAAAACCACCCAGGCCAAAGTCCTTATTTTATCAATGAATCCACTAAAGCTTAGAGAGGGGGAGTGACTTAACCAACATCACCCAGAAAAGCAGGTTTTAGAACCCAGGTGACCAATCCAGACTCAATGTTCTTTCTACTATACCAGCCTCCTCGCTCTGCCTCACCCACAGCACTCCACTGTCTTAATTCTGTTCCTTTTCCATGCTTGTCCTCCCCAGTTTGTACTTTCTCCCTCCAATGCTTGTACTTTCTGAAATAACCTTCCTTTTCCACTGAATGGATACGAGATAGATATAGACATGGATATAGACACAGACTTAGTCAGATAGAGGTAAAAAAGATGACAGCTGTAGTCAATAAACATTTATTAAGCACCTGGCATATATCTGGTAGCTAGAAGGCACAGAGGAGAGAGTGCCAGGCCTGGAGTCGATGACACATCTTCTTGAGTTCAAATCTGGTGTCAGACACTTACAAGCTGTGCCAGTCAGTCAGCAAACATTAATTACTTAGTCTGTGCGACCCTGGACAAGTCACTTAACCATGTTTGCCTCCGTTTCTTCATCTGTAAAATGAGCCAAAGAAGGAAATGGCAAACCAGTATATTTGCCAAGAAAACCCCAAATGGGGTCACAAAAAATCAGACTTGACTCAAATGACTCAACAACAACAAAAACGTGCTAGGCACTGTACCAAGGGTAGGGATATAAAGAAAGGCAAAGGATGGCCCCTGACCTCTAGAAGGTCAAAATCTAATGGGCAAAGGCAGTGATGGGGGCGGCAGGGAGAGGGGGGAAGGGGAAGGAGCCTGGCAGAATGATGAGGTAGCTGCCCGGGACACCTTTCTTCAACCGAGGATCTGGGAAGATGCTCTCCGATGTCCACCCTCTATCCTTTCCATTCAGAAAAGGAAGGTAGGACAGAGACCACATACGTACACAGTTATTCAAATGTTGTCTTTCCCATCAGAATATCAGCTCCTTAGGGGCAGGAACGACGTTTTCTGCCTTTCGTCGTATCCCTGGCCCGTCAGCACGGTGCCTGGCACAGACTAAGTAATTAATGTTTGCTGACTGACCGGCACAGCTGCATCCATCGTGTTTCCATTGGTTCTGACTTCTTCCTGAGAAGCACATTATCACGAGAGAACTGGCCCAAGGGTGAACGTAAGGACCGAGAGTTAGTGCAAAGAATCTCAGCTTCAGGACTTTAGAAAAGACTGTCCAACCCAGAAGGGACTTTAGAATAGAGAATACTGAAGCTTAGAGGGACACGACGACATGGACTGCAACATGTCAGACACTGAAAGGACTCGGAGTTTAGAAAGTGAGAGCCAGAAGGGGAAGTGGATCATAGATCTGAACGGGACTTTAGAGGTCATTTTGTTCATCCCCCTGATTTTACAGATGAAAAAAAGACTGGAATTAAAAGGAAACATGGTAAGGAGGCAGAAGAAATCAATAGTAGAAAAGACTGAATCCAAAGAAAACAAAATGTTTCAATTTTTAAAAATTATCATGTTTTTGACAGAATGTCAGATAACACAAGTATAATAAAACCAAGGTCAATTGAGACTAAGTCTCCTTGAGGGACTAGCTTGGTCTTTTCAATTAAAAAAAAAAGTTGTTGGCAAGTTTCCTCACAACTTTCCAGGTATTAGAAGTGGGAGAAAGATGCAGACGTATGCTTAGTTCTTTGGATTGGATCCCTGGATACTCCAGCTGTTAGGTCCTCACACATCACATTACCTGGCGTGTAGCAGATGCCTAATAAATCATTGTTGAATGAACACATGAGAGGGTACTGCTGGCAGAGTTGTAGGAAAATAGGTACGTGCTCATTCACTTCTAGGGGGTTTGCAAACTTGAAATCTTTTCAGAGTACTGTCTAGCAATAAAGAGTAAAAGTTACAAAAATAATCATGCTCTTTACCCCAATAACTCTATTGTTGGTAGCATATCCTGAAAGTATTATTATTTTTAAAAGATACTGGTTCAAAGATTTTCATAGCAACATTATTTGTAATTGCATAAAACAAAAAGAAAACTGGAAACAACTTAAGTGTCATGTAGCAGGGTAAGGTTAAACAAATTGTGCTACATTCTTGTAGTGGATTATTATAACAATTAAAATTGATAAATATGAAGAATGTAAAGAAATATGGAAAGATCTTCATGAAAGAATGCAAAGAATGAAGATCCAGAAGAAAAGTGTATATGCTACAACCATATATGAGGAAAAAGAATCTTGATGGAGATTTTGAATGAATAACTGAAAAGTTATTACATGTTTTATAATAAATACATTTATTCAAAGAAATTTAGTTACAAAGAAAGCTTAGTTGATTGTTTTGGTGCTTAATATTTTTGTAATAAATCATACTTTAGGATATTACTGGTGACTTTGAAAAGAAATGGTAACACTAAATTTGGAGTCAGAGGACTTAGCCTGACCACTTACTACTTCTGTGACCTTAAGTCACTTAACTTCTATGGGTCTCAGTTTCTTTATTTGTAAAATGACAGATTCAGATTCAAATGCAAGGTCCTTGAGGTGAAGGATTGTTTAATTAGTTTTTTAAAATCATCAGTGTTTTACCCCACTATCTGGTACATCATAGATCCTTCATAAGTTTGTATTGAATTTAATTAGATGATCTCTAAAGTCCCTTCAAGTTCTAAATGTTGTGATTCTGGAGAACAGAAATAATGTGCATAAATAAAATCCATAGATAGGCTAAAAAACAGATTCTAGGGTGTTGAGGAATGAGTGGGCTGTTGTTTGTCCTTCATTCTGGAAGAGGACCATGACATCAGGAAGGAGATGTCATGACTTGCAAGTGAATTGGATTTAAGTGGGGCAGGGCTGTGCAAAGTCACGAGCCTCACTCTCTCCTCCAGAGCCATCTGGGTCCAGTGGCAAGATATAGATCAGGATGACTGGGGATGGCCCCCAATGAGTGGGCAGTGAGGAAGTAGAAGCAGCAAAGATAGGCTATTTTTTCTCAAAGTTTAGTCCTGCAGGGGAGGAAGCAGAGAGAGGCCAAGAGCTGTAAGGTCAAAAGAAGAGGGGACTGCCTTGTATAGATGCATAGAAGTTGCCTTGCATAGAGGCAATTTCTTACCTCTCCCACTGTCACCTGTTAAAGTGATGCTTCTGTAACTGTCTGTTAGGCAAGGATGCCATCTTTAAGCCCCACTCCTTCAGCTAACACTCTCAGGAATTTGCCTCCATAAACATCTTTACCCACAAGTTGCCTCCCTGCCCCTCTGACTCAGACTTCTAGGCTAACCAGTCCCTTGTGAGAACTGCTCCTGCTTCTGTCAAATGTTCTTTCAGGGATAAAGTCTCTTAGCATTGTTTTAGGGTCAATAGTAGGGAAGCTTCTTTCTTTTCGGTCCCCCTCAACCAGCAGTGCACAGCCCTCACACATACCTAGGTCTGGATAAGTCCTTTTTATTGCCTCTTGGCTTCCTACATTAAGTCCTCCCCTCAGAAACGTCTCCTGCTGCATATCTCTGAGAATGGGGGTAAACTCACTTGTCTTACATGTCCCTTCCTATAACCATTGATGCTCTCCCCAACAACTAGTACCTGGCTCTAAGCAAAGTGGTGATGGGGCCAGAATTTGGCCATCCCTGCTAGTACTGCAATCATCTTTGCTATCACAATCTCTCTGCTGAGCCTCAGCCCCACATTTCCAACTGTCTGTGGGACATCTCCCCTTGGATGCTCTGCCAACATCTCCAACTCAGTATTTCCAAAACCGAACTCAATATCTTTGGCCAAGATTTCACCTATCTTGCAATTTCTCTGTTGATGGCATGACCATTCTCCCAGGAACTCAGGTTTGTGAAACATCAGGGTCATTATTGACTCATACCCACCACATCCAATCAGTTGCCAAGTTATGCTGACTTTTACCTCCATGACATCTCTTGAATATGTCCTTTCCTTCAACACTAGTCTGGACCCTCTCTATATGGCCCACAGGTCATCGATTTAGAACAAAAAAAAAATCACGAAGTTCAACACACTTATTTTACAGATGAGGAAACTGAGGCCCAGTGAAGTTAAGTAATTTGTCTAAGACTACACAGCAGTCAATGATAAGGCTGGGTCTTGAACCTACGTCCTCTTACACTAAATCCTGATCTCTTCCCACTGTCTTCCATTCCTTAGACTCTTTCCACTGTATACAATTCTTATTAACAGATATACAAGACTCCAGTTCCTTCTCTTATCCATCTACCACACAACTGCCCAGGTGATCTTCATAAAGCATAGATCTGACTATGTCATTTCCCCTTACTCAAAAATATCAGTTTCTCACTCTTCCTTTGGATGCATACTACAAGACTTTTAGTCTTCTCTTTATGACTTCCATAATCTGGCTCCAACCTACCTTTTCAGACTTTTGACTCCCCTTCATGATTCCAGCCCAACTGGACTGTTAGTACAGCCTTAATTTCATCTTTGCTTCTATTTTCTTACCTCTACGTGTCTTCTCAGGCCAGTCCCTCTATCTGGAGAGCTCTCTTCTCATGTCTGTCTACTAAAATCCTTCTCTTTCTTCAAAGATTATCTCAGATTCATCCTTCTAATCCACAACTTTCCACTCTCCAAGATATTCTCTTCCTCCTCACATCTTCCTAGACTACCTTCTCTTTCTTTTGTACCAAACACATTCTTATCATCATACCTTATCATACATCATCATAATTTTTCTTCATATGTATCTAAGTACAAGTAGTATAGGCAACTAGGTGGTACAGGGGATAGAGTGTTGGGGCCTACAGTCAGAAAGACTCATTTCCTGAGTTCAAATCTGGCCTCAGATACTTACTAGCTGTGTGACCCTGGGCAAGTCATTTAACCCTGTTTACCTCAGTTTCTTCATCTGTAAAATGAGCTAGAGAAGGCAATGGCAAGCCACTCTAGTATCTTTGCCAAGAAAATCCCAAATAGAGTCACAAAGAGTCAGACATGACTGAAATAACTGAATAAAAATGAAGGTAGTATTCACTCTGTCCCCATTAAATATAAGTTCCTTGAGGGCAGGGACCATTTTCACAGATTCTTAGAGTTGGAAAGGAACTCGGAGGTTACCTAAACTAACCATAATCTGAAAAAGAATCCCTTCCATATTACATCAGACAAGTGGTCAGTCAAGCTTTGTTTGAAGACCTTTGGAGAGAGGGAAATTTCTTCCTCCCAAGGTAGCCCATTTTCATTTTTAGATAGCACTAATGGTCAGGAAATTGTTTGAAGCCCAAATGGGCCTCTTTACAATCAGCACTGCTCCTAGTTCTTCTCTCTAGGAGAGTTCTTCTCTAGAGAAAAACTAGTCTAAACTCCTTTTCCACATTTCAGTCCTTCAGATATGTGAAGAAATATATCTTGCCTCCCCTAAGTCTTCTCAGCCCTGAGTTATATATACCACATAGTTAGTGCTTAATACATGGATTTTTTTTCATTTTTTGTATAATAATAAATAGAACTGTTTTTTGCATACAGTAAGCAATTAATCATGCCTGTTGAACTGCATGAGGCATGGGAGAGGTTCAAGGGAAAGTATGGCCTAGTGGCCAGAACACTGGCCTCAGAATTATGGACACATAGCAGCTTTGTGAGCTGGAGCAAGTCACTTGACCTTGTAGTACTTTGGGCAATTCTCTCTTCACTGATGCAGGTAAGTTTTTGGCCTATGTTAGAGAAGGGAGTTTCTATATCAGGAGTTATCTACATTGAAATCTGAAGAAATTACGGGTCTGAATTTTAAAAAAAAAAGGAAAATGGAAGGAGCATAATGTATTTCTGTGGAGTACAGATGTGCTGAAATAATAACTCCTTAAAGTATTGACATATTGTTATTATTATTCTCTTTCCTCTCATCGTATACTCAGTGGAGTCCTGATAGAAATGGTCCTGGGACAGGGTTACTATCCTATTTTTTTGTGATTTATGTTTAATGGATTGTTGCACAGATAGAAAAAAAAAGATTGCTTTATATATTTGGATGAAAATATAGGAATGTAAGATCATCTTTGATAGGCTAACTGAAAGGATTTTCAGAACAATTCCCAGTAGCAGACAAGATGACAGGGATGAAAGATACTTCATTCTGTTCTCATCTGGCTTTGATTTCTTCAGCTAGGCCACTATATATTTTGGAACTTTCTATACCACATAGTTTTAAGGTTACGAATGATGTTATTGTTGCTGACATATGGCATGAATGTTATTCAATAACTCAAGACCACAGTGAGGAATTTTGTACTGAATATTAAGATCATCTTCCAAATCAAAATGGTTAATAAACAGGTCTGTCCCCTGCTCTTATTAAATCCTGAATAAGTTTGTTTATGAAGATCACCCCCACTATCCACTTCATGGGGGAGGAGGGGAAAAATCTCATCAATATGGGTGCTGCCTTCCTCTCATCCAAATCACACTCTCCCAACACTTTATTCCACCATCTTCATGAACTGACATGGAAACAACAACAAAAAAATTATCACCTGATGGGAAACTTTCTGGATAGGGACCTTTCCACATCTGGCAAAGTAAAGTGTATTGCTAATAGAATTGCTTATATTAAGGCTCAAGTTCTGTCCCTAATGTATGTGGTAATGGATAGTGAATCCAATCTCACTCCTGTGGCATGTCTACCTCATTGTTAATAATTGAGTAATGATATAAACAATACCTTATGCTTATAATCACAAAACAAATAAATAATTCATGTGTAAATAATGTATGTGAAAGGGCATTGCAAGTTCCAATGGGCTCTCATCTAAATTACTGCTTTTGGCTAGAGCATGTGTTCTCCACCTTGTTTGTGTCATGGACCCCTTCAGCAGTCTGGAAGCATATGGATCCCTTCTCAGAATAATATATGCTCTTTTTTTTTTTTAAAGCAATTGGGGTTAAGTAACTTGCTCAAGGTTACATGGCCAGTTATTTCTGGGTGTGGTGCTAAGTATCTGAGCCCGGATTTGATCCCCAGGTCATCCTGACACTGGAGCCAGTGCTCTTACTCGCTGTGCTACCTGGCCGCCCCAATATATGCTTTTAAATTCATAATCTAATACTAAATTTTACTTAGAAGTTAATGAAAATAAAGATGTCATTTTTCCCCTTCTAAGTTCACAGATCCCCCTGAAATCTACCCAAAGAGTCCTTGGGGGTTCATGGATCCCAGGTTTAAAACCTCTGCCTTAAAGCATAGAGTATCTCCAGCATTCATCTCTCCTCATCTCTGATGCTGTAACTAAGTTCTCCTGTGATCTTTTCCTTTGTTACCATGAAACTATTGCAGTTTCCAAATTTCTTTCAGCAAAGTGCATCTCTACCCATGCTCCCTGGTACCGCAATTCTAATTATGACTCGGAACTGATGAGGTGACGAGGCATTCAACCCAATATGATTTATCGGAAGTGTCTCAGGAATACAAATGTGCCAAATGTGGTATCTCCCTTCAGCTGACAGGAGCTAATGAAATGTGTTCCAACTCCTTCCCACATCAGGCTGGCCCTCGGTGCTATATTTCTTAATCATTCTCTATTATAGTTTGAGCTATAAATACTAACATCTGGGCATAGTGGAAAGAGCACTGGACTGGGAGTCAGGATGCTTAGCTTTTAGTCCTGTTTCTGCCGTCACCCATTGTGTGAGTCTGAAGTCTCAGTTTCCTCTTCTGTAAAAATGGGATGGAATCACTAGATAGTCTCTAAGGCCATGTCCAACTCTACTTTGGTTCTGGGCGCCAAGGTCCCTTTTGGTTTTAAATTTTTTTTATTCTAAGGGCCCTTCCAGCTCTCACATTCTGAGTTTTATGTTCTGAGGTCCCTTCCAGTTTAGACATTCATCATTCTACATTCTAAGGGTTGTTCCAGGTTTAACATTCCTTGATTCTAAACTATGATGGAAGGACTTGGGCCATTTCTTCCATGTAAAATATATTCTCTCCTTCACCCCCCAAATTCTACCCCATCTCCACCTATAAAAATACTTGTCATTCTTCAAGGGCCCCTATGTTAAATGCTATCTCCTTTATGTGGTCTTCTCTGATCTACCAATGCAGAAGAGCCTCCTCTCCTCTAAATTCCTGTCACCATTATTGTTAGTATTCCTCCTATGGCCTTTAGAATAAGCAGTCTAGTAGTATAATTATCTGCCTATCTTATTGCCCCAACTAGATTATGAACTCCTTGAGGGCAGGGACTGAGTCTTATGCTTATCTGTAAAACTACTAAGTGTAGCAGCTCAAATTATTATAGCACTTAACATTATTTTCAAAGTACTTTCTTCTAAATATCCACGTAAGATGGGTACAGTAAATATCATTATTCTCATTTTAAGATCAAGAAACTAAAGGTTATAGAGGTGAATGAAGGGCCCAAAGTTAGACCATGACAAAACAGTGGATCCAAGCTTTGAACCCAGGTTTTCTGATACCATGCTCTTCATTTGACCATATGTTTCCCTCTACCTACACAATTGGCATTAAATCAATGCTTCACAGAAGCAGAGAATATTAGAGTTGGACTATCTATTGTAACCTTTCTCATTTAACAAGTTAGGAGAAAGGAAGAAGAGAAGAGAGGGGAGGAGAGGAGAGGAGAGGGTGCCAGATTCAAAGCACATCAATTTCTCCAGCATTCAGAATAATCAGATGGAGGGCTGGACCTGCTTTTATTAAAAAAGAGTTATTGACGGCAAGTGGTAGGTGGAATGGCCTACAGTATGTAAAAAAGGGTGAGAGACTTGAACAGACATAATGAGACAGCAGCAAGGGGGGAGGCAGACTACAAGTGCTATAATAAGCAAACAAATTTCCGGAAACCAATACTGCTAAAAGCTGCTTTGCAGTTGTTTCAAAGAGCCTTCTAAAACACACACTCATTGTGATGAATTCAGAATTAGATACTTGGTGATTATAAATGGAGTTTAAGACATTTCCACAGGCCACAAGAAGAAATGTGTCAAAAAGTGAAATCTTAAACAGAACAGTCTTTCATGGGGCCTCTGCCAACTTCTTCTTTCCTAGTGATAGGACAGGGAGCAAAATTATTTAATCATTTGACATTTATCTATTGCTTGCTCTACACCATGCTAGAAGCAATGGGGATGAGAGTGGGGATACAAATCAAGACATGATCTGAGCAGTCTTATTGTCACACAATTTTTAAGGTAGAAAGAACCTCAGAGATCATCTGGTCTAATCTTCTTTCATCACCATTTTATAGAAAAGGATATTTAGGGTTAGAAAGGAAGTGAGGTATCCAAGGTAATAAGTGTCAGAGCTGGGATTCAGATCCAGCCCTTCAGACTCAAAATCCAGTATTTTTTACACAGCACCACTGACTTATAGGGCCAACAACTGGTATTCATGCAGCTCCTGGAAATTCATAATGTGCAAGGTGTCCCAAAAGTGTTTGTGCCCTGTATTTTCCATGGGAAGAAAACTGCACGAGCACTGATAGATTCATAGATTTGGAGTTGAAATAAACTTTAGAGATCATCTAGGACAATTGCGTTTTATAAGTACAGAAACTGACGCCCAAGGAGACTTAATAATGTCCCCAAGGTCACAGAGGTCCAGGCTTTCAAGCTAGTTCTTACAACTCCAAATCCCATGCTTTTTCTTCCTGTTTTTCCATTTTACAGCTGAGGGAAATGAAGCTTCCAAAGAAGTAAAGATAAGAAACCTCAGATTTAATGTGTCATATTGAATCCTTTCAGAAAGCAGTTATAAAGTATTTGACATAGCAAATATGGGGGGGGTGAGGGAAGGCAAATACACATGCAAACAAAATTTAATATATCATAAGAGACAGGAAATAACATATTACTTGTAGGAGTTAGATTAGAATGAATAACCTGTGTGTTATAAGACTATCAAAAAGTTAAAGAAAGACTTAAAACCAACATCAAATTAAAAGAAAAAATATTCCAAATGACTAATAATAAGGGAAATGCAAATTAAAACAATTCTGACTTTCTACTTCATTCCCATCAAATTAATTGGAAAAGATGATAAAAAGAGAAATGCCAAGTGTTAGCAGGGTTTTGGGAAGTCAGAATGCTTTCCAGTCAGTTCTGGAAAGCCATTTGGAATTACATTTCAAAAGCCTTGAAACTGTCCCCTTTGACTCAGCCATATTGCTATTATACTTATAATTCCAAAGTGGACAGTTAGGTGGCTCAGTGGATAGAACTCTAGGCCTGAAAAAAACCTAAGTTCAAATTTGACCTTGGACACTTACTAGCTATGTGACCCTGGGCAAGTCACTTAACCCTATTTGCCTCAATTTCCTCATATGTAAAATGAGCTGGAGAAGGAAATAGCAAACCACTCCAGTATCTCTGCCAAGGAAATCCCAAATGGGGTCACAGAGAGTCAGACACGACTGAAAAACAAATATCCCCAAAGAGATCAAAGAAAGACAGAAAAGACTCGTATATATCTAAAAGCACTTCAAATGGAAACAAAGAAGATCCCCAATAACTAACACATAACTAGACGAATTATGGCAAGTGAATATAATGTAATGATGATGATGATGATGATGATGATAGCTTGCATTTATAAAGGGCCTTAAGGTTTGAGAAGTGTTTTAAAAATATTGTCTCCCTGCAGAAACTTATATAAACTGATACTGAGGGGAGCAGAACCAGGAGAACATTTTACACGGTTACAGACACATAGTATCTGTGATAGCTAACTTTGATAGACAGGGCTCCTCTCAGCAAGGCAAGGCTATAAGACAACTCGAAAAGGCTCATGATGGAAAAAGCTATCCACATGCAGAGAAAGAATTACGGAGTCTGAATGCAGATTAAAGCAAACTACTTGCTCTTTCTCTTTGTTTTTTTTTTTGTTTGTTTGTTTGCTTTGTTTCTTCTTTCTCATTCATTCCATTGGTTATATTCTTCTTTACAACTTGATTACTGTTTAATATGAAGTTATATGTAGAACCTATATTGAATTGCACGCTGCCTTGCCACCCTGGAGAAAATTTGGAACTCACAAACTTGGGGAACTAAATGTTATAAACTAAAAGCAAATAAATTAAATATATATATATATATATATAGTCTCATTTTGTCATTACAACAACCTTAAGAGGCAGGTGCTATTATCATCCCCATTTTAAAGATGTAGATACTGAGGCAAATAGAGATTCAGTAATTTGCCTAGGTTCACATAGCTAGTAAGTGTCTAAGGCTGGCTTTGAATTCAAGTCTTCTGATTCTAAATTCCAGTGCTCTTTCTATCATGACAAGTATTGTAGCAGCAAGCACCCCAGCATCCCCAGGGTGGATGCCAACACAGGTTCTTAGATCTGCTTTGCTAAACTCAAAATGGGTTAACAAGCTTACTTTAATCAGTCAAACATGTATTGTTTACCTAGTTCAGGGAGAAAAAGTCAGCGCCCCAAACTTCAGAGTATACAGAGGTTACAAACATAAGTTACAAGAACATTTCAACAGACAGGCTTCCAAACTGTCCAACCATTACATACATCCATATCTAATCTCAGTTACCAGAGAGGGAAGCATCAACATCTGGGTTTTCAAAGCCAGGGGATTCTCAACAACAGCCACCCAGAGTCTCATCTGGTCAAATCACGTAACACTTCTCAAAGCGAGACCCCAAGCAAAGCCTCACATCAGGGATTATATAGCCTTCTCCCAGCTCAGAGAATGTAACAACCTTCTTGATCCACTGCCCAATCACAAAGTATCTCCTGAGAAACAAGCCTCCCACCCCAGGCTCCAGGTGCACTTAAGCCTCGGGACAGGGAAGATCTTAAAAATTCACATTCCCATTACAAGTATGGATTCAAAAAATCCAAGGAAGACTTGTATAAATTGATGCAAACAGAATGAAGAGAGCAGAACCAAGTAAGAGAACAATACAACAATTACAACATTATAAAGAAAAACAACTTTAAAAGACCTAAGAACTTCAATCAATGAAGTCAATAGCCACAACCACAATTCTAGAGAACACCTCAGTCACCTTTGCTGGCTCACCATCCACATCACAGCTCCCAACTGTGGATATACTCCAAGATTCTGTTCTAGGCCCTTCTCTTCTCCTTCTACACTCTTTCTGGGTAACCTCGTAGTTCCCATAGGTTTAATTATCATCTCTATGAAGATGACTCATAAATAGATATATAGCTATACACATGTATGTTATGTACATGTCTACATATATGTATATGTATGTATCTACATATGACATAGAGACAAAAATATAGATATAGACATCTCCAGCCTCAGTCACTTACCTGAGCTGCTTCAGTATCACATGACAATTGCCCATTGAACACTTCAAACTGGATGTCCCAGTGAGATCTCAACCTCAACATATGCAAAATAGAAATTATTATCTTTTCCCAAAAAATCTCCCCTCCTCTCTTTCCAACTTCCCTAATTCTGCTGAAGGCACTTCCATGGCTCCAAGCTACCAGTTAATTAATGTTGGTATTATCCTCAGCTCCTTGATCTGCCTCACCCTTCCTTCACATCCAATCACTGCCTTCAAAACACCCCTCACATTCAATGCTTTCTCTTCATTCACACAACTACTCCCTTAGCTCAGGCCCTCATCAAATCTTGCTAAGATGATTGCAACAGCCTCTTAATTGGTCTCCCTACCTCAAGTTTCTCACTATTCCAGTCTATTCTATACTCTGCTGCCAAAGCAATTTTCTGAAGTACAGATCTAATAGGGTAAACACCTACTCAACCAACTCCAGTATCTTCTAATTGCCTTTAGGAGGAAGTATAAACTCTTCTGTTTGGTTTTTAAAGCCCTTCACAAACCCAATCTATCTTTGCAGCTTCAGTGAACATTACTACCCCTCCCACAGTCTGCTATTCTGCCAAACTCTTCTTCTCTCTGTTCCTCAAACACAAACTTCCATCTCTCATCTCTTTGCCTTTAAAGTGGCCATTCTCCATAACTGGAATCACCCTCTTTACCTGTACCTCATCAAGTCCCTCTTGTCCCTTAAGACACAGCTCTGAGGGGCGACCAGGTGGTGCAGTGAGTAAGAGCCCTGGCCCCAGAGTCAGGAGACCCGGGATCAGTTCCGGCCTCAGATACTTAGCACCCACACAAAATAACTGGCCGTGTAACCTTGAGCAAGTTACTTAACCCCAATTGCTTTTTAAAAAAAAGACACAGCTCTGGCATTATCTTCTTCATTAAGCCTTTCCCTCCCTCCCCCAACCCCACTGCTGGTGTTCTCCCTCAGGAACTACCTTGTATTTAACTATTTTGTATATTTTTAATTTATTCTCTTTATATTTAAGTTATATAGAGAGGAGAGAAGAGGGGGAGAAAGAAGAGGAGGAGAGAGGGAAGGGAAAGAGGAAGAGATCCAGAGAGATAGAGAGTACACATAGGACAGTGAATAGCACACAGCTGGTAGTTAATAAATGCTTACTGACTGACTGATATATGTGCTTATTCTATCACTCATTGGAATGATATATTGTAACCTCCTTACAAGGAGGGAGTGTTTCATTCTTTGTATTTGTATATCTAGAATGTAACACAGTGTGCTGCCCTTAGTAGGTGACTATCAAAAAACTACTAATTAATTGATGAATTATTCTTCCCACCTGTTGGCAGAGTAGTGCTAGACTGGAGGTACAGAATGAGATAGACATTTCCCACTATAGCCAATGTATGGATTTGCTCTGCTTGATCATACTTATTTGTCACAAGGGCAGATGTTTAGTTTTATTTTGTTGGGGGGTTATGGCGGGAAGGGGGACAGTAATAGTGATGCCAAAAAAAAAAGAGTTAATGAAACATTTATGAAATACACAAAAGTGAACAGAACAGGAGGAGATTCAGAAAGAAACAGGCATGATGGATAATATTAGAACTATAGTATTCAATGTGTTATATATTTAAAACATTTATAATTAAAATTAGCAGTTTCAGATGTAATTCTTTTTTTCTTTCTCCTTTGTACATGGAAATGATTCTGTTTGTCGGTGGCAGTGCAAGTCTGTAATAAAATAAGTTCGTTTGGAAACAAGAAGAAAGGTTAAAGATGAGAAGATACTATGAACAAGTGTGACAGCTTCAAAAGAACCTGTTCAAACCAATCATCAATTGGGATAGGGAATGGGCCAGGGGGAAGGGGAGAGATGCAGGGAGGAGAAAAAAACGCAAAGCCATTTACCACATTATCATTTCCCACCAAAGCAGTAAAACAGTCACAACAACAGGGAGACTAGAGAAGTCTCAAAAGCCACCTTAGTCAGAAAACAACATGTCAGTCAGAGAGGTAAGTAGGAAAACTGGGGCATAGGGGGAAGGAAGGGCACAGGGCTCAACTGGGTTTACTCAGGAAGAGGTGAGGATATGTATGCCCCAAGATATTGTTATTAAGGCCTTCTAAATTTCAGTACCATTATGCAAAGGCTCAGTCACCCAAACTGGATAGTCACCAAGGATAACACTAGTTAGACTCCAATTTCACAAATAAAATAGTGCAGAGGGGCTTCATAAAACAAAAATATCAAAAAAAGCAACAAGTCTATAAAAAGATTGCTGTGGATCTTAACTGAGCCAAGCTATCCTAATTGCATTAATAGATGAAACTGGCAGGAAGATAAAGAATACATGAAAAGGGAATAAATTTGGTGAGGCATCTACAATGGCCTCTTTGCATCATTGGTAATACAGAAGCCACTACATTTACACCCAAGCACTTCAGTTACCAATGTGCTACTTGAAGAAATTGTTGTTAAGTTGTATCAGCCTGACTCTTTGTGATTTCATTTGCTTTTCTTGGAAAAGATAATGGAGTGGTCTGCTATTTTCTTCTCCAGCTCATTTTACAGATAAGGAAAGTGAGGCAAACAGAGTTAAGTGACTTGCCCAGGGTCACACTGCTTGTAAATGTCTGAGGCCATATTTGAACTCAGTAAGCCTCATCTTCCTGACTCCAGGCCCAGAACTCTGCGCACGATGGCGCCACCTACCTGCTCTATGAGGAAGTATAAATGGTATCAAAGAAGTTCACTTCAGGAAGGACTGAACCAGACCAAAAAATCCTTGTAGGAGGTGGAAAAATCTTGTATGCACAAAGGAATAATTTCATAAGATATCTTAGCTATTGGAAGACATTGAAAGAATGAAAAAATTCACAGATGATACTGTTACCCAAAAGAAGGTTAATGACAGAGCATCAGTTAACTGCCAACAGATATTCCTACTTTCTCATTTTTATAAAATCTTTATGAGAATGATCTACATGTGTATCAAGAAATCTTAATGAAATCACATGAAAAGAATTGGCAATTTTTCACAAATTATTCTTTATAGCAGATTACACTTTTACAGTTATATAAATGACTAAAAAGTACAGCAAATAGAGTCTTCTCTGCTTGGTGTTTCTTGGGGTTTTTTTAAAGGCATTTTAGAAAATAACAATAAGAAAACCCTAAGGCATTTTCCTCCCAAAAAAATTTCTCTTGCATATGGTAAGATCAGACAAGATTCCTTGTTAAATGCAACCAGAGGCAACAGTTATTCAATAACCCTCTGATTTTCCATAAATAAAGACAGTCATAAATAAAGGCAAGCATAAAACAGGAAATTACATAATCATCATAGGTCTTCTGCACTGTCACATTTGCTGTTCTGCACAAATTCCAAATGGAAAAATGTTTCTCTAAAGATGGAGTTCCATTAGCTCCTGATAGTTACGTTGATTATACACACCAGGTTCTAGAACATTACAGGGTCTCTTCACATGGATCTCATGATCCATAGTTACTCAAAAAAATAGCAATATAACAATAAGGACAAATAAGAAATAATATAAAAGCAGGAAAAAGTTGATGGATGAAAAAACCTGTTACCAGATTCTGACCTGCTGTTGGATGGCTAGCCCACTAAGTTAGCACAATGGTTCATCCATCTGAGATTAGTACTGCAGACAGACAATGAGTTGAGCCCAGAAGTGAATAAGAGAAAGCAGACTGGATTTTTGTAGGGAATTATGCAATGGTTTTAATGATCCCAAGCTATTCAACAGTCTAAAAACTCATCTCTTTAAAAATAAATGTTTTTCTGGCAAAGGTTGCATATTTTAGAATACCATGTTCTCCAAAGAATCAAATTTATGAATGACCTACAAAACAATGGATAAATGAATGGTAGTTACAAGTAGGTTATAGTGTAAAAACAAAGATGAACAAGCTATACAAGGTCTATGACAGGAAATAAATAATTAGAAAAGGAGGATGGCCAATCATGAACAAGAATGAGAAATAACAGACTGACAAATCAAACATTGTACATAAACAGCAAAAGACGAAGAAAAAGCCTTCTGGGATGTTACATGGATCTTTTATGGAAGATCAATGACAGAACAAGACAAGAAATACATGGAATGAGAAGGCATGAGGGATATGTTATATGTACCAATAGAGTGGTAGACTTTTTGAAAGCTGGTCAGACAAGGAAGGTTGGGAAGAAGAAGACTAGGAAGTCTTCAAGAATGGAAAATAGAAATTGTCAAGGAGGAGATAGGACCTGATGTGGGTTTTGAAGGGTGGCTTGGATTTTCAAAAGGCATACTGGGCATAGGGAAGTATCTATGACATTTTCTTTTCTTGCATTATATCCTCTCTCTTTGTGATCTCATCAGCTCCCATGAGTTCAATTATCATCTCTAAGCAAAAGTCTCTCAGATCTAACCATCTAGCCATCCCTAGTCTCTCCCCAGAGCTCCAGTACTATGTTACTAACTTCCTACTGGACATCTCCAAGTGGATGTCTTGTAGGTATATCAAATTGCCATATCCAAAATGGTACTTCTTATCCTTCCTCAAACAATCACCCATCTTCCTGATTTTCCTATTTCTGCTAAGAGCATCACCACTCTTCTTGTTATACGAGCTCTTAAGCTTGGTGTCACCCTCAACTCCTCCCTTTTGCTCATCAGCAAATCCAATCAATTGCAGAATCTTGTTGAATTCTCTCTCCCTAACTTCCCTTGAATTCATCTCTCTATTCACAGGTCTGCCGGACTAATTCACCCCTCATCACTTCTAGCCTGTACTACTCAATATATTCTTAATTAGTCTTCTTGCCTCCACTCTCACCTCCAATAATCCTCTACAAAAGAGGGACAAACTCTACAATCCACAAGAAACAGCAAAATTCCTAAGCAGCCTAAATCAGATTAAAATATAACTGGGAAATGCTTAACAAAATAAATAAAAATGTAATGCAACATATCTAATGTTAATTTGTGGTTTTCTAGGTCAATCTCTGTCCTGCAAGGATCGCTTTCTGTTTGAGTTTGATATCTGTTCTATTACACAGCTAACAAACTGATATTTCTGAAGCATTCCTAAAAACATTCCTAAAGGCCACTTGCCTACCCCAGAAGCTTATTGCCTTTAAGATAAAATAAGAGCTTCTCTGACATTTAAAGTTCTTCACATTTGGTCTCCAGTCAGTCTGTTACTAAACATTTATTAAGCACTTATTATGTGCCAGGCTTTGTGCAAAGTACTGGGGACATAAAAGTCAAATCATAGTGCTTGCTCACATTCTAATCAGAGAGACGACATATAAATACCTATATATGTGCAAGATACATACAGTGTAAATGGAAGTTATCATCAGAGGTAAGGTACTAGCAGTGCAGATGGAAACTGGATAGGTCTTCAGAAGAAGGTGGAACTGGAGCTGAGTCTTGAAGGAGGCCAAGGAAGCCAAGAGGCAGGGGTATGGAGGGTAGAGTAGTCCAGGCATGGAAAACAACCAAGTAAAAGATAAGGAATTAGTAGGTGGTGTGTCATCTTTCCAAAATGACTTCACATTACTCCCCCTCAGGTAGTCTACATTCGAAATTGAGCTATTTCCTGTTCTTCATGCTACCTCCCACTTCCATGAATTGGCACAGACTATCTCCCATACCTGGAACACCCTCCCCTCCATCTTTGCCTCGGTATCTTAGAATCCAAATAGCAAGCGCTTGCTGAACGTTTATTGAATAAATGAATTCGTGGAAGCAGGAAGGGACAGGGTTGTTTTGTTTGTTTATATATCTAAAAAGGGTTCTGGGGAAAATCAAATCATCCAATTCAGCAGAAAAATTAGCTATACATGAAATAAGAGGGTATGAGATAAGTCTGGGGAAATCAACTGAAGACAGACTGTGAAAGGCCTTAACTGCCAAGTCTTAATTCACATTTCTAGAACACTTTCAGGTTTACAGAACATTTTCAAAACAACACTGTGAGATACACAGTACAAGCAGTATTATTCCCATTTCACAGAGAGGTAAAATGAGACTGAAGGAGGATGAAGTCACAGAGCTGGTAACTGTACAAAGTCCACTGTGCTTTCCACAAGAACACAAAAACCTTTCTTACCACCTTTCTGGGAAGTGAGGTACAACAACCAAGTACATATCTATCAATCACCTAGATGCATTTGAATATCAGCATGCACACACATATGTACACACACACACGTGAAGTTTTAGCTTTGACTTCCGCAATGCCCTGTAAAGACAGAACTCATAGAAGCATGTCCCCTCTCCTACTCCACTCCAGGATTGCCCCTATGATTATCCAAATGCCCTATCCAGGGTATATCTAAAGAGATTTTCTTCAAACTTCCCCCACCCTTCTTGGGAAGTCCTCCATCCCACCCCCACCCCCAACCAATTTATCTTTGATCTAAGGAAAAGTCTGAGAAATCTCAGAACAATCCATAATTAGGGCTCATCCCAAATGAACCCAGCTCCAAAAATAAGGTCTTCCCACTGACAATGGCATCTCCACCAAAACTCTATTTAAAGATTCCAGGGTAAATTCATTCCAAAGAGAACATTAAGAGTCAAAATACAAACTGCTTTTGCTACTTCCTGTAAATTTTCCCTTCAATATAGATCATGAGTTCTTTCCCCTCTGCTTTATTCTATCTACAATCCAGCCAAAGAAGCCCGCCAGCAGCCATTCCCTGACTGCCATTTGTGCTCCTCCACCTCCCTGCACGACAATCGCCATCCCTTGTGCCTTGAATCCACATGCTCTGTATCTTTTTATTGAAATCCTTCTCTTCCTTCCCAGCTCAAGTGGCTCTGCCACGGAGTCTTCCCTTCTATCCCCTTGGCAGTGAGCTCTTCCTCTTCAGAATGTCATATGGAACTTCGTTAGGCTCTTTTCTCTCTTCTAATCCTCTTTCTGCTAATGTTTATTGCTAATGTCAAAATCACACTTTGGATTAGTCATTCTTAACCCTTTTTGTGTTATACGCTCCCTTTGACAGTCTGGTGAAATCTATGGGCCGCCTCTCAGAATAACATTTTTAAATGCATCAAGTAAAATACATAGGATCATAAAGGAAACCAATTATATTGAAATTTCTTTATCAAAATAGTACAGAAACAAATTCATAGTCTCTAGGCTAAGCAAGACGCCTGCTTTAGAGTCTAAGTCAAACAAGCTCTTTTCGTACCTATATTTCCACTTTATCTTGCACCTATCAGGTGTTTGATACATATACTTGGAAAAGTGAATAGAGTATTGGGTTTGGAGTCCAAAAGATCTGGGTTCAAATCCTGCCTCTGACTCTGCCTCAAGCAATTATCTTAAGCCTATAAATTACAAATTAGTTATGTGTAGTTGGGGAAGGAATTATCACACCAATAAAACACAAATCCTAGATTTTCTAATTAATATTTAGATAACAATGTTCCCAAATGTACCTAAAACCCACCCAATAAGCTCAGAAAGGACCATCCCTCTTTCATAAAAAGCTGTGTGTTTATAAAACCATTCAGCGTAACCATTCAATGGATGTTGACTCTGGAACATAATTCCTTTGGAATCTGCAAGATTTTCCATTCATTGGCTTCCCAGAAACTGCCCCCACAAGCTCCAAACACTACAGTTTAGCTTTGGAATACCCTTCGCTCCTTATTATCCCCCATCCTTCCCTGTCCTACCTGCCACTTCCTAAACCTGGACACTCTTTCCCTTGCATATCCTCCCTGCCTCTCCTAATTCCATTCAGAGAACTTGGAGCTGGAAGCATCCTTAGAAATTATCTAATACAGTAATTCCCAACCTGTGTACTGTAAACTCCTAGGGAGTGGTGTTTGAAGTGAATGCAAAGGATCTAAGAATCCATACATCAGGCAACATACCTTAAATAGATGAAATATGTCTAGCACATATGTATATGACCATGTTTAAAATGTTTATAGTTTGGGAGGCGGGGCTCTCATCAAAGATGTCTTATTTGAAAAGGTTGGGAAATACCAGCCCAATCTCCCTCAATTTTTACCAAAAAATTGAGGCACCAGAAAGGAAAGGGACTTACCCAATATCATAAGGCTGGTGAGTGGCAGAACCAGGATTCAAACCCAGTTCTTTTAATTTTCAGTGTCTGTACTATCTCCCCATCTACTAGGCATTCAAGATTAAATTCAAGATTCAAGTTAAAATGGCACCTTCACCATGAAACCTTCCACAATTATTCCTAGCTAGAAATTAACTTTCCTTCCTCATACCCCAATGTAGTACTTTGTAATTCTCCTATTCATAACTCTTCTTTTCTCTGGTATCGTAGGTATTTTTATCTCCATGCTATCTCCTCTGTTAGATGGTAAGCTCCCTGACAGCATCTCTCCATTTCTGAGAACAAAATATTCCCCTCCTTATCCAACCGTACAAGTTACTAAATGGCTTACTGACAGGGAAACATTATTAGTGGTGAATATTTTTATCAAAGCTTTGAAAATCCAAGTTTCCACTAGAAAATGAGGAGACTGGTTCTTTGTGTGGTTCATAAAAGGAAATGCCTTGTTGGTCTTTACTAGCTCCAGCACCACCCACCTCTGCCCATTCTTCCTGTGTCTCCTTACCCTGCTTTATAATGGAAAGAGGTTTGAAAAGAGGCCCATGACCCCAACGTTTTAAAGAATTTTCTACTTATAGAAGTGATTTAATTTAAAGATAACAATAATAAATAAAGTAGAGACAGGGGAATGTATATGGAGGCAGAAGACCTAAGTTCAAATCCTAAGTCTGTTGTGATTTTATCACAACGTATGTGACCTTAGCAAATCATTTCTTTTCCCTGGTCTTCGGTTTCTTAACGTGTAAAATATGGGACCTGGACAAGACGGTCTTGAAGCTTCATTTCAGTTCTAATTATATGATACTATGGATGAGTTGACATTCTTTATTCACATTCAGCACTTCTGTACTTCTGTGTCTTCATTCATATATTTCCCTATGTGAGGAATGCCCTTCTCAAATCCTACTCTCATCTCTGTTAAAATTCTACCATCTTTCCACATCACACCTATCAGATTAGCTAACATTACAAAAAGGAAAAATGATAAATATTGGAGAAGAATTGGAACACTAACGCATTGTTGATGGAGTTTTGAACTGATTTAACCATTCTGGAGAATAATTTGGAACTGTACCCAAAGGGCATAAAAATGTGCATACCCTTTGAGTCAGCAACACCACTTCTAGGGCTATTTCCCAAAAACATCATAAAAACAGGAAAAGGACCCACATGTACAGAAATATTATAGCAGCTCTTTTGTGGTGGCAAAGAATTGGAAATTGAGGGGATGCCCATCAATTAGGAATGGCTGAACAAGTTGTGGTATATGAATATAATGGAATACTGCTGTGCTATAAGAAATGATGAGCAAGAAGACTTCAGAAAAACCTGGAAAAACTTATATGAACTCATGCTGAATGAAATGAGCAGAACCAGGAGAACATTGTATACAGTCACAATCACATTGTGCGATGGCTGACTTTGATAGACTTAGCTCTTCTTAGCAATGCAAGTATCTAAGGCAACTCCAAAAGACTCATGATGAAAAATGCTATCCACACCCAGAGAAAGAACTCTGGGGTCTGAATACAAATGGAAGCAGACTATTTGTTCTCCTTTTCTCCTTTCCTTTCTTTGATTTATTTCTTCTTTCCCATGGTTCCTTCCATCAGTTCTAATTCTTCTTTATACCATGACTAATGGGAAAATATGTTTAATTATGAATGTATGTGTAGAGCCTATATCAGACTGCATGCCATCTTGGGGAGGGGGGCAGAGAGGGAAGGGAAGACAATTTAAAACTCGATCTTATGGAGCTGAATGTTGAAAAATAAAAATAAATGCTCTTCCATGAAGCCTTCCTCAAACCTCCAGATGACAGTGATATCTCTATCATTTGAACTTATAGCACTTTCAATCTCTTTGCACTTATCATATGTGTTAACAATTATACATACACATACAAAAACTATGAATTTCATTTCTTCCCATATATATGTATGTGTGTATGAATATACATACATATATATACACATAATACATACATGCATACACACAAAGATTATAAATCCCATTTCCTTCCTATATGGCAATGGATGAAAAGGAAAAGGAGAAGGGGAAAGACAATACAGAGTATGAGGAAAAACGGGAATAAATGGTAACCCTGAATGATAGTTCTATTTGATTAGTAACAAATATACACCAAGTCCATACTCAAATCCCTATACTCATTCTTGCATTTTCTTTCTTTCTTCAAGGACACAGTTGGAAGAAAAAAAAAAGTTTCAATTTTAAAGAGATCAGTACGGTCACAACCATGTGCCTACATTTAATAATGCCTAGACAGTGATGGCTTATAGCAAGAAAGCAATGCTCCAGCAGGCACTGCAAACAGTGGTGATTGACAGCACAGTACAGTATCTGAAGCCACCGACAGGGAACATTATTGTCAACGTGGTCATTCTCCCAGCCCTTGGGAGCTGCCACTCTCCCTGTAATTGTATAATTCCAGCTCTGCTCAATATGCATTTTTTCTAGACACCGCATTTCTGACATTGTTCCATACAGGGCAGATTTAATTCCTGTCTGTTTTCAGCCAATGAAATCATCCTGCTGTCAGCGGACAGACAACCCAATGCTGCCTTCTCAGCTCTTGTCCCTCTCTCAGCCAGCGTGTCAATGCTAGCACCTAGTCCAGGTGAGATGTGATTGATATCTCAACAGAGACACAAACATCTGCTGACATTGACCCCCACTGGAACTTTTCAGGGTGAATGGCTCCTAGTCCACTCCCTGTTCTGGCCCCAGACTCCCACTTACAAAGCACTTACACATTATACTAAGAGCTCATGTTTATGGATTGCCTTTTGACCAAGCTGTTTTCCTCTCAATATCCCAACGAGGTAAGTAGGGCACCTATCATTAGCCTCATGTTACAGAAGGGTAAACTAAGGTTTGCAGAAAGAAAATGATCCAGGACTGAAACCAAGGACTTCTGCCTACAATTCCAATGTTCTTCACACTGTATCTGGCTCCCTGATAGAAGATCTTTCTATCCCTTTATGGGGAGGCGGCGGGGGGGAGAGTGAGGAGGAAGACACTTGCTCATGAGAGCAAATTCTCAAATGACACCTTGGAAATCTGCAAATGCTACAGATCTAAACTTGAATGTTTTGTTGATTGTCTAGACCTAAGAACATGATGGAGAAAATCTTAATAATGTAGGTTAAACTGAAAAGTGTATCGTGCACACATTTTTTTTTCAGAGAGCCAGTTCTTAGGTGCTTACTGACCAGCAGACGCCTTACTATGACACAAATGGAAAGTATGCTACGTTTGGAATGAAATGACCTGTATTCAAATCTCATAGCTCTGCTATGCACGAGCTGGTGTGATTTTTTTTTTTTTGCTTTTTGGAGGGCAGTTGCTAAGTAACTTGCCCAAGGTTACACGGCTAGTTTTTTGTGTGGGTGTTAAGTGTCTGAGGCCGGAACTGAACTTGGGTCCTCCTGACTCCAGGGCCGGTGCTTTACTCACTGCACCACCTAGCTGCCCCCTAGCTGGTGTGATCTTAAACAAGATATTTCCAACTCTCTGAGTCTCAGTTTCCTCATCTGTAAAATCCAGAAGTCCAATTAGATTACCCACATGGTCCTTTCCAGCTCAAATCTTCTAAGCATCAGTGTCTTTGCCTCACACTTGATTTTTAGAACATCCCTACAAGGTGGTACAAGCATTACTATGCCCAGTTTTCAGATGGAGAAATTGAGGATCAGAAAAAAATCACAGGACTAAACTTAAATCTCAAGATGTCATAATGATTCAAACTTTAAAATAAATACTACTGAATGTGTTGTCAGTTTTCAACTCATTAGTCAGTACATGGCAACCTTTAGAAACCTGAAATTTTCAGATATTTCCTTAAAGTCTCCTATCCTAACTGTAGACTTGCTGGTTTGAAGAAGTCGTTCAACTCTATGAAGTAACAGATATACTCTAACAGGTAAAAAGTCCAATCCAGATTCTCTTGGGGAAAATTTGTTTCCTTTTTTTCTTTAGATGACACTTTTTAAAAGTTATTTATTCTGAACATAGCAGCAATCTTAGAATTATAGAATTTCTGAGCTAGAAAGAAATCATTTAATTCAGTCCTCTCTTTTGCCAGATGGGGAAACAACCTTAGAAAGCTTGTCCAAGCTTACCCTGCTAGTTGGTGCAAAACTAGAAATCCGAGAAATCCAAGCTGGAAGGAACTTTGGAGGTTATGTGATCCAATTCTCTAGTGAGAAAATTAAATTACAGAGAGAGTAAAAAGGATTTTCCTAAGATCACATAAGTAGTCAATAGCAAGCCAAAACAAGAAACAAGGTTTCCTGAACCATGGCTTTGTCTATGTGGATATTCAAAAATATTAAAAATTATATCAGCCCTATCACAAAAAGATTCATAAACTCCTTCTTCTCTAAATGACCAAATCCACCCATCCTTTGGGATTTAGATCATCCTCTCTCTTCCATTTAGCTTTTCCTTACTATTCTAGCCACCAATGATCTCTGGCCTCTTTTAATATATACACACATATATGTGTGTGTGGATAAATTTAGCACTTAAACTGACTGGTATTGTCATTTATCTTCTTAAGTGCATTAGGTAATGTATCCCCTACTAAACTACCCCCTTCAAGGAGAAAGAATAGTTATTATAGATAGAGCTGACCTTAGAACCAGGAAGGACTAGGCTCAAGTGCTACTTTTAACACATACTGGCTTTATGACTCTGGGCAAGTCACTGAAACTCACAGTGATCCAGGCAACTAGCTTTGGAAAAGTTTGCAGCCTACACTGACAGAAAAAGTTTTGCCATCTGGGTTGATCTGATGAAACCACAAGTGCTGTCCCCATCCTCTATCCCAAGTCTACAAGATCCTTAAGGGCGCAAGGAAATCTGAAGATCTGGGCTCCAGTCCCAACTAATTTGATATGTGATGTTGGGAAATTCACTTTCCCACTCTAAACCTCAGTTTCCACACTTGTAAAATTCAGAACTGGGACTAGGGTATTTGTAAGGTCCCTCCTACCTTTTCCATTCTATATTTATTCTATCTCTAACATTCTATGTTCTAACTCTTCCCTTCAATGAGTCTGATTTTGTATCCTCTTACCAAGCCCAACCGTATACACGGCACATAGTCAGTGCTCAGTTCATCTTTAGTGACTAAGTGATTCATAGCCTCACTTGAATGGAAAGGGGTTGAAAAGAAAAGAGCCATACTGACATGGTTAGGCAGCAAGGAGGTACAGTGGTCAGTGTACTGGCCCTTACATCAGGCGGAAATGAGTTCATATCCCATCTCAGATACTTAATTGGCCACTTAGCCTTTGTCTGCTCAGTTTCCTCATCTGTAAAATGGGGATGATAATAATAGTACTTATCTCCCAGGGTCGTTGGGAAGTTAATGAGATAATATTTGCAAGATTCTTTGCAAACCTTAGAGCGCTATAATCGCTAACTCTTAGTACTTATTGCTATTATTATTTGATGGGAAGGGTGATTATTTATGGTTGGGGAAGGGGACGTTAGGGAGGATTTCCTAGAAGGAGGCATTTGAGCTATATTTTAAAGGATGGCTAGGCTTCCAATGAGCAGTGTGCCAGGAAGGGGAGAGGAGAGGAAAAGCATTCTGAGAATTAAAGAATGCATCAAGCAAATGCTTTCAGCTCACACCAGGGAAGTTAATTCTTTCATAGGAAAACACCAAGGATAATGACAAAATGGAGGAGTTAAGCTAATGTTTACTCTGAAAACTGAAATATGAAGAGAGAAAGATAATGTCCTCCTGGCTTTTTCCTGTTATAGATATGAGATCTTTAATGCAATACTTGTATAGCTACATGACTGTTTATTTCATTCAAGCTGCAGCCCTTCCATATTTTTATTTTTATTTCATCTCAGAGGCTCCGTTGGGCCTCTTTAAGGGGCTTGATCATGTCATCCCTGCTTTGCCTTAAAATCCATTCCATTCAATCCCTACCTCCTGAAGAGGTCAAACACACTTTGGCTGATCTTTTATGCATTTTGCCCCTGCTGGGTACCACTCATCAGCAAGTCCCTCCTGCCTCTGAGGTCAATGGAAACATCGTTGACCTCTTTCTTCACCCATTCTTCCTAACAGCAGTAAGGGAAGAAAGGAGATGCAGAAAATTGTTGTTCGATGCCAGGCCCATTATTTAAAACATCCAGGAATGCCAAGTTATTAATCCTTGATGCATCCAGCTGGTCTCTCATAATTTTTTTCTCCAGATTAATTTTCTTTGGGTTTGTAAATTGATGTCATTTTATTCATAAAAACTTTGCTGACAAAACCATCATCTGCAGTTATTGATTCCTGAGGCAAACAAGTGCATAACATGTGAACACTTAAAGATGGATCAATACTTCCTCAGGAAAAGTTACTTTTGGTACTCAAATACATTTGAGTGCCTAGTGAACAAGTCACTACCCTCTAACTAAGCATCCATCTCCACCAACTTATCTTGAAACTCAGAGAATTCATATACTGTTCAAGCTGGAAGGAACCTTAGAACATAAAATTTGGCATCAAGAAGGGAGCTTTAGAAGCATAAATCAACCCCCTGGATTTGACTGCTGGGCAAACTGAGGCTCAGAGAGGCATAGTGTTGCTCAAGGAGGCACAGCTAGTGAACTGTGAAGATCCAATTTGGACCTCAGTTTCTTGCTTCCCTGTCCCTGCTATACCAGGATAACTCTCTACCTGAACCCTATGATGAACAGATGTAGGAGAGAGCACTAAGGATGTTTGCTCTGGGCGCAGAGAATGGTGCTCATGTTTCAAATAACAGAAAAGGGGGGGCAAAGGCAGAAATTGCTCAACCAAATTGCTTAGAAGCCACTGACTCTTTTTTTGCTTTGGAATAAATATAAAAACTATATGATTTGAATTAACTCATTCAGAGAAGGCAGTGTTCAAGTGATTCCCTGGCAGCTTTCATTACAAGTACAAGTAAGCTGGATTTTCATATGTAAGTTTGACATTGAGTCTATGGCAGCATCCTAGGAAGAAGCTAGGGTTGACCAGAGAAGATTAGAGTATTCCCCCTAAATAAAAATCTCTAGCCTTCACTAGATTGCTTACAGAATCTGAATCTCAGGTTCTCAGAGTGAGAAGGCATCTCAGAGTCCATCCAACCAATACCTGAATGGGAATCTGCTCTACAATCCATCCAACAAGTCATCCCCCAGGCTTTGATTGCATCCCACTGCCTCCTGAGACTTTTATTCCAATTTGGGATCACTCCAATTATTTCTCTAGACATCAAGGTTAAATCTACTTCTCTGAAACTTCTACGTATTGCTCCTACGTCTTCCCCCTGATGCCATCGTCATTATTCTTCAGCATAGCAACCCTTCAAAACACTCAAAGACAGCTAATATGTCTCCATTAAGTCTTCCTATCTCCTGGCTCAATATACCTGTTTCCTTCAAACCAGTCTTCATTTGGCACAACCTCAAGGCCCTTCATCATCCCAGTCACTCTCCTCTGGACTCCTTAGCTTATTAATGTCCTTTCAGAAAACAGATGTGATACCAAGAACAACAGTCCCAATCTGAAGGGAAGATTTACATAACGTTTCTGAGACCTGGGTTTTGCTTTTAGCCTAGAGACCTCTAACATTCCTCTCATGATGAAAGGTGGACAGCTCGCTCCGTAACTCCTATGTCAGTTTGAATAGAATCAGCAATGTCTCATTTGGACAAAGCAGATGGGGAAAGACAACATGGTGCAGTATAAAGAGTACTAGACTGGGGGTGGCTATGTGGTGCAGTGAATACAGCATTGGCCCGGGAGTCAGGAGGACCTGAGTTCAAATGTGACCTCAGACACTTAACACTTACTAGCTGTGTGACCTTGGGCAAGTCACTTAATCCCAATTGCCCTGCCCTCCCCACTCCAAAAAGCAAAAAAAAAAAGTGGTTTGAATGGATCTCTAAGATCTCTAAGGTCTCTAAGATCTTCTCAACCTCCAACATTCATGCTATGGTCTAAGATGCCTTCAAGCTCCAATAATCTATCATCTTAGGTGTCTTCCAGCTCTAAAATGCCAATTACATTGGCTACAAATCGTCATCTCCTAGAAACCATCATATTCTGCATGTCTTGTCATAGGGTTGCTTTCTTAAGGATTGAACTGGTTGCTCCCTGAAGTTACTTAGACAACTGAGGTTCTGTGAGTTTATGTGAACTGTGAATTGACTAGCTAGGTTTACCCCACCCAGAGTTTAGCAGGATGAATCCTCCATAAATGTGTAGTATTGTACATAAAGCAGTTAATGTGGAAAGGTCAATTAGAACCTAAATATGTCTGACTTTTATTATCTAAATAAGACCTTGCATTTACACAGTTGTAAAACATAAAGGGAAAAAACACACAGCACATGAAGAAAGACACTTTGAAGACCCTTTGTTTCAAGCGCTCTTATGCTGGTGGTAAATACAAAATTCAGGCACCTGTGTTCAAATTTAAGGATTGCTATTTAGTACGGATGGGCCTCACTGGACCTTGCTTTCCTTCTCTGCAAACTGAAAGGGTTGAATGACCCTTGTGACTGCTGAGGAGCCTTCTAGCCTAATCCTTTGATTCTAAATTATACTGCTCTTTGACAAAGTATGGTTTGTAATATAGAACCCAAAGACAGGAGAGGGAGGGAGGGAAGGGAGGAAGAGGAAAAGAGGGAGAGAGACAGAGACAGACAGACAGACAGAGAGAGACACAGAGACAGACAGAGAGAGACAGACAGACAGACAGACAGAGACAGAGACAGAGAGACAGAGAATGAGTGTGTCTGTCCTGGGATTTCTACTAGAAGAGACAGCAGACGAGGAAACATTTTCCACAGAAGGAAACGTAAAGAGATCCGGGCTGCACTGTGGGGAGTGGATTAAAACCTAAAGAATCTTGAGAGATAAAACTAGCTATACCCCAAGGCAACCCAGATCAGAGACAGGCAATGAGAAGATAATGCCTCTTCACCATGTAATGACCTGTGTTGTTCTCATCTGCACACTTTAAGAGGGAAGGAGAAAAGCAAATATTCAGTGACAGAATGAACAATATATATAGAGGAAAGAATAGAGCATGAAGTGTTAAATACTACATTGTTAAGAATACAGGGCACCTCTGAATAGAGGCTACCTCCCCTCCACCCTACTAAAATGAGATGCTTTTGAGAAGAAAAACATCTTAGGTATATATGAGAAATATTTATGGAAAATTAGCATGTTAAAAACATATTTCCTATATTTTTATACTTCTTTTCATTCACAAAAAGATATTCTTACTCAGTTTTAACATCACTCCTCTCTCATGTTTGTCACTCTCAGTTGTTCATGTTTCAGTCATGTCTGACTCTTTGTGACCCCATTTGGGGTTTTCTTGACAAAGACACTGGAGTGGTTTGCCATTTCCTTCTCCAGCTTGTTTTACAGATGAGGAAATTGAGGTAAAGGTGGGGGGGGGAGGAAGAGAGGAAGAGTGACTTGCCCAGGTTCACACAGTTACTAAGTGTCTAAGGCCTGACTTCAGGCCCAGAACTATCTACTGCACCACCTGTCATTCTCTATTTACCTGTGTCCTAACAAATCATCTTTACTACCTTCTAATACATTAGAAAGGGAATAGGTGTTATATGACAATAAACATTTATTAAATACGTAATACTCTAAGCTCAATTCTGAAGTATATAGCTGGGGGGAAACCAACCTATCACAATGGAAAGGGTACTTCCTGGCTTAGGAATGAGAGAACCTGAGTTCAAATCCAAATCCTGTCACTTACTACCTGTGTAATATTGAGCAAATGACCTTCTCTAGGCCTCATTCTCATTTGTGAAATAAAGGGGTTGGTCTTGATAACCTTTAAGGTTCCTTCCAGTTGTAAATCTATGATCCCATCCTCCTAAGATTCTTGAGAGATTCTTTCATGCATACTTAGAATGTAAATACGTATCAAACCTACACAATAAAACCCAACCAAAACCAATTTTGTTCTTTAATACCAAGAACACAATTAAAGAATTGAAGGCTGTACTTGGTTTTTACAGAAACTAAATTGGGGTGGGGGTGGAGGAATGGAGTGTGACCTATATTTGGACCAACATGGTATACTGAAGATGACAGTCCAAGAGAGGATTCTAGAATCTCAAAGTTGAAAGGTACTTCAGAGACCATCCATTTCAACCTCTCCCTGAATCATGAGTCCCCTCTACAACATAACCAACATGAGTCATCCGGCCTCTTCCTACACAGCTTCAATAAACAAGGAACTCACTAGAAGTGACAGAAAAATTATAAGCAGTACAGTATAATTGAATCCGAAGCCCTGTGTTCAAGTTTCAGCTCTAATTATTTCGTAGTTGTATGGCTCTTGGAAAGCCACTTTCATTCACAAAGCAGTGAAGCAGACTGGGAAGAATATGTAACTCTGAAGAAGGAAAAGGACGGCATACCTCATTCTATTGTGCTTTGCCTTAATACACTCTGTAGATATTGTGTGTTTACAAATTAAAGGTTTGTAGCAACCCTACATTGAACAAGTCTGTTGGTGCCATTTTTCTAATCGCATGTGCTCACCTCATGTCTCTGTGTCACATTTGGGGGATTCTTGCACTATTCTGAGCTTTTCATTATTATTATTTCTGTTATGGAGAGCTGTACTTGTTTTGGGAAGCCAAGAACTGCACTCATTTAAGACAGCAAACTTAATCGATAAAGGTGCATGTGTCTTGAGTGTTCCACCAACTAACAATTCCCCCATCTCTCTCCCTCTCCTCAGACCTCCCTATTCCCTGAAAAACAGCAATATTGGAATTAGGCCACTTAATCACCCTACAATGGCTTCTAAGTGTCCAAGTGAAAGGGAGAGTTGATCAATGCTGTTAATTCCATTGTTGTCTTATTTTAAGAAATTGCCACAGCCACCCCAACCTTCAGCAACCACCACCCTGATCAGTCAGCAGCCATCACCACTGAGGCCAGACCCTCCACCAGAAAAAGATTGCAACTCACTGAAGGCTCAGATAATGGTTAGCATTTTTCAACAATAAAGTATTTTTTCATTAAGGATATACACATTTTCTTTTAGACATAATACTACTGAATGCTTGATAAACTACAGCATAATGTAAATATAACTTCTATATGCATTGTGAAACCAAAAAATTTGTGGGACTCACTTTATTGCAATATTCGATTTATTGTGGTGGTCTGGAACTGAACTCACAATATCTCCAAGGTATGCCTGTATGTGTTCAAGTACTAGCTTTGACACTCACTGTCTATGTGACCATGAAAGAACCACTTAAACTTTGTTAACCACAGTTTCTTCACCTGTAAAATATGGAAAATACCTCCAGTACTTCTCTCACTGGGTAGTCATGAGGTTCAAATGAGACCTTATGTGTAAAATTCTTTTAAATGTTTAAAGCTCTATGTAAATGTTAATAATTAGGATTATTCTTCTCTTGAGACTCAAGTGCACCATTTTAAATGTGGGTAACAATAAATCCTTGCACCACCTGCCTCACAGGGCTGTCGTCAGCTTTGTAACTCATGATGAAACACAACACAAAGTCACATTTTTGTCTCCCTTGGCAATCCATTTAGGTCACACAGAGCTCTGATTGTCAGGAGGCTTTTCCTTATGCCTTACAGAAAGGAGAATTACAGAAAACTCTCTCTGGGATGGTATAAATTGCCCAGGCATTAAATCTAATCCTAAAATTTAAAGCATAAAAATTAAAACATTTAACTGTATTCAAGGAAATTCAGCCCTCATCATGTTTTCCCTCTACCAGAAGATTCTGCTGTAGCTGCTGAAGGGCTCTTAGCCCATGGAACTACACAAATTATATATTTATATAGTTACCATATTATTATATATAATTTTATATTTTATTTATATAATTACATAAATATACAATTTTAAAGTATATATAGATGAGAGCTTAAAGTTCATCTAACTCAGGGATTCAACTTTTTTAATGCCATGGACCCCTTTGGAGAAGCCCATGAACTCCTCAAAATTATGTTTTTAGCTGAGTAAAATAAAATGCAGAGGATTAAAAAGGAACCCAATTATACTGGAATAAAATTATCAAAATTTTAAAAAACCAAGTAGGGTACTCCAAGTTCTAGGGCCAACCTTGCCTCTAGATCATAGCACTTCCCTCTCTCAGCCTCAGTTTCCTCCACTGTAAAAACAAAACAAAACCAAGAGGCAAGACAGTCCTTTCGATGGATGTCAAAGTCCCCAGGCTCCTGGTGATCAATGCAATTGAGAGCCTGCTCAATTTCAGAATCAGAGAAGAAAAAAGAAATCATGCAACTGAAACATTGTACTGAATTGTTTCTGAAAACATTGACCTTGGTGACTCCAGGCAGGGCTGTGCTACGTGGTGACAAGTCCAAGGAGATGTGGTGACAAATTTGTCTATAAAAAAAACCAAACAAAATCATTCTTGATTTTATTACTTGTCAGCTATAATAAGTATTTTTTTAAAAAAGCCTTTAAGCCTTTCTTCTCTTCTGGGTGCCCTGCAGAGAGTGATTTAACAGGCATCTCAGCATTCCCCAAGCTGAGGATAGAAATGTGGAAGAAGGAAACAGGGAAAGATCTAGTAGCTGCCTTGTGACCACTCGCCCCTGCCAGTAATTCACAATCATTCCCTGTGGAAACTATTGTCTTGTCATCTTGAGCTGATGTGAAATAAGCAGACACCAGATTTGTAGAAACCTCTGACTTAATTTCAAGGTCAAACAATTGTTTCTCATCGATGCTTAAAATCCCTCATTCTGGTTTTAGACAAAGCCACAGATGAACTCCGGGCTTCAGAGAATCACATTAATAAATCACAGGTTGTGAATCTCATCCAAAATGTCTCTTGTTAATGCTCTATGGTCTCCCTAACCTTAGAACTTGTAGATGTGGGTGAATTCTAAAACCAACATGCCCACACTTGCCATAAAAGCTGATGTTCAGTCGTAGGATTTACAGTCTAGAGGGACCACAGTGGTTATTAGAAAGGCAGCAAAATCAAGAAAAGAAGGCTGGATTTGGAGTCAGATTGGATTCAAATTCTAGCTCTTCCAGCTACTCTCTATGGTGCCTTGGATAAGCCTTCTTTGAACATATTTCCTCATCTATAAAGGGAGGTTATTGTCCTAGATGGCCCCAGAATCTGTAACTCATAATACTATAATCAAGTTCAACTCCATCATTTTACAGGTGATGGAAAGGAAAACCCAGAATGGGCAAGTAACTTACCCAAGGTCACTCAGGCAGTAACTAGCAAATCTGGGACTTGAAGCCAGTTCTTCTGATTTCAATTCCAGTTCTCTTTCCACTATACCTTATATTTGGCTTAACAGAGAAATTTAAGCCATCAATCTCATTTTTGTTAGAGAAGTCACTAGTATCCTGTGCTACCATTTTTATGGCAATCTACAACCATCTAATAAGAAATAATACCTTGATCACTTATATGTCATGGAGCTTACAGTCTAGTTCTGTTTAACAAGTATTTATTAAATATTATTAAATACTTATCATATACTAAATGAGGCATAATACTAGGCACCAGGAACACAAATAGAAATAGAAAAGACAATCCGTGCCCTCAAGGACATAAAAGGAAGCTAAAAATGGCAGGTTAGTAAAAGACAGGTAAAGGTACACAGCATCGAGCATTGTAGAGAAAATCCAGAGAGTCAGGAATGAAATGTAGATAGAGTGAAGAGGAATAAAGACATGGGCAGCCAAGGCATCCATCTAAAAATGGAGATCCTAGGAAGAACCAGCCAACCAGAGGGTTAGGGCGCTTCCACTGTGAGAAACAGTCCAGGGGTGGAATGAGTTTTTTCACATCATCCCTATGAGACTGTCAGAACAAGTATCACAAACCCTTTTTTACAGCTGAACAAACCAAAAGTCAGACAGAATAAGACTCCTCTAATGTCACATATATAATAAGACGAGGCCAAGGCTCCTGGACGTCTGATATAGGGTTCTTTCCACTTTGCACACTGATTCTTGGATCCCAGTACTTAACCTGAGTTTCCTTATCCCTTGGGGTGTAACTACATCAACCTCTTAAGTGGTAAAGGTCTGCTCAGGGAAGGCAGGTTCCTGGCACTGGGAAAATTACCAACAAGAATGACCGAGAACCAGGCATATAATTCCCTAGTCAGCAATATGCTCAGCTGGACATGATTCAGAGCTGTGTGAGTCTATTCATGGGGGAAAAGCATTTTACTCTGGACCAGCTCCTATGAAGACAGGGCAGCATAGCTGGAAAAGGACTGGACATTTTGAAGTCAGAACATCAGTTAGAATCTTGACTCTTCTGCTTGCTACTGCTATGACCTCAAACAAGTTAGTTTATGTCCCTGGGGCTTAGTTTCTTCCCCTATACCAGAAAGGGTTTGGAAAGGGTGACCCCTAAAGGTCTCTTCTGGTTCTAGAGTCCAGGGGTGGGGAATCTGTGTCCTCGAGACCACATGGGCCTTCTAGGTCCTTGGGTACTACTTTTTGATTTAATCCAAGTTTTACAGAACAAATCCTCTTATGAAGGGGATTTGTTCTGTGAAGTTGGGATTCAGTCAAAGGGTCACACTTGAGGACCTAGAGGACCACATGAGGCCCTGAGGCTGCAGATTATACAGATCCTGTCACTAATGCAAAAATGAAACAGAGACTAATGTTTGTATAGACAGAATAGGGAAAGGAACTGAACCTCTGATTGCTATAGAAAATTCCCAGGTGAGGAAACTCCCCCTCCCAATGCAGATCAACATCTTCTCTGCAACTTAGAGTCTCATAGAGTTGCCTAGACCACTAAGAGGTAAAATAACTTCTCCAAGGTCACACAACTAGTATGTTGTCAGATGTAAGAGTTCAGTTCTGGTCTTCCTGGTTCTCTATCTACATTAAACCACCCTGCCTCTCACAAATAGAATAAGAAAAGTATTTTTTTAATATCAGCCCCCTTTTTATTTTTTATTTTATTTTTTTTAAAGCAATTGGAGTTAAGTAACTTGCTCAAGGTTACACGGCCAGTTTTTTTTGTGTGGGTGTTAAGTATCTGAGGCCGGAACCAATCCCGGGTCCTCCCGACTCCAACTCCGGGGGCCCGGTGTTCTTACTCACTGAGACACCTAGCCGCCCCTAAGCCCCCTTTTTAAAAATGGATCTTTCTTTGGTTCTTATCCCTTTTAGCTAGGATTCATATCCTTTCTTTCATTACTAAACTCCTCTAAAAGTCTATACTGAGTATCCTCAACTGGTTAGACCTGACTGACTCGAGAGTAAAGGAATTTTATATTTTGAAGGAACTTTGGGTGTGATATGACCTCATGAACCCCACATTCCAGGAAGGTGAGCATCTCATCTCTGCTGCCCCCTTCAGTGATGAGGAACTTAATACCTTGTGAGACAGACCATTTCATCGTTGGACAGCTTCCAATAAGGAATTATTCCTTATAGTGAATAAAAATCTGACTTCCCAGGAACTTCCAGTCAAGTCCTTGCCTTGGGCATGAGCTCCACATTTTATTGTGATATGCACCCAGAGAATTTTTAAGTGAAAGTTTATTGGATATTCAGTTATAAGAGGTGTTTATTTTATTCATCAAAAAGATAAAAAACTAAAACTTAAGTATAATACTTATGATCCAATCATCCATATTAAAGCAATTTTTTAAAGAAGTTATGCAATTAAATTACAATGCAAGGCCACTTTTTGAGACATTGGGGTACACCACAGCATACCTGGTACACCCCCATCTGTATACCTATGCTCCCATTTCTGCCTTACAAAACTACACAGAAAAAATTATGTTCTCTATTCTGCACGAAAAAATTTTAGCTATTTGAAGGCAGCTATTATGCCTCCCCAAATCTCATCTTTCCTAGTGTACTACACAGAAGATAACTTGGGGATCTTATAACATTCTGGTGACTACCCTCTCTCCTCATCCGGTTAGGGCAGGGAACAATGAGACTGTCCCCTCTCTCATCCTGAACACTTCACTTCTATTAATAAAGCTAACACCCAAGACCACAGTAGCTTTACTGACTATTACAGTTAAAGTGAATTTGTGCTGAATTGGTCACCAAAGCCCCCAGGTCTGTTTCATATAAACTAGGGAAGGAGAGGGCGAAGGAGACAAACATTTATTATCAGTATCAGTATCAGTGTCTGAGGCTGGATTTGAACTCAGATATTCCTGACCCCAAACCTAGTGCTCTATCCACTATACCACCCAGCTGATTTTAAGCCAGTACACCATACAGTTACACAGTTGGGTTTTTTTATCCTAAGCAAAGAATATCACATTTATCCCTAATAAGTGTCACCTGGTTAGACTTAGACCCTTATTACAGCTTTTAACAATCCTTTTGTACCATAACACTGTCATCTAGTGGGTGTTCTCCCCTCTTCCCAGCCTCATCACCTGCAAATTTGCTAAGGATATCATCTACATCTTCAGCATCTTCATCTCAATTACCAATTTTTAAAAAAATCATTACATGTAGGGACACTTATAGAATTCAGTTGCATGCAACTAGAGACCTCCCCCCCGCCAAGGGTGATCCTGGCCCATCATTCAACACTGTTTGGGCATGATTGTTCTGTCCATTACAAAGGCAGCCATCATTCATCTCAGTGATAAGAACATGAGACGCTTTTCAGAGAGACTTATTCAAATGCGTGCTGAAATGCACATGTCATTATCTCTAGCATTCCTTAGACTGACCAGCCTGATAACTGCAAAAAAATGAAGTTAATATTGTAAAACTTATCATTAATAAACCCATGTTGGCTTCTAGTGATCACTGCCTTACTTTGTAAATGCTCACAATCTATCAGTCTCAAACCAGGCAGTTTGGAGCCTCAGGAGAGGAGAGGGAAGGTGGACCTCTGGCACCAGGGCCAGGGACGGTACAGACCTGACCACTGTGGAAAGTGGGGACACCATCACCTCAGCCTCAGGCTGTTTTACACAGAAGCTTAGGACAGGAGGAATAAGGTTGGGTCTGTCGTAAGCAGAAGTCAGGGCCAACAAGAAAATAAGGGATAGAAAAGTCAGGATGGGGAGGCAGGGAGGGAGCAGATGGGGTTAAGGGCAGTCCAGGCTAGGGGGAGTGAAAGGAGAAGGCAGGTCAGGGTGTGGGGGAATGTGACAACAAGCATCAGAGAAGTCAGACTACAGCAGGAAGGGTGAGGCATGGAGAACACAGAAGTCATGCCAGGTCCAGGATATGGGAGGAGGATGTTGGAACTCAGAGACCAGCTCAGGCTAGAACAGTGATAACTGAGGTCAGGCAGGGTATGGAAGGAGAGGGCTTATTTACTAGGATTAAGAATGGGAAGTGGGGGGAGCAAAGGGGAGCATGACATAAGAAAATCAACAAAAAGTAGAGTAGCCAAGCTTGGGCCAAGGGAGTGGTTTTGTTTTGTTCGTGGTAAAAGTTTTATCAAAATTTGTGGGGAAGCTACACTGGGGCAGGGAGGGAAAACAAAGGAAATAAAGGCAGTGGAAGTCAGGCTGAGGGGAAAGATAAGCCAATATTCTGGGTGAGAATCTCATTGAGGACCAGAAAAGTTAATGTGATTTGCCCAAGGTCACACAGATAATAAGAAGTATCTAGGATATGAACCTAGGTTACCTGATTCCAAATCCAGTGTCATACACTACCTTGTCCGGAAGGTGGAAGAGATTCCTTTTTGGGTAAGGGTTCAATGAGATGGTTTCTGAGGTCTTCTCAAACTCTGAAATTCTGTGATTCATTTAACAATCCATTTAAAAATCTTTCCAGAAACTGGAATTCCATCCTATTCCGTGTTTACACGAGGCTCATGTTTCTCCAGGTATCCTGCTTTCTAGACGGTCTTTGGACAATTCCTTCTTTTTGTCTTCTTTCTTGTCTAACCAATGAACTCTTGGGTCCTACCTTCAACCCAATAATTGGCTTCCTTCTCAATCTGAAGCCTTTCAGGTGGAATCTTTAGCATACTGTAGGGACACCTACCACTGCTCTCTGTCATCCTTAGCTAGCTCCTGGCCATCATCAGTCACACCTCCGTCACTGTTCTCCCAGACCCGGTAGCCCTTAGTAGTGAGGAAACTGAGGAACCCTCTGCCCTACAAGCTCAGCAAATTTCAATGTCTTTCACCCTAGAATTCTATAGAATCACAGAATATTAGATTTGGAATGGATCTTCCTACTTTCCATTTATTAAGAAACTGAGGCTCAAATGGTTAAAGTGATTTATTGCCTAAAATCATAGGTCAGACTGTACATTTTTAGTTGGAGGAGACCTTACAGAATCTCCTAGTCCAACATTTGACCTGATTAGCACAGTGCCTGGCACATAGTAAGTGTCTATCAAATTTTCTCGACTTAGGCAATCCCACTCAGGCCATGTAGTATAATGCCTAGAGTGTTAGACTTGGTGTAAAGAAGTACTGGGTTCAAAGTCTGTCCTTGACACTTATATCTTGAGTGACCATGAGCAGCATGGTACAGGGGAAAGTGGGCTAGACTTGGGAGTCAGGGGGCCTAAGTTGGAATCCTGGCCCTGCCACACTTAATAGCTGTGTGATGTTGGGCAGCCACTTAACTTCTACAAAATTTCCCCACCTGGATGTTCCACTGGCACTTCAAACTCAATATGGTCAAACCTGAGATTTTTCCAGATCCCCCCTAAACCTGCTATTCCTTCTGACTTCCTGTGTCAGTCAATGTCATAAAAGTCATAACTAGGGTACAATGACTGAAGTTTTGCCTTGAAACACTAACTTAGAGGGTGCCAACAGTACCAGGAATCCTTCAGAAGCAAAGAAACCACATTGTTTAACGAGAATAATGGATTGAAATAGGAGACTCCCAAATTTCAGGCTTGGTATGAGTGCTTCCTTCTTCTTCCTTCTAATACGTCTAAGCCCTGGCTTCACACTTATATCCTGAAGTCTCCAGATGATTCCTGCTTCTCCTCCAACTGAGTAATGTTTTGTGCCCCTTTCCTGGGCACTGTGTAGTACTTGCCCCAGGTGCAAGAACTCCCTGCTATGGCTCTAAGTGATACCACCATTCACCCTGAAGGCTACATTAACCTGGATGGCCTTCTCTCTCATGATCTTTCATATTCAATCACTTACCAAATCCTATCAATTCTGTCTACACATCTCATTTTTGTCCCATCCTCTCTATCTCTGAATAGAGATACCTTAATAGTTAGCATGGTGCCCACAGGAGGCCCAAATGAGAGAATGTATATAAAGTGTTTTGTAAACCTTACAGTTCTATGTACAGTTGGGGGTGGCTAGGTGGCACAGTGAAGAGAGCACTGGCCCTGGGGTCAGGAGGACCTGAGTTCAAATCCGGCCTCAGACACTTAACATTTACCAGCCATGTGACCTTGGGCAAGTCACTTAACCCCAACTGCCCTGCCCTCCCCCCCAAAAAAAGCAAAAAAAAATTCTATGTACAGTTAGATGATATTCTTGTCTATTAGTCGTAGTGATGATAACTGCACTTTCCTTCCATTTCCCCATCATGGCCTCATACTCTGACCATCTTCATCCCAGTGGAAACTAGGACTCCACTTCTAGCTCTACCCTTCTACACACACACGCACGCACACACACATACACACACACACGCACGCACACACACACACACACACACACACCTTTTGCCCCAGCTCTAATAAGTGATGCTTTGGTCTTCTAATGGGAAACTGGCTGCCACAACACTTGCGTGGTCTCACAGTCATTTTCCTACTCTCTGATCATCTCCAACCCACCAGAAACTAGGACTCCATTTCTGCTGCACCACACCTGCCCTCCCCAAGTGCTAATAAATGAGGTTTTGACCTTCTTCTGGGAACTAGGCCCCCACAACACTACCTGTGGTCTCTTAGCTGTGTCCCAACTTCCTAACTATCTCCAACCCAGTGGAAACTAGGACCCCCCCTCCTGGTGCTCACATGGCTCTGACAGGTGAGTCCTTTCCCTTATCTAGCTGAAACCAGGCCATGGCACCATTTTCTTTAGCCACACTCACCCCTTTCACTCACCTTGCCACACCCCTTTTATGTGCTGTCTTCTCCATAGACAAGATCTTTGAGGGCAGAAACTTTCTTGTTTGCTTTTATATGTATTGTGCTTAGCATGGTGCCTAAAATATATAAGCACATAATAAATGTTCCTTTTATCGTTGTCTTTGAATCTTCGTGATCCCATTTTAGGGGTTTTTTGGCAAAGATACTGGAATGGTTTGCCATTTTCTTCTCCAGCTCATTTTACAGATATGGAAACTGAGGCAAATAGGGTTAAGTGTCTCACCCAAAGTAACACAGCTAATAAGGGTCTGAGGTCAGATTTGAACTCAGGAAAAAGTCTTTCTGCCTCCAAGCCCAATAGAGACCCACTGTGCTACCTAGCTCAGAATAAACGCTCCTACCAAACAAACTTTATTGAGTATAACAATGAAGTATAACTACAATTATCAATGGTCACAGTTCTTTGAGGGGTGGGGGAAATCTACAAAAAGAAGTTGAGCATCAAAATATTCAGAAAAAAAATGTAACTTGATAGAAATAGAATAGTCCATAATTATTATCAATAATTTATCAATCTTTGACAACACTTTGCTGCATCTAATTAGAGCTACATCATCACATATTCCATTTTTTAATATAAAAGTGACTGTTAGAAGAATCACATGCTTCTGAAAGTTGCCTTGAAAATTGACCTGCACTGCTTATTCATTGGCTAAATTTAAGCCAGGCAGTGGCACTCTAAATTTTCTTCCAACTCCACACCAAGATAACATACCTAGAAACTGTTTTGTAAAGAATCTTGGAATGTTGGAGCTGAAAGAGAACATACAATGTCAAGGCTGACGGGAACCATAGAACAAAGAATGGAGAATGTAAAGCTGGGAAGAACACAAAAATGTCAGAGCTTAAAAGATTCTTGATATATTCTAGTCCAAATTCCTCATTTTACGCATAGGAAATCAAGGCCTAGAGGGGCAAAATGTTCATAAGGCTTGAAGATCATAAAGTTGAGTTAGTGGTAAGTCAGAAACTCTAAATCAGGTCTCTTGACTGTCCCTTCATTCTATCAATCAATAAACATTTACTAAGTACCTATGTCCAGTGCTGTTTCTGGACATCAGGCTGTTTGTTATTCAAGAGGTACAACAGAAAACATGGTGGTTCTAAAACTAAAGGACTCCAGCTCAAATCTCACTTCTGAACATTGGTATCTCTGTGATCTTGTGCAGAACAGGGAAGGGAATATAGAATAGATACCTTCTAACTCTAGATCTATGAACTTAACAAGTGTATTAACAAGTACACTATGAATAACACTTTGCCCGGTGCTATGGGGGACACAAAGAAGGGAAAAGGTCCCTGACTTTGAGAAGCCTGCAATTCAGTGAAATGACCAGATAATGACCAGATAACATGACTAGTGCCTGGAATAGAGTAGGAGCTCAATAAATACTTGATTGTTTGACCAATAACACATGCAAGGGAATGAGAGAGACTAGAGAAAATAGAAATTACAGGGAAGAAAGGAAAATCCCTTAACACACTGGGCACCCTGAATGAAATGCTGTGAATCGGGTACTTATACTATATAAGCAAGGCTCCCAACTATAATGAGCAAAGGAGTACAGAAATAAGTCTGTATACATATTCTGTGTGTGAGCCCAGAATCAAGCCTTTTGCCTTTGTAAAAGATGTATCTGCTTAAGAATGCAGAATTCTTGCATACTTTTAAAATATGCTTCCTTTCTCTACTCTTCCACCCTTATGTTAAAAGCAAATCCATAATGTGTGTCCCTTTATCCAAAAGAAGGAAAGGTATAAGATACAGCAGAAAGATAATTAACAGTCAAGACACTAGGTTCTGAGTTCCAGTTCTGACACTTGGTATCTGTGTGACCTTGGCCACATCAAAGCATGCCTTTAGCCCTAGTCTTCTCATCTGGGAATAATGATGACTGGACCCAGTATCTCACAGGGCTATTGTGAGGATCAAATGAGAGAAGAAACGTAAAAAAAGCACTTTGTTGTACTTATTGGGCAAGGGAATGACCTGATCAAATTGTAAGCACAAATCAGTAAATAAATCTCAACTATTAGAGAAAGTGAAAAAGAGTTAAAGACAAATATACAAATATATATTATCAAGCAATCAACAAGTATTTATTAATCAGCAAGGCACCGTGGCAGACACTGGTTATTCAAAGACAAGAGTGAAACCTTTCTTGCCTCCAAAGAGCTGGCATGCTATCAGGGGAGAAAATATGTATGAATTGGTGTATTTGCCAAATAAATGTAAGGTAATTTCCAGGGAGTAGAAGGGATTACTGGCAGCTAGATGGTTCAGGAAGTGGCATTTGAGCTGATCTTCAAAAGATACTAGGAATTCTAAGAGTAGAGGGTGAGCAGGTAATACACCTTAGGTATAGAGGACAGGCAGTGAACAGTTAATGTGTTAGGAACTTCAAGAAGGCCAGTTTCCCTGGATTGTAGAGTGCATGAAGAAAAGTAATATAGAATAAGCCTGGAAAGGAAGCTTAGAGACAGGTTGTGAAAGGCTCTAACTACCATATTTAGTTTGTATTTGATCCTAAGGGTAATAGGGAGCCATTGCTACTTACTGGGCAAGGGAGTGACAAGATCAAACCTAGGCTTTAAGGAAATTACTTTAGATGAAGAATTGGAGAGGACAAAGACATGAGGCTAGGAAATCAATAACACCTTCCAGATGGTGTGTTTCACTGATAGAGCCTGCATGAACCCAGCGTTTTACCTCCTGGCCACAACAAAGCCTCCAAAGAATTGTAAAGTTCTTGAAGATTACACCAGTAGTAACCTTAGGCAAGTTACTTAACCCCAATTGCTTAAAAAAAAAAAGATTACACCAGTAACAAAGAATTGAAATCTAATCTGCCTATCAATTGAGGAATGGCTGAACAAATTATACTGTGTAAATGTAATGGAATATTACTGTGTTGTATGAAATGATGAAAAGAGCATTCAGAGAACCTGGGAAAACTTGTATGGACTGATACAGATTAAAATGAGCAGAAGATTTCTGATTTCTAATTCAAATTACTCATTCTATAGATGGGAAATTGAGTCCCAGAGTAGCAAAATGTTCCTAAGACTCAAAGGTCATAAAGTTGAATTGGTGGCAAATCAGAAACTCTAAGTCAGGTCTCTGGACTGTCCATCTGTCCAATCACTCAATAAACATTTATTAAGTGCCTACTATGTCCAGAGCTATTTCCAGCACATCAGACTGTTTGTTATTCAAGAGGTACAATGGAAAGTGTGTTGTCTCAAAAGTCGGGGGTCCTGGGTTCAAATCTTCCTTCCGACTATTGATATCTCTTGACTGTCAAGATTTTGTTATCAAAAGTCAAGAACTCAATTTTAAAACTGCAGTTTTCTTCACTTGCAGAATAGGGAAGGGAATATGGACTAGAACAATTTTACAATAACACTGTAAAGACAAACAACTTGGAAAGACTTAAGAACTTGGTCAATGTAGTGAAGAACTATGCTTTTAGGGAAGCAATGACAAAGCAGGCCACCACCTATAAAGAGGTGACAGATTCAAGATACAGAAAAAGACATATACTTTCAGACATGGTCAATGTGAGAATTTGTTTTGCTTGACTTTACATATTTGTTTTAACAAAATAAGGGCTTTGGGTTTACTTTTTTTTCTCAATGGGGGAGGATGGTGGGCAAGAGAAGAAATAAATGTTTGTTAACTAAAAATATATATATTAACTTTTTAAAAGGTTTTATGCCAGTAAAATGCAAATTCTGGGAGGTTGTACCATAATGGGATATATTAAAGTACAGAGCCAGTGATCAAGTTGTGTGCCTGGGGTCTAAGGCCCAGCACTAGAATCTTGCCAGGCAGGTCATGAATTCTCTTGGCTAAAGCAACTCACATGAAGGTATTGTGATCTGCTTTCGTGGAAGGAGTGGTCATATCCCTGAAACCACAGATTTTTCAGAACACATGGACTGGACTTCAGGGCCCCAAGGTATTTGGTATTTTATGAGGCGGTCACATTTACATCCTCCTAGCTTTGTGGTTTTAAGCAATAAATCAAGACCTAAAGATACATTCCCTCTAAGAGCATTCTAGAATTCAATAGAAAAGAATAATAATTTTTAAAAAGAACTCTCTCCAGTGGAGAGTATCATGTTCTAATGTGGTCACAGCCCTACCAGGCATAGTTCTCACCCAGTACTCCATTACAAGGGAAGACAAAATGAGCCAAGTCTATCAGAAATGTACGCCATGACTGTGTCTAACAATTCACAGTTACAATTCCCACTACAACTGTAACCTGGCCCTAAGTTCATAGACAGTGCTAGGAATATCAAAAAATATTATTATCTTTTATACAATAATGTATTCTCTTCAAACCCAATTACAGTTGCTGGGATAACTTTGTGGTTTATGTCTTCATTAAAATGTCAAGTCTTGGTTTGTTTGGGGTTTGTTTTTTTTAGAATATATCTGTTTTCTTGAGCTCTATATTAGATATTTAAGTCAATGTAAAGATACATTAACATAGACAGACATAAATATCACATGTAATTTTATGTTTGCAATTTAGACACGTGTGAAGAAAAGCCATGAGGGGTACAATGATGGAGATTGGTGCTGGCTCAGAGACCTACTCACTGTGTGGTCAGAAACAAACAACTTAACTCCTCAGTGCTGTCTGGTATCTCTAAAGCTATAAGTTTCAGACCATTTGGTGGTCCTCATTGATAAAGGAGATTTCCATATCATAATGTGGATATGTGTGTGTATATATGTGTGAGTATGTGTGTGTATGTGTGTGTGCAATCTCAAGTGCACACTCATGTATTTATTAAGCAACCATATACAAACACAAAAGTATGTTCACATATGTTATTATATCTATATATTACATATACATACATATATTATTTTGTATATGAGTATGTGTGTATGTATGCACACATGCAGTTAAAGGTATAATTGCTTAAAACCACAAAGCTTGGAGCATGTAAATATGGCCACCACAATCCTTTTGTAAAACACAATTACTGTGCCCCTCAAGACCAGGCTGCATGTATTCAGTTCTTTCATAGTCCCTGTCTGATGCTTCATAATGGGCAGGGAGCTGACTCCAGATTCTAAAAAGGGATAGATAGATAGAGATAGACCGGCAGACAGATAGATATAGACAGACAGACAGATAGATAGACATACAGACAGACAGGCAGGTAGACAGACAGACAGACAGACAGACAGACAGATAGATAGATAGAGAGAGATAAAGAGATAGAGAGATAGATATAGACAGACAGACAGAGATAGACAGATAGATAGATAGACAGACAGACAGAGACAGTCAGATAGACAGACAGACAGAGATAGACAGACAGACAGATAGATAGATAGATAGATAGATAGATAGATAGATAGATAGATAGATGTGTATACATATGTATACATATATATAGATACACATACCCACACGTCAGAGTGTTGAGGTCTTTAGGCTGATCAGGTTCTATTGCCCATTTCCTTTATAATTTAACAGTAAATGCTTTACAAATTGGTGGTTTGGGGTAAGTAACTGACCACAGAAAGATAACTGACCACAGACAGTCTGTGCACAAAATTCATATCTGGAGCCAAATTTTTGGAAATAAATTTTGGGGTTCAGCAACATAGCCATTGTCCCAGAAAAATGAAGGAGCACAGCTGCTGGTTGGGGCCCTGGGGACGTTTATGGGAACATGTTCTGCCCAGTCTGTTGGAGTCTTTGGCTTCAGCTCCGCTGCTGATCCTACTAAGGTCAATGTCAACAGCTGTGATGCAGGTCCACAAAGAAAGCAACCACTCAAAGATAGATGCTCTTAGTACCCTCTTATTACTTGAGAAATCTCAGCTTTCCACACAGGTTATGACACTGCTAACAAGTTTTCTTGCTTCCGGGATCTATACCATATGGAGCTGAGGGGATGTTAGGGTTGAGGTTAACCTTAAAGCAACTCCCTCTTTTCAGAGCCTATATGTCTTCTGAGACCCTCTTATTTGTATATTCCAAAAAAAAGTAGCCCACCCCCTTGCTATATATGGGAATTATCTACACAATTAACAACTCCTTGGGAGTTAGGACAAGGGATCTCATGGCTCGGATAAACAAAAAGTAGACAAATAACAAAAAAAAAATAGTACTGTCTAGCTATGGCCAAAATACACAGCTTAATTCTTCTGAGTCAATCTTGAAACTTTAAGGCAGTTTCCCAAACTTATTTGGCCTACCACTCCCTTTAAAAAAAATTACTTAATGTCCCCCCCAACCTACTTTCTTTAATTCTTTAACAGCTTTTTTATATATTTGTGTCATTTTAAAAATATATAAAATATTTTTAAATGACATCTTAAATTTAATAATTTATTGTAAATGTGTGGGTTTTTCCTGCACTGAAATTTTGATGACATGATATTTCATTAGGTAACTGTATAGTATCATATTGTAAACAAATTATTATGTGCACATGTTACTGCCATTTCATGCTGAACATCTCAACAATTTGTGACATGCTCACTTGCCAACACTTGCTTGTTAAGAACTGTCAGCAAACTTAACTTCTGATCAGTTATAACTTGCAATGCCACCCAACTGCACCAGAGGCTACTGTTGCCATGCCCCCCCCCCATCATTCCAGCATACTCCAGGAGGGTGGTATCACCCACCATGGGAACCTATGCTTTAATGTATGTTAAATCAGTTCAATTAAAAGCTTAACATTCATTCAGGGTCCTTGTTCAATTCTTCACATGTTATGGTATCCATCATCTGTGAAATGGATCATCAAGCAAATACAGGAGGCTAAAAAGATTGCCATTAGACCATGTCAATAAAGCATGAATTTTCACAATTACTCTCAATACAGAAAGGTTTCAAGTAAGGACCCAATAAGGAATCATATGTCTCTTATCTGAGGACCGGCCTTGCTAAATGTAGAAAGGTTAATCTCCAGATTAATGGCCAATGGAGACTGAATCTTTTTAGCCATAGTAACTGATGAAAAAAAAAGTCGTTAAAAGATATGGAAGGGTTGGGGGGCTAGGTGACGCAGTGAATAGAGCACCGGCCCTGGAGTCAGGAGGACCTGAGTTCAAATCCGGCCTCAGACACTTAACACAAAAAAAAACTAGCCATGTGACCTTGGGCGAGTCACTTAACCCCAATTGCCCTCCAAACAGCAAATATATATATATATAGTTTTGGGGGCGGCTAGGTGGCACAGTGAGTAAAGCGCTGGCCCCAGAGTCAGGAGGACCCGAGTTCGGTTCTGGCCTCAGACACTTAACACCCACACACACAAAAAAAACTAGCTGTGTAACCTTGGGCAAGTTACTTAACCCCAATTGCCCTCCAAAAGGCCAAAAAAAAAAAAAGATATGGAAGGTCTGTGATCTGTGTAGATGAAGCAGGACCTATACCAGAGAAAATCACCTGTCCTTGAAGCGTCGAAATATATTTTAACTAAATGCTTAACAGGCATTTATCCTTAACAGGAATATATCCAGTGCACGTGAACATATAAAAGGAGATACAAAGGGATCCCTTCTCAGAAGGGTCCTTTACTAAGGAAGTCCAGTTAAGCAAAAGAAGCCTTCATCTTCATGCAAAATTAAAGTGCTAATAACAAGTCATAATTATCTAGAGCATTAAGATTCACTAAAGCATTTTCCTCACCAAAAAAAAACTACATGAGGTAAGTTATTAAAGTTTTATCATCCTCATTTTGCAGATAAGGATATTGAGGCACAGAGATATAAACCAACTTGACTTGGGTCACACAACTGTGAGATGGGACTTAGACCCAGATCTTCTCTAAGATCATTGCTCCTTCCCCTACACCCATTTATTCCCAAATGTCTTTGGAAACAAAAGATATAGGTCACCTAGTCTCTACTACTAACTTGTTAAGAGTCTTTGGGTTAGTCATTTACCCTCTCTGAGACTTTCTCCATCAGTAAAATGAAGGGGCTGGACGAGATGATATCTAAGCCCTCTTTCAGATTGAAAGTGCTAGGACTCTACCTGGAAGACTAGAGAGAACCCTAGACTTGCTGTAAGACCTGGGTTCTAACCCTGCCTTAGCTGCTTACTAGCTCTGTGACCCCTGGTAAGTCCTTTGACCTCTCTAGGTCTTAGGTTCCTCATCTGTAAAATGAAAGGCATGGAGTCAATGCCTCTAAGTTCTCTGTCTGCTCTTAATCCATGTTGCTACTTGATAGCCCAGACTAAGCCACAGTTGGCTTGATGTTTGGGCACAAAAGGAAGGGCAAAGTTAACAGTGCCAGGAGGCTGTTCCCAAGCCAAATAGCACAACCTGACCATGCAGAAAGGCAGGCCAAGAGGATTACCAAGATACCAGGGAGAAAATCGGAGCAGCATTTTCCTCATCGATTGAGTAGAGAACACAAGTCAAAAAGGCAGCATTCAAGTTATCTTCAGGAGCCAACAACAATCTTGAAAATAGATCTTCCTGTTCCTTTATCCTCAGATTTTATCAGTCTCTATAAATCAAGAATCCTACAACAAAATAACAGGGAATTAAAAAACCAAATCCATATAGCTTTTATATTCAACTAAGATCTTAAGGTATAGGTAAGACAGTCATCCATTACTAGGATTTCTGTGAAAAGCTAATCACATACACGGGTTATCTCCAGTCGTCCTGATCTATATCTTGCCACTGGACCCAGATGGTTCCAGAGGAGAAAGTGAGGCTGGTGACTTTGCCCAGCCCTCCCTCACTTAAATCCAATTCATTTGCAAATCCTGGCATCACCTTCCTGATGTCATGATCCTCTTGGAGACTGAAGGACACCTATCCATTATCCTACCTGGCTGCCTCTCTGAAAAACAACAATATATAGAAGTATAGAACAGTTACAGAGACACAAAGACACTCTCCAGTCTCTTTGAGAACTGGGTGGGTGGAGTCTGGTGTCAGCAGGAAAGAGAGAAGAAACATACTTTCAGGGAAAGAGATTTGAGGGAGCTCAACTATGTAGGTATTTCCCAGCGTTCAGCAGCATTGCTTCACAAGTTCAAAAAAAGGTTTAAATAAGTGCACAGAGCCACTAGGCTTAAAAAGGGAAAAATAGGATGGTTGCAACATAGGGCTAAATTTTTACAGTGCCCATTATGTGAGGTAATCAAGCTCTTTGATCATTTTGCATTTCGGTTTCCTTTTCTGAAAAATGGGTTAGATGAGGTCATCCCCACGGACCTTTCTAGGCCCCGAATTCTTATGTTCTAAGGCTCTTCTAAGCTTTAATATTTGATGTTCTCTAATCTAACCAAACTCTCTTCTAATGGAATTCTACATCCCATGTTTCTCTGTCCTTCGTTATTTCTATCTGAGACAAACCCAGCCTGGAGGATTATGGGAACTACCCAGTCTGGAACTTATATTTTCTCATGTTGTTTTTCAATTGTGTCCAACTCTTCATGACCCATTTTTTGTTTTTTTTTGGCAAAGATACTGAAGTGGTTTGCCATTTCCTTCTCCAACTCATATTACAGATGAGGAAACTGAGGCAAACAGGATTAAGTTACTTGAGCAGGGTCATATGGCTAGTAAGTATCTGAGACTGGATTTGAATTTATGTCTTTCTGACTCCAGGCTAGATGCTCTACTACTGTTCCACTTAACTGCCCTTGTGTTCTTACAGCCAATAGCATTTAACATGACACACATCACCTCCATAGTCCTTTACAGAGACTGGCTCTTGCTAGCTCACCCAGGCTAGAAGTACAGTGGCCCTCACAGGACCAAACCCAACCAGCACAGAAGCTTTGACCAACTCCATTTTAGATCCAAACTAACTCACAATTCATTAGGCAACACATTCCTAGGGGCTCACCATATGGTGGCAAACTTAGTGTGGCCGTCCTATCAGCTTTAGCCTTACTACAGCTCAGAGCTCCCAAACCTGGGCAATACAGAGCCTCACTGTCTCACTGTAGCAGGAATTGTGGGCATGTGCAAACTACACTCTGCATGATCATACTGACAATCCCTCACGAACTGACCAGGGTTTTAAAGGGTCACATTGTCAAATCAAAATTTGACCTAAGATTCCTCTAAGCAAATGGGTAAACAATCCTATAATATTTTTTTAATATCCATGCATTAGCTAGCATAGATAGCTATCCAATTCAAGGGATTTACAGTGTACACATGGGAACATGAAGGGAGGGGGTGATGCAGAGAGAAGGAAGTAAACCTATTTCCATTGTATAAAGAATAATGAGACCAGGTTGTGTCATTTTTCAAACCGCAATAACATGGAAAATGAAATTTTAAATTAAAACCTCAGGTCATCCACAGTGTACGCAGATTATTACTTCTGCCTAATATTTCTTCTTCAAGTTCATCCTTGGGGCCCATGCAGAAAACAACATGTTCTATTTACATAAAACACTGGGCCTCAAATCCAGGGTTTTCGAAATCTGTTAACTGTGTAAGAATCACAGTAGAGTAGATAAGGAGTCATGAATAAGAGAAGGGAGCCATCTATAGTAAAGGGGAGAAACAGGGCTCCTAAAATGTCCCCTGCTCCTAGCAACTGTACTGAAAAGCATCTAGGAGGTTCTTAAAGCAAGTGTGTTTGACACATAGTGGCCAGACAGAGCCCAGGGTCAGCCATCAGGTATGGATTCTACTCCCAATTTTCCACTTAAAGGCTAGGTGGCACTGGCCACTCAGATCTCTTCATTTCTCTGACCCTCAGTTTCCCCATTTGTAAAATGAAGATGATAGTCCTACCTGCCTAATCCAGAAGCTGTGAAAATAAAGAGAGATGATGTATTTGCTCTGAAACTATAAAGGGCTCACAAATGTGAGTATTTATTGCTGGGACCTTGGGCAAATCATCTCTCCACTCTGGGCCGCAGTGCACTCATCTGTAGAATGATGGGGTTTTGGTGATGGGTTAAATTATTTTCAAGGGCCCTTTCAGTTGTGAAATTCTATACCCTGTACTCATAATTCTTCCATTTCACTAACAGGAAGAAGATGAAGTCAAAGTATTTTTTCTCTTCCCCCCCCCAAAAAAAAGGGAATATCTGAATATATTAAAATTCTCAATGATTTTTATTCTAGAATCTAACAGAATCTCACTAGTGGTAGAATCCAAACCAAAAAAAAATAATAAGAATAAGAATGTTTGTGTAGTTATAAACAGGAGTGTGTTGAAGCCACCTCCATTGGGAGCTCCATTTTCATTGTGAGCACTGACTCCTCAAGAACCTGCTACAAGACCACAAATTGGGACTTGATTTATTGTTTTGCTGATTGTTTAGACTAAAGAAAGTGACAGAGAAAATGCTAATAACGTGGATTAAACTTAAAAGAGCTTAACCATTTTTGTGTGTCATGGATCCCTTTGGAAGTCTACTTATGTTTTTCAATGCACAAAATAAAATACCAGTTATATAAAAAAAAATTATTAAGTGTTGTCATGGGTACATTTTCCCCCCAGAAAGCTGTTTGTTAAACATTTAACAGCACACTCCAGGCTATAAGGTTCCTGCCAGTCTGTCCTGAGACCATGCCCCCTTCCAGCAGAGGTTTAAAAGCAGACTAAAAATAGAATCATGCTCAACAGCTTGTAGGAACATAGAGTTAAAACCAGAAAGGACTCAAAGGTCATCCAGGCCAAACTTCTCATTTTACAGAAAAGGGATCTGAGGCCCAGAGGGGTTAAGAACACCTGGCTGGTTATTTGTCAGAGGTGGAATTTGAACCCAGGTTTCTTAATTCACAAGCCACCAATCTTTCCACTTTATTTTTTAATTTCCACAGAAATAAAATTTCAATCATTGGTTCCCCTGTAATAGATGGCTGGAACAGTCCCCATAAATTATCTTTACACATGAAGCCAAAAATAGTTCCATTTACAATAACGGTACAGCATTCTTAAAGTTTCTATCATCAGCACTGAAACCTTTCCTATGAACTGACAGAGAATGTTGGAGCTGGAAAAAACATTGGAAGATGGAATGTCCAACACTGGAACTGAAAGCAGTCTTAAAACATCGAACAATATCAAACGTTATAGTGGCTTGTGATTCTTGAATACAGAACAGAGGATGTTGTAATGGGTCTTAGGACACAGAAGAAAACACAAACCATTACAATGTCAGAACTGGATCTTAAAAAGTCCAACCTCTTATTACAGATGAGGAAGTGACAGCCTGAGAGTTAACAGCAGGGCCAAAACTAGCACCTTGATGCCTTCCCTCTCAGCCTGCTGATTTCTCTATAATAACGTAGCTTCTCAATGAACCCAGCATTACATCATTGTCCCCACAGTGTGTTGCAGAGACCAAGACCAAAGGATTAAGATGCTGTCCGGACCCACTTTAATTATTGATTTAACTCTTTCCTGATTCTGAACCATATTATCCAGTTTGGCTTTCTCCCTGTGGGGCTTTGGCCAAGTTACTCTCTCTGGATTTCAATTTCCATATCTATAAAATGATGGGAATTTAAATAGTCCCTCAGATCTCTTCCAGTTCTAAATCTATGAATTTAGATAATTTAATAATAGCAACAGCTCTCCATTTAAAGTTTATAAAGGACTTGATATTTACTATACCATTTCATTCTCGCAATAGGTTTTTTAATAAGTATTTATATCCCCCCAAATCGAATCCTCCCTCAAACGATATAATTCACCACAACAAAGGAGAATGCAAAATATATATATCATATATAATGTATATATAATATATATATATATATGCCTGAAGCTCTGAAGAGCATCACAAAAGAATGGTTCTAGTCTTGCCATAAGCATTAACAGTATCAATGGTTTCTTGTTTTGTATTGAGACTTGGTCTTTCTCTCTCACTCCTACTGGAAGTATAGCGGCCCCTCACAGGTCTGATTCCAATGTTAATGAGCACAGAAGCTTTAAACCACTCCATTTTTTGGATCTAGGCTAGTCTACACCTTCTTAGGTAACCTGTTGGCTCGGGGCTTCTAGAAGCTCCCCATATTGGTGTTGCACATCATGTGGACACCCAACTGGCTTTAGCTCTGAACTCTTAAACAATTTACCAGCCAATCCTTGCTGGCAGCAGGGATTACAGTCAGGGCCACCATGCCCAGGGCACAGCAGTGAAGAAGCCCAGCCTCTGAAAGTCACAACTTAGATGGACAGCCCTCACAAGATGGTAAGCTCTGGTCTGTTTATGTAAACATCAGTCTCATTATTTACTATTGTTTGACTTAGAAAAACATACATAGTGTATCGATCTGGATGTTGGCTGTACCACAAAGAGCTGCACCTTTGAAACTAGGGATCTTTGAAAGGAAAAATATATTTAGATATATATCTTGAAAATCATTATCCCAAATTATTATGGTCAGAATATTTCTCGTTACCTGAATATCAAAAGTCACACCATAAAAAAAAATTTAGACAAGAGCCAGATCAGGTACTACTCACAGCTATTGCTAGAAGGGGAATTCTTAACAAAGGTTGGAGGCAATTAAAACAATAAAAAAGACAATTGTGATTACATGAAACTGAAAAGGTTTTGCACTAACATAATCAACACAGCTATAACAAGAAAAGAAGTGGTTGATTTGGGGGAAAAAGTCTTTATATCAAATGTCTCTGATATCTAAGATGTGATGGGAATTAACAATATGCAAGAGCAAAAGCTATTCCTCAATGGATACATGGCTGATGGAGTCCTTGAAAGAAGTCAGCCAGTCAGGAAACAAGAATTTATGAAGCATCATCTATGTTCCAGGCACTGGAGATCCAAAGAAATGCAAAATAAAGCCCTGCCCTCAGTGAGCTCACATTCAAGACACACAAACTGTGTACATACAAGAAGAATTACAAACTATTAACAATTATGGGAAAAATTGTTCAAAGTCACTAATGAGAGAAAAGCAAATCAAAACAACTTAGTGGGGTGGCTAGGTGTGATAGTAATGGCAATTAAAGATTCCCCTGTATTGGCTTGGTTTTCAAATTGATTGTGTTAAAACCCAGGGCTTGTTAATCCCACCTGTGGGATGGACTTGTTGATGTGAAAAGAAAGTCCTGAACTGGGAGGAGCTGGTGAGGTAGATTTGGAGAGACACTAGAGAGAGGCGGAAGATCTTTTTGGAAGCAGCACCTCGTGGAGAGAGAGAGACTAAGAGAATTGCTGGTGGCCGCTTTGAATTGCCCTGGACTTTTGAGACCTGCCCCCTGAGCTGCCAAGGACTGAGGAGACATGGCTGTTTTGCTGGTACTTTGTCTGTCTGTTTTGATGTTATTTTGCCAGATTTGTCCACTGATGAAAGACTGTCCTGTTGAAGAAGTCCTGGAACCTGGCTGTTCGCTAAGAAGCCCTGAGACTGTCCTGCAGACAGAGAGTGAATACTGTCCACTGGTGAAGGACAGTGCTGTTGTTGCAGGGGTCTGGAGACTGTCCTGCAGACAGAGTGAATACTGTCCACTGGTGAAGGACAGTGCTGTTGTTGCAGGGGTCTGGGAGCCTTTCTGTTGGTTCAGAAGCCCTGAAGAAGGATTTTCTTGTTGTATGTTTACAGAAATCCTGGGAGAGGGCTTTGCTAATGTGTTCAGGGGTTCTAGGACTGTTCTACAGACAGAGGATAAATTCATGAAGGGACTGGCAATGTATCTTATGGCCTTGCTAAGCCTTGTCTCCCCAGGAACTAAGATTGCTGAGAACTTGCCTCATGTCAAGATGAAGAAAAGACCTCCATTTGGGTATTAAGTGCTGTGTTTAAACTTGATGTAACTCTGGGGTAGATTCAATTGTGATCCGGGGGTGGGGGACTTTTGACCTTATGTTTGGAAACTAATCTCCATTTGAGAAGAGGGGCTTTGTGGTGGACTTAATTAATTAAGGTATAGCCTAGGGGTGGAGAAGTATTTAGAACAGAGACTTTGTAATTGATTGAATGATTGGAAGGTCCTGGGGTGGGGGTAGTCCTTGGAGATTATTTAATCACATTTAGTAAATGCTGTATTTGGAATGATGTCATGTTTTGATCTTCTCTGTTCTTGGTTGGTCACTGAATAAAATGGAGAGCACCTATGCTGGTATTCTGAACCTTGGGAATTTGCCTTTCCTTGGCATTATATTACACTAGGTGACACAGTAAATTGGGCACCAGCCCTGGAGTCAGGAGGACCTGAGTTCAAATACAGCCTCAGACACTTAACACGTACTAGCCATGTGATCTTGAGGAAGTCACTTAACCCCAATTGCCCTGCCTTCTCCCCTCCAAAAAAAAAAAAAAAAAGCAAAAACAACTCAGATATTTCACCTTGCACCTAGCAAAGTATAAAAGGGGAACAGTCCAGGTTGGAGGGGTTATAAAAAGACAAGAACACCAATGGTGAGGCTTTGAATTGCCCCTAGCATTCCAGAAAGCAGTTTGAAATTATATCAAGAGAGTAGTTAATATGTCCATATCCTTTGACCCAGAGATATCACAGCTAAGGAAACATCCCAAAGAGATTCCATACATACCAAAACATTTATTGTGGTGCTTTTTGTGATAGCAAAGATAGGAAATGATGTAGATGCCCGTCAATTGGAGAATGACTAAACAGATTGTGGTACATGAGTGTAACAGAATGTTACTGCCCTCTAAGAAATATAATCACAGGAAGACTCCTATGAAGTGGTACAAAGTAAATTAAGCAGAAACAGGACGACATTATACACAACTACAAAAATGTAAATGGAAACACAATAACTAAAATCTAAACTTAATTCTATGAAATGATAATGACTGAGCTTGGCTCCCACAAAAAGATATTAGAATACATCTCCCTCCCTCCTTCATAGAGGTGGGGAATCTCTAGGAATAGAACACTTTGTATAATGTAAGATTTGGTTAGTGTATTGGTTGAACTTTCTTTAAATTCTCTTTTATTCTTTATTAAAAGGAATGACTCTCTGGGAGGGGAAAGGGATATATACTGGGAAATGAAGGTGAAAAAATACGAAAAGATCCAAAAAAGTAAATATATGTATACTATACATAGTGAAAAATGTTTTTCTGCTCAAATAAAAATGTTACATTCATTTTTATCATCACTGCTTTCTTTACCTCTCTTTTTCTCTATCTCCAGATCGCAAGTCCTCCTCACTACCACCCACTGTACTGGAAAGGAAGCAGGTTGTGAAGGCAGGAATGATAAATTCAGGAAGTGTTCTTTCCCACACAGTTAAGGAAGTTACAGAAGTTGCATAGTTCACAAGATCTCATCTTATGCCCCCAAATCTCTATCTATAAGCCACATGGTAGAGTAGAAAATGAATTGGCCTTGGATTCAGAAGACCTACTGTCATATCATGGCTCTGCCACTTACCAGTTTGGGGACCTTAGAAAAATCATTTAATTTCACTGAATCTCAGTTTCTTCATCTGTAAAATGGAAATATTAATTCACTATATACTTCAGAAGAAGGCATTTTATGAACTTTAAAGCCCTCTACAAAGTCTAGCAATTATTACAATTACTAAAAATATGCTGATATGCCACACTCATGTATTACCTAAACCAGATTTGGGAAAAATATGGTCTATATATAAACCAATATGGTATACTCTTAATGAATTCACTCATAATACCTAGCACATATGAGGTGCTTAGTAAATGGCTGCTGATTGATTTATGGATTCTGAGGATTCTATCTCATATAGTCATGTGTACACATTGATACAAGAAACCAGTTACATGCTTGAAGAAGAAATGACTGATATTTTCTTATAATTCATCACTCTGACAGTCTAGCTTAAAATCAATAAGTTAATTTACCTACACTAAAAAGCAGCAGTAAACGAGTTAGGTTTTTAATCAAATGTCTGACATATTAAGCCTGGGAGAGCTCAAACCTGTGGTGAGACTAAATATCTAAAATTGGTGTTTGAGTGCTACAAGGGACCTCAGATATCACTTGGTATAATTCCATGCCCTCCCCTCCAGATTTTCAAGCCCCAGAGAGATGAAGTGGCTTGCCGAAGGTTATATCAATCAATCAACATTTATTATGGACTCAGTATGAGCCAGACACTGTACTATGTCAAGCAGTCAGGATTTGAACATAAGTTCTCTGACAACCTGTGTGGCATTTTGTTTCATTTTGGTTTTTTTACTATGACAATAGTGTCTCTCAAAAACCTAGAGAGCATCTTGTCCAACCTCCTGCCCACTGCATGGCCCCTCGTTAACATTCTAGATACTCTCCACTCTAGTCCTTCATTCATTCAGCTGCCATGTGATCCATAGTTCTGATCATGCCATCCCTATCCTCAATATGCTCTGGTGACTCCCTATCATCCACAGGATCATAAAATCCTCTGGTGTCCCAAGCCCTTCATAACTTGTCCTTCCTACCTTTCTAATCTTTTTATACCTTAGACCCTCCCTCCCCAAAACACACACACACACACACACACACACACACACACACACACACAGAGTGATCATCTAGTGACATTGACCTTCTTCAATCCAATACAATCCAATAAAAATTTATTAAATGCCTACTATGTACATTGTGCATTGTGCTAAGTGCTAAAAATACAATTAATAAAAAGGTAATCCCCAGCCTCAAGGAGTTTACTTTGTAACAGGTGAGACAACATACAAAAGAAAGCAGGAAAGAGGAGGGGACCACCAGAGACTACCTCATTCCCTCAAGTCGAAACCAAGCAGGGCAATAGATGCAAAGTAGAGTGAGGAGCTGAGTCTATTTCCTACTCTCTATAAAAGGAAGCCCTGAGAGGAATTTGTTCAGCCACCCTCCAGTCCTCTAATCAGAGGAGAAAGGAGGCTGAGGAATGTGGGGTCAATAAGCCTGGAGTTAGCAGCAAGGTAGGGAGTTTAGAAGTGATGAGAGCATCCTAGGAGGAATAACTTGTTCTGTGGAGTTGAAAACAGGCAGGACAACAGAGGGAGGGGCTGAGAGTCTAGTTTCTGCCTTCTCTAAAGGCAGGCATTGGGAGGATTCTGGTGCTGTTCCTAGTACTAGACTCTGCTTCCTAATTCCAAGATTTTCTCTAGCTCTCCCTCATGCCTGCAATTGATTCTCTTTCCTCAACTACACCCTCTGGTTTGCCTCAAGTTCCAACGAAAATCCCACCTTCTACAAGAAATCTCTTTGGGGCGGCTAAGTGGCACAATGAATAGAGCACCGGCCCTGGAGTCAGGAGGACCTGAGTTCAAATCCAGCCTCAGACACTTAACACACGCGCGCGCACACACACACACACACACACACACACACACACACACACACACACAAACTAGCTGTGTGACCTTGGGCAAGTCACTTAACCCCAACTGCCCCTCCAAAAAGCAAAAAAAAAAGAAAAAATCTTTTCCTGAACCTCCTTATACCTAGTGCCTTCCCTTGATTATCTCTATTTTTTCCCCTCAAATCACTTGTTTGTACATTTTACTTCTATACTGTCTTTCCAATTAGATTGAGAACTTCTTGAGAGTAGGAATTATCTTTTGCCTTTCTTTATGTCCCTAGTACTTAGCACAGTAGAGCAGGCACTTAATAAATTCTTATTAATTGGGTAGTCAAGTAATAATCAGCTTCTATCTGAATACTTCTTTATATGGAAAACTAATTACCTCCTAGAGAATTCCATTCCATTCTAATTGTTAGGAAGTTCTTCTATTATTTCTCCATTTATTAACTGTGTGACCTTTAGGCAAATAAAGTAATCTCTTTGAATTTCAATTTCTCCATCTACAAAATGGAGATAACCACATTTCGTGGGGTTATGAGGAAAGCAGATTTTGGGGGGCTGGTTTTTGTTGTTGTTGCTGTTTAATGTTAAAGCATTCTGCAGCCATGAGGAGAAGTAGCAGTAATACTGGCATAAGTATGGGACATAGTAGAAACAAATTACCTCAAAGCCAGCAAATAATCCTACACATACTAGCTATGTGACCCTGGACAGGTCACTTATCCTCTAAGAGCTCTGTATAAATTACAAGGAAGGTGACCACTTGCATTCACAGAGGGTATTTTCTTATCCAGAAGTTCCCTGTGCCAATGACATCACAGGACTAGTCCCTCTCCTTATCTATACCAGTAAGGCTACCAGTAATGCTAGAGTAGACAAAAATCTGTCTCCCCACAACTTCTATTAGTGTCTGTTCTTTCCTTTGCATACAAATGAAACCAGTCCAATTATTCTTCTCCATAACAAGTCTTCAGGTATTCAGAAATGGTAATAATAACAATAATAATAACAGCTAGAATTTATATAGCATTTTAAGGTTTGCAAAGTGCTGTGCATATAGTATCTTATTGGATCCCCACAACAACACTGTAAGGTAAGAGCTGTTATTGTTCCCATTTTACAGAGCATGAAACTGAGGCAGGCGGAGGTTAAGTGACTTGGTCATATAACTGGTAAGTGTCTGAAGCTACATTTGAACTCAGGTTTTCCTGACTCCAGTTCCAATACTCTATCCACCTAGCTGCCATAGTTATGTCTCCTCTCAATCTTCTCTTTTGTAACTAAATCTCCCCTTTCTCTTCAGCTGCTCCTTGTATGAAATGGTCTCCAGTCCTCTCGAGATCCTGCCCCCTTTCCTAAGAGGGTATCCTTCCTGAAATGTGGAATATTTTTGGCTTTCCATTTGCTTTTACATGTATTTTTCCTATGCAATAATGTTACTTCTTCCCACCCCCCCCTTACTTTTAAAAACAAGATGTTATAATTTACCAAGGGCAAATACATTCAAATTGTAGAAAATTAGCTCTGTATGGGAATGATTCAGGGATCTGAAAGATGTGGAAGTATTCAAAGCTGGATTTTCAACTAAATAAGCATATACATTGTTCCTCTCAGAAGCTATTTTCCCCCCAATTAACCCAGGAAACATAAATAAGATGAAATTCTCCTATGGCATCAGAGAACTCATTAATTCATTAATTCCCATAACTGGCTATGACAAAAGAGGCTTCAGACTAAGGAGGATACAGGCAGGACAGAGAGGGAGTGGGCAGAAGATGAGGAAAGAGAGTGTCCCAAAGGCACTGGTCACGCAATCACAGAGACTAGATCTCAGGTCCTTACAGGTCATCAAGCTCACTTATTTTACAGATGAGAAACTGAGGACCAGGAAAGGGAAGTGACTAGCCCAAGTCAGTACCATGATAGTACGTACTATAATAGCAGCAGTAGCAGCAGCAATTAACATTTATATAGCACTTTGGTATACCAAATTCCTTCCACTACCTTCCAAATAATATCCTCACAATAATAATCCTGTGTGTCATGGGCCCTACTTTACAGATGAGGAAACTGAGGCAAATAGGGGTTAATGACTTTCCCAGAGTCACACAGGTAGGTCAGAGATCATATATGAACTCAAATCTTTCTGACTCCAGATCCAGTGATCTATCCATTGCACCACTTAGAAATTGATAGAAAGAACACTGGATTTAGGAAACACAGAAGCTACATTGAATCCTACCTTTGTCACCTTGGGCAAGTAACTTCACCCTTCTGAGACTCAGTTTTCCCATATGTAAAATGTTTGGGAATTGGATATGACCTCTAAGATCCCTTCCCGTTCAAAATCTGTGGTCCTATCACAGAGTCAGTGGTTATCAGAGCAGGAAGGGACCTTCAAGATCATCTAATCCAATACCATTATTTTACAGATGGGAAAGTCTAGGCTAATTGCTTTCAGAGTCAGTAGTATAGGCATTATAGAATGCAGAATGACAGGGCTAGATGGCACCCTTACGGCAGTTTAGAGTAGAAGAGAAAGAACAGGCTTGGCAATCCTCAGGCCTGGGCTGGATGTTCAACTGTTTTCTTAGGATGGCTGTCAGAGTCCAGCTAATCTAATCTCCTTTGCAGATGAGGAAATTAAACCCCAAAGAGTTTAAGTGGCTTCTCAAAGGTCACATGGTTCCTAAACATCAGAGGCATCATTTGAACCCAGATCCTCTTACTAGAGAGCTGGTACTCTCTCCAGTATACAATATCACTGCCCTCATTTTTCCGTGCCTCCAATTCTTCATTGGTAAAGTGATGGAGTGGTTTAAATGATCTCTAGAGTCTTTTCCAGAATGCCCTACATCCCAAATAACCCAGTATTTCCAAGTTCCCCAGTGCAGTTATAGTATAGCCCTGGGCTTCAGCTAGTTGTGACCCCCTGCAGAGCTTTGGCTACTAAGGGATCCCCCTCTGATCTACTCATAACTGAGCTCCAGTATTTCATTTGAGCTCCGTGAGATTGTTGCTATATTATCCCCATTTTACAGAAGAGGAAAGTGAGGCTGAGATAAGTTAAGTGACTTGTGCAAGGGACTAGGTGCATGTCCCTAGGAAAGTCACTTAAAAACTCTCAATGCCTCACAGGAGACTCTTTAGGGATTCTAAGTTGTCCACAGAGATGATGCTGAGCAGTACTAATGAGAGATTTTAATTCCTGGGTGTTCCCTATATCACTGAAATTTAAGGGAGGGAAAGGTAAGCTGAAAAACCTGGCAGTGAAGAGGTCCCAAACTGAGAGACATCCTTGTGGCATTAATCACCTGTGGACAAACTGAACTATCTAACCTTGTGTCACAGCGCCCTATTGTGGCCGTTGTTGGTATTGTAATCTACCTGAAGGGTCTCTCCAGAATGACACTTTTTTACTGCCTAAAATGTTAAGTGAGGAGGAACAGATGGATATGGAAAGAGGGGGGTAGGGGGGAAGCACCTCAGAGGCACTAGTCACAGGACCACAATATTTAGATTTGGCAGTGTGCTTAGAAATCACTGCTTATGTTAACGCTAAGGCCCAAAAGAATAGGGAATGTCAGAATTGGAGGGACTGAAAAGATCTTGTAGTCAACTCTCTCACTTAACATATGGGAAAACCAAAGAACAAAGAGTAAAAATTACTTTCCAGTGGTCAAAGTCAGAACTAGGGTAAGAATAATAGAACACGGAATGTTAAGGATGGGTGGAGTCTTTGAACAAATATCAGTTTAGAGCTAGCAGAGAAACAGTTAATTACTGTGAATGTCAGATCACATCAGGACTGTCAAAATTGTCCTGGGATTTGGAGCCAAAGGACCTGGGTTTGAATTCCGGGTCTTCTACTTGGAGCTAATCACCAAACCTCTGGGTCTGTTTCTTCATGTGAAAAAAAAAAAAAAGACTCAGAAAGATCTAAATCTATTATCCTAAGTAGCAGAGTTCAAATCTGAATTCAAGTCCTTTGGCTCCAAATCCAATACTCTTATTACCATGCCATGTGACCAGAAGCTATTCATCTGTCATTTCTAGCATCTCCAAATCTTGGCTATTGAAGGGCTGTATCGCTAAGGCAATATTCACAGAAAAGACAAGGACTATAAATACAGTGGCACAGATCTGAATTGTAAAATATAACAGACTCTCCACATAGAAGACAGAAGCAAAGCATTTATTCAGACACCAGAAAGCCAAATCCCAACACCAGAAAACCAAACCCATCATAGCAACAAAGAAATCTATACACAATAACAATGCTGAGGGCAATGCCATCCCAAAGATTTCCCCCTGCTCAGGTCTTCCCACAAACAAATAATAACTGTCTGCTTGCCTGTATCTTATCCCTCCATCCTAACTACTCTGACTCATTTCCTGCTCCACCCATTCAGCAAATTCCTCCCCGCCACAGACTCCAGGTGATTACATTCAGCCTATTAAGGGGCAGGGAAGATTTTCAAATTACCATTACCATTGGCTAGGTGACACAGTGAATAGAGCACCAGCCCTGGAGTCAGGAGGACCTGAGTTTAAATCCGGCCTCAGACACTTAACACAAAAACTAGCCATGTGACCTTGGGCAAGTCACTTAACCCCAACTGCCTTCCCAAAATAAAAAAAAATTACCATTACAAGGACATATAATTTGTCATCCCCCCCCCCAAACTTGGAACTAGATTATGCCTTCAGAACATCCTGAGGTTTGTACCCTCATTTCTGCCAGTCAATCAATCAAGTATTGGTTAAGCACACAGACAGTTTAGTGTAGGGACCAGAGCCTTGGCCTTGGCAGTCAGAGTGAAAGGTTCAAGGCCAAGCTCTGTGACTTACTATGCAACCTTGGGAAGCATTCAATCTCTGTGGGCCTACACCTCATCTCTAAAACAATTGGTGGTTCCCAAACTTTTTTGAATATAAAATTCCCTTTTTAACATCAAAAAATTTCATATATTCCCAAATGATAACAGTGGTTTGATTACTATTCATGGATTGAGAAAATATATGAGACATCTAGGTAGTTCAGTGGATAGAGCACTAGACATGAAGACAGGAAGTCCTAAATTCAAATTTGAGCTCAGACACTTCCTAGCTGTGTGATCCTGAACAAGTCCTTTAACTTCTGCCTCTATTATCTCATCTATAAAATAGGGATGATAATAATAGTCCCTACCTCCTAGAGTTGTGGGGAAAAAATGAGACAATCCAGTAGTTGTAAAGAGTACCCTAACAAAACTTAAGGCTCTCCATAAATGTTAGGTATTATCATCATCACTATTAGGACAAGGTCCTTACCTGCATGGAGTACACTCTAGTAGAAGAGAGAAAAGATACACACAAATAGTTATAACAAAAGTAATAGCTCATAGCTAGAGTGCCTTCACATTTCTTGAGTGCTATTTTCACAATAACCCTATGAAGTGGAGAGGACAAGTATTATTCCCATTTTACAGAGGCTTAGAAGGGGTATGGGACTTGTTCAAGGTCAAGCATCTTTTAAGTGATGGGCTTAAAACATGAAACCTGGTTCTTTATGCCCTACCACCTTCTTTAGGAGGAAGAAGGGCAAAGGGGGAAAGGGAAGGCTCAGGGATGAGGAGAGACAAGGAGGGTGAAGAATGAGAGTGGACAGGAGAACAGTTTTTCTCCTTAAAAGCATACATTCTTTTTGAGACTAATGGGCAGCTTAAGGCAAAGGGAAGAGGAGAGGGGTTACCTCATGGCCTCAGCTGCCCCCTGGCTAAATGCAGAAGTTGGACCAGGTAAGCACTAAGATTCCTTTTGCACTTTAGGTTCAAAGACCTTGTTTGCTGCTAGCCTTCTGCTATCCCCTAGTTTCTGCTTCTGGGCCTGGGATTCTCTACATTCTACCATTCTGTGGTATTGTAGTACAATAGGAGGGATGGAGCAGTGTGGGACAGGAGGATGGAAGGGGCCACAAGTGATGCCTTGAGCTCCCCACAAGAGGCCCAGGCAGGCCTTTGGAAATAACTGAGTGGGGCAGGAGCTAAAGAGCCTGGCACTTTTCCTGAAATATTTGGATGAGTCAGATAAGGGGGGAGGGGGTGATGATCACTAGACATGGCAGGGCCAAAATGCACTGTGAAAGGTAGGAAGTCTGTTGAGGTCTTGGGCTCCTCACCCTCCCTCCTTATACACTGACTGTTGACAGCAGCGGGTGACAGCAGATGCAGTTCAATCCTTAGAGGAGTCTCTGAGAGAAGGCACATGACAAATAAAGGCAGTGGGTGCTGGAGGACTTCACAGGAGAAGCTTCTCCTGGATTGGGGGAAGGGGCCAAACGAGGCAAGAAAGACCAGGTCCCCTATTCCATAAAGCCAGCCACACCTGCAAATTGCATTTCCAGTACAGAGGCAAAATGAGAAAATGCCCTCCGTACATCTCTCATGGAATATCCCTGCTCCAGAACACAGTGCTAACAACCCTTTGGGAGCACTCTCTCATTGCATCTAATACCATGTAAATGGAGAAGACGAGCTCTACAGCTAGCTCCAGATCTGCCCTTCAAAAACGCTTGGATGGGCAGAAATGCCAAGTAAGCTTTTCTACCACCTGTTGAGACAAGCTAAGGACTAATCACAGACACTCACATATGAAACAGACAGGAGTAAACGTACGCTGCCAGCCATGTGGTGTTTATCTGATGCCACCTTTGCCTGTGGGATAGAACCAAGTTGGAATAATCCTGGGATGGGACAGGGAGGAAAATATATGTGGTACGTGCTTTGTCTGTGCTCCTTAAAAAACTACATGCAGTTCCTTGTCAACACCCTTGTCCTTTCAACACCTTGAAAAGGAAACTTGTCCTGATATAGTCCCCATGACAGATGGACAGACAGACAGCAGCACACTGCCTCAGGGGTCAAAAGCCAGGTGATCAGAAGTCACTTGGAGATGTTCTTCCTATACCACTGGCTAAATGGGTAACTTTGCTACTCTCACAGAAAAATTGAAAATCAAAGGGAAAGTGCTCTGGATTCCACAAATTAGGAAATAGGCTCTACTTTCTACATCCAGCAGAGGAGTAGGCTCAGGGAGAAGGCAGGATGGGTTATGTCCCTATGGCTGCCCTACAAGGGATATGCATCCCTCTCCAACTGCCTCTGACAGAGAACAAAAAGAAAAGAGACTAGAGATAAAAGACGGATTGGTGGAAGGGACTGAAAATATTGTAGGGGAAAGGGTGTCAGAGCTGAAAGGGACCACAGAACAAAGACCGTCAGATCTCTAAAGGGCCTTCAGACAAAGACCATCAAAGGAACCTTTGGACAGCAACTGAGGACTCATCCCTCTGTCTCCCCCATGCCCACCCCTTAACCCAGATGTTTCCAAGTCCTATTGATTTTACCTTTGTAACATCTCTTGCATATATCCCCTTCTATCCTCAGATACTGCTACCCTGGTGCAGGCCCTTAGCACCTCATACCTGGATTATTTCAATAGCCTTTAGATTGGTCCTTCTCAAGCCCCTCCCCACTCTCTTCCAGTGATCCTGTCACAGTGATTTTCCTAAAGCTATAGTGTGACCAAGTCATTCTCCTTTTCAATAAACTCCAGTGGCTCCCTACTTCCTCTTGTATCAAATAGAAAAATTCTGTCTGGTGTTTATAGCCCGTCATAACCTGGCCCCTTCCTACCTTTCTGGACTTCTCACACCTTACTTCCTCCCACATACTCTGTGCTCCAGAACAGTGGCCTCCTTGCTGTTCCTAATACTAGACCCTCCTTCTCCCAACCCTGGGCATTGTCACTGACCCTCTCCCAGGCCTGGAATTCTCTCCCTCCTCAACTCCACCTCCTGACATCCCTGGCTTCCCTCATGTTCCAGCTAATATTCCACTAGATTACTCTCTCCCCTCATCTCCTCCTGCTGGCATAATGAAGGAGGTATTCCCAGGCTGACTCCTTAAAGAGAAATCTTAGAGAGGGAGAAAGGATTGGAGACAACAGAACTGAATAATCTGGCTTGTCAATATTCTTCTCTAGTGTTTAATTTAGAAGCCTTGGTCCAATTCAATTATTCTTCTTTCATTCTTCTTTTGGATCCTCAAATTCAATGCCCCAAGGGGAAAGGAGAGAAAAGACAGAATCTAGGCAAATAGCAATGGATAGAGAATAATAAAAGATAAGACCAAAAAATGAAGGGTCCTCAAACACCAGGATGAAACATTCCACTTGATCCACTAAAACAAGAGCAAAGGACCCTGGTTGGTTTTTCAGGAGCTCCAAGAAAGCAAGTGGCACTAGCTTCCTGGTTGTCTTTGGAATGCCACGCAACCCTTGTAATTTCAAGGCAGTCACCTCCAAAACCCAATCTGACCTAATGTGAAGAGGACTTACACCTACCATTCAAATGGAAAGACCACTGAATTGGGAGTCACTCAATCATAGGTACAGAGCTGGAAGGAGCCTTAGCAATCACCTAGCCCAACCCTTGTTTTACAGATGAGGAAACTGAGGAACAGAAAGGTTAAGTTACTTGCTTGGGACCATATACATAGTAAGAGAGACAAGATATGCACGCAGGTCCTCTCTCTACAAAACCTAGAAGCTTTGCATTATATGACACTGCCTCCCACAGTCCAAAGAGATGGGTTCTAGTTCTGGCCCTGCCGCTAACCACTCATGTGATTGCAAGCACCTCTTACTTCCCCTTAGTTTCTTCAGCAATAAAAATGGGTATAATAAAATTATTCTTGCCTCTCCCCTAGGGTAGTTCTTAGGATCAAATGAGATATTGGATGCGAAAGCATTTTGTAACCATAAAATGATCTTCAATTATGACTTATTATCAATATCATTTGCTTCAGAGATTGACTAAAGAATTGGGAGAGCTTCAAATTAAAAGACCTAATAAAACAAATCATTTTGCTGATGGACTATGACAAATGAATACAATTTCAGGGATTTTACTGGTGTGGGGAGCAACCTAATAAGGCAACTTTTTGTACCAAAGTACACTGGCAACTGTCCTTCAGCTTACAGTCTTAGGGAATGTGCTGAATCACTGGAAAGATAAATGACTTGCCCCAAGTCCCTCTGCCCACATATCTCAGAGGCAGAACTTGATCTCAGGTCAGCCTGACTCTGAGACTGACCTTTTTTCCATTAGACTGGATTACTGCTGCTGCTCCTCTTTTCCCTCCTTCTCCTCCCCCTCTTCCTTCCCCTTCTTCTCTCCTCCTCCTCCTCTCCCTCTCCCTCATGACATTTCCTCTCTTGTGCACTTAGGTTCTATTTCATATCACATTTATTTGTGCATGTGCTTTTGTCCTTTCTGATTCTCCTGAATACTCTTTAATGCAAATGTTTAATAAATATTTGCTGAAGGAAAGACTGAGTGAGTGAATGTGTGAATGAATATACTACAGCAGGCTTGCAGTTCTACTTTAAAATCAATTAAAAAGCATTTACTCCTGTTTGCCACCAGGGGGCAATGGAAGGAAGTCAAAGAGCCACTAACAAAATGGGACCTTGGTCCAAAGTTAAGGGCTTTAAAGATCTAAAAGCAGCCCCACCAGGCCCACTTCTGATCCCCAGGGACAATGCTTCAGTTAAGAACTCTACTTATGGACCCAGTCAGGGAAGCCTTTACAGTGAGGCTAGGATGCCCAAGGTTCCCACTCACCCACCCACCCAAGACTATCGACCAGATGCATTCCCTGGGAGCCCATCTTTCCTTCATCTTGGAATCTCCTGTATAGGAGTTTCCACATTTAGACACAAAAGCTCAGAAAGTGACTGTATTTTAAATCTTTATAAGAATTCTAATTGCTATTGACCTTTCAGGGTACAAAGCATGCATCAGTGGTTAGAGAGCCCATCTTACAGTCAGGGAGAATGAGGTTCAAGTCCAGCTTTCAATACACTTTCTGTGTAACCTGGGAAAGTCATTTAACCTTTCAGTTGCCCCAACTGTATACAGTGGAGCAGTGGCTATTGTGCACTAGGAAAGAGAAGCTTCCTCAGTGGGGTTCCCTGTACCATACATCCAATTTTCCCACCTTCAAAAAGTCAACCTTAAGGACTATGAAACCTTCTTCACCATCTCTCTGTGAGGAAGGCAGTATCAACCAAGGACCTTATTGTAATGACAGTCGTGATTACCAATAACAGCTCCTGTATTTATTGTACTTTCTCAAGGGCTTTCCCCAGATGACCTTAGAAGGGAAGTAATGCAGGGTATGACCATTTTACAGGTATTTATAAACAGGGAAATTGAGACTCAAGAAAGGTCAAGATGCCCTCCATAACATGGCCCCTCCCTACCTTGCCAGTCTTCTTATACCCCAGCCCATGTATTCCATGATCCAGCAACAATGGCCTCCTTGCTGTTCCTAGCACTACATACTCTTTCTCCCAGCTGGGGCATTCCCCCTGGCTGTCCCCCCATTCCTGAAATGTGCTCCCTCCTCATTTCTACCTCCTGGCTTCTCTGGCTTTCTTCAAGTCCCAGCTAAAGTTTCACCTTCTACAAGAAGCCTTTTCCCATCCCCCTTAATAATGGTGACTTCCCTTTGTTGATTATCTCCAATTTATCCTGGATGTAGCCTGTTTGTACATAACTGTTTACATGTTTTCTCCCCCATTATACTGTGAGCTCTTTGAAAGCATGGACTGTCTTATGTCCTTTCTTTGTATCTTAGCAAGCAAGTACCAGGCTCATAATACGTGTGTAATAAATGCTAGTTAAATGACTGACCAACAGTCATACTGGTAGTTAGTGACATAGTGGGCATTTCAAACCCACTTCTTCTAATTCTTTTTTTTTTTTTTGGAGAGCAATTGGGGTTAAGTGATTTTCACAAGGTCGCATTGCTAGTTTTTGTGTTAAGTGTCTACGGCCAGATTTGAACTCAGGTCCCCCTGACTCCAGGGCCAGTGCTCCATTCACTGCATCATCTAGCCACCCCTTCTAATTTCTTTTTGAACTACACCACATTATCCCTAACCCTCACCAGGATAGAGTGGATAATAGCAGAACAAATCAGAGAACCTCAGGTTTACAACTGGAAGGAATATTTCATGTCTAACTAGTCAACTTCTGGTCCAATTTCTGATTTTACAGAATAAGAAACAAGGGCTCCTAAAGGTAAAGGGACTTGCTGAAGGTCACAGAGGTAGTAAATGACAAAGCTGGGATCTGAATCTAGGTTGTCTGGTTACATTCTGTTCAAATTCAGCATTCTTTCCATTGTACCATACTTGGCACATTATACTTGATGATTACTTGTCCAAAGAAGACTCTATGGGGGGCTACACATACACACACACACACACACACACACACCACCACCACCATCACCACCACCACCACTGGAATAAATAAAAATAAATAAAAACGACCACCAATGGAATCACTGAACTTTAAAGCTGAAAGATGCTTGGCAAATGACCTGGTTCCAAAATCCCATTTTGCAAAGGAGAAAACTGAGGCACCTTAGATATCACCAATTTCAAGTCCTTCATTTAAGAGGGGAAGATACTGAGGAGTCTTAGAGACCATCTAATCACAAACTTTCATTTTACCTAGGAAGAAACAGAAGTCCAGAGAAGGGAAATGATCTAAATGCATTTCAAAAATGAGAACCTCAGGGCGGCTAGGTGGTGCAGTGAATAGAGCACTGGCCCTGGAGTCAGAAGGACCTGAGTTCAAATGTGGCCTCAGAAACTTAACACTTACTAGCCTTGTGACCTTGAGCAAGTCACTTAACCCAAATTGCCCCGCCATCCTCCCTCTAAAAAGCAAAGAAATGAGAACCTCCTTTTTCCATGCAATGGAAGGGCCAGAAATGATGGCTGACACAGTTGATTATACACATCTTGCAAACTTTCACATAATTCAGCAATTAAGACTCAGCAAAATTCAGCATCTGTCAGTATGGAACATTACTGATTTATAGAAATCATTAGCTGTGAATGCCAGAATGCTTTAGCAAGAAAGGAAGCTCACGCATGTTACCATAGTTTCCCCTCATTTGGGAGCAAAATCATGATTTCCTTTCTTGCTGCAGCACTATGAATCAAGCAATCTGACACTCTGTGAGCATTCTACAGATCTGCACATATATAACCATGGCAAACACCAGAAAAGAGAGGGCGTCCCTTGTAAGTAGCAAGGGGTTACTTACAAGGAAGTTGCCTGGACTGTGATCACACTGGGACATTTCATTTCAAGTCAACTCAATTCAGAAACATTACTAAAGGCATACTAACTGCAAGACACTCTGAAAGAAGCTGGAAATGGGATGATAAAAACAAAACAGTCCCTGCCTTCAAAAAGCTAACAGTCTGCTAGGGAGTTGCACTCAGCTAAGGAATGGAAGAAGGAAGCAGGCTGTATGCTCTCGATATATTTGAAGAAGGAAAGAAGCAATTAGAGGGACCAAGAAAGGTTTCAGGAAACAGATGGCATCTTAGCTGAGCCTTGAAGGAAGACAGGAGCACTGTTGTAGAGTATTCTCAGTACCTGACACAGAGTAGGTGCTTAATAAATGCTAATTGATGGATTGATTCTAAGAGGTGGGGGATGAAAAAGGTGTGCATGCCAGACGAGGATAAAGGCATATGCAAATGCAAAGGTTGGCAACAGAATGTCAAGTTCACTGAATTGCTGGTGATTCAATCTGGCCAAAATTTAGGAGTGCTTGAAGGGGAGTAATTTATATAATGCTGGAAAGGTAGGTGAAAACCAGACCATGTAAGGCTTCAAGCAACAGTGTGAAGAATCTATATTTTAAACTAAAATAGGGAGCCATTGAAAAGAGAGTAAGATGGTCAGATCTGTGTTTTAAGAAGATTATCTTGGCAGTTGTGAAATGGATATTTAAGAAAGAAGTTGGAAGGACAATTAAGAAGCAATTACAATAGTCTATAAGAATAGAGAGGAGACGACCCTGAAATAGGATAGTGGGTATGTGAGTGGAGAAAAGGAGTAAATGAGAGACTGAAGAGGTAGAAATGACAAGGGTCAGAAACTGATTAAATATGTAGGAGGGTGAAAGAGGAAAAACATCAAAGATAAATCTGAAGTTTCAAGCCTGTTTGACTGGAAGCTTTTAATGCAAATAAGGACATCTGGAAGAAGGTCAAGTTTAGAAGGGAAGAGGCTAAGTTCTGTTTTGGACATGGTGATGGAAAGTCCAAGTGGAGATGTCCAGCAAGTAGCTGGACATTAGGGACCAGTACTTGGGAGAAAGACTGTCACTGGGTACGTAGATTTGTCAGTCATCTTCATAGAGATCATTGAACCAATAGGAACTGAGGAGATCAAGAAGAGGGAGCATGTCAAGAGAGAAGTGAAGTCAGCCCAGGACTGAACTCTGAAGGCCAGTCATGCTTAGAGGATGGGAGAGAGATGATGAGCCAGAAAGAAAACTGAAGAGGAGTGGGCTGACCAGGAGAAGGACAACCAAGGCAGGGCAAGGTCATGGAAACTGAGAGAAGAGAAAGTGTTTAGGAGAAAGCAGTGGTCAATGCTTTCAAAGTTTTCAGAGAGGTGAAGGAGTAGGAAGATGAAGAAAAAGCCAGTTTAGTAAAGTGAAGGGCTTTGAAGCCAGACTTCAAGAGGTTGAAAAGTGAATGGGTGTTGAGGAAGGGGAGGCAGAAAGTGTTGCCAATTCTTCTAAGAGTGTGGCCATGAAAAGGAAGGGAGATGTAGAATGTTCGTTTGAAGGGATGGCAGTCGAGTTAAGGTTTTGGTACAATGGAAAGAGGAGAGAACTTGGAAGCCCAGGGTCTGAGGATGAATCCTGACTCTGCCACTTCAATGTCTGTGTGACCCTGGGCAAGTCACTTAACCTATTTTGGTCTCAATTATCTCATCTGTAGTCGATCAACACACATTTATTAAGCATCTACTATGTGTCAGGTCCTAGGCACTGAGGATACACAGACAACAATGTTCCTATTGCCTTTCAAGGCTCAGCTAAGATGTCAGGTACTCCCTGAAGCCTTTCTTCATCCCCCTAGTTACTGCTTCTCCCTCTTCAAATATTTCTAGAGCACTCAGCCTGATTCCTCCTTTCCCTCTTTACTCACTATCTGTGTACAGATTGTAAGCCTCTTGAGGACAACTTTTTATTGTTGCTTACTCAGCATTTTACAGAGCGCCTTACAGGTGGTATGCCTTTAAGAAATGTTTCAGAGTTTTTTTTTATTAAATTGAAATGAAACACCAGGCACTAAAGATACCAATACAAAGAATGAGACAATACCTACTCACAAGAAGTTACATTCTAAGGTTCATTCTAGATCTAGACCTATGATTCTATGACCTAAGCATGTCTGTAGCTGGTTTGTAGGTGAGAAAGAGGGAGGAGGATGGTGAGGGGGCAAGGAGGAGGACTAAGAGGGAGGGGAGGAGAATGAGGGGGAAAGAGGGAGAAGGAGGGAGAGAGGGAGAAAGAGGAACAGAGGGAGAGACAGAGGGAGGGCTGAGGGAGAGGGAGGGGGAGAGATAGAGGGACAGAGACAGAAAGAGAGTGAGAGAGAAAGATGGAGGGGTAAGACGGAGAGAGATAGAGGGAGAGGGAGGGACAGAGACAGAGAGGGACAGAGGGAAAGGGAGGGGGAGAGATAGAGGGAGGGGAAGAGAGAAGAAGGGGGAGGGACTGAGGCAGAGAGGGACAGAGGGAGAGACTGGTGGAGAGGGAAAGTTAGAGGGAGGGGGAGAGGGAAAAGGAGGAGGAAAAACAGAAAGAAGAAGAGAGATTAACAGGGAAAGTTCCCCACAGGCAACAGGAGGGGATAAGACCAAGAACACAAATAGAGGGGAGAAGTTCTGAGTTGTGATGTAATGAAAATGAAGAAACTCGTGATTGATAGGCACATTTTGTCAGAGGTAAGGGGGCTACCCCAGTTGGAACTGCCCAGGCTCCAGCTGGAAATTCTTTATTCCCTCCCAACCCCAGTTGCTTATAAAACAAGGAGGGAGACAATAAACAGCAGTTTGAGGATGCACATCCACTGTGGCTCTGTGTTCCTAAATCAGCAGCAGACTTTGCACTGTAGCCTGGGACCCTCTTATGTTGGATTGGGGAGGAGGGGAAAGGGTAAAAGAGGATTTCTTCTGTAGGTGATTACTCAGGTCCAGCCATTCTCGTGAATTATATTCAGGGTTAGCTTTTTATTTTCTTTTGCCATTTCCTCATGTAGTGCATCGGCTACAGAAATGTGAGGGTCCAAGCATGAGGGTTCCACTCTACTGTCCCTGATGAGAACCATTCAATATTCATTTGAAACCATTACTGAATGACCTGATGCTGACAGTTTAGTCAATAATGCAATAGAAACAGGGATAGGGGATAGTTTATTGTCTATACAAGAGAAGGTACAAAGAGATTTTTTCTGTACCTCTTAAGTATTTTGGCAGGAAGGGTGCCTCATTGCAAAATTTGCCAAATAGCTCAGGTTGGTCTCCATAATTTTGCATAAATATTACGTCACATGTTGAACAAGAAACTAATGTCCAACAGCCTAAGAGGTCATCCAGCCAATGGAAAATAGAATCACACACCCTTAGAGCTGAAATGGACCTCCTGGAAGAGTCTGGCCCTTCATTTTACAGAAGCCCAAAGTCCCATCCCTAACCAAAATGGCAGGTATAAATCATCACATCCAAAGGCACTTACAGGCATTTTCAACTTAGCCCCAAACTACCTTTCCAGCATTGGTATTAGTCTCTTCATATATTCCACAGTCCTGGGAAACTTTTCTTCTTGCTATTTTTCACATATGATGCTCCTTCTTCTATCTCCATGACTTTGCACAGGCTCTCCCCCATGCCTGGAATTATCCCAAGCTCCCTTTTCTCTGCCTCCTATCATCCCTACTTTCCTTCAAAATTCAGCTCAAATTTACTGTCTAAATGCCTTCCTTTATTTCTCCCATCTGCTAGTGCCTTTCCACCCCCTACAAAGACCTACTTTGTATTTCTCTTTTATATATTTTGTTTCCACTTATATATGAACATGTGTTCCTCCCAAATAGAATGTAGCCCTCAAGAGGGCAGGGAATGTTTCATTTTTGTCTTTGACTAGTCCCTACTGCCTAGTCTTAGCATATAGTCAACCTTAATAAATGTTTGCCAATCAGATTGACTGAACCATTTGTAGTGTGAAAAATGTTAGAATAACAGGCAAGCCAAGCTAAAGTCTTAAAATCAATGACCCATTTCCACCTGCTGTGGATTTCTTGATTTCCACAGAACACTGCACATCAGCAGTCCCTCAGGCTGCTAAGGGATTAACTGACCCATACCTATAATATAAACAAATTAATATAATGGAGAACACAAGTGCTGGCGAATATTAAGTATAAGCTTGCAGAGAGATGTTCTCAGGTACTTTTAAGGAGTGTCAAAACAGAGCTGATGACTGTTCCTGCTAATTAGACTGTGACCACAAGAAGCATTTTTTTTATTTTTCACATCTGTACCTTGTGCAATTCAATTGAGACACAGCTGACTCTGTCTTGGGTGCATGGAACACCAAAGGTACACCAAGGGAAGGAGATGTCTCTATCATCTCCAACTTCCCTAATCTCAAAATCCAAGCTATAGTGACACCCACACACAATTCAGTCTGGCATTTAAAGCCCTCCACAATCTAGCACCCAGCCAACCTTTCCAGACTTACTACATATGACTCCCTTTCACACACTCTTCACACACTCACAGATTCGGCAGAATGTTAGAGAGAAAAAGACCTCAACGATAAAGTCCAATCCCTCCACTTTACTGAGATCCAGAGAGAAGTAATTTGACCAAGAGTCAATCAGATTGTACGCGAGTAAGAATCTGAACCTGGAATCATATTCAAGGATAGAAGCTGCAGCCCTCTTAGAGATATTCAGGCTGGGATCTCCTTTTGCTTAGGTCAACCTGTCCTGACTGTCAGGCAGTATTTCATGCAAATTGGTTCCCCCCCAAATCCCTATCAGAATAATTAGCTAAATGACAGGATATCTGTTTAGGGCTGTGCAGATATAAGAATAAAAACAACTATTTACATTGTTGAGGCAGCTAGATGGTAAACTGGGCTTGGAATCAGGAAGACCTAAGTTTAGATTCTGCCACAGACATTCACCTACTAGGTAGGTGTGTGACCCTGGGCAAGTCACTTAGCTCTGCCTCATTTCCTTATCTATAAAATGAGCTGAAGAAGGAAATGACAAACCACTCCAGTACCTTTGCCAAGAAAACCCCAAATGGGGTCACAAAGAGTTGGACACAACTGAACAATAACAATTTACATTGTAGTTATTACATTTCATCTTACTGAGACAAAGTGGTTTGCTTATACTAGCCATTTAATACTTACAAAATATTATCTTCATTTTACAATGCAAATATTTGTTTACAATGCAAATATTATCCTCATTTTACAGATGAAAAGAGGTATACTGAGGAACAAATTGATGTGTTCATGGAAATAACTACTATATAAATGAAATCAAGAATTGAACAGTAAGAGACTTGGGTTACAGTTAGTTTAGCAAAGTAAAACAGATAAAAATCTCTACCTGAAATCAAGAAATTGGGTCTGATTCATGACATTTAATAAATGGGCAAGTCACTTCATCTTGCTGAGCCTCAGTTTCATCATCTGTAAAATGGCCTGCATCATACTTACCCTATCTCAAATGGTTGCTGTGAGGAAGGTATATTGTGAAATGCTATTAAAACATGAGTGGCTGATTGTCCTAGTCCCATCTCTGCCACAAATCAGTTAGGTGACGTTAGGTAAATCCCTAAAGCAGACCAAGTCCAAATCTTTCTTTCCCAAAATATATGGCACCATTATGAATATCATTATTTGCCTTCCTGAAAAAGCTTGAATTAAAGAGGGGTAAAACAGTATAGTCAGAAAGATTTGGAAATTGAAGGGATGTCCATCAACTGGGGAATGACTGAACAAGTTGCAGTATATGATTGTGATAGAAGAGTACTGTGCTATAAGAAATGACAAGCAAGGGGGGGCTAGGTGGCACAGTTAGTAAAATGGTTGGCCCTGGAGTCAGGAGGACCCGAGGTTTGGTTCCAGCCTCAGACACTTAACACCCACACCAAAAAAAAACTAGCCGTGTAACCTTGGGCAAGTTACTTAACCCCAATTGCCCTCCAAAAGGCAAAAAAAAAAAAAAAGAATTGACAAGCAGGAAGATTTCAGAAAAACCTGGGAAGTCCTATATGAACTGATACAAAGTGAAGTGAGCAGAACCAGGAGAACATTGTACACAGTACCAGCAATATTGTACAATGATCAACAGACTTAGCTATTCTGATCAACACAATAATTCAAGACAATTCCAAAAGACACTTGAAAAATTCTACCCACCTCCAGAGAGAGAACTAATGAACTCTGAGTGTAAATTGAAGCCCACTTTTTTACTCTCTTTATGTTTCGTGTCTTTTTTTTTTTTGGCAACATGACTAATATGGAAATACATTCTGCATTACTTTACATGTATGACTGATTTATTGCTTGTCTTCTCAAGATGGTGGCAAGGTGGGAGGGAAGAAGAGAATTTGAAAACCAAAAAAAAAAAAATTTAAATGTTAAAAATAAATGAACAAACAAATAAATAGATCAGAAAAACAGTGTAGCCAGGCTCACATCTCATGCTCAGCCCTCTCACCCTCCCACCCAACTGGAAGCTGATTCCTTTGCTATCATCATTTGTTGGAGGAGAGAATTCTTCCTCATAGAGGAGGAAGCACTTCCATATAAAGTACTGTGGTAAGAGAACCTAAATGCTTGCTATTTTCCTGGCTGATACCATTGCCTAGGCTTGAAGAGCCCTAGTACGGGAATCATTTAGGTAAGCTTTAACTACTATGGCACACATGTGTAAAATTTACACACACACACACACACACACTTTTTACTTGAACTTAATTTGTTGTTCAGTCATTTCAATTTTTGTCCAACTCATCATGACCCTATCTGGGGCTGTCTTGGCAAAGATACTGGAGTGGTTTGCTATTTCCTCCTCCAGCTCATTTTACAGATGACGAAACTAAGGCAGAGTTAAGTGACTTGCCCAAGGTCACACAGCTAGTACCTGTCTGAGGCCAGATTTGAACTCAGAAAGATGAGTTTTGCTGACTCCAGGTCCAGCACTGTATCTACTGCACCAGTTCACTGTCCCCTGACCTTAATTATAGAACATCTGAATTATAGAACTCATACACCATGCAATCAGTCATTCAGTCAATAAGCACTTTTATTATGCGGTGCTTTAAAATTTACAAAGCTCTTTAGATATGTCAGAGCATCACAATAACCCTGTGAGATAGGTGCTATTATTATCCCATTATACAAATGAGGACACTGAAACTGAGAGCCATGAATATAGAGTATCCAAAGTAGGATCTGAATTCAGCTCTTCCTGATTCCAAGCCCAGCATTTTCCTATATGACAATCTAACTGCCACATGTCTCATGTGTGCAAAGTACTAGGGAGACAAAGAAAGGCAAAAACTGTCTTTGACCTTGAGGACTTCCCTTTCTAATGGGAACACACAAATAACTTGGTACATACACAACATATACAGACTAGATAGAGGGAAATCTGAGAAAGGAAAGCAGTAGAAGCTGGGGGGACCAGGAATGACTTCCTACAGAACAGAGGACATGAGCTGAGCCTTGATGGATAAGAGTAGCATTCGCAATGATAGTATGTATATTTTAAAGTATCCGAAGTGTTTTCCACACAACAATCTGAAGAAGTAGATGGTGTAAATATTGTCACCCCCATTAGAAAACTAAAGGCTAAGAGATGTGGTAATTTGCCCAGTTTCAAAAACTTAGCATCAGAACCTGAAATTCTAGCCCAATTCCAGTCTGATGACAAATGCAAAGCTATACCACGTTATCACCAAGAATCTTAAAATCTTAGAATTACTCAGCTGGAAAAGACCTCAGAGATCAACTAATCTAAACCCTTCATCTTCTAGATGAGGACACTAAGGCTCAGAAAGGAAAAGCATCTTGGCCAAGGACACACAGCTAATAAGCAGCATAATCAGGGAATGAAAATGGTTTAAATGCCTCCTAAGCTACAGCCTATTGCTGTTGGTGGCGGAGAAGGTCTCTTACCCCTCTCTAATCCAAGGAAAATTTGGAGTCAGAAGACCTGGGTACGAATTCTGCCTCAGACATTTACTACCTCTCTAATTTTAGGCAAGTCACCAAACCTCTCAGGCCTCAGTTCCCTTGACTGTAAAATGAGGGGTTAGATTAGACAGTCTCCAACATCCCTTCTGGCTCTAAACCTAGGACCCTATGATAAAATTGTCAAGTAGTACTGTAAGCCATAAGTTTCTTGGTGTGTCTGATCCCCCTACTAAACTAGGAACTCTCAGGGATCAGGGAATGTGCCCAATTTTCATCTCCCTTCCTCACTTGACCTCCTCTCCCCTCACAGGAGGGGTTTCCACAATAAAATTCAAATAGGCAGTTGCTACTGAATCTCTGTATAATTGATCCATATAGGACACATAAGAAAGTATCATGGTATAGCAGAAAAAAAAGCATTGAATCTCCAGTGATAAGGAGTGACTTTAAAGCCTAGCTCAGCTATTTGCCACCTGGGTGATCCTGGATAAGAGCAATGGGTCTCGACTTAGAGAGTGTGGGTTTGAATCCTAGGTCTTCTTTCTACCTGTAACCTCTTTAACTTGGTCTTAACCTGCCAGTGCCTCTGTTGTCTCTTCTGTAAAATGAAAGAGTTGGACTACTAATCTAAAGTCTCTTATTTCTAAAGCCTGTGACTTTCAATTTTTATAGAGGCAACTTAAGTCTATTATCTGGCCTCAGATGAAAGTATACAATATAACATATATTGACCATATCTAAGAAAGCAGGATCAAAGTAGTGATTTTGATATAAATAGGTTCTTCTGCATGGCAGATTTTTTATTTTGATGGGGAACCCAAATGATACCCATCAATTCTGATGTGCTTTCAAGGACAGGAAGCACTCTATTCACAACAGCCTTTGGGAGGCAGCTAGCACAATTATTATTTCTCCCTTTCTACAGATGAGAAAACTTAGAAACTTTTTTTACAGAAGAAGAAACTCAAGAGTTGGTAATTTGTCCACAATCACACAAGTAGTGGTATAGGCAGGACTGGAATGAACCCAGCCAAATCTAGAGCTCTTTTAAGTACAGTGTGGGAAATATCTGCATTGAATATACTAATCCTATCATTGCTAAAAGGTCTACTTTACTCTGGACATACCTAAAAGACAAGTCTGTGATGTAAGAGACTACACAGTGGAAAGCTCGGTAACCATAAGCGTCATTCTGAAATTCCTAAAGGATCATAAGATTTAAAGTTAGGAGTTACCTTATGGATGATCTCATCCAGTCCAATCCTTTCAATTTACAAATGAGGAAACTGAGGTCCATTGTGGTCAAATGCCTTGTTCATGTAGTAGTGGTACTGCTACTAGTACTACCCACTAATAAAGTACTTCCAATTTAATTCTCCTGAGTCCAAGGCTCTCTGAAAACATTGTTTCCTCATCTGTAATCTAGATGGCACAATGGGTAGAGTACTGGATTTGGAGTTAGAAAGCCCTGAATTCGAATCCCTCCTCAGACATTTACTAGCTGTGTGACTCTTGGAAAGTTATGTAATCTCTCTCAGCCCCAATTTGTGAAATAGGGATGATAATAACACCTACCTCCCAGGACTGTTGGGAGAATGGACTGAGATAAACTCTATAAAGTGTTCTGCAAACCTTAAGGTGCTATATAAATTTAGATATTATTATTTTCATTAATATTTGCACTCCCTACCTCCCTGGAGCATTATAAGGATCATTGGAGATAAGAGATGTGAAAACCTAACAAAATACTGGATAAATGTGAGTTGCTGATATAGAAGAGAGTTTCAGATGTATAAACAGGTGCATCCCTTAGGAAATTAAGTTGTACTATGGTTCCCAGAAGGAAAGGGTGATGTCCCAAGGCCAAGCTGAGTGTTGTGTATCCAGATTTCCACTCATTAGCATTTGTTGCCTTAACAATTGCTGTCAACATGTCTCCTGGGAAGGAATCACAGAGTCAAACCTAAATTTAGAAACCCTGTAAGTGACAAACATTCCAATGTATTCAGGAAACTATTTAGGGAAAGTGAATCTGCATTAGAGTTTTTTAGCCCAAAGGCAAAAGATCTCTCCCAACACCCAAATAGAGAACAAACAGGCAGAAAATTTGTCAGAGACCATAAATTTTCAAAATACAATATTCATGACATGCAGACTGCCAGTTATTAGCTGCCCACTGCTTATATTAGCCTTATATTATATAGCAGAGTCATGGACATCACTGCCAGAGTCCCAAGGGGCTAAAAACACAAGAATTTCAGAAAAATTATGCTTTAAAAATAAATAAATAAAATGAGTTCTAAAACATTTCATTACCAGGTAATCATGGCTATCTCTTCTGGGGTCCAAGTCATAGTTTGAAAGAAGAAATACACACATATGCACACGAACAACAACATCACTATTTAAGTTCATTAAAATACAGCATCTCATAGTGTTTGGATAACTACCAACTGAACCGTTTGTGAATCACCAATATTTACTAAGACCCATTGTGAAAAAGAAGGCTGTGTAAGCACTTGGGAAGCCAAAATGGAAACAGGAGAGCAATTCTATCCCTCAGGGCATTTGTGGAGTTTATAGTCTAACTATGAAGTTGACAATGACCTCAGAACCAAGGCTAAGCAAAACCTCTAGAGGAAGGCCCATAGAGAAATCTACTATCTTGATGAGCAAAGCTTTTCATTGGCAAACACTTTCTTTGCACAGATGCAATGTCACAGAACCTCAACATCTTCAAATTGGCAGGGACCTCCAAAGTTAGCTAGTCCAATGCCCACCTGACCTCTATCAACCTTCCCAGCAAGTGATCATTCTGTATCCCCTTAAACGGAAGGGAATCCACTATCTCTTAAGTTAGACCATTCAATTCTGGGACATCTCTGATAGAAATGTTTGGTACCTAATGGTACTTAAGTCCCCTTTGTTTGGGAAAAATAATTCAGGCCAACAAAGTCACTTGGATTCCAGAATCCAAGCATCAGGCATGAAAGGAAACTATAATTATGGGAAAGCCTATCTGGAGTCAAAAGGTCTATCTTCAAATGCTAGCTTTATTACTTTGGTGTCTCTGTGTTGGTGAATAAATCGTTTCACTTCACTGGGTCTCAGTTTCCTAATCTGTAAAATTAGAGGATTGAACTTGAGGATCTCTACATTTCCTTAAAACTCTAAATCCTATAAACCTATTTTACTGGCATATCCAGCAAAACATTGTCCTTGACCAGTATCTTGCAGGATCTCACACAGAATCTCACCTCCTATACCATCTGGTTCAACCAACAGTTGCCCTAAAATCCTTTGACGACATGCCCAGGTAGTGGTCCTCTAGCCTTCATATGACAACCTTAGATAAGGAAAGAATTCACTGCTAGCCAAGGCAGCCTATTCAAATTTGGCCTCCTCTAATTAAGATTGTTTTCCCTTAAATCAAGCTGAAATCTGCTTCTCTGCTATTTCCATTCAGTGCTCCTAGTTCTTCCACATGAGGACCAACAGAACAGGTCAAATCTCTCTTACAGATACTTGAAAAGAGCTATATTACCAATTGGTTTCCTCTTATTTAGAATCCAGAGTCCTAATGCATTCCACTGAGCCAGGTATGGGTTAGGTCTGGAGTTCAAGTACAGTGTTCTTTGAAGTACAAAAGACAATGCAGTTTTCACCCACAACACAGAAGGAACACTGAGGATACTTAGCCTAGAAAAAAAGACTTGAGGAAGGCACCCAGAGAGGTGCCTTAAAGTCTCTTACTGGCTATATATGGGAAAGGGATTAAATTTGTGCTTGGTGCTGAAGGACAGGGCTAATACCAACGGGCTGAAGTTTCAGGGAGGGAAACTAGCTCCCAGTATAAGAATCACCTTGGTCACGAGTTTTGAACTAGAAAGACTTGGAGATTACTTAGTTCAATCCCTTCTTTTTACAGGTAAAGAAACTACAACTCAGAGGTTGAAGACTTGGTGCCCAGAATCCAACAACTAGTTGATGTCAGAACGAGGATTTGAACCCAGGTTTCTCTCTCCTGGCTCCTAGTCCAGTTGACTTTTTACTGTACCAGTTAACCCTCTTTTCTAATAATTAGATCTGTTCAAAAACAGAAAGTGCTGGTGGGGGAGGGGGAAAAGGTGACACAAGGGAGGTTGGAGAGAGGTCCCCATCACAGGAGTTCTTCAGGTGAGCTAATGACTTGTCAGCAGTGCTAGAGACAAGATCCATGCTCTGCATGGGAGTTAGACTAAATAAGCTCCTTAGTCCTTTCCAGCTCAGAAATTCTAGGAGTCTACGAGTATGAAAGAGAAAATTTGCTTGGAGCTTGCTAAGGCTGGTCACCTTGTTCCTTCACATGAAAGTTTCCCCTGAGCTGGGTCTAAGGTAATGTCAACTTGTAAAACATAACATTGAAGCCTTCTATCATGAATCCTGATATTATGTCATATGTCATTGTACTGTGTAGGAGTTGGGGAAGGGAGGAGGCATTTCCTATGCAGTCTCACAAAAGAGCAGGACTTTTAAATATGAGTGAAGTCCATAGAAATAAAATTTTAAATGGATCACATAGCTTTGCAAATAAAAGTACACTTCAAGGGGGAAAGGGAGGACTCCACACCTTTCAGAATACTTGAAACCAGGTTGGGTAGTTTACATATATGTCAAGAAAAGGTTTTAATTTCCTGTAATAATCTCTCCTCCTTCCTGTTTTAGCTGACGATGCAAAAAAAAAATTGTTTCTCAGTGCCTGGAAACACAGCGTTGCATACAGATGGAGTTTCCTTTTAAGACTTTTCAGCATTCAAATGCCTGGAATCATCCTTCCATTTCTAAGGACTGTTCTGTTCTGTCTGACCACACAATCTTGCCCCTATTGGTGTAAGAAATTTCTCAGCAGTTCCTGCCATCTGGAAAACCCTTTTAGTATCTCTGCCTACTGATCCTGCATTCTCTTCCAAATCTCAGCAGAAAACAGATTGTTGGGTTTTGGGTTGTTTTTTTTTTTTTAGAGGGGGGTCATGTTATTTTTGTCTACACATATTTCTCAACTGCCCCTCCTTCAGCTACTGCCTCTTTGACTTTGGCCAAGGCACAACCCCTTTCTGAGCCTCAGTTTCCTTCCTCTGTAAAGTGAGAGGTAGGGCAAAGTGGACCAGACAACGATCTCAAGTCCCTTTAACCCCTATTTATGATCCTATGGTTCCAAACATAATTGCTTGACTTTCCTAGGATTTAGAGTTAAAAGAGACTTAGGAGATCACCTTCTTCAACACCCTCATTTTACAGAGAAGGAAACTGAGGCACGGAGAAGGGAAAGTGACATGTGTAATTCTCAGGAAAGCAGCTACAACAAATAAAAATAGCCCACAATTCTAGTCCTACTTGGTAAGTTCTCTAGATCTCTCAATTGCCCAAAGCACTTCGGAAGTATGGCCTGGAGTGACTAAAAAAATCATTCACCCAGCCCTCTCTGGTTCCAATTCAGACATAAGAGCAAATGCAGCTGAAATCTTGTTGGTAGTCTCCAATACTCTCCTAGAGCAAAATACTTCTCTTCAGTCACCAACCAAAATTAACACCTCTCCCAACCACTCCCCATTCTTCCATCCCTCCTCTCCTACCCCTCCCCCCCCTTCCTCTTACACACACCTCCATCAGAGCCACTTGGACCAGATGAGGACACCACCAGAAACCTTTCAGTGTTACTAGAAGTTCCAAGAGGATTGACACGGTCCATATTAGCGCGGCCTCCCAGCTTCCCACCCGCCCCTTCTCCAACCCAGAGAGAATTCTCAGGGACAACAGCCCAGCCCCAAGTAGTCGGGAATAGCCTTCACTATCTCTGCGCTGGGTTTGCTGCCCCTTACCTTCGGAGACTTCAAACTCGGCAGTCCCATTGAGCTGATACAAGCACCAGTCAACTTCCTCTTCGCCTGGGGGGCCGCCAACTAGCAAACAGCAAAGGGAAAGCTCAGTCAGTAACTTTAGACCCCGGGCTAGGAGCCTGCGCCTCTGGCCCCCAGCTGCGGGAGGCTGGCAGCTGGGAGGGCTCGAGGGAAGGTGGGATGGGAAGCATCAGCTAGGATGAGGGGGTGGGGTAGGGGCGGGGAAGACAAGGCAAAAAGAGAAGAAGAAAAAAAAGAAGCAGCAGCTAACCCGGCTTCTGTGACATGGAGTCTGACGGAGACTCCTGGCAGGAGGGCTGGCCAAGAAGGAGTGCGCTCTGAGGTTGTTTCGGTGTCAGAGCCAAGGGCTCCCTGGGGTGGGCGCGCAGGGCACCAGGCGCTGCTCCTGCTCCCCCGCCTGCTGCCAGCCCTCCTCCTCCTCCTCCACCACCTCCTCCCGGCTTTGGCCCTCTCTTTCCTCCTCCTAGCTTTCCCCCTCTCCTCCGCGTCCTCCTCCCTCCTCTCCTCCCGGCAGAGCTGGGTGGTACAGGCGGGCAGCGCAGACCTAAGCAGCTGCCCGGGGGAGGAAGCGGAGGAGGGCGGGGAAGGCTGGAGGCAGGGAAGGCGGCTCCACTCCAGCTCGGGCTCCGCCCGGAGGGCGGGGAGGGAGCCTGGGCGCCTGCCTGGGGTCTCCAAGGTTCCCCTTGCTCTCCCTCTTAGCTCCGACTAGCCCCAACAGGTGGATGGATGGCTGTACTGATGCGGAGCCCTGGAGAGTCTGGGGGTGGGGGAGAAGAGTGGAGGAAGCGACCCATCTCTTACCTCTCTCCTAGAAAGAAATAAAAACAGTCGCCCCAAGGATCATCACTCCGCCGCCGCCGTCCCCCATCCCCTCTCCTGCCAACCCGAGTGTGGGGAAGGAGTGACAAGTAGCCGAAAGCTAGCAGGGTATCTTAGAGTCAGGAAGCAAAGGGAGGTAGGGGAACAAACCCTGGCTTTAAAGTCAGAGGACCTGGGGTTTGAATCCTCTTCTTGGGGAGACAGGCTGTTCCTCAATAAATCGAGGTGAACTTTTCCAGCTTTCAAGTCCTGTGAGAACCCTTTTCTTCCTTCCTTGTGTGTTTTGGACGGGAGAAGTTCCGGGGAGATTGCTTAGTGTTAAAAAAAAATCTCCAACCTGATTGGCAACTTCCACAGAAAAAGTACCCTACGCCCCTCTGGCCTACGTGTCTGTTTTAATGAGTGACTTTTTTGGCCCCCTTTCCTTGGGAAAGAGAAAAACCAAACCAAGGGATCTTTCTTCTGGCCTCTGGGTACATGAGATGGAAGGATATTACCCCCTACCTGCTACCTAAGGATATCTAATAAAGGGCCCCTTCTCCCCTCTCTCTGACTCAGCGTATAGGGCTGGCTCACAGAGTTCTGGGGGCAGAGAGAGGGGGCAGACTTGTTAGGAATGTCAGGAATGATCTCGGGGAAGGAGAATTTGTTTCATACCCATGTTGGGCTGCTTGCTGAGGAAAGCAGGTATGGTGCACGCCAAGTTTTTCCGAAAGACCTGGAAGAGGGTCAGGCATTGGAAGGAAAGAGAGACCAAGAATCAAAAGGAAGAGGAACCATAATGGTTTGGGGGGGAGGGGGAGGCCCTTGGCCAGATTTGTTTATTAGGACCATGGAATTTTGAGCTGGAAGGCATCACCAAGTCCAAACATTTTAAGATAAGGAAACTGAGTTTGAGAAGTATCCAAAGTCAAACATGCTGCAAACTCCAGAACTAGGATCCAAGCCCAGTTTCCCCTCCCCCTATCTCCAGGGCTATCTCCTTTATCTTAAGACTATATTGGTGACTAAGCTGGGGAAAGTATGAAACTGTAAGGCTGGCCTTAGACTTGGTATCCTGAGTACTAGAAATGGCTTTCTGCCCCCTGAAAAACCATCCTCACCACTGCCTCCTAGATGACTGAAACTCCACCAGACTTGTTATTCCTTCAGAAATTTTTATCTTTGAAATGAAGCAGAGCATTTGTCCTCTTTTAAGATGTAAATGTCTTTGAGAAGTCAGTCAGTCATATCTTCACCTCAGTGAAAACTGGCTTCTCAGAGTTTTTCCAAGGAGAGCTCATCTCTGAAGCCCTTGAAAGTTTAGAAAACACCTTCTTCATTACAGCCCTGGGAAGCAGGGGAGTAATGGTCAAGGAGTATGCAGTGGTGAGGATGGTTTTTTTATGAATAGTAAGTCAGTAATACAGAATACAAAGAAGGTGAGTGAGTTATAGAGTTGGGACAGTAGAACATA